>NC_140503.1:126297676-126975801 GCF_964339955.1 Pipistrellus hanaki | reverse complement strand
CATGCTGAGAAGCATCACTAGGAATCAATAAAGAAACAGGACTTCACTTTATATATAATTCCCTTTAAAACTCATCTGATGTGACGCTCTTTAAAAAAAAAAATTAAAGTCTTAGCCTAGTGATATCTTTAAGTTTTCTGCATAGCAACATTCCTCAAGCTTTTATCTGCACTGGTCTCAGGTTTCACTGAGACTCAGAGGCTGTGACAAGCCATTGTTTTTATTTGAATGTCCACTTCCACCTTATTTTGTATATTCTGCAATTCTCTGTGAGCATGTCTGATGAATTGAATTTTTAATGCAATACACCTTACTGTGCATGCGTGTGTGCATGGACATGCGTGTGTATGTTCTTGCACCTGCACAGGATAGGGCGGAAGCCCTCCAGGGAGCCATTGTAGTTCATATAATATTACAAAGAGCCATACTGGTGAGCAGTTGAGAATCGGAAGTATAAAGAGACTCCCAGACTGTATTCCCCTCCCCGCAGTAATAGTGTCTCGCCCCAAGCCAAATGAACCAGGGGGCTTAGAATGAGATCACATTACATTTCCACTTGGCTTAATTAGGTACCGGATTGATTTAAACCAGAGCCAACTCAAACCAGACCCTCATTAGCACAAACCACTGCAAATCTTAGGAAAGTATATGCCCTGAGGGAGGGAGGAGAGAAAGGAGGGGTCCCCAGCAAGCATTTTCTTGAGACTCCCAGGGAAAGGTGTGGCTCTCTGGTGATGACCAGCATGTCCTCCTCTGGTTTGCAGCAGCCACCGGCATTTGTAAAAAGAATATGCTCAAAGAATTTTAAAAGTATGGCTTTGGGTGTCTGCATCTAATAATTTGTAAAGACTTGTTTTGTTTTTAATAGAGACAATGTCCCTTAACCCAGCAGGGAGTTAGCATCAGAAAATTGGAGAAACGTGTCAAGGCAGGGTTAGCGTGTGTTAAAGAAGGTCTCTGTGTCACTTAAAATGAAAAGCAAAATCAAGAAAACAAAGCCTTCGCTTCTTACAATGTTGACAGCACAAAACAGCTTGAGCAGAAGGGATACCCTCTCTGGCACCCTTTGTGATGTCTCCCATTCTGGTCTCCGGACGCCTCTGTAGTCCGGGGCGGGGGAGCCTCAGCTGCCTCTGTCTGTGCCACACACCGTGCCGCTCCGCCCCGGATGTCAGGGGGCAGTTTGTCCCCGGGAGAGCTAGCGGGGCAGTCAGAATGGGTGGAGCAGGAGTATTTGGCAGAAATACCAATACGAGAATTTACGAGGAACCAAGCCAAGCCCCACAACAGTGTGTGAAATCCCCCTTCCTCCTGTGGCTCTGGCTACATGTGAAATCGGATTAAATGTGGAGAATTGAGGCCTTGAGTCAAAGACTGTCAGGCAGATGGTGGAAAATCAGTAGCCTCATTTTTTAAAACGTAATTTAAAAAAAAAAACAAAACACATAGATACTTTGGACTTTCCATATTATGAGTTTTTATAAGTTTCAGGTGAAAAAACAAAGCCCTAACCATATAAAATTCTCAGTGTGCATGTTGTTTATAGACTGACTTTGAGGGAAGCAGATAAACATGTCACAGAATAAACTCATAGGACTTTGGCAACATTTGAACCACAATAAAAAGGAAAGAAACAGAAAGGAAGAATGAGCCTTCCATGCTCAGACAGTTTGCCATTGTCCTCTAGAATGCTTACACCGGACTAAAAGGCCAAGGGCTCTTCTCGGGTGCAGAGCAGGAAGGGGCACTGTCGCAGGGAGCGGGGTGCTGGCAAATATTATGGGTTTATTTTCAGTTCTTATTTATGTGCATTTAATGTCTTTTAAGCTCAGCCTGTTCCCTGGATGTAGGCCTGAGGGGAATAATTATTATAATTAGTTTCTAATTTGTCATATGCATTTTTCTGGGATTTTCCATATAGATACCACTCTTCCTCAGAAAGCCTATGTGGAAGACACTTTAATCTCAGCTATCAGTGAGGGAGGATGGGGTGCAGGGGCACAGCACGGGAGCCAGAAAGATCATCGATGTGTGTGGCACACAGTGGGCATGCAGGAATCACTTGGGAAACTAACGAATGAGTTAAATGCAAGCTTTATGATGAAATCTAAAGCAACTTTGTTTATGTGACAGTTACTTTCGGAAGAACTTTTCAAAGTGCATCAGTTCTGCAAAAAAGGGCTGCTCTCATCCATTTTTAGAGACATGAAATCACATTTCAAAAATTCTTATTAACGCTTATTTAGGCATTTTGCTTCGTGTGTGTGTTTGTGTGTGTGTGTGTCTTGGAAACAAGCACCCGCCCCCTGATTCCGCCCCCCTGCTATTGCACATTTGCAGGAGCTGACAGGCAAACTGCCTGTTGAATATCCTCTGGACCCGGGGGAGGAACCACCCATTGTTCGAAGAAGAATTGGGACGGCCTTTAAGCTGGATGAACAGAAAATCCTGCCCAAGGGAGAGGTGCGTCCTTCTTCCTGGTGTTGGGTTCTCATTTGTCTGTTTGTTGGGTTTTCCCAGGTTTTCGGTCACAGCTGCAGCATTCTGCACAGTGCCAGCTGCCCTCTCCCCTTTCTGCTCAGTTTCCCTTCGCCTCTTGTTACATGCGCAGGTTGGTCAGTATGTGGCTCCCACGGTAGGACGAGCGTTCCTACGCTTTTTGCTTTTAGGGCAAGTTGTGTATCTGACAGGAAGGCCTGTCACACGCCTGTAAGGTTCATCTTGGGAGAACATTCTAACAATGCCCATTGCGTGTCTTTTTAACGTCCTCCCAACCCCGGTTACTTACTGAGAGCATGCCCACTGGTTAGCGTGCAGGTGAAGTCACCGGAACACGGGGTCCTGGAGCGGGTGGAAGCGGGGGCCAGTCTGCTGAGATCTGCACCAGGAGGCCCCAGGGGGCTGGGCGCTGCACCGAATGCTTCACCCAAAGCTGCATCTTCACCTGGCAGTTTCCTGTTCTGTACAATGAAGTGCATTGCAGAGTCCTTATTTCTTTGGGCCAGATCCAGGGTTAAGTGAGCTACTATATTTAGGAAGTTTAACTTGGGACTTCACACCTGCTTGATGAGCAACAAACATGAGTAGCTTGAGGTGGAGAAGGGGACATTACAGGACAGGTGCAGCCTGTGGAAGAGGCAGAAATATAACGCGTCAGAACTGGGGCAAGGGCGGGTGGGGTTTAGAAGATCATCTGGTCAAGTATATCTCAAATCTGCTGTCATCAGAATTACCTGAGGAACTTCCCCTCCCCGGTGCTGGGCAGATACCAGGCACTCAACTTTTATGAGGAGCCCCCACCTTAGTGAGTGTTCCCCCACCCCAGCCCCCCTGTCCTTCCCGCAGTCCCATCTTACCGCACCTTCTCACCAGCTGCTCGGTGCAAAATATGCCTTTAGTTCCCGGAGAATTCCATGTGTATCCCCATCTTTTTAACCTGTCCCTGTATATCTTGGTTCCAAAATCTATCAAAAGAAAGACCGCAGAATTAGCTGGCATGATGCAGAGTTGCTCTTTGAAGAACAAACTCCCTTTTCTCTTGGAAACTCCCACCCTCCCCCACAGCAGGTGCCCATCTGTGCAGACTGGGCTGCCAGCATGTGCTGGGCTCAGTCTAAGCAGTGAGACTGTCCTGGTGTCCACAAAGCCCCGGGGCAGTGTTTGAGCCAGGGCTGTCAGCACAGCTGGCTGGTGGGGTCCCACTCACAGCTCACTCCGTCTTTGTCCCTGCTGACTCGTTGCCAGGCTCCAGCACAGAGGGCTCAAAATCTGAGAGACAGAGGGGTGTGGGGAAGGTGGGTACATGGGAGCTCCCATCAGCAGGCCCACAGAGCAGGACAGAAAGGTGCTCTGAAAATAGTGCTGCATCCTGTGCCCATTCAAATCCAGTGGGTCTGAATTTCCATGAAGGCTCGGTCTTCTTGAATCATGTGGAGACCATGGGAATGAAGCCAGGAGGCCCCAGGCCCTCAGCATGGGGACCCCTTGCTTCGTAGTGATGGATCCCTTGTGCAGACCAACCTTGTCTCTAGAGTGGAACAAGGGCCACAGTCTCAAAAGTGTGTGTGCCCAGGGCACCGGCTGCCAGAGATTTTAGGAGCAGGATCACTGCATTAGGCAGTGGGACTGCTGGGTGCCTCATGCTGTGGCCTCCAGGAGTGAGGAAGGCTGGCTCTCCTTGCGGGGTGGGGGTGGAAAGGACAGAGGTGAAACCCTGGTTCTCCCTCCCACAGGAAGCCGAGCTGGAACGCCTGGAACGAGAGTTTGCCATTCAATCCCAGATTACGGAGGCTGCCCGCCGCCTCGCCAGCGACCCCAACGTCAGCAAAAAGCTGAAGAAACAAAGGAAAACCTCCTATCTGAATGCCCTGAAAAAGCTGCAGGAGATTGAGAATGCCATCAACGAGAACCGCATCAAGTCTGGGAAGAAACCCACCCAGAGGGCCTCGCTCATCATCGATGGTCAGTGCTAAGCCTCTCCCCACACCCCACTGCCCTGGGAGCTGGAGCCGGGCCTGAGGGGCCAGAGCCCAGCTCCCATCATGCACTAAGCAATCTAATTAACCCGTGAGGGCTATTCTGTTAGGAATGCTGACAGAGTCCATTTTGACATCATCTGTACTAACTGGTGACAGGACCCATCCAAGCCTGAAGCCATTTCTTTTTCATCTTCACCCGGGGTATGTTTATACAGAGGAGGGGAGAGAGAAACATCAATGTGAGAGCGAACATTGATCAGTTGCCTTGCCTTCCATGCACACCCCGACTGGGGATCAAACCAGCAACCTAGGTATGTACCTTGACTGGGAATCAAACTTGCAAGCTTTTGGTGTACACAAGGACACTCCAACTCAAGAATGTATCTTCTCTGTTTTGTTCCCTCTTTCAAAATAATGTTTTCATCATACAAGCCCATTTGAATTAGAGAAGTAACTAAGATTCTTCCTAGTTCCTTAGCCTGTTTATTTTTAAATTTTATATATATATATATATATATATATATATATATATATATATATATATATATATAATTTCAGAATGGAAGGGAGAGGGAGAGAGAGATAGAAACATCAGTGATAAAAGAGAATCACTGATCAGCTGCCTCCTGCATGTCCCACACAGGGGATCAATCCCTCAACCTGAACATGTGCCCTGACCAGGAATCACCATGACCTTCTGATTCATAGTTCCATTCTTAACCAATGAGCCACACTGGCCAGGCTGCATGATTTTTTATTTCAAAAGAAAAACACTAAATTTGGTATCGAAAGACCTGTTGCCAGGAGAGTTGAGCAATCCCAGACAAACCAGCTCCCTATCCGTGCCTCAGTTTCCCCAGATGTTTAGTGAGGATGGTTACCTTACTGTTTCCCTCTTTGGCATGTTCTCATGGTTAGTTGAATGGGGTCTATGAAAATAAGCTTTGTAGAGATAGAAGCTGAATTTAGCAGCTTCCTTCCCCGCCCTGCTTCCCCCACCACCACCACCACCACTAATGGCTTAAGACATTTATTAAGAAGCCATTTGTGGCCCTGTGAGCAAAGCCAAGTTTCTCACCCTAGTTTCACATTTGTACAATCAAGAGCAGTTCACTTCTTATAGGTCGGTCTGAACATGTCGGTCAGAAATGGGCTTGAGATCATGGTGTGACCTAACCCAGCCAGGCAGCCTATTGGATATAAAGCCACTCAGCATTGCGGTGCCCTGTCTGACAAGAACACAAAAGACGGGCACATTGAGTGTTGGGGGTGGGGGTTAGCTCATGAGCCTTGGCGCGGGCTGTCATAGAAATGCCCAGCAGCATTTGGATTGTTTTCATGGATTCTCCCTGATTAGAAAGAGAAAGATATGCTAAACACATGACTTTTACAGATAGACCTTTGTCTAAAGATGTGATAAACTCTCAGACTTTTGCTTTTTGTCTTCTCAGATGGAAATATTGGCAGTGAAGACAGTTCCCTCTCCGATGCCCTTGTTCTGGAGGATGGTAGGTGGTTGGGGGCACTGGGAAGGGGCGTGGATTAAACTGGGTTAAGCTATGTATAGCCTGGGACAGGCCAGTGTAATGGGGAGAGCCGGGCCAGGATGGCCCCATCTTCCCTGCGATTCTCTCACTGCCCGATAGTCACTGAGTTGTTGGGAGCTGCTGGGCGCTATGTAAACCATGTCTATGGGAATTTCAGTGTTTTCTGTGCCTGAGAGGTCAGATTTAAGGTGATAGTCAATGAATTGTACTTTACTTTATTAGTTGCCAAACCACATTTTTATCTAAACAGAATCTCTACACTACACATAGTTTCCTTATTTCTGGAGGAAAGAGGCAATCATTGATTTGGATCACAAATCAAAGATTGAAACCTGCTAGGAGAGCCTGAGGTAGCAGGAAAAACAGAAGTCCCCAACCCAGACCCCCAGTCCACACCTGACATAGAATAGAAAGGAAGTCCAACCCAGAACCATCTCTGAGCACATTCTTATGGATTTAACCCCAAACTCGTGAGGCCAGGACATTAATGAAATGGAAATATATTAAGTGGCAGTTAATTTTTTACCCCTTAGGGAAAACGCAGGTGGGCAGTGATACGTAGCTATTTAGATTGAAAACATAGAAGGTCTACCCAGGTCAGACTAATGCTGATAATCACAAGAATAATAATAATTGCTGCTAATGTGGGGAAAGGCTGGCGGGTTATTTACCCAGTCATCTTGGCCCTGCCATTATCAATCATACTGTAATATTCTTATTGTCACTTGGTTACATGGGTGGGGAGGAAGTGGGGCTGCAAGCTATGTTTGGAAGATCAGAGATCCAGCCCTGGTTTTGGCCTCTGTGGACTCCAGTCTCTCCAGGAGAGGAAATGAGAGCAATTTCATGAGATTCTTTTGTAACCGAGGAGTTGGGGGCATTATACATTGTCATTGGCTAATTCTGATGCATCATTTATGATTAGCTTCTTCCCCATGTTGCAAACCCCCAGACAACCAGGGGGTGTTACTGCTTCCCTAGTGCAGGCTTACCCATCTAGGGGCCCTTTCCTTTACTGATCTAAGAGATGCAGGAGCAGAAGCGTAGTACATGTTCAGGTCTTAGGAACTGAGAAGTAGTCTGTGAAAGGAACACTCTTTGGAGGTGGATTTAGGATCACAAGAATTGCTTTTGGGGTTTGAGGTTTCTTCTGGGTATTGTTCCTCTCAAACTCCCACCTTGGCTTCCATAAGGAACACTGAGTTTTTCCTGCCTCTGTGCTGCCCTCCAGGGGGCTCTCACCACTTGTTATCTTTCTTAACCCCTCCCTAACCCTCTCTGGACCCTACCCTTTTGTGAACCCTGCCAGATGACTAAACAGGTCTTTCATCCTAATGCATCCATGCTTAGTTTTCCTGTGGCTTTCAGACCTAATCCTGACACCTGAATCTGGAATGAAAGGGCCCTGTCAGTAGGGCACCTTGCTTATCTTGGCACCCACAGAAGGTCTCTTGCTCTTACACTTGACCAGAGCTCCTCCCTGTCACCCTCTGATCCTCCACATCAGCTGCTGTGCCAGCTGTGTCTGGTCCTGGCTTCTTCCTTTTGTTTTTCCTCTCTGCCAGGCCACTGCTGAAATCCCTTCTGAACCACAGCTCTTTGCCTGACTAACTGAATTCACTTCCTTCGAAATTCTTACAGCCATTGATGTTAGAGTGTTACTCCCCTGAGGATAGGGCATGGTCTTCTATCCTATATAATAAGGAGGTAATATGCAAATTGACCATCACTCCAATTCATAAGATGGCCACCCCGATGTGGTCAAAGATGGCCACCCACATGTGGACACAAGATGGCCACCACAAGATCTGCAGGGAGGGTAGTTGTGGGTGATCAGGCCTTCAGGGGAGGGCACTTGGGAGGGACCAGGCCTGAAAGGTAGGGCAGTTGTGGGCGATCAGGCCAGTAGGGGAGGATAGTTGGGGGGACCAGGCCAGCAGGGGAGGGCAGTTAGGGGTGACCAGGCCAGCAGGGGAGGGCAGTTAGGGGCAATCAGGCTTGCAGGGGAGTGATTAGGGGGTGATCAGGCTGGCAGGCAGGCAAGCAGTTGGGAACCAGCAGTTCTGGATTTTGAGAGGTCCAACTGCCCATTTAGGCCCGACCCCACTGGACATCCCCCAAGGGGTCCCAGTGAAGGCTAGGCTGAAGGACACTACCTCCCCACCCCCCCATGCACGAATTTTGTGTATCAGGCCTCTAGTTTATTTATAATAGTTGTAGCCCATCTCCTTCCCAAAGAACCTAAGGCAGTTCCAAAATGAAAATATTTTATGGGAACATGTTAAAAATTGTGTATACAGTTCTGGAAAAAGCAGAGTCGGTACCTAGAGCCACCAGTGGATCATTGATCTGAACAGATATGCTTTTATTCATTTTTTTCTAACAAATGACTTATTGATTACCTACTATGTGTCAATAATCATTGTAGACACTAAGCAGTTAACAGACTAGACAAAACCCTCATGGAGCTGAAATCCCCCAAAGCAAATCAGATAAGTCCTATCTATTGAAATAAAATGTACAACAATGAGGACATTTTGCTGTTTGGTATGAAGCAAGTGTTAACCCATGGGATTTAATGAAATTTGGGTTTACTCCATTTGTAGCTCATCAGAATTGAGCTTCCTCTTGCCATTAAATGCTGCTCACAGTTTAGGTTTGGTTGTTCTGGATTGACTTGTTTGGCAACTGGGGAAGCGTCATGGGCGCCTTCAAGAGTGAATGCTGGCCTGGCTCCCAGGTGTTGCTCTTGGGGCAGAGGTGGGCGGGAGCCTGTCTGGAGTCAGTAGGAAGGACGACCCTTGCTCAGTTGCTCTCTCTCCGTCTTTGCGCAGAGGACTCTCAGGTCTCCAGCACACTGTCCCCCTTACAGTCTCCTCACAAGGGACTTCCTCCTCGACCACCATCATCGCATAACAGGCCCCCTCCTCCCCAGTCCCTGGAGGGACTGAGGCAGATGCACTATCACCGCAACGACTATGACAAGTCACCCTTAAAGCCCAAAATGTGGAGTGAGTCCTCTTTAGATGAGCCGTATGAGAAGGTCAAGAAACGGTCCTCCCACAGTCATTCCAGGTGAGCTGGGTGGGGAAGGCCACAAGAGGCCTGGTCGACAGCTATTGAAAGCATCGGCAGGCTGTCCCAAATGGCATCCACAAATTACAACATCCAAATCAACCCAATTCCTTCCAGGGGTCGACTTTCAACAGGAAGGCTGCCTGCCCAGGTGCAGAATTGTCATTCCAAGGGAAAATGGGGGTTTGGGGTCACAGCCAACGTGTTGGCAGATGGTTTTAATGTTGTTAAATTCCACGGAAATTGATCAGGAAGTCTTGGACATTACTATTCCAAAATGGCAAGGGACAGCCTTCTCGTAGGAATCCCGAAGTGGTTCAGAACCCTAAGCCAGTGGTCGGCAAACTGCGGCTCACGAGCCACATGCGGCTCTTTGGCCGCTTGAGTGTGGCTCTTCCACAAAATACCACATGCGGGCACGCACAGACAGTGTGATTGATACTTTGTGGCCCGTGCGCAAAAGTCAATTTTTCAGCTCTCAAAAGAAATTTCAATCATTGTACTGTTGATATTTGGCTCTTTTGACTAATGAGTTTGCCGACCACTGTCCTAAGCCATCACCCAACAGGATTCTAGAGCCAAACACTGTAATCTCAGCTGTGCATTATCAGCTCATTACTGGGCTGATCTTGGAGAGAGGTTTTGGAGAGGCTGTTTGGTTGACTTCTCTGGTTTTCTCATGTCCCTTCATTATACCATTTAAGCTCCAAGTGGGTGTCCAGTCAAGTACATGTTTGTCTGTTGGAAAACAGAAACTGTAGTTTAGGACAGAGGCTTCACAGACAGTCATACTCCCTGTCCCAGTGAAGGCTGACCAGGACCCAGGGGCTAGGAATAAGGATTCTCAGGGAAAGGCTCAGAGGTCAGAGGAAGTAAGGGTGGGAATCCTGAGCAAGCCCACCCAACACCAAGGCTGATGTCTGGAGGCTAGTCAGTCCTGGGCACGGGTGCAGCACTGTGGCGGTGACCATCATGGCTTCCTCTGGTTTGCAGCAGCCACAAGCGTTTCCCCAGCACGGGGAGCTGTGCCGAAGCAGGAGGGGGAAGCAGCTCTCTCCAGAACAGCCCCATCCGCAGCCTCCCTCACTGGAACTCGCAGTCCAGCATGCCGTCCACACCAGACCTGCGTGTACGGAGTCCCCACTACGTTCATTCCACAAGGTGAGTCCACCCAGCCCTCAGCCCACTTCCTTTGTAAAATTGGATATCTCTGGCTCCAACTGGCCCAGATAATGGATGCACTAGTGAGGTCCTTTCTCCTTAAAATGAAGCAGAATTTAAAACTGAGCTGGCAGCAGTCTGCCCATGTTTGCAAAGACCCATCATGTCCCACTGCCCATGCCTAGTGGGACCAGGAGGCAGCTGGAGAATCCCAGGCAGACAGTGCGCATGGAAGGGGCCTAAGCAGAAGGCAGGCGGGAAAGACCGGCAGATTAGCAGGGAAGCATGCTGGAGCCACGCCACCTTGACCTGATGACGTGATCTTTACTGGAGAGTCCTCCTGTTGCTTTCTACTGGGGCCTAATTTATCCTGGACTTTTTAATACCTCAGGGTGTACATTCATTAAAGAACAAAAGGAATCGGCAAAAGGAAGGCTCCAGTGAATCAGGCCTTCATTTTCTAAAAAGAAGCAAAACCAAAGCCACCATTTCATTTTACCAAAAACTGAGTCTGTAGGGATCATACCTCAAAGGAGAGAAGGTGTGAGCATCCATAAACGGTAAACCATTTTATATCAGGTAGAGCACTCCAGGCAAGATTTTCTCATTCATTTTATTCATGCGTTTATTCACTCATGCAGCACATATTTATAAAGTGCCTCCGTGTAGCAGGTATTATTCTAGGGGATAGAGCAGTGAAAAAAGCAGACTATACCCTGGCTCTCATCAGACTTACATTTCAGTTGGGCATCATAATAAATATTTGTCAAGTGGTGATAGCACTAAAAGGAACAATAAGCCAAGCAAGGGACTAGAGAGTGAACTAGAAGCTTGAAGAAGCTCGCTCTCATAAGGTGAACTTTGAGTAGAGACCTGAATGGAAAGGGGCTGGGGCAGGAAAGGGGGAGGGAGGGGGAGAGAGAGCAAGCTCTGAGGATACCGTAGAGCAGTGTTTCCCAACCTTCTCTCATGATGAGAATCACCTGGTGGAGTTGTTAAAACACAGATTCCTGAATCCCAACTAAGAAGTGCTAAACTAGAATTTTTGGGAACATATAGGTAAAATTGTATACTTAACTAGTGCTCTAAGACAGATTTTATATACAGAGCACTAAGTTAGGTATGCAATTTTACCTATATGTTCTCAAAAATTCTAGTTTAGCACTTCTTAGTTGGGATTCAGGAATCTGTGTTTTAACAACTCCACCAGGTGATTCTCATCATGAGAGAAGGTTGGGAAACACTGCCGTAGAGAACAGCAGGTTAAAGCCCTGCACACAGGCCTGAACATGGCATGTTCCCAGGAGGCCAGTGTGGCTGGAAGAGAGTGACGAAGTGGTGTGGGACCAGGGAACTTCTCCTCCCCTGGGGAAAGTCAGAACTGAACTCAAATCTTCCTGTAATTGGCCAACAGAGCCACCCTGACCTTCACACGTGGCCCTAGCATTGTCTACGTATCGATGGGTATTTATAGGATGGATTCCAATAAGCAAAAAACATTATAAACAAAATGGTGGCATGGTAAGTTTTTGCATCAGTCATTTTCCATGTTCCACCAATCTTGCCTTTCAGTCTTCATGGAATGGAAAGCTGTTTATGTGCATTTCATAATAGTATTTGGTTGAACCATATGAAATCTCCATAGTTTCTGTTTTGACCTGCCAAAATGGACATTTCATTTGGCTTAACATAATGACTAGAATAGGCATTTTCTTTGGTTCTCTTTGTATTTATAGAATTCCTTTACACTTAAAAAAAAGGAAATAAAAGAAAGCCCTGGCTATTGGCACACTTTTTTTCAGAGGGAACCCTTGTGTGAGTGCTGTCTTCAGTCTTACCTCCCACTGGGAATCAAAATCCCAGCAGAGGCCAGGCTTGACTCCAGGGGTAAGCCTTGCTCTCCTGCCTCCTTTCCACCTGAGAACCATGGGAAGCACCTGGATTCCCAGGGCAGCACAGCTCTGTTTCCCAGCAGCTAGAGGCTCTCTCCTGAGGGTTGCAGAGCCCCCAACCCTCCACTGGGCCCACAGACTCACCACCTTCATCTCCCTGCAGGTCCGTGGACCTCAGCCCCACGCGCCTGCACAGCCTCGCCCTGCACTTTCGGCACCGCAGCTCCAGCCTGGAGTCCCAGGGCAAGCTCCTGGGCTCTGAGAATGACACAGGGAGCCCCGACTTCTACACCCCGCGGACTCGTAGCAGCAATGGTTCAGACCCCATGGACGACTGCTCCTCCTGCACCAGCCACTCAAGCTCGGAGCACTACTACCCAGCGCAGATGAACGCCAACTACTCCACCCTGGCAGAGGACTCGCCCTCCAAGGCCCGTGCCAGGCAGCGGCAGAGACAGCGGGCGGCGGGCGCGCTGGGCACAGCGAACTCGGGCAGCATGCCCAACCTGGCCGCTAGGGGGGTTGGCGGCGGAAACCCACCTGGCGTTTACCTGCACAGCCAGAGCCAACCCAGCTCGCAGTACCGCATCAAAGAGTACCCGCTGTACATCGAGGGCGGTGCCACGCCCGTGGTTGTGCGCAGCCTGGAGAGCGACCAGGAAGGCCACTATAGCGTCAAGGCCCAGTTCAAGACCTCCAATTCCTATACCGCGGGTGGCCTGTTCCGAGAGAGCTGGAGGGCCAGTGAGGAGGGTGACGCCGGCCGCCTGACGCCATCGCGCTCGCAGATCCTGGGAACCCCCTCGCTGGGCCGCGAGTGTGCCCACGACAAGGGCACGGGGCGCACCGCGGTGTCCGATGAGTTGCGCCAGTGGTACCAGCGCTCCACTGCCTCGCACAAGGAGCACAGCCGCCTGTCGCACACCAGCTCCACCTCCTCTGACAGTGGCTCCCAGTACAGCACCTCCTCCCAGAGCACCTTCCTGGCCCACAGCAGAGTCACCAGGATGCCCCAGATGTGCAAGGCCACGTCAGGTGAGAATGGGGACAGAGTGGGGCTGGCCCTGAAGGAGCAAGCTGTTGACTCTTTTCATGGGCTTCCAGAATTTCTTAAGAGTCTGCCGTGAGGAATGAGAGATAGCTAATTCCAGAAACCTAGCTGTCAGATGTATGAGAATTGAGGTTTTGCAATCACCCCTTTACCCCTCCCATACTGGGCCTGATATTGCCAAGAGTGACAGACTTGGGAGGGGGTGGGACAGCACATCAGATCTTCCCCAGTGGATTGGGCCAGCTCCTACTTCAGCTTCCTCAGTAGGCATGCAAACCATCTCTCCAGACACTTCTGGTGAGGACAGAAATCAAAGAAGCTAGGTGTCTCAGGGTGTACCTAAGTCACTGGTGAGGTAGAGACCTGGGTGGCACCTTGCAGAGAGTGACTTGCTTAAGGCCTTGGCTTGTGGAAGCCTTGAAATTCGGCAGGTGTGTCTCCCCCCCCGGGAGGGGGGGGGGCAGGCTGGTGGAGCCTGGAGTGCGGCACTTGACTTCACTGTGACCCATGAATGGACTTCCCTGTGACCACATGGATAACTGCTTCTTGCAATCCCTTTTCAAAGGTGTTAGGATATAACCACAGTCATTTTTGTAAAGAGCTTCCAGAGTTTCATAACCAAATTAAGGGTTACTTTATTTTTGTACTCAGAGCAGGAGGAATTAAGTAACAAAGGGAAGAAACCATGCTTTCCCCTCAGAAATCACACTCCCTTCCTACTCCCTGTGTGAGAGAATCCTGGCAATAATATCAACACTTGTTCAGTAATGGTGCTGGCGGGGCTCTGGGCCTGGCACAGACCAACTCATTTCCATGCTCATGGCATTCATAAGGAGAGGGGATCTCCTGCAGTTGCGAGATGCTGCCTCATACTGACTATAGGAAAAGAAGGGGGAGGGGATGTTGACATCTAATTAAAATGATTTTAAAAGTAGAATGAAATGAGAATCAATAGCAAATGGAAGGCACGGCAAGTCTGGACTTGTGCCTAGAAAGAGGTTGAAGATTGGGAGGAAGGGATGATTCTAAAGACAGAAAATAGGAGGTCATCTTTGGGGAGCTGAAGGAGATTCTGGGGGCCTAGAAAGAGCAGGGCAAAGAGGAAGGACTTTCCGGCTTCCCAGGCGTGCCAGCTCACAGGGGACCTTAGTTCTGAGCCTTGGTTCTGACTCATTTATTATGATGCATCAGTCAAATGACAAGTTCAGATATAATAATAAAAATGCTTCATGCAATCCTGAGTGAACCATGGACTTCAAAACCCCAGAACCATCTCCATATTCCTCCACCTGTAAAATAAGTCCAGTGAAGTCTGCCATCGACTTTCCAGAGCACTAGGAGAGGGAATGAATGGACATGCTGAGCCTGATACCCTACTGGAAGCAGCAGCGCTCCAAAGAGGGCTGGGAGGGTTTGTGTTCCTTCAGAGCGTTAGCACTTGAGAGTAGATGTGCTTTATTTAAAGAGATTAGGCAAAATGTCTTTTGGAACATGTTTTAGATTAAAAATGTTAAGAAGTATATCTGTGGTTTTCTGATGAAAGATTCATTCCAAGAAAGCAAAGGATGCCCTTAAGGAGGCTTTACTTCTTACTAAACTTCCCAACTGGAAAAAGTCTGCCCATGTCAATAAACTCCTAGTAGTTAGATTTGGATAAGCCATTAATGCCCTTTAAAGTGTCCAAAGGGGTAGATTATAAGCCTGAAGTGGCAGATAGCAAGCTCTGAGAACCTTTCTGGAAGTTCTCTGTTCAAGTTTTGCCACTGGGGCCACATCTACAAATGCCCTGAGGTGTTACTTCCTGGTGTCCAAAGAAATAGGCCCTCCTATACTAGCTCTGCCCAGGACTCCCTCAAAGGTCTGTGGGCCGTTGGGTTCTCTGCTACTGTGGAGGCTGCCACCATCCTGTGACCACTTTCCAGTGGCAAAGTGGGGACCTCGGATCCCAGGTCAACTTGACTGAGGATAGAGGTACTGAGTGGTGTGGAGGAGATGCATGGGTGTAGGGGGTGGATATTTGCCCACAGTGGCCCTGCAAGGGGTCGCATCCAGCATCTCTGGAAAGAAGCTCCTTCACTTGATCACTTGATTGGTGTCTGACGCATCTTTTCTGCACCACCTTCTGCACCACCTGCATACAGCTGCCTTACCTCAAAGCCAGAGAAGCTCAACGCCATCGAGTGAAATTGGAGCAACGCCCCCAAGCAGTCCCCACCACATTCTAACCTGGCAGACTGGGTGAGTTCTGATCAGATCTTTCATCCTTCTCTTCCAGGTTCTAGAATGATCCTTAGCCTTACTCATCAGGAAGAGTGTAATGAATATGAGATTCTTGTAACCAATGGGTTTATCAGGAAAAGAATGGCGAGTGTTCTTCATTACTAGGAACTTTATTCCATTCCAGCGAAGGCCCATGAACTGCTGTTCCTTCTACCCCTCTCTTTTCCATCGCTGTCCTTTAGATGGGAAATTCTCTACTTCCTTATAAAGCTGACTAATGGCCCCAGGAATGTGGGAAAGTGGGTGTCACAAGTCCAACTGCAATGCTTTGGTCAGAATTCCAGACAGATTGTGACTTAAATTCCGGTTATACCAGGACAACTTCAGAATGCCAGGCACAGAAGAGGAAGGGGAGAGACTGGTATGAGCACCCTGGGCTGCCTCTGGTCCCACGTTTTACCTGCTCCTCAGGGTGCTCACTGTCTTGGTGTCAGGATACATCTTAATAAAAAGACAGGAGGCTCAGATCCCGTCTCTATCCTGGCCAACCACTTAATCAACACACAAAGGAGATCAGGTATTTTGAGACCTTTAAGAAATGGCCCACAGCAAAATAACCCAAATTCAACTCTGCTTATAGCTTTCAGCATAAACAAACATCATAATCTCAGGGATATTTAGGATGTTCTGGTCTGCTGTAGAGTCTGAGGAGGTACATGTAGCTTGCTGTGCTCACAGTTCCTGCCTCTTCTGTTGTTCCTAAAACATCACCTCTAAATGGATGTTCTATACTATTACTATCTGTTGGTTAAAACAGTAAAGAGTCCCCTTATCTAGCTCTATTCAGTTTCTCATTTCCTGGAGCATCGGTGGGGGGTATCTGGGAAAATATGACAGCTGTCTGTGAGTTGAATCATCAAAAAACAACAGGACCAGAATCGGCTCCACTGACCACATTTCTGACTCTCACGCTTGGCAGACATTTTTTTGTTTCTGCAAATTTATCTGTAGTAATTTAAAATCAGTCTTTATGGGTCCTTAGTATTTAACAGAAGGTAGGAGAGCTAATGTTTATTAAGTGCTTGCTGTATACTCAAAGGTTGGAACCTTCTTCTAACATATATGAGCTCATATAATCTCATTGAAACCTTGCTCGGGAAGTATCATATCTTTTCGTTTTATAGATGAGGCTAAGAGAAAATAAATGCTTTGCCCAAAGTCACAATGGTTGGTTGGAGCTGACACTTCAGCCCTGTGCTCTGTGAGCCATAAGCCCTGTCTCTTTCCATTAGGCCAGTGGTCCTTAAAGTGCAGTCCCCAGACCAGTAGCATGAACGTCACCTAGGATCTTGTTAGAAGTGCGGGTTCTCAGGCCCACCCATGGTCTACTGAGTTAAAAAGTCTGGGGCTGGTCTGAAGTCTGTGTTTTAACAAATCCTCCCATTCAAATTTCTTGTGTCCACTCCCACTTCTTGGTCTGTCTTTGGAGCAGCAACTTCCCCTCTGTCATTATTATAGATCATGAAAACACTCTCTTAGTCACCATCCACACTCCAGCTGTAGCTTGTGTGGTCTGGCAGCTGCTAGGCCTAGGGCTCTGGAGTCTCTCCAAGATTAATTCACTTAAAAAATGACAGATCTTCTGTATCTAAGGTACCTCCACTGGTAAATCATCTCACCTAAATAAGGATCCAGGCTCTTTCTCTGGATCCCCAGATTTTCTCCATCATATCCAATTTTACCTGACCCAAATGTATTTATTTAAGACAGCAGCCTCTGGAATTTATAAGCACCCCTCAGATGCATACACAGTGAGCTGGTCTGAAACCCTGCCTGGGTTTCACCACACAAAGCTAGTGAGGACTCAAGACAAATTTGAAACAAAAAGGTATTTGAAGTAAACAAAAAGGTTCTTGAAGTAAACTCTTCCATCAGATTGAGTTGAATTATCATTAATAACTATTTTCTGTGATGTGACAAGAAAATGAGAAATGGGTAAAAAGTGCCAATGCCTGCCTTCCTACCAAAACTAGAGAGGTCTTTTGACTCGCTCATGGGGTTGAAAGTTCTGTGTGACTTATTTGTCACTAACACTGAACGTGTAGTCAACCAGTCTTTCCAATGTATCAATGAGCTACAAATCATGTCTGTGTCGGTTCCTCTCTTTAACATGACCTCTCTTCTCTTCCTCCTTTGCTTTCCTTTGTTCAGAGAAGCAACAGAACACTCGCCCATTATGGACGGGTCTGAGTCTCCAACTCACCAAAGTACTGATGAGTAGAGGTATCGTAAGGGAATGTTTTGTTCTTACAGCCCTTCCCCCTTCACTGCTTTGGAGTGTGTGATCTCAAATGTGTTGCATATGTGTTGCCCTTGCCCATATCATAATCCCCAGAAGGAAACATCTGCATGGTGTGGAAGCCGTTGTTTTATGTTGATTTCTAGATACATGTGGAACTATATGTTTATATGTATATTTTTAAATTAGATGTTAGTTGTTCTTACATGACTTCCCAGAAAAGACCCCAGAGTGTGTTTTAGACCTTCCCAGACTCTATGTACGTGCAGATATTTATAGACACTTTTACTGATTTAGTAACCCCTGTCCATGGAAATAACAGCATCATGCAATTTAAGTTTCAAAGCACAAAGGGCAGACTTAGTTAGCAGAAGCACTGGAAAAATCTTCCTCTCATGTTATCCTCCCAGCATTCTTAAGTGGCAGCGTGTAATCTACAAATGCTGTAGTGCCCTGCTTTCCCCAAATGTGGTCCATAGAACAGCATCACCATCATCTTGGAGCTGGTTAGAAACCTAAACTCCTGGGCCTACAAATTTGAATCTGCATTTTTAACAAGATCCTTGGGCGAATCAAATTTACTGCTACAGTGGGCATCAAAACAGTAGCACCTGGTGTGGGTCCTGTTCTCAGGCCAGTAGAACCTAATGGGATGAGACATGAAATTAAGTAACATTTCAAGGATTAACAAAAAAGATAAGAATACTATTACGAAGTGGATAAGTTTATTCAATTAAAAGAAAAAATGGAACCATCACTATATTCTAGGAACAATGCTAGAGACCAGAGTTCGAAGAGTTCAAGTTCAAATCAAGAAACTTTCAGCAGTTATGTATAAAGTGATCTGAGACTTTAGGCAGAGGCCTAGAAGCTTTTCCAAGGGCAAAAACACAGGTACAGAAACAAGCAGGGTGTCTGGGAAACAGCAAAGAGTCTTGTTTGCTATAGAAAAAGAGCTGGACTTGAGCCTGAAGAGTGGGGCAGGACAAGATCCTGAGCAAATTGGGAGATACAGAACAGATTTACTGTGAGTCCCCTGAGTTGGCACATAAGGAATTAGGAAACAGGTGCTTGGCCTTTAAGAGGAAGATGGTGTGAAACAAAATTTGAGTAAATTTAAAAGACTTACTGACTTCATTTACTTGTTCATGAATCAGACAGCATTCAGCGCAGAGGACAAGGGCTGTGTATTGTAGAATCTAATGAACAAAATGAACTAACAAGCAAAGTACAAACAAACTCATAGATAGACAGCAGGCAGGCAGCTCTGGTGAGGGAGAAGTGGGGGAGTGTGTGAAGGGATTGAGATAAAAAAGAAGGAAGGGAGAGAGGGAAGAAAGAGAAGAAAGAGAAAAAGAGAGAGAGAGAGAGAGAGAGAGAGAGAGAGAGAGAGAGAGAGAGAGAGAGACAGCAGGCAGGCAGCTCTGGTGAGGGAGAAGTGGGGGAGTGTGTGAAGGGATTGAGATAAAAAAGGAAGGGAGGGAGGGAAGAAAGAGAAGAAAGAGAAAAGAGAGAGAGAGAGAGAGAGAGAGAGAGAGAGAGAGAGAGAGAGAGAGAGAGAGAGAGGAAGGAAGGAAGGAAGGAAGGAAGGAAGGAAGGAAGGAAGGAAGGAAGGAAGGAAGGAAGGAAGGAAGGAAGGAAGGAAGGAAGGAAAAAGAAAACTCATGGACAGAGAGGGACAACAGTGTGGTAATGGAGGGTGGAGGTGGAAGAGGGTATGAGGGGATAGATGGTGATGGGGGGAAAGAAGAAAGGAGCTCTGAGGAGCTGTACCAGATGAAGGATTTTCATAAGCAGAAGGCAGCAGGAACAAGTCAGCCTCATGAGGCAAAAAGCAGGTTGGGTATTGCAGAGTCACTTTCCTTTGGGGATGGGAGGGGTCTGTCAGGCAGGTTACCTCATTGGTCCTGACAGGCCATTGACAGGTTTAAGATTGTACTTACGGGAAAGCCCAGATTATAGTTAAGTCTCAGTTTGGTGGTAAACAACTCAATTTGGGGCCACTGTCTTATTTTTATTAATCCCACCCCCCTCCGCCTTTGATTGGACTCAGCCTAGTTGAGAGATGTGATGAAAATTTAAGGCATTAGCTTCCTGTTTGGAGATCTCTCCATTTTTTGCTCAATCTCTCTCTGGCATTCACTGTTCACAAAGTCAGGTTCACATGCTTTCAGGTGGTCCTTCTCTTTGATTTATTCTGACATTCTGTTCTTAGGGGGATAATTTGCCTGATGGTTAGTGGCTGTGAATATGCATTAAAGCTTTTGAGAGAACACACCAGGGGGGAACTACTACAATTATTATAAACAGGATAATTCCCAATGTCTGGAGTACAGTTTGGACCCATGACCAAAACTGATCAAAATCCAGTAAGTCAAGGAAGGCCTGTCGAAGGTGTCACTTTAAGCCAACTGGCTTGTCTCAACTTCCCCAACGTATCAATCCAGGTGTAGCAAGTGGTGTTGGTCATAGCACAGTCTATGGGTCAGGACTTTAAAAGGTGTCACCATGCAGGCCAGTAAAATTTAAGGGTCTGTAGGCTGTAAAGGTATTCTTTTTGTCCTGAACACCCTTGCCTTGTGTCCCTTTCTTTGGATACAGAGCCTGAATGCAAAGCTCCCTGGGTCTGGAGTTGTTAACCAGAAAGAAAGAAATATATCCTCAGGGCTAGGGACTCTGACACGATAGAGAAGGCTAGATTTTCCCCGGAGAAACTGATGCATTGAAAATCAGGGAGAAGTTTGGGATGGACAGAGCTATAGAATCACCAGCATCACGGCAAATCCAGCAGTTGTTGGGAGGCTAAATTACCAACCTTTGCAATGGTCTGAGATACATGAACTTTCCAGGTCTGAGCAAGACACAAGGTAGACAAAAGAGTCATAAAGACCCTCATGTGTAAGAAACAGGAAAAAATGGTCAGAGATGGAAGGAGGAATAGAAAGAAACATTCTTGATCTGACATCTTGGGGGAAGTGGTCTACTCAGATGCTGGCTACTTTTGTCCTAGTTTGATTGTGAGATCTCAGGTGTTTGCACAGGACCAGAAGTCAGATCGAGCCGCCTTCAGGTATGAAGTATGCAACCATGATTCAGCACCTCCTGATTTGCCCACGGTGCCAATGGTCAAGAGTTCCTGGTACTAAAGATCTGATGAGAGCTCATTGTGATGGAATTGACAGGGAGATTTGGTTATTTCTGTGATATACAACATCTTAAGATAATAAGTGGAATTATGACTGATAATACCAGGACATATCAGATTTCTAGGAATGTCATACAATTTCTAGGATGCACTTATTAGAATTCCAACCCTTAGAATCCTTAATTCCTAGTGAACACTAAAAAGTAAGCACTTGTGAACTGTTTGTTATACTAGCATTCTGTGGATTGGAAAACTTATCATTACATTTCATAATTTCCAGAAGAACATTCTCCCTCACCGTAAATGTTTCAGTGTGGCACAAACCATGCTGACTGATAGACCTGGCATTACATACAGAGATGTGGGAAAGCCGACTCTAAAAAGGATTCTCACCCTTCACAAGCTTCTGCCAGTTTTCCCTGGATCCACTCTGCAGGCTCCAGAGAAAGTGGGGTTTAAAGAGAGAGTGTAACCCTGGTATCTACCAGAAACTGGGCAAGGTTTTCCACTGATTTAATTTTAGTTTCTCCTCAGCTGTTTTAAGGGAATAACTGGTAGCAGTTTATTGGAAAATTCCTAAGAGTCTCGTCAACCTTGGGAGGGGTCTATATAGGGGCATCTGTAAGGCCACGGACTTGGCAGACTTTTATTCAGGTCTTATAGTCTCCTTACAGTGGGAAGGCAGTTCAGAGAGAGGATTAGACTGTGAGTACTCAGGTAAAGGAGGATGGAAGGGAGCAGTAGGAACATATCAGTCCTATAGTCTTTAGTTGTAGGTACTACTGTGTGTTTAATTTTTTATTAGCCTTTTGCAATGAATCTTTAAGTGAAGTTATTTTGGAATCTTGAAGCCTCTTGGAGGTTTAAGCATGCCAGTAAAAATAGGTATCCCATTCTGTTTTAATTGGGGGCCCTGGCTTTCAAGTACACATCTTAAATGAATGCTCAACTCTAATTGTAACACTGCCCATAATGGCTGTCAATCTATATATGGAGGCAAAGTGAGACAAGCTTAAATGATCAGAAATTGAGTTTATTCAGGAATAGCAAAGTAATTGCAATTCTAAAAATGCTTGATATATTCAGCTACTGGTGAGTCCATTGAGGGTTTGGGGCAGGCTGTATTTATGGGCAAGAAGGGAAAAGGGGATAGAGTTCAGCCAGTGTCTAAACAATAAGCTTATTGGCTCCAGGTTAGAGATTCTTGGTGGATATTCAGTTGTTGGAAGAGAAGACTTGTGAACTGTTTGTTATACTAGCATTATACAGGTAACTGGTCTCTCAGCTTTTAAGTTCTGTTTTTCTGAAGGCACATGTGTGACATTCTCCATTTCCTATCCTCCAGTTCCATTTTAGATAGAAATGCTTTCACATTTCCCCTCTTGATCAAGGTATTTTGCAGAAAGTATCACTGATCAACCATATTATTTAGGTGTTGCTTTCTTTCTTCCTCTTGTATTTTTTTCTTGGTCAAAGACATTGTTAGATGGAGAACGTGTCCCTCAGAGCAGAGAAGGTTCATTCTCAAGTGTCTAATACCATAGAAGAGGGAAATGGCAGATGGATTTCAGTAGCCTCATTGGAACAACAAGAAATGTTAACAACCAAACTGTAAATTTGGGTCAGGGTAGCTGAGTCAGGGAATAAGGAAGACCAGATATGGGCATGAATAGATTTGGTGGTTGGAGATAGGCTGGTGTCTTCTGATTTGAGAAGGGCTATAAATTCCTCTAAGATTAGACTAAGTTTCCTGTATGAATCTGTGTTGACCATCTCCATTTTTTCCATAACATAAGTGACTCCATTTTAGTTAGGGTCTACATTTCCACGTTTTGATAAAGTCCCTATTAGGGAGTATTGATCACTTGTATATTGCTAGGTGTTTCTTCTGCATGAACTTCATCCATTTTGTCTATTTTTCCTAACCATGCCACGACTGGATATCTTCCTCAGGGTGAGAGAAGCTTTCAGGGTTGATAGCAACTAAAAGGTCACATCTGAGCAACTTCTCATAGTGGATCAAAGAGGAGGTCAAGGCAGAGAGATTTTTGTCCAGGATATAGGTGTTAGATATCAGTTTGAAATACTAGGCATTAAGGATAGAAAATAAACCAGGTACAGGAATGACCAGCATTTCTACCACCGTGGGAGATATGAGGTTTTAGGTGGCAAATCCAGCAGCCTAGAAAGTTACCACGCTTTTCAATCACCTGGCAGATACAGGCAAGGGCATTTTATATATGGATAAGATCAAGGGAAAATAGGAGAAGAAAAAACAAAACAAAACAAAACAAAACAAAAAAACAGAAAAGTAGAATAGTCTAATTTTTCCCCTCCTGACTTTTGTAGAGGAAAACAGTGTTGGAAGTAAGCTTTAAGTTCTGCTGGCCTGGCCTATGTTTGGGATAGCTGTCTATATCCAGTGTTGTCTGCTGCTGACTGCATGGAGATCATGAGTTTGAAATCATCAGTGGCTTTGCTGGTCCATTCAGGTCTTGTGACTCTTAAATAGGGACGGATGCCTTCACATTTAGCTGCATGGGAATTGGTGAGAAGCACCAGGAAAGGCTTTTCCAACAAGGGCAGAGGGAGTCCTTTATGTTTATGTCTTTTTCAGTAGACATATTCTCTAGGACAGCAGTCACCAACTGGTGGTCCATGGACCACTGGTGATCCGTGAGGTCCAAAAGGTTGGCAATTGCTGCTGTAGGAAGTAGGTCATGAGAAGAATGAGAGGTCAGGCTGTATTCACTGTAGGCTTTTTTTTTTTTTTTTTTTTTTAACTTTTGAGAGATGTTTCTGGAAATAGAGAACAAAGAGCTAGCAATATTTTAATAGATCCCATTGGGCAAGGCAATGATCAGAGTATGGGGAATGAGGCAGCTGTACGGGTCTGCAGGTTATTCTTTCACAGGGAGCAAACTTATGTTTTTCAAAAGTTAAGGAAGGACCCTTAGATTCTCTAGAACAGTGACAGCACCTTGGTCCAGGGAATTCCCAAGGCTCGCAAATTTTTGTAATTGGGTTTTAATGATGCCACATTCAGCCTTTCTGCTAGTCCTGAAGACTGAGGACAATATGGACAGTCAGTCTCTGTGGAGCAGAGAAGAGACTCCGCAGAGTTCTTAGATTGTCTGGCCAGGAAAATGAGTTCTGAGGTCACTGTGCAAAGCAGTAGGGGCGCCCCAGGGAGGGATGGTGTTTTCAAGTAATTTCTTTGCTACAGAAAACGTTTCTACCCAGTGAGAAACATACAGATCATGACCAGCTCATATTTGTTCACTTGTTTTAACAGTTGTGTTTAGATTAATCAAGAAAATTTCTCAAGATATTAAGCAGTTAACCAAATCTTGTTATTTTCCTTGCTGACAAATTGTGTAATAGAGATAACCAAACTTATTTGACTAGGATATAAGTTGTATTTCTGCATTATAGTAAAGCTGATAACTGAATACATGCCTATTTTAATTGAACCAGCACACTTAAACTAGCTTTTATTTACTAAATATTTATCCTAGATCACATAAACTTTGAAAAAACATCTGGGTTAAGTTTCTATATTTCTGAGCATTTAGAATACTTAATTTGATAAGTGCTTATTTTTCTTCAAGCCAGTTAACTAGAGCTCATTTACAAACTAATTTTGGTAATGCTACCCAGAAGTAGAAAAACATTACCCATTTGCAATATATATACATACATGTACAACAGAAATTTTAATTTTTAAATTTTGGCCTTGAGATAAGTATGATAACGCAAAAGTCACTAGTTTATAGAAAAAAACAAAAACAGATGGCCACAAGTCAGATTTCTGGCAGAATCTTAAAGATTCCTTTTCTTTAGTTAAGCATTAGTCTCTCAGAGCCCAATTAATACCTCAATGCCTGAGCATGTTCTTGAGGTTGGCAGGTGATCCAGTGTCAGTCTAGCCTGTGTCATGACCACCTTATCCTGGTATGAGTCTTAGGGTTAGTTGGGAAGCCCTCTAACAGCTTTAAGTGCTCAACTTGTGCCCATTAGTTTTGCAGCTTTGGCTTCTGAGGTTCCCATTAATCATAGAACTATTACCCCTTGCTTCATGGGCACATTGACAGAAACCGACAGTAGCCAAAAGATGGTACTGTGGACCAGCCAAGAGAAAGCCTTAGGTGTGCACCAGAAGCAGCTCCCAAAGTAAAACTGGGCCTGAACCAGCAGACCTCAACCAGTGTGAACTGTAGACTAACCAAGGGCTAGTGCTTGGTGCTCTGTTAGAGCCTCTTGTCAGTCCAGACTAACCCATTAGGCTTGTACTGGGAAGCCAATTAGATTGATAACACAGTGCAAAGAGAGCTGAACTCAGGATCCAGAGGAGCTTACCTGTGGCCCTTGGAAATGGGGGAAAAGAGAACTCAAAAGATTCACAGGGACCAGAGTCTGTGTTTCTCGTCCTTGAAGCTGTGAGATACCTCCTTTGGGTTCTAGCACTGCCATCAAACTGTTAAAAGAACAAAATCCAACTGAGTAAATTTTTGAAATCTTTTTGGCTTTATTCATTTAAGTCTCAACTTCATTCCTTGAGGAATCAAAAGCTGTACTTGTCTTCCAAATCTGGTCTTTACAAGAATAGAAATGCAGCACTCAAAGCAATTCAGAGCTTACCTATCCTTTTTACCAATCCCCAAAACTCCCCTATTCATCTCAAAAGGCTTGCAGTTACTGTAAAAGATGTGGATTCAGAAAACAGTTTTTTCCAGTGCCTATGAGATATAAATGTTCTACCTGGTCTTCTCTAGGAGTTCTCATCTGGGCTGTTTCTTTTAAAGGCAAACTTAGGGGAAGTAATTCTTATCAGAAGGGGAAAAAAAGATGGGGAAGGCTATTTGGAACTTAGGCAAATAAACAATCTTAAGTGTCTTCTCCACAAATATTAATGAAAAGTTTTAGCCATCTGAGCATGTAACCTTAATCTATTACAACTTCCAGAAACATGGCTTGGATCCAACTCTTCTTTGATAAACTAGTGAGGTTTGCCTCATGACTCAGGGCAAAGGTGGAGCCAGGACTTGCTAGTTCTCTTTCCATCTCCCTATCTACTTCCTGCTCCTGAAACTGTATTCTTAGGAGGAAACTGACATCTTCATGATGTGAAAGCTGCTTGGCCTTGCAGCTTTCAAACTGAGAACCAGTGACTATGACTGGAGGACTCTAATTGGGCCACCTGAGTCACTTATCCACCCTAAATGAGGGTATGGGGTGACACCTGGTGGAGAGCACATAAAGGCACAGAGGGACTCCACCAGGGCGCCAGCATCCACACTCACTCCCCCAAAACAGCCAATGTCCACTATGGGGTCCAACCACCTTTTGCCACAAAAAAAGTTTCTCAATTCACACGCACAATGGCACACATCTGCTTTCTCAGGGCAAAGAGGAATTTTGCAGAGAGGATGTAATGGAGTCAGGCATGGACCATGCAGATGCTCCATTTCTTTAGTTAAGATATCCATGGCTAGGACCTAACTAATTAAGAGACTTTGTTACTTTGCTTCTGAAGCCACACTTAAACAGCATTAACTGGGGTTCCTGGCACAAGACTCTCATTAAGATGGTATACACACAGTATGCTTATAGTGCCTTGGGATTTCCCAGCTTTCCTGGTGGTTTTTTTTTTTTTTTTTTTTAAAGCCAGATGAGAAACATTTATAAAATCCAGAATGTCTTCATCCATGTGTTCCTACAGAAATCAAACAGAAAAGTGATGTTGACTGATCATTCTCAATCATAAACTGGTTCTTGAGGCCATGTTTAAGATACTCTTTAAACTTGCTCTTCTTTGAACTACATTGGATTGGAGGCTCTTCCTGTCACCCATCCCAAGCATAACACTAGCACTAGGTACCAGGAGATCATCAGCAGAGGAGAGAATCTTCTGACATTTATGGAAAGTCCGATGGTGTTATCAAATAGATATTCCTACTCCCTCGCTGGCATATGCTCTTGGGAGGTCAAACTTGAAAATCCAGCCTTACCAAGACACAGACCTACTAACTCATAGTCACAGCCCAGTGTCCTTCACAGGGACATTCTTTCCAAAACTGAAGGCTGTGGTCACAGGCCTAGAGGCTTCATCCCTTCAGGAATCGGCACAAATGTAATCCCACGAGGAGTAAAAGCAAAAGGCACAAGAGAGGGTAAACAAGACACTCCAGGCCACAGCACAGCTGTAGGGCAGAGCACCAGGTTAGCCACGTCAACATCTGTGACTGCGGCCATGAAGGCAGGACCTACGGGCAAACTCCAGCTCATTCCCACCTTCACCAAGATAATGTCTGACCTTTATCTTACCCTGAAAGAGCTAGTTTAGGGTCACTAGAGAGGGGCTCTTTTTCCTGAACATGATCCCTAGTGATGATTATCAGCTTCAACATACATAGCTCTGTGATCACCTCTTGATGTGTAAAAATTCCTTCTACTCCACCTACATAGTGCTGCCTACCTGAAAGTCTTTTTAGAAGTCTCTTGTTTTCTCTATACTTTCTTATATATTTTCAACATACCTTTTTTATAATCACAAAACACGTTATTTGAAATAGTAAGCATTGGTTCAGCATTTTTCAAAGCTTGGTTTAAAATATGATTCCAGTTTCACTATGGGGAAATCTAACATTTTAAAAGTTCTAGGACAATAAAATCTGGTTAGCCCTAGGGCCCAGGAAGGGCTACCCAAAGCAGCTGTTCTGTGGGAAAGGAAACCTGAGAAACCCAGCCCCAGGGGCTATCCAGTGTACACAGGGGGACCACGGGAGGTTTCTGAAAGCACCTGTGCCCAGCATACCCAGTGCACCGCAGACCAAATAAACCCGCACCTCTCGGGTGGAGCCCAGACCTGAGGTTTTTGAGATTTCCCGGGTGACTCCAGCATGCAGACCAACTGCATAAGTAAGCATTAGCTCCACTATCCTCCTTCACAGATGTCATAGGTTAGGTCCCCTTTATATCTACTCAGGCCTAGCTCCTTGTAGACAGGGAAGTCTACTGCTCAGTATGAAACCCTACAAAATCAGCACACACTTGTGAAAGCAGGCTGGCAAACGCCACTCCCCACTCACCATCTGCTCTCCTTGGATTCCCTACAGGAGCTACAGTGACAGCTGTTTCCTGGACTCCCCCCTGTATCCAGAGCTCGCTGACGTCCAGTGGTACGGCCAGGAGAAAGCCAAGCCGGGGACCCTCGTGTGAGCCAGCCGGCCTCAATCTGACCGCCTCAACGCCATTCTGAGATCACCTCACTGCCTCTCATTTGCCTTACCCAGACGCACTGTCACCCTACACCAGCTTCGGCCCTCAGCACTTTTTCCTCCTGTCTCCGCATCCCCTCACAACTCAAAAACCTGACTGAGGAGACATTATGGAAGGTTCCGGTCCCACTGTGTGTCCCCTGGCTCTCTCGCCCACAGAGAGCCAGGCACCTGTCCTTAATGGTACCTTGGTGGCTTCCCCCTGCCATGACAGCCCCCAGGCCAGGAACCATCAGGAAAGCTGGCTGGCCTCAAATTCCTGTGGACAGGTGTTACAGAGGACAGGGAAGGAGACTACTGTGGGTGGCCCAGAAAGTCTGTTAAGCTGTGGCCAGCCTGCTGCCTGGACATGCCAACCAGGCACTTCAGGAACAGGCCGCCTAGTGGGAAGGCTCTTGACACCTGAAACATTCCTTGGGCAGTGGCTCTTGGGGGAGTGGGGAGGAATGAAACAGGACGCTCATCACATCAGAGATGCATCAGAGGATCACAATCAGTTCTATGCTGCCAAAGATTTAAAAAATTAAAACACAAAAAATGAGAGGGGCCAAGAGGAAGACATTCTTTGTGTAACAAAATCTCTTTCAAATTCTAAACTGCTACAACACCCAAGTCCAAGTCAACCATTTGTAAACTGTTTCCCCTCTTTATTGCCTCTCCCTAACGTCCACCTTCTCTCTCGGGAGAGCCAGGAAAACTCAGTGATGTGACACGAAAGTCGGATCTCCGTGAGTCTGGATGCTGAGGACTGACCTGTGGGGAGCAGCGGAGTGTGCTATCAGCCCTGGCCAGTGCCCAAGCCCAGGACACAGCTGCTTTCCTTTGGGATTTGTAGGAGACATAAGGTGATAAAGCCAAAAGTGGTTCTCTCTCATTAAAACAACCTGTAAACAATCCTGTTTTTTTTATTTTGTTTTGTTTTGTTTTGTTTTTTTGTACAAGGTGTTTCATTATATTTTTTTACAAGAAACCAAGGGAAAAAAGCACATTGCAATTCATTCAAGTGTTTAACTGTTGGGGCTCATTTTATGTTTGTTAGCACTTGTGTGACAAAGAGCTCAGATCCAACTTCAGTTACCAATGTGTCACTTATTCAAAAACCCAACTATGCCCTTAGGTAGAAAGATTTTACTCATGTGTCTACTAAGGCAGAGCAGGGTTGAAAAAAATACCAGCTCTCAGGGGGCCCAGATGCCTACAACAGTGTCAGCCACCTGATGTACCACACTTGTCTGCAGGTACCAAAAGAAGAAAGAAGAGCAAAAAACGGTGTGGGAACTGCACGTTTACATGTGCTTTGAGCTATGCTTAAAACACAACTGGAAAGCCATCAATCTTCACAGGCCTCAAAACGACTTTTATAATAATAAGTGCACACTCTTAGTTGGATATTCAAAATGGCACAAACACGGTCTCCACAGAGGCGGTATACTGTGCTTATCGGCACAAGTTGGGGGTGGGGGATATTTTTACCTCCCTTGTAATGACTTACCGAAAAGGCATTGGGCAGCCAGAGACAGGAGCCAGGGTGGGGGTAGTTTTGTGGGAGAGCAGGACTGAAGTTAGCTTTAGCATAAAAAGAAAAACCTTTGTTCTTTATGTATATGTAATCCAAGAATAACAATAGACTCCACCAGACCAGGAGGGTATGGATGGACATTAAACAAAATAACTAACCCGGTGCACCCTCTGCTGCAGCGGACAAAGCGTGTGGATTCACAGCCGGCTGGATGATTCAGGGCCTGGTCCCTGAGGCCCTGTGCACAGCTGGGCTGGTGATAGCAGCTTGCGGAAGGGATTACTATTCACAGAACACTTTAGGGGTAAACCCTGCAGAATACATAAAACTGGTTATAATGTTAAAATGATTCTGGGGATTGATTGGGGGGTGGGAGGGTATATTTTTGTTGCCCTTATTCTGATGATCAAAGCTACAAATAGCAGATTTTTTTCCCTCCCCACTTGGAAACATTATATATTGGTCCATTTTTTTTTTCTTTCTCCCAAAACTGATATGTGGATAAATAAACTGGAGTATTCACAACAGGAGCAGTCAGTCAAAGGGGAAATAGAAACGATGACAAGGTTCTACAACATATACAGTAATGGAGCATCAAGTCTGAAGTCAATCGGGTCAAGTTTTAAGAATGAGAGATGAAAATTCTTTCCAAACACCTGGGTTCTGGATTCTGGGGGCAGAAAGAAATGGAGCAGGAGAGGGATTATAATTCAGACCAACATCACAATAGTCTGGTAGTAAAGACAGAAATTAAGTAAAACAGGTTTTACTGTTTAGCTGCGTTCAGTTACTACGAAGTGTACATAAAGTATTAGTCCTTTGAGACTGACATGATTAAGGAATGATCAATGTAGTGGGCAACAATAGAGTAATTGTACACAAGCACTTGCAAGCTCTTTATAGATCCCTATTTCTTTAAAACAAAAGATGAACCATAAAGCCTGGTCTGATATAAAGCCCCATTGGATTCTGTGGACACGTGTAAGAAACTACCTGTTTAGCCAAAAGACTGGCAAAAACGCCTATATCAGATTGTTGCTAGCCAGGTGAATTTTTTATTTTATTATGCGGAGGTGAGTGTTGAAGAAGTTAAAATTCCAATTTGTTTTCATTCAGTATTAGTTTAGTTCTAAATATAGCAAACCCCATCCAGGTGCTATCCGATGACCAGTTACTGCTTAGTTAACTAGGTGTAAAGTTTTTCATACACAATGTCAATAGTTTATTACAAGTTGTGTAAAATGGACTCTAGTTTAATAATGGGGGAGAGAAGGATGAAGTTGCTCCTGAAACTGACTGTAGAGCATGTAAAATGATTTTACTGGATTCTGTTCAACTGTAATCAATGAAAAAGATGTATGTTGTAGACAAAATTGCAGAATTAAAAAGAAATCTGCTTTTAATTTATTCTTTTTGTATTAAGAATTTGTATAGTACCTTTACATTTTGCAAAACAGTGTTGTCGACACTTATTAAAGCGTTTTCAAAATGAAGAGATCTCAGTTGCTGTTTGGCGATCTTGTTTGTTTCTAAATGACAAATGCTTAAGATGTGCTGGAAATCTGTAACTCTGTTGCTATTGTCCTCACCAGGCTCATTTTTAAAAGTCAACTTGCAGATGCTATTCTTTTTAATCAATTTTTTAAATTTCATTTTTAAGTACAGTTTGAATTCAACATTGTTTTGTATTGATGTCAGTTATACAGCACAGCGGTTAGACAATCATACACTTTACAAGTGTTTCCCTGATATTTCCAGTACCCACCTGGCACCATATGTAGTTATTACAATATTGTCGACTATATTCCCTATGCTGTACTTTACTTCCCCATAACTATTTTGTAACTGCCAATCTGTACTTCTTAGTCCTTCTCCTTTTATACCTAGCCCCTCAACAGTCCTCCCTCTGACATCCATCAGTCTGTTCTCTGTATCTGTGTCTCTGTTTCTATTTTGTCTATTCATTTATTTTGTTCTTTAGATTCCACATATAAGTGAAATTATATGGTGTTTGTCTTTGACTTATTTTACTTAGCTGTAATACCCTCTAGATCCATCTATTCTCTCATCAGATCTTAATCTTTTTATGGCAAAGTACTATTTCATGGTATTTACCACATATGTACCACAGCTGCTTTTTATCCACTCATCTATTGTACAGATGCTATTTTTATTGTCTTGTTAGATGTTGTAGACAAGCTCAGTTCATTTACTAGAGGCTAATTCTTACTCTATTTTTAATTTCCTTTTGTTACTTAGAGATGATATGTTCTCAATTATGTATCTTCCCTTCTTTATAAAGGATGTGAGATTAGAGATCACACTTTGTCAGGATGCTAGGTTAGTGTTTGTATCACTGTTCATTATAAAGAGTTACCCAAGTGCAGCATGTGCTAGGCATAGGCACTGTCTCCACAGAGCAGCCCTTGGTGGAAGAGACACTGTAGGACCCTGGGCTCTGGAGGTCAGCCCTTGTCAATCTCCGTGGTCCCTGGTTCTGTGTGGGATGCATAGGGCCAATCAGGGAGACAGGCAGGATGCACAGGCTTTTTGTCACCACTGCTGTTCACTGCTGTGCTCACACCACAGCTCAAATTCTGTCCCAGTCCTCCAGGTCAATCCACCAAAGCAATAGCCAACTGGGCCTGCCGGTTCAAAGAGCCCTTTGTTTAAGGGCATAAAGGTAACTGGCTGACTTCAGGAGTGAATTTGCTGCAATTGAATCCCTGACCCCTAGTCTAAGCTAACATGTATCTCTTCTTTAGCAGGAAACTAGAATCTGGCGGCCAATAACATCCCTGGATGGAAAGTCCTCCCCAGATGAAAAGCCCTTGCTGAAGTATTTGCCACCACAGCTAACCCTGCCAAAAATGAGAACAACCACCCTGGCCAGTTTCTCAGTGCTTAGAGTTTCAGCCTATATAGACCAAAGGGTCATGGGTTCAATTCCCGGTCAAGGGCACATGCCTTGGTTGCAGGTTCAATCCCCAGCCCCAGTAGGTGTGTGAGGAGGAGGCAACCACTTGATATGTCTCTCTCATGTGAGTGTTTCTCTCCCCTTCACTTCTTTTCACTATCTAAAAATCAATGGAAAAAATATCCTCAGTCTATGGATGAGGGTTAAAAAAAGAGAGAGAGCAATCCACTAAAAATGCAAAGCATGCTTGGAAGTGAGCCTATTAAGACAGCATTTTATATTTCCTAAAGCTTTCCTCAGGAAAGCAACCAGATCCCTCTAGCTCAAGATAATCTACACTAATCCTATATAATAAAGAGCTAATATGCAAATGGTCATCACGGCCTCACGTCATAACAGCTTAGACACTCAACACTGAGGAGAGAGGAATGGGGACCAGCAGGCACAAATGAGCTTAAAGAGAGGAATGGGGACCAACCAGGCTGCAGTCTGAGAGAGGGACAAGCCGCCCACCCCATTGTCCTGGGTGCCAACAGCTGTGCCTGTGCCTGTGGCCCAGGAGAGGGACAAGCCCCCTGCCCCGGGCACCAACTACTGGGGCTACAGCCCAGAAAAGGGACAAGCCACCAGCCTCATGGTCCCAGGCACCCACCCTGCAGTCCCAGGAGCCTGCATCTGTGGCCCAGGCAAAGCTGCCTGCCCATGGTCCCTCGAGGCTGTGGCCAGCCTGGATGAAGCTAGATCAGGTCCCGGGTGCCTGCAGCCAGCCAGAGAGAGGAAAGCCTGGGTCTTGGGTGCCTGTGACTGGCTGGAGGAGTGAATCCAGGGTCCTGGGCGCAGGGCTAGACAGAGGCAGTTAGGGTGATTAGGCTGATAGTGGAGCAGTTAGGGGCAATCAGGCAGGCAGACTGAAGTAGTTAGAGGTGACCAGGCTGGCTGGCAGAGGGGTTAGGAGTGATCAGGGAGGCAGGCAGGCAAGCAGTGGGTAGCCAGCGGTCCCAGATTGTGAAAGGCCGTAGGACATCACCAGAGGGGTCCCAGATTGGAGAGGGTGCAGGCTGGGCTAAGGGACCACTCCATGCACAAATTTCATGCACTGGGCCTCTAGTCTATATTAATAAAAGCCTATGTGGTCATCACACCCTTACATCATCATGCCCTCATGCCCTCATGCCATAACAATCCATCATCAGGAGGCTACATGCACAGTGGGTATGCGCAGGTGGGTGGGGACTTGATGCTGCATGTGCAGCCCAGGGTGGGTCCCACAGCTCTGTGTGGCAATGCCAGGGGCAGGTCCTGGCAGCTCTGCATGGCAACAGCAAGGACAGGACCCCCAGCTCTGGCCTACCTCTTGGGGACAATCCATCAAGGAGCCCAGATGGGTGGGCAGGGCCTACCTCTTTGGGAATATGGATTGTGGAGCTCCCACACTGTGAGAGAGCACAGGCCAGGCTGGGGACACCCTCCCCCAGGAGTGCACAAATTTTGTACACCGGGCCTCTAGTTTCAAATAAACATGGATCTCCCACAAGTCTTGTGTATATAAACACACCACAGCTCAGGAAATAAATCTCAGCCACTCATTAAGTTTTATCACACAAAAGCAACTTGCATATGGGAAGGTGGAACTTTTTCGTTGCTTCTTCACTCCTTCTTACCTTTCACACACACACACACACACACACACACACACACACACACACACTCCCTCCTTACACAGTGACAACAAAGCAATTTGGTTATTAGAAAATACAAAAGAAACACCAAACTTCAGTAAAAGCATTCGAAATAGCCACACCTTTTCTTCCTCTCTTCCTCAAAACCAGTTTAAAAAAAAACAAAACAAAAAACTCAGACATAAAATTCTCTTTAAAAAAGGGGGTGTCAGAAAACCATAGATGAGGGCTAGCAAGCAGGCATCAGGCCCCAGTTGAAGTCATTAATTACATATAAGAAACCTAAATATATTTGGGGGTGGAGGGAGGAGGAAAAAGTAAATTATAGAAGACAATAGAAAGTGATAAGAAATAAGGGGTAATGGAAGATTTAGCATCTGACAAGGAGGAGGAACATGTTTTTCTCAAGTCAGGTCAGAAAAGCTGCTGGCAGGTGCAGAGGTGGAAAGAGACCTTGGGCTTACTTCATATTCAACCTGGTGTGAGAAAAGATAGGTGAGGCGACCTTTCCAGTGAGAGGGTCAATAGATAGCAGGGTATGGTCAGCATGCAGCAGAGTAACAGGGATCCTATGTAATAATCCTATCTAATAAAAGAATAATATGCAGCCAAAACCCGTTTGACTCAGTGGATAGAGCATCGGCCTGCAGACTCAAGGGTCCCAGGTTTGATTTCGGTCAAGGGCATGTACCTTGGTTGTGAGCACATCCCAGTGTGCAGGGGGCAGCTGGTCGATGTTTCTCTCACATCAATGTTTCTAGCTCTCTATCCCTCTCCCCTCCTCTCTGTAAAACAATCAATAAAATATATTTTTTAAAAAAAGAATAATATGCAAATTAACCATCACTCTGCTACAAAGATGGTGGCGTCATTGCCATGGTGATGACACTAGCATCTCACGCCCAAGCCACAGAGGGAGGAAGGGCTGCTGACCGGACAGAAACCCAGCTGACAGAAAGCAGGCGCTGGGCCAAGGGCGAGTTCTGAGCTGCCACTGAGAGGCTTGGGACACACCCCCAGCTCAGCAGACAGAAGCCCAGCTGACAGAATGCGGGGCCACTGGGCTGGGGGCATGCCCCTGGCTGCTCCCAGCAGTGTGGACAGAAGTCCTGCAGACACAATGCAGGGAGCCCTCTGTGCATGAGCTGCAGAGGAAACACCTTTTCTGAAGGCTCATTGGCTAATCTCCCTGTAAGCTGCCTCTCACAGTGTTCTTGGTAACTTGAGTAATAAGAATCCAAGAAGAAGATCTAGGGTTTTTCCACCACACTCTTTGAGGAAAAACTAAGGTCTGCTGCTGGATGGGCTAAGAAATGTCATATCCTGCCCTAGCTGGTTTGACTCAGTGGATAATGCCTTGTCCTGCAGACTGCAGGGTCCGAGTTTAATTCTGATCAAGGTCATGTACCTAGGTTGCAGGCTCCTCCCTCACCAGGGCCCAGGTCAGGGCTCTTGCAGGAGGCAACCAATCGAAGTGTCCCTCTCACATTGATGTTTCTCTCTGTCTTTCACTCTCTCTTCCAAGCTCTCTAAAAATCAATGGAAACATATCCTCAGGTGAGGATAAAAAAGAAAGAAAAGAAATGTCATATACTTTGAAAGACATATCTTGAAAATGCCTAAAGAGAGTTGTAATTTTTTCATGGTGAAGGGACTGGAGTCCATGTAGATGAAAACACCTTGGCGGTGTGACAGTGGTAGCAGCAGCGGGATGATGGGGCTGGTGCCTTCCCCTGATCAGCCCCATAACCTCCTGAAGAGGAAGGCCAGACTATGGCTTAGGCTTGCTCCCTATCAGTAGGACATCTCCTGGGAGCTTCCAGTCTATGAGAGGAGGCAGTCTTGGCTGAGTGACACTCCCCCCACCCCAGTGCACAAATTTCATGCACCCGGCCTCTAATTGGAATATAAACTAGCCCAAGAGGAAATGAAGATGGAGAATGTCCTCCAGACATCACTTAGGGCCCAGCTGCCCTTGGACACTCAGTGGCTGTGAATTCTCTTCTCGCACTTACTAGCTAGGGCCTGGGAGGAGACTGTCACAGGCTTAGGTCCTGCAGTGTGGCATGGCAGGAGGACAAAAGGGTAAGAGAGTAGAAGGGTCTGGTGAGAGAGTGGCTGACATGATGACAATGGATTTTAGATGGACTAGAAAGTGCAATCAGAAAACAGAGGAGTAAATAGGATATCTTGATGAGTCTCAGGAACAAAAGAATGAAGGAGCAAAGAAAGGACTTCATGACTAGAAGGAGTTAAATACTCATTTTCCCATAACCTTGCCATCTCCATGTGAGTGAACCACACAATCTGATAATCGTCACATGGAAAAGTCACTATGTCAGGCTGATGCAACTAGTGAACATCATCTGAGCTTGGGGTTGCTGGACACCCACCTGGGTCTTATTCCCTGTGTGTGGGAGCTGCAAATCTGGCTGCCTGTTGTATCAGGGGACCAAATCCACACCAATTGACAGAAATTTGATAAAAACAATTGCTTAACCAGATAGTGAAGAGGTGACAGAGCAAAAGGAGGATGCTGAGACCTCACAGAGATGATGAGCACAGGAAGCAGCAACCATCCTTAAGGATGGAAAACAAAGGCAAGGAATTGTTAGAAGGGAGAAGCTGCTTAGATGGTTAGAAGGGTGCAGCCTGAGGAGCTGGGGGTCAGACCTGAGGAGTGGATACTTCTCTGTTGGCACCTGTGCCCTAGGACTTTGGTGGGACCCCCTCAGAGCCGGGTTCAAACCTCCAAAAAGGAGGTGCTAGCTGACAGTGCTCTAACCTCTGAGTTGCATGATGAAGTCATATAGGCTGTGCCATCACATAGAGATGAGAAGCTAGCAAGAGGAGCAGGTCCCTTCTTCCTTCCCTAGTTCCAGTCTATCATGTGCTTACTATTGATGGGACCACCTACCAAAAAGCCAGCTGGAAAGGAAATGTGTGGCCTGCAGAGTCTCGTCATCGTCACTAAACAGAGCATGGGAGGCACAGGGGAGCCCAGAGAGAACAGTTGCACCACTAGCAACTGCAGCCCAGCAGTCCAGCCTTCACCTCTGAGCCGTGGCTGGTGAACCAACTAACGACCCCAAGTCCTTAGTCAAACTAAACGGCTCTAAATCAAGGAGAGACCTCTACAATCTATTGCTGAAGAACAAGCCAATGGGTATTGAATGAGTGAATGAATGAATGAATGAATTACTTTACACCAGACCATGTAAAACACTGATGATCATAAAATCCTCCCAGAGGATTCAGCCATCGGTAGCAAATGCAAAGTCTATTTCCATTACAAAATCTTGCTAAATTCTATTCACATTATGTACTCCTATTATCTCTCACAGACTTGCTACTGTTACAGAAGGTTTTTTCTTATTACTCCCCAATGTTCTCTTCAAACAAAATATCTTAAAATCTATTTTCCTAATAATTCTTCCAAGTATATTTTTCACTTAGCAAGTTTGAAATTAGTTTTTAAGGTAATGCATTCTATTTGTATATCTATTATTAAATGCAGGCACTATCCAGTGCCTTATTCTTAAGCATTGTCTCAAGCCTACAAGAGTCATCCAGAATGTTATATGATGACATTCCTGGGATTTTAGACAATATTACTGTAATCATGGAATGCAGTCACCAGACCCTAAGGATTTAACTACAATAGATGCTGCTTATTGAAACTGAACTTCATTGAATCCTCTCCGATTCCATTCTGGTCTCCACATTCTAATATATTGCTCATTCTTCTCACCAAACTTACTATACATTTTAAACTATTGAATAGTCATAATCTCTCAAAATATTATTGTGTTTATGTCAAACACCTTCCCAAAATTCAGATACACTATGATAATCAATTTTCCCTAATTATCTTCGGGGAAAACATTTTTTAAACAATGTAAAGCCCTGACCAGTGTTGTTAAGTGGTTAGAGTGTCAGTCCATGCACCAAAGGGTCTTGGATTCAATTCCTAGTGAAGGGCATGTACCTGGGTTGCAGTTCTCTTACTGACCCCAGTCTGAGTGTGAGCGGGAGGCAACCAGTCAATGTATCTCTTTCACATTGATGTTGTCGGGTTTTTTTTTGTTTTGTTTTTTTCTCTCTCTCCCCTCCTTTCCTTCCTTCCATTGAAAACCAATGGAAAAAAGATCCTCAGGTTTATACTAAGGATAAATACACATGAACAAAATATGAGATGTCAACAGTTAAAAGGGATGAACAACTAAAGAGGTTACATCACTATGCAGCTTCCATATAAACCAGAAAGCTTTATAAATAAATACTAGGTATACATTTTATTAAGAAGAAAACCAGTTTATAGAGAAGTGCCATTATTTTAAAAAGAAATCTTGATACACACTGTATCTTTGACAAGAGTATAGTTGAATACAGTTAGCAAACTTTATTATTAGGAATTATTTTCTGTTGTTAAAGCCAAACAACTTTTTTTATTTTTTTGACAACAAAAACTTTTGCCCCCAATAGAGTCACTGGTCATTATTTTTTAAAATGAAAATGTCCTAAAATTTCCGTAAGTATATTTGAACTTTACAAACTCTACCATTCATACTAGAAAATCAGGTTGAAATCACTTGTTAAGATACTTATATATGTGAATAAAACTTAACACAAATTAACGTTTAACATGTGGAATTGAGGTACAAACAAATAGATAATTCATGAATATGGTAATTATTGCTTCCTGCACAAAATCTGAAAACATTTTTAATATTTTAAGTAAATTTTAAAATTTTATGTAAAATTTCAGAGTATCATTTTCAAGCAGCTCTACTTTTGAGAATTAATATTCAGCAAAAGTTAATCTATGGACACAACCTGGGATTCTTGACAATTTGGCAAAAGCTAAGAATACAGATTTTTCCCTCACTAACAAAAATTTAACCAGTAATGATATGCACAAGTTTACATGAGGTATGTGCAACTAAGAAAATAAACTATAAAAATGCTTCAGACTTATTTGTGTAGAGAAATGTTCTTATATGTTACTTAAAAGTTATGTTCATTAAAACCAAATTTTTACTATTTGTACCTTTTATTCTAGTAGTAGCTGTTAACTACCTTCAAAGTAATAAAACTAGACTTACTGCAAAGTATTCTAAATTTGCTGCCCTTCATTAAACTCCCAAAGCAAACTGTAATAGTCTTATTTCAATGCTAAGGTAAATAAAGCATAACCTTTCACCCTGTTTTGTAACAGACTTGAAACTTACAAGGATTTTATTTTATTCAGCGAAGATGTCTAAAACACAAGTATATATAAGGAGTGGACTTACTAGTACATCCTATCATGATGTCATATTTGCTATAGTTCTTTTGCTCTCAAAATTTAGTTTTAAAATTGGAGCATGTTGATATTCAGAGAAATGTCTTCCTCTCCAAATTGCTTACCTGATATATTTCCCTGGGTTTCATCATTTAAAACATGTGCAACATACTTGGAGGAAATCTTTTCCTTTCTTGTTCTGACAGTAACATCAGTTGGCCAAGAGCATTTTCAAGGGCCATCTGAAGATAAACATCATTAGCCTAGAAAGAAAGATTAAGGAGAGATCAGAAAGGCAGAAATAATGTATTGGACCAAATTTTGATACCATATATTTCACAGGTCTTTATGATGTAATTTTCATCCATCTTTTAAGCATGTTGAAAATATTACCATTTCCCTTACTAAGAAAATAAAATTAAAATGTGGATGATAGACTGCCCAGGACCACAAAAGTCCACAGAAAAACAGAAATCAAACCTAACCTTGTGAGTAAAAAGACAAACATTCCTCTGCAACCTCTGTGCACCGAAAATGAATGCGTTTTGATCTGGGATTACTAGGTAGCTAATTTGATGTACTGACAGAAACCCTAGTGTGGATTTCCTTTTCACCTCGTCTTCTCCCCGGGTGGTCACACAGAAGACAGAGGCTGGCTAGTTTTCCATAATCCAACCTGAAACCATGTCCACTCCCTGAACAGCAGTTCGATCTCTGAAGCAGTACGCCTCTGCACACGGGGACTATTACATAGAGCTCATGGCGGGTGTGTAAACCAAGATTAATTCCTGGCCCTGGAGTCAAATAGCTACAGGATGAGATCGATTCACTTTGGTCCCCCACACCTTCCACCTACCGGGAACCTTAAAATGAAAGCTACAAAATGTAAAGACAGAAATCAATGAAGACAAATGGCTCCTTTTCCAAACCAAGCCTGGCAACTTGTGAGGAAGGAAAAGATGAAGAAAAACAAAGTAGAAAGTAAGGAATTTCTAAAAGACCCTGAGGGTCCCAGAGAAACCTATAGCCAGACCTCAGAAGATTCTAATTTAAAAATCAAACACCCTTGCTGGCTTTGCTCAGTGGTTAGAGTGTCAACCTGAGGACTGAAGGGTCATGGGTTTGATTCTAGTCAACATACCTTGGTTACAAGCTTGATCTCTGGCCCTGGAGAGGGCACATGCAGAAGACAATCAGTTGATGTGTCTTTCTCACATCGATGTTTCTCTCTCACTCTGTCTCTCCTCCCCCTCCTTCCATTCTCTCTAGAAAAATCAATGGAAAAAATATCTGTGGGAAAAAATATCACAAACACCTATGTAATTGATATATAGAATTGGTTTTTAAAGAACAACAAGCAGCTACTACACATAGCTCTACTCAAAATTTTTAAGCTAAATTTTAGAAGGGCATATACACATTTTTATCACAGATTTCCATATCTCTATGTCTGTAAATTTTAACACTGGACATTTACTGATAACATTTCCAATATTTAGAGTCCCTACATTTCCAAAGAAAACTGTTCAAATAGGTTATTAAGTTTTTTGGTCCTTTCCATGGTTTATATAAAATAAATTTTCACCTGATTCTCATATATAAGAACTTGTAGCCCAGTGAATGAAATTTATGCACTCGGGGAGGGAGGTAGTCCCCTCAGCCCAGATTGCGAGAGGGTGCAGGCCAGAGTGGGGGACCCCACCGGTGCCCAGTTGTGGCCCTGAAGGGATGGGGAAGGGCTCCAGGGCATGTCTGGCCTGCCTCACTCAGTCCCCATCAGTCAGACCCCAGCAGCAAGCTAACCCACAGGTTGGAGAGTCTGCCCCCTGGTGGTCAGTGCACATCATAGTGAGTGGTTGAGTGGCCTTAGCATGTCATTAGCTTATTACACTTTGATTGGTTGAATGAACGACCAGATGATCAGCCACTTAGCATATTAAGTTTTTATTATATAGGACTAGAGAGGCCTGATACATGAAAATTCATGCACTAAAGTGGGGGTCCCTCAGTCCAGCCTGTCCCTCTCTCACAGCCTGGGAGCCCTCAGGAGTGGGAGGCAACCTGGCAATCAGGGGAAGACAATGCCCCATGACCTTTCTGCTGTTGCCACTGCTGGCAGTGCAAGCCTTGGCCAGCCCTGAGCGGTGGCCCTGAGTGGCTGGGCGGCTGCTATTCGAGGCTTGCCTGTGTTTCAGGCTAGCCCTGGGCAGCTGGGGGGCTAAGGGTACTTGGGGACTTCGGAAACAGGCATGCCTGCTGCCCTTGTGGGACTGAAGGGACTAGGTGCTGCCATCTTGTGGCTGTGGGTGCTGCCATCTTTGCGGGTGTGGCAGTCAATTAGCATATTCCCTCTTTATTAGACAGGAAGATTAATGTAACAAGAGGAAAGACAAGTGATCTGGATTCTTTCTGCAGTGCTAGTGACCTATCCACTCATTCCAATGCTATCCTTAGTAAGTAGCATGCAACTAACAGAACTATACAAGAATATAGTTTATAGCCATAAAACAAAAACATTTTCTTTGGTGAAACCAACTGGCTCTCCTGTAGAGGGAATAAAAACAATATTTAGCCTCATTAGCTTGAGGTTCAGATCATGGAGCTCACACAATCACCCAGGAAGGCCAGCGGTCCCTTCTCGTGAATACAGATACTCAGCGCACAGAAATAAGCAATGTCATTCCCACTTCGCTGTCAGGGCCTGTCTCCTGTTCAGGTTTTGTCACTGTAACTGCTGCACTTGGCTTATGTCCCACCAAGCAGTGTCCCATGTCCAATCTCCATTACTGGTGCAGTAGGCCCTTCTCTTCTTGATCCACTTCATCAATTGACAGCCTTCCATTCTTCCCTTTCTAAACTCTGCCCTAGCAGCACTTGGACACCAGACCTCTTTCCCCTGCACCCAGAGCCCACTCAAGAGGAAAGACACTTGCTTCCCCTCAAGGGGTCTATTATGGCTGCAGTCCTAAAATGGGAGAGATAAATGCTGGCAGCCTAACTTTGAACATTTTCTCATAGAAACCAGTATAAAGAGTGGTCAAATTATATTGTATTATTAGTACAACAGTTCAGCTATATTAAGAATTAAGTTGCCCAGCTAGCGTGGCTCAGTGGTTGAGTGTCAACCCATGAACTAGGAGGTCATGGTTCGATTCCCCATCAGGGCACTTGCCTGGGTGGCAGGCTTGGTCCCCAGTGTGGAACGTGCAGGAAGCAGCAGATCAATGATTCTCTCTCATCATTGATGTTTCTATCTCTCTATCCCTCTCCCTTTCTGAAATAAATAAAAATATATTTTTAAAAAAGAATTAAATTTTTATAGTTGGCCTGCAAAAGGAACCCGCATAACATGGTTTCTATGTCAAAATTTGTTCTAAGATATAACCACCAACCTATAAATTTTGAAATTCAGTCCCATTCATGACATGAGCATTATCTATATCTAATACATGATCTGAAGAATCTTTACACCTACCTTAAAAAATGACTAAAAAATATAGTGTTGTCTGAAAGTTTAATTCTGAATGCCTAACAATAAAGCTTACAAAACATCAGAAAATAAAAGGTGTTTTTTATTTTACCACCAATTCATTTCACATTTATTTTTAAATCTCCTATGTAGAAAACTCCCACACTAAATGGACATATTATATACACAACCTAGATAAATAATCATACTTCAAATGCACAGTATGGTAATGTTCTTTCACATATTCTCTCTGCAACATGAATTTAATAATATCTGCTATGGATCCCTCAATATCAGCAGGAAGATTCTAGAAAAATAAAATAAAATATAGGCAACCTCCCACAACCACATCAAAATTACATCTAAACCACAGAACAACTGTCACTCAGAATCATTTGAAACCTGGCTGAATGGGAGCCCTACAACTAGAGAATTAAAGAAGAAGCCACATTGAGGCTGGTAGGAGGGGCTGAGGTATGGAATGGACTGGTCCATGTGGCATCGTTTTCATCAGGAAGGCTATCTTGGCCATAGAGGTCCCCTCATCAGGAGCAAAGGGTCGAAGCCCCACACCAGATCCTTCCCACCAGGGTTCCAGGGATGGGAAGAGAAGTTCCCATGACTTTGGGCTGTGAAAACCAGCAGGGTTTGTGATTAAGTGACAAGGAGGGTTGTTGGAGTCCCAGGCAGTTATTCTTAAAGAGCTTGTGCATGGACTTACTTGAACTCAATTCCTCGGAGCTTGACTAATAAGGCAGTAACTTGAAAGGATCCAGGGACATACAGGGAGGAACTAAATTGTCTGGCATCCGGTCAAAAACTTCGGAGTAGCTTTATCCCCACCAAAAAAAAGTGCTGGTAGAGGTCATTGTGTCTTTGCTGAGACCTCCCTGCCACAGTGCCAACAAGCAGTCTTCATCAATCTGACTCACCCTATTTGCCTGGCTCTGGTGACTGCCTGAGACCTCACCCTCCCCAGTTTTCAATACCACCCAAGCTGTTTGCAGTGGCTTTCCATATGAATGGCCTGTGCTGGCTCAGGCTTCAGAATTTTCTAAAAATCTCTCAAACAAGCAACAGCTGGACTCAGCATGACTCATAGCTCTTGCTAAGTGGTCCCAGGCCTGGCACTAGCAGCAGCCTGCCTTGGTTCACAGCTTGGCCTCTCCTGAGCATCTCCAAGCCCAAAACATGTAGCAGTCATCTGCAGATCACTCTGTATTTTGGCTGGGTGCCCCCAAGTGGGGCACAGGCCATAAATGACTTTGCACTTACCAGAAAGCTGTAGAGCCAGTGCACCTAGTGGTCAACTTCAGACCATGTCAGATTATAACCCTATCACATCCACAAACAACACACTCAAGGGGCAGATTCAGTGAGCACCAAAGCTTCACTGAAGCAAGTCCTGCTCCATAACATTGGCTCCTGCACAACAACTCTTCTGCTGTAGTCACAGCTGATTCACACAGGCAATTGGCCTGGTAGTCAATCTCTCCCAATGAGGCCAACAGCAATCAAGGCTCAACTACAACATGTCCCCATACAGCACATACGGGGACATACCTAAGGTGCCTATCTCAGCTGACTGGGGAGGCTGAGCCACTGGGTTCTACAGGACAACTAGTACATAAGGCCACTCTACCAATTTCAGGAGACTTAGCAACTCTACCTAATGTATAGAAACAATCACAGCAAACCAGTTAAAATGCAGAGGCAAAAAAAACATGTCACAAATGAAAGAACAGAAGACATCTCCAGAAAAAGAGGTAAATAAAATGGAAACAAGCAAACTATCAGATACAGATTCCAAAACAATGGGCATAAGGATGCTCACGGATCTTAATGAGAACTTCAAAAACTTAGTGAGAATATCCATGACATAAAAAGGGGCTAGTTAGAAATGAAGGATATACTAACTGAAGCGAAGAATACTTTACAGAGAATCAACAGTAAGAGTAGAGGATGCTGAGACTCAAAGCAGCAATTTGGGATATGATAAGAAAAAAAAATCCAATCAGAATAGCAAAAATAAAAGAGAATACAAAAATATGAAGATAGTGTAAGGAGCCTCTGGAATATTTCAAGCATACTAAGATTTGAATTATGGAGATGCCAGAAATCTCCTTCAAGAAATTGAAAATCTACTTCAAAAAATTATAATAGAAAACTTCCCTTATCTGATGAAAGAAATAGACATACAAATCCAGGGATTACAGAGTCCCAACAAGATAAACTGAAAGAGGCTCACACCAAGACACATCATAATTAAAATGCCAAAGCTTAAAAATACATAATCTCAAAAGCAGCAAGAGAAAAGTAGTTAGTTACCTACAAGGGAGCACTGATGACTGTGGGCTGATTTTTCAACAGAAACTTTGCAGGCCAAAAGGGAGTGGCAAGAAATATTTAAAGTGATGAAAAGCAAGGACCTACAATCAAAATTACTCTACCTAGAAAAGCTACCCTGTTTCCCCAAAAATAAGACAGTGTCTTATATTAATTTTTGCTCCCAAAGATGCACTAGGTCTTATTTTCAGGGGATGTCTTATTTTTCCATGAAGAAGAATATGGCACACATTTATTGTTAAATAAAAATAAAGGAAATTTATTACCTGTATACTGTACGGTAGTTGTCAACACAAACCAGACAAACTGTGAATCCTACAATATCAAGAATTTATTCATTTATTCAATGACAATCATGTCATCATCTTCTGGAACATCATCATAACAATCCAATTCCTTAATTTCCTGGTGAATTTCTTGTGACTCCATTTCTTTCAGAATCAGTGGACCAAATCTCTCATGTTTAGCAATAGCACTGTCTTTAAATGAGTACTTCTTGTCAAGGTAGCCTGCTTGCAGTGCATTTGCAATGCAACTGTCAGTGATTTTCTCCCATGAATTCTTCACCCAAATCACAGCTTCTTGCAGTTTAGGTTCCACAAAGTTTCCATGCTGATTTCTCTCCATTCTATTTTCAATGTAGTCATTAATTTCCATGCGCAAATTGTCTTTGAATGGCTTGTTTATTGCAATATCAAGAGTCTGGAGATAGGCCGTCATTCCTGTGGGAATCATCTGATCTATTTTTCTTTTGTGAAGAAATGTCTTCATGTCTTTAGCGCGGTGAGTGCTGGCTGCATCACAGACTAACAAACCTCTTTGGTTCCCTCTCATAACAAGCTGCAGCATTAAATTGACCCACTTCCTTATAACTGCTTGTGTGGACCAGGCTTTTTCAGTTTTAAGAATAAAAACACCCAAAACACGTTCAATCTTTTCCTTCTTGCCTTAGAAATGATTAAAGGTGGGATTTTAGTGCCATCCAGACGAATTGCCAAAATACAGGTAACATGTGCACTTTCATAAGCAATGGAGGGAATGTACACTAAGGAGGCACCCCGCTGTTCAATTTTTTTTTTTAGATGATTGGCCCATAAACACCGCAGTTTCATCCATAGCAATCATGTTGGAAAGATTGTATTTAGAGAAGTCAGCATCATCAATAAAGGACTTGAATCCAAGTGCTCGCTTAGTAATTTGAGTATCTTCCAACCTAAACAATGTTGTAGATCTTCTTAAAGACAGTTCACTTCGCTGAAGGAAATTATCCAGCCAGCGTTGTGATGCTTTGAAGTCTTCGGGGGCTATGTCAAACTGTGGTGCCATTGCAAGGGCAAATTCTTGAATCTGAGCCCTATTCACAACCAAAGCCTTTGCTCTCCTGTCAACAACCCATTCACAGATCAGGTCTTCCAGCTTGGAAAATAATGGTTGCTGACCTGATCCACACTTGTGCTTTTTAGCATTTCCCTTGTCCACTTGTTCAATGAGGTTACCATACTCTGCTCGCCATTTTCGGACCAATCAGATACTCAACATCTTCTCTTTGCAGAAAGCAGTAAGATTTTGGCCCCAAGAGTCTTCCATGATTCCTTTCTTGTACTCCATGGAGTAGCTTTTTCTTTTTGCACTCATTTCTAGGGGTAAATAAAAGGAATTGGGGTATCAAGGTGGGGGGAAGGGGATCACTTAAAATGACACAGGGGGATCAGAGGAGGGAATCAAAATGGCACAGGAGAATCAGACGGGGGATTACCATTTTAGTAACCCCTTTTGATCCTCCTGTGTCATTTTGATTGTCCCCTCTAATCCTCCTCTGTCATTTTAAGTGATCCCCCTCCCCCCACCCCTGTGCCACTGAACACCTTCACCAGACATCCCCCCTACCCCTTTATCAGACATTTACCCCCTGGGGCCTGCCTGGGGACTGTCACTGGGCTTGCTGGGGCCTGGATCTGGGCTGGAGCAGAGTCTGCCACTGACTGAGAACCTTCAGTCATCATGAGGGCGGCTGCAAGCATCAGGTAGTGTCACCAGAGACAGACCAACACTCAGCACCTTCGCCGCTTCTGGTTCACTCTAATCCTCCTGTTCTTCTACACGCATCTGCGAAAGTCTCCTCCTCTCTCCAGCCCCACGCTCACCGCTCACTCTGACCTCTGCTCCGCCTACACACAGCAGTGACATCAGGACTCGGCATAAGGTCACTGGTTGCTAGACGCCAGTCAAGGTGGCCCTAGCGACCAGTTTAAGGTAAATTAATTTTCATTCTGAGACAGAGCCTGAGGGGCCTTATTTTCGGGGATGCCATATATTTCACTCAGAAGGAAACCTGTAAGTAGGTCTTATTTTTGGAGGATGTTTTATTTTCGGAGAAACATTGTATCATTTAGAATTGAAGGTAAGACAGAGCTTCACAGACAAAAATAAAAAGCAAAAGGAGTTTATCACCACCAAACCAGTATTATATTAAATGTTGAAGGATCTTGAAGAATAATAAAGAGGAGGAGAACAAAAGGAAAAAGAAGGAGGAGGGAAAAAAATATAAAAATAAATACATATCTATTTCCTTAGCCAGTTTGGCTCAGTGGATAGAGTATGAACCTTTGGATTCTGATCAAGGGTATGTACTTCAGTTGCAGGCTTAATCTCAGGCCCTGGTCAGGGCACATATGGAAGGTAACCAATGGATGTATCTCTCTCACATTGATGTTTCTTTCTCTCTCTGTTTCCCACCCTCCCTTCCACTCTATCTAAAAAAAAACAAATAAATGGGGAAAATATTCTTGGGTGAGGATTAAAAATACTATATAATAAAAGGCTAATATGCAAATAGACTGAACGGTTGAAAGACCTGCGCACTGACCAGTGGGCAGATGCTTAACACAGGAGCTGCCCCCTGGTGGTCAGTGCACTCCCACAGGGTGAGAGCAGTTCAGCCAGAAGCCCTTAGCCTGGCTCATGGATGGTGAGCACAGCAGCAGTGGTGGGAGTGGGCCTAAGCCATCAGTTGGACATCCCCCGAAGGCTCCCAAACTATGAAACCCCTTATTTCAGGCCAGGCTGAGGGACTCTTCCCCCACCCCCCCCCCACACACACACATAAATGCATGATTTTCATACACTGGGCCTTAAATAAATAAATAAATAAATAAATAAATAAATAAATAAATATCAACAATTGCATTTAAAAATTAAATAAACAAAAAAAGGAATCTAATGAATAAAATGTAATTAGAGGCATGGAAACATGAAACAGACTGACGAATCTCAGAAGGAAGGGGGAAGGAAGGGTGGGAAGAGATTAACCAAAGAATTTCTGTGCATATATGTATTACCCATAGACATAGAAAATAAATAGGGTAGGGAAGGCCTAGGGTAGAGCGGGATCCAGGTAGAGGGAGTAAAGTGGGGGAAAAGTGGACACATCTTTAATACTCTCAACAATAGAGTGCAAAATAAAACTAAAAATGCATAACTAATTTTGGATGCTACTGTGTAGTTACAGACTGCATTTATTCTAATTTTATATGTTCTATTTAAAAATATATATATATATATATATATATATATATATATATATATATATATATATATTGATTTCCTAAAGAAAGGGAGAGGGAGATAAAAAACATCAATGATGAGAGAGAATTATTGACCAGCTGCCTCCTGCACACCCCCCACTGAGGATCAAGCCTGCAACATGGGAATTGAACTGTGATCTCCTGTTTCTTAGGTAGATGTTCAAACACTGAGCTAAGCCAGCAGGGATATATATTCTATTTTTAAAAATCAGTTAATAAAAGCATTTTTTCGAAAGCTCACCCTCTTGCATAGTTTTCTTAAAAGGGGTCTGAGATAGCACTCAATCTGTTTATGAGTACAGTTTACCCTGTACACTGCACTTCACATGGTCTCCGGCATTCAATTCTTTAGCCTAAATACCAGGAACTGTTGGAAGAATTGGTAAAATTAGACTACAGTGCCACCCAGTGGTTGAACAAGTTTAAAGTTCCCTAACACAAAAACCAGTATACTATCATCACTTAGAGTAAATTACACAAGTGATCACAATATCATCCACTAATACTTAATGAATGAACTATACCTACTTATTGTCATATGTTTTGAAGTAGCACATCTAGCAATTCACAAATTTTATTATTTAATGTGTGTATATTCCTAGCTCAAAGATAATCCATTTTCCCCTAAAAAGAATTACCAAATTACATGAATAACTATTTGATAGAAATAAACTTTAACTTATATTTCTAGTATGTAAAATTCACCTCACCTAGATTATCAGCCATCATACCATATGTGCTGTGGTATTTAATAAATCTCCCAAATATGTTGTTGTAGTAGTATTTGGACTTTCTACTTTCGCTGTAGAGACAATAATTCAGTTACAAATTCCCACTAAAGCACCTAACTGAAGGAAAAGGAAAGAAAAGAACAGAAATAAAATGAACTATTACCCATACTCACCCCTGAAAAGTACTGCAGTGCCTCTGGGGTTTACCAGTATAACGAGCACCCTTCTACAGGCAAGTAAACCGTGAAGGCTACGTAGAACACGTCCTCCTAGTGGCATTTCCTATGTAATCCTAGATAAGGAGAGGCTGTCACTCTAAGAAAAGTCTCTCATAACTAGCTTCCATGCCCTATTTATTTCCCTTTCATTTCCTCATCAGCAGGATCTTTCTTTTCTTTATTGTTGAGATTATTACAGATGTCCCTCTTCTTTTCACCCCTATTTGCTCCCCTCCATTCCAGTTCCCACCCCATCCCTGGCCCTTGCCATCCTATTGTCTGTGTTCATAGATACTGCATACATGCATATACGATCTTTGTCTAATCTTTTCCTGCACTCATCTACGCTCCTTTCCCTTTGAGAATCATCAGTCTGTTCCATTTCCATGCCCCTGATTCTATTCCATTCACCAATTTATTCTGTTCATCAGATTTTTTAATTCATTTTGTTTTTAGATTCACTTGTTGATAGATATGTACTTGTCACTTTGTTGTTAATAATTTTTTATCTTTGCCCTTTTCTGCTTCTTCCTCTTCTTAAAGAATACCTTTTAGCATTTCATATAATACTGGTTTGGTGGTAATGAACTCCTTTAGCTTTTTTTTTTAATAAATCTTTATTGTTCAGATTATTACAGGTGTTCCTCTCCCCCCACCCCCCCACTTAGGTCCCCTCCACCTGATTCCCAACCCCACCCCATGCCCTTACCCCCATCATTGTCTTCATCCATAGATGTAAGATTTTCGTCCAATCTCTTCTCACACCCCTCAAACCCCTTTCCCCCTGTGAATTGTTAGTCCAATCCCTTTCTATGTCCCTGATTCTATTATATTCACCAGTACATTTTGTTCTTCAGATTTTTTTTATTCTTTTGATTTTTAGATTCACTGGTTGGTAGGTATGTATTTGATGCCTTTCTGTTGTTCATATTTTTTTACCTTTACCTTTTCTTCTTCTTCCTCTTCTTAAAGAATATCCTTCAACATTCCATGTAATCCTGGTTTGGTGTCAATGAACTCCTTTAACTTTTTCTTATCAGTGAAGCTCTTTATCTGACCTTCAATTCTGAATAGTAGCTTTTCTGGGTAGAGTAATCTTGGTTGTAGGTTCTTGTTGTTCATCATTTTGAATATTTCTTGCCACTCCCTTCTGGCCTGCATAGTTTCTGTTGAAAAATCAGCTGACAGTCGTATGGGTACTCCCTTGTAAGTAACTAGTTGTTTTTCTCTTGCTGCTTGTAAGATTTTCTCTTTGTCTTTTTGCTCTTGGCATCTTAATTATAATGTGTCTTGGTGTATTCCTCTTTGAATTCCTCCTGTTTGGAGTCCTGTGCACTTCCTGAACTTGTAGGTCTGTTTCTTTCACCAGGTAGGGAAAGTTTTCTGTCATTATTTCTTCCATTAAGCCTTCAATATTCTTCTCGCTCTCTTCTTCTGGCACCCCAAAAATCTGGATGTTGGTACGTTTTAAGCTGTCCCAGAGGCTCCTTACACTATCCTCACACTTTTGGATTCTTTTTTCTTTTTGCTTTTCTGGTTGGATGATTTTTGCTTTCTTATATTCCAGTTCTTTGGTTTGATTCTTAGGGCATGTTGATCCATACTTGGGTTTCTGTATATTCTTTATTTAAGACTGTGTATGCTTAATTTCTGGCTGGTCCTTTTCCTTTTTTTTTTTTTTTTTTTTTGGTATTCTTATTAAGGTCCTTGAAGGTCTCACCAAGCTTCTTGGAGGTCTCATCAAGTTTCTCAAAGGTTTTTAGAAGATTCTTGAGTAATCTTATAAATTTGATTCTGAACTGTGTGTCATCCATTAGTTTACTCTCCTCCATCTCTCCCATTCGTGTCATGCTTCTGTGTTTCCTCATTTTGGCTGTCTCCCTATGCTGATAGAGTGGCTATATCCCTTTGTGGGCTTAGTGCACAGTCTTGGTGTTATTAAGCCTTGATTTGGGATAAATTGACCTCCAGGCCAATTGTCTGTGAGGATCCGCTGTGTCTATAAAGGAAAAACTGCTACGCTGGAGACACACTTTGTTTCAGTGGGGCTTTGGTGCTCACTTATGGGTGTGAGGGATTGAAACTGAGCACAAGAACTCTGGTTTCTGGGTCTCAATGAGGTACTGTTCAGCTACTGTCTGAGGCTGTCGCAGAAGCTACAGTGTGAAGTACAGTCCTGTCCTCCTTGGATCTGTTTGCCCCAGGTTGCAATTTTGCTAAACTGCAGCAGAGAGGGCCATTCATATGCAAAGTCCACTGCTTGGAGCTTGGATGTGTTGTGAGGGGCGGAGTCTCAGGGCATCACTAGGCTGGGGCGTGGCCAACAGCAATGGCTGCCGTCCTTCCACCACCCCTCTGATGGCGTCCCTGCGTCTCCCCACATCTCACACCACAGCACAGCAATCTCAGCTCTGCAAGCAAGCCAGCCTCACTTTATGACCTGATGTCAGACAGTCTAGCCTCTCCCAAATCCAAAACTGGATTTCAGAGAGATCAGGTGTTTGTCTCTCTTCAGGTTGAAGAAAGCACGGCCCTCCACCAGCCTGGATCCACTCCAGGCTCAGTTTTTCAGTGCTTATATCGTGTCCTCACCCCTCCTACCTCAGTTTTTCAGTGCTTGTGTCCTGGATTCTCCTCTTTCTCTTTCAGTCTAGGTGTCTGGCTACTTCTCAGCCAGCTTTCGTTTGTTTTTTGGGAGATAGACGTTTATTTTATAGGTTTTTTTTTTTGGACTTGTTGTTTCCCAGCGGCTGTTTAGGAGTGTTTACCTAACACTGCCAAATTCGTTCCTCTCAGAATAATATGTCCTTTAGCTTTTTCTTGTCTGTGAAGTTCTTTATCTGACCTTCAATTCTAAATGATAGCTTTGCTGAGTAGAGTAATCTTGGTTGTAAGACCTTGCTATTCATCACTTTGAATATTTCTTGTCACTCTCTTCTGGCCAGCATAGTTTCTGTTGATAGTCATATGGGTACTTCCTTGTAGGTAACTAACTGATATTTTCTTGCTGCTTGTAAGATTTTCTCTTTGTCTTTTGCTCTTGGCATCTTAATTATGATGTGTCTTGGTGTGGTGCTCTTTGGATTCCTCTTGTTTGCGGTTCTCTGTGCTTCCTGGACTTGTAAATCTATTTCTTTCACCATGTAGGGGAAATTTTCTGTCGTTATTTCTTCTAATAGGTTTTCAGTATCTTGCTCTCTATTTTCTTCTGGCACCCCCATAATTCTGATGTTGGCAGGCTTAAAATTGTCCTAGAGGATCCTTACACTATCTTCATATTTTTTTATTCTTTTTTCTTTTTGCTCTTCTGATTGGGTGTTTTTTGCTTTCTTGTATTTCAAATCATTGACTTGATTCTTGGGATCCTTTACTTTTCTATTGGATCTCTGTATATTATTCTTTAAGTCGGTGTATGCTTAATTTATGACTGGTCTTTTTCCATATTTTTGGCATTCTCACTAAGATCCTTAAAGGTCTCACTAAGTACCTTGAAGGTTTCTAGAAGATTCTTGAGTAACATTATAACTGTGATTTTTAACTCTATAACCAGTAGTTTGCTTTCTTCAATTTCCTTCATTTGTGACATATTTCTTTGTCTCCACATTTTGGCTGCTTCCCTGTGTTTATTACTATGTAATGGAAGAGCTGCTATGTCCTTTTAAGTTAATAGAGTGTCCTTGTTAAGTGTCCTATAGGGCCCAGTGTCTCAGGCTCCTCAGTCACCCAAGGTGGACACTCTTGGTGCATCCCTTTGTGGGCTGTGTGTACAGTCTTGCTATAATTGAGCCTTGATTTCTGGGAGGAATTGACCCCCAAGCCAATTGGCTGTGGGTACCAACTGACACTATAGTGGGAGAGCTGCTGTGCAGGAAACACCCTTATAGGGCAGCACTTGCTTCAGTGGGGCTCTTGAATATGTCACTTACAGATGTGAAGAGTTGTAATCTTGTATGGTCTCACACTGACCACTGCTACACTAGCTCTTGGGTCTCTAGGGAAGTGCAAAGTCAGCCACTACCTGGGGCCATCCAGCAAGAGCTACAGAGATATCTGCAGATTCATCTTCTTTGTATCAGCTTTGGAAGTGCCAGGATGAGGCCCAGGTGTGAAGCAAGGCAGGCTGGTGCTGGTGCCAGTATTGGGCCTTTCATTGATATCATTGGGGGTTCCCTGACCCAGTTGAGGCTTGTTTGACAGGTTTTAGGCTAAGAAAGGATAGGCCATTCATATGCGAAAGCCTCTGTGCACAGCTTGGGTGGGGTTGTATATTGGGTAGAGTGGACTTTCAGGGGATCTCCAGGGCAGAGCAAACAGAATGGCTGCCAGTCAGCCCTGCACTAGGGAGATCCCAGAACAGGAAAAAGGACTGCTGTAAGCAATTCTGTTTGGAACAAAGATGTTCCCATGTTCCTGCCCCAATGCCATATGTGCCTGGGTCCCCTAGAACCTCACCTGGCACTAGGGCTCAGAGTAAGCGGGAGCTTTTAAATTCAGTTCACAGTGCGGGCCTTTTAAGAGGAGCATTTGGGTCTCCAGAAGCCTGCATGTCACACATCCCCAATCTGCACTTGTTTTTATAGTCTCAGTTCTTACTGCTTATAGGGACTTCCCTCCCCAGCTCTTGGATCGTGGGCTGGAGATCCAGTATGGGGCTGGGACTTCTTGAACCTCCAGGTGGCCTCCAAAGAGACGATCTCCCTCCCAGTTAAAAAAGCAGCACACCCATGTGCTGGATCAGCCCATTCCATGCCTCCACACCTCTTCTCAGTCTCAGTGTACTTTTCTTCTTTACCTCTCTAGTTTTAATCCTTCTACTCAGCCAGATCTCCTGCAGTTCTGGATGATAGTTATTCTGTATTTTAGTTGTAATTTTTATGTAGTTGTGGAAGGCAGCAAGTACAGGCGTTTACCTTTGCCACTATCTTGGTCCCCGCTCTGCATTCCTAGGTTCATAATATTGATGATTGTTACAACTATGCTGTATTTAAACTATAAATGCAAGTAAAAGCATTTCTTGCACTTAAATATCATGGCATGATGACAAATAATTTATAAATAAATGCTAAAATAAGTCTGCATTTGCACACACTCTACCTAGATTACTAGACAGAAGTGCTGAGAAGAAAGAAAGATGGAATGAGCATATCATAAAAAAATAAGCCTCTATCTGTAGAATTGACAAAATGAGCAGTCTTTGAAAGGCTATGATGTGTTTGCTTTATCATTGCCAGTGTCATCCTACCTACTCCCTTTCCTTACTGTCATTACCTCTTATAAAAGCTTCTAGAGCTCTCCCCTAACTGCGCTCCTTCCTAGTGTTTTATAAAAATGTAGATCTCAGATCCAAGATGTCTTCTGACAGGATGGAAGGCTACAAGATAGTGTGTAAGAGAACAAAAAAGAATGTGTGGACGTGTGGGAAATGTCTGTATTTGTGAGTGAGGGACAGCTATACTTCAAGGGAATGTAGAGGGCTGGTGGACTGGGCTCAACTGGCTGGGCAGCCTCTGTTGCTGCTGAAATTTCTCCCAGAGTGGCCAAACCATCTTGAAGTGGAGAGTGGCTGTGATCAGAAGTCCAGCCTTACCTTCAATTGGAGAGACCTCAGACACCTCCTGGATCCTATGGCCACCATTCCCAGGGAGCAGTTGCCTTAGTTGCAAACCCAGGAATTCCAGGACCACAGACCCCCAACTCTGGGTATCTAGAAGGTCTGTTAAGGGGGAGACAAAGCGGCATGAATATGCAGAGCAGCCCTGAACCTTCTCACAGAGCAGATAGAAGGAACAGCTGAATCGAATAACATCCACCCGGAATTGGAGAATTAAACACAGTAGTGAGGCAATCCATGGATGGAGTGTTCAGATATCACCTAGAAAAGCTCTCTTCCTCAGGTTCATCTGTATTCTTATTGTTTTGGGTGTTTGTGGTTTACATATTTTGCATTAGTTGTTGTTTGTAGTTTTTGTTCATCTCTGGGTGTTTGTTGTTTGCATTTTTTGGATTAGTTGTTTTATTGAAGTTTTCTCCTCATAAACATATGTTTCCTCCTTTTTTTCTTTTTCTTTTCTCTCTTACATTTTTTCCTTTTCTCACCATCACTTTTGCACTCTTTTCTACACCTTATTTCTCTTATCTCTGGTGGTCACCTTTATTTGGAATTATTAGTATCATGAATACATTTGTGTTTGATGCCCTATGCATTGTGTATTGCTGTGTTGTATTTTGTGCCTTTAAGTCAATGCAGGAGAGAGAAAGCTACATAACCAGACACCCAGAGATAAGTGTTCGTGGAGAGACAAAGAAATAGCCCACATATAAAAAAAAAAAGGGAGGAAACACTAGAAAAGGAAGTAAATGAAATTGAGGAAAGCAATATGCCAGGAAAAGAATTCAGAGCAATGGTCATAAGGTCACTGAAAAGGATAGAATACAAATTCAACAATATTAATAAGAATCAAGAGGAAATGAAGAAGAACCAAGAAGAAATGAAAAGTGATATTGCTGCAATAAAGAACTCAATAGAAAACATCAAAAGTAGACTAGAAGAAGCAGAGGACTGCATCAGTGAGCTAGAAGACGAGGAAGGAAAAAATACCCAAGCAAAGCAGCATCTAGAGAAGAAAACATAAGAAACAGGAGGAGAGCTTAAGGGACTTTGGGACAACACAAAGCAAAACAACATCCACATAATAGGGGTTCCAGAAGGAGAGGAAATTGATCAAGGAATAGAAAACCTGTTTGAAGAAGTAATGACAGAAAACTTCCCTGATATTGGCAAGAAAAAAACTCACACAAGTCCAAGAAGCTCAGAGTCCCAAGCCAGATAAACCCCAAAAGACCGACATCAAGACACATTATAATTAAATTGGCAAACACCAATGACAAGGTAAGAATCTTAAAAGCTGCAGAGAGAGACAGTAAGTTACCTACAAAGGATCCCCCATCAGACTAGTGACTGATTTCTCAACAGAAGCACATCAGGCCAGAAAAAAATGGATTTAAATATACAAAATCATACAAAGGAAGGATCTGAATCTAAGAATAGTGTACCCAGCAAGGTTATCAATCAAAATTGAGGGTGAAATCAGGATCTTCACAGAAAAAAAAAAAAAAAAAAAAAGACTAAGGGAGTTAATTACCATTAAACCAGCAATGCAAGAAATGCTAAAAGGTCTGCTGTGAAAAGAAAAAAAAGGAAGGGAAGAAGGAATATAGGCATAAAGAATAAAAATGGCTACAAACAAGTGCCTATCAATAATAAATTTAAATGTAAATGGATTAAATGCCCTAATCAAAAGACATAGAATAGCTGAATGGATAAGAAAACATGACTCATATATCTGTTGTATATAGGAAACCTGCTTCAGAACAAAGGACTCACACAGACTGATGGTGAAGCAATGAAAAAAAAGTTTTTCAGGTGTATGGAAATGAAAAAAAAAAAAAACACACACACACACAAAAAAAACTGCTTTAGCAATACTTATATCTGACAAATTAGACCTCAAAGTGAAGGCCATTACAAGAGATAAGGAAGGCCACTTCATAATACTAAAGGGAGCAATTCAACTAGAAGATATAACTCTGGTAAATATATATACGCAATAGAGGAGCACCCAAATACATGGAAAAAAAAAAAAGAAAAAAAAAAAAACTTCTGGAGAATATCAAGGGGAAGATTAACAACAATATAAATGACTCACTAGACCAGATGGAATTAATCGACATCTTCAGAACATTTCACCCCAAAGCCACAGCATATACATTCTTTTCAAGTACATGTGGGTCATTTTCAAAGATAGATAACAAATTGGGACACAGGCAAAGTCTCTTTAGATTCAAGAATATAGAAATTATATTAAGCACCTTCTCAGATCACAATGGCATGAAACTAGAAATCAACTACAATAAAAACAATTAAAAATCAAACATTTGGAGGCTAAATAGCATGCTATTAAATAATTACTGAGAGTAAAGAGATCAAAGAAGGAATAAAAAGCATCACAGCAACAAATGACAATGAAAACCCAACAATATCAAATCTATGGGACACAGTGAAAGCAGTCTTGAGAGGGAATTTCATAGCTCTACAGGCCTATCTCCAAAAACAAGAAAAAATGGTAAAAAATTACTTAACCTTACAACTCAGAGTTAGAAAGAGAACAAGAAGAAAAGCCCAGTGTAAGCAGAAGGAAGGAAATAATAAAAACCCGAGCAGGAATAAACAACATAAACAAAATAAAACAATACAAAAGATCAACAAAATCAAGAGTTAGTTATTTTAAAGGATAAACAAGATTGATGAACCTCTAGACAGGTTTGCCAAGAAGCAAAGAGAGAGGACCCAATAAAATCAGAAATTAAAGAGGTGAAGTAACAATCCATCCCACAGAAATACAAATGATTATGAAAAAATACTATGAACAATTCTATTCCAACAAAATGGACAATCTAGATGAAATGGACATATTCTTAGAAAAACATTAGCTCCTAAAACTCAATCAAGTATAATAATAATAATAATAATAATAATAATAATAAAAACCCTGAATAGGCAAATAACTACCAAATAGATTGAAGCAGCGAAAAAAAAAAATCTTCCAGCAAACAAAAGCCCTAGTTCAGATAGCTTTATAGGGGAGTTCTACCAAACATTCAAAGAAGAACTAAAACCTATCCTCCTTAGAATATTCCAAAATATTTAAGACGAAGACATACTCCCAATCTCTTTCTATGAAGCCAACATTCCCCTATTCCCAAAACCAGATGAAGACACCATAAAAAAGAGAACTACAGGCCAATATCCTTGAAGAACATAGATTCTAAAATCCTCCACAAAATACTAGCAAATTGGATTCAGCATTACATTAGAAAGATCATACACCATGACCAAGTGGGATTTATTCCAGGAATGAAAAGATAGTACAATATCTGCAAATCAATAAATGGGATACATCACATAAATAAACTGAGGGACAAAAATCACATAAGCATATCAATTGATGCAGAAAAAGCATTTGACAAAATCCAACACCCATTTTTCATAAAAAACTCTCAGCAAGGTGGGAATAGAAGGATCATATCTCAACATAATAAAAGCTATAGATGACAAACCCACAGCCAATATTATACTCAATGGGAAAAAACTAAAATCATTTCCCCAAAGAACAGGAACAAGACAGGGATGCCAACTCTCACCACTCCTGTTCAAGGACATAGTACTGGAGGTACTAGCCATTGCAATTAGACAAGAAGAAGTAAATTAAATAGAGGAGAGCAATATGCCAGGAAAAGAATTCAGAGCAATGGTCATAATTGGAAAAGATGTAAAACTGTCCATACTCACAGATGACATGGGACTGTACAAAAAAACCCTAAAGACTCCTTAAAAAAATAGACTTAATAAATGAATTTAGCAATGTATCAGAATACAAAATTAACGCCAAGAAATCTATGGCATTTCTATACACCAATAGTGTACTTACAGAAGGAGAGATTAAAAAAATCTCATTTGCCATCACACCAAAAACATTAAGATACCTAGGAATAAACTTAACTAAGGAGGTAAAAGACCTGTACTCAGAAAACTACAGGACATTAAAAAAAAAGAGATAGAAGAAGACATAAACAGATGGGAGAACATACTGTGTTCATGGATTGGTAGAATCAATATCATCAAAATGTCCATACTACACAAAGCGATCTATAGATTCAATACACTCCTCATTAAAATTCCAATGGCATATTTCACAGATCTAGAAAGAACCCTCCAAAAATTAACCTGGAATAAAAAACAAAACAAAACAAAATAAAAATGAATAGTTGCAGTGATCCTGAGAAAGAACAGAGTAGGAGGAATCTCAATACCAAATATCAGAATGTATTACAAAGCCACTGCTCTCAAAACTGCATGGTACTGGCACAAGAGCAAACATATAAAGAAATGGAATAGAATAGAGAACCCAAATATTGACCCAAAGAACTATGTTCAATTAATATTTGACAAAGGAGGCAAGAACATACAATGGAGTCAAGAAAGTCTCTTCAATAAATGCTGCTGGGAAATTTGGTCAGACACATGCAAAAAAATGAAACTAGACCACCAACTTACACCATACACAAAAATAAACACAAAATGAATAAATGACTTAAACATAAGATTGAAAACCATAAAAATACTAAAGGAATCCATAGGCAGAGAAATATCAGACATATGCTGAAGCAATTTCCTCACTGATACTGCTCCTAGGGCAATGGAAACTAAAAAGAAAACAAACAAATGGGAATACATCAAAATAAAAAGCTTTTGCACAGCAAAAGAAACCATCAACAAAACAGCATGAAAGCCCACTGTATGGGAGAACATATTTTCAAATGTTATCACTGATAAAGGTTTAATTTCCAACATCTACAGGGAATTTATACAACTTAATAAAAGAAAGAAAATAATTCAATAAAAAATGGCCAATGGACCTAAATAGAATCTTTTCGAAAGAAGACAGAAGGAAGGCCAAGAGACATATGAAAACATGCTCAAAGTCACTAATTATCTGAGAGATGCAAATCAAAACGATAATGTGGTACCATCTCACACCTGTCATAATGGCAATCATCAACAAATCAACAAATGACAAGTGTTGGCGAGGTTGCGAGGCCCCAGAGGCAGTGGCAGTGGGCACAGCCACGGAGAAGGTGGTGATGCCCATCCCACCTGCCCCACCCTGCCACGCCCTGCCAGCCACAGCTGGAGAGGTGGAGGAGAGGGACAGGTGGGGGTGGCGGGAGGGAAGCCCACAAGAAGTCTTGCAGGAATAAATAGATATAAGTGAAATCATATGGTTCTTAGCTTTTCTGACTGACTTATTTCACTTAGCATAATGTTCTTAAGGTCCATCCATATTATTGAAAATGACACTATTTCATCCTTTCTTATGGCTAAGTAATATTCCATTGTGTATATGTACCACATCTTCTTTATCCAGTCCTCTATCACAGGACACTTTGGTTATTTTCATGTCTTGACCACTACAAATAATGCTGCAGTGAACATAGGGATCCAGATATCTTTGTAAATACATTATTTTGAATTTTTCCAGTAGATACCCAGGAGAGGGGTTGCTGGGTCATATGGTAGCTTTACTCTTAATTTTTTGAGGAATTGCCAAACGGCTTTCCATAGTGGTTGTACCAGTCTACATTCCCACCAGCAGTGAATGAGAGTTCCCTTTTCTCCACAACCTCTCTAACACTTGTTATTGTTTGTCTTATTGATAATGCCACTCTAACAGGTGTGAGTTGGTATCTCATTGAAGTTGTGATTTACACTTCCCTAATTGCCAGTGAGGTTGAACATCTTTATTTATACCTATTGGCTGTTCTTATGTCTTTTTTGGAGGGATGTATTTTTCCTGCCCACATTTTTATTGGGTTGTTTGTTTGGTGTTGAGTTTTATGAGTTCTTTATATATTTTGAAAATTAAACCTTTTTGGGGGGGCTGCTGTTTGCAAATATCATCTTCCACCTGGTTGGCTGCCTCTTTCACTGTGCAGAAGATGTTTGGATTAATATAGTCCCACTAGAGGCCTGGTGCACAAAATTTGTGCTGGGGGTGTGTGTCCCTCAGCCCAGCCTGCACCTTCTCCAATCTGGGACCCCCTGAGGGATGTCCGACTGCCCATTTAGGCCTGATCTCAATAGGATAGGGCCTAAACAGGCAATCGGACATCCCTCTCACAATCCAAAACTATTGGCTCCCAACTGCTTGCCTGCCTACCTTCCTAATTGCCCCTAACCACTTCTGCCTTCCAGCCTGATTACCCCCTAACTACTCCCCTGCCAACCTGATTGATGCCTAACTGCTCCTCTGCCAGACTGTTTGTCCCTAACTGCCCTTCCTTGCAGGCCTGGGTCCTCCCCAACTGCTCTTCCCTGCAGGCCAGGTCACCCCCAACTTCCCTCCTCTGCCTAACTGCCCTCCCCTTCAGGCTTGATAGTCCCCAACTGCCCTCCTTTGCAGGTCTGGTCCCTCCCAACTGCCCTTCCCTGCTGACCTGATTGACCAAATTTGCCCTCCCTTACAGGTATGGGTCCCTCCCAATTGCCCTCCCCTGCTGGCATCTTGTGGTGGCCATCTTGTGTCCAAATGCGGGGAGGATCTTTGACCACCTAGGGATAGCCATTTTATGTGTTGGAATGATAGTCAATTTGCATATTACTCTTTTATTAGATAGGATAGAGGCCTGATGCACGGGTGGGGGCCTGCTGGTTTGCCCTGCAGGGTGTCCTGAATCAGGGTTGGGGTTCCCTTGGGGTGTGGAACTGCCTGGATGAGGGGTGTGTGGTGGTTTCCAGGCCAGCCATGTCCCTTTGCAACCCAAGTGGAGCCCCTGGTATCAGATTTATTTATCTTCTACAATTGAAACTTTGTAGCCATGAGCAGAACCAAGCCTCCTGCTGGCTCCATGGCTGCAGCCATTTTTGTTGGGATTTATTTATCTTCTATAATTGAATCTTTGTAGCATTAAGTGAAGTTCAAGGCAGGCACCAGGCCTCTAGTGGGACTATATTAATCCAAACATCTTCTGCACAGTGAAAGAGGTAGCCAACCAGGTGGAAGATGGTATTTGCAAACAGTAGCCCCCCAAAAAGGTTTAATTTTCAAAATATATAAAGAACTCAGAAAGCTTGGCTTCCTCCATTGCTGGGAAAACACAAGCCTCCTGCTCTCTGTGGCCTTAGCCATCTTGGTTGGGTTAATTTGCATACTCTCCTGATAGGCTGGTCCACGTGTCTTGTGGGTGTAGCAGAGGTATGGTCAATTTGCATATTACTCTTTTATTAGATAGGATTTGTTTATTTTTGCCTTTACTTCTCTTACCTTTGGGGTCAAGTTCATAAAATGTTCTTCTACTATCCAGATCTATAAGTTTGATGCCTATATTTTCCTCTATGTAACTTATTGTTTCTTGTCTTATATTGAGGTGTTGAATCCATTTTGATTTAGTTTTTGTACATGGGGACAAACTGTAATCCAATTTCATTTGTGTACATGTGGCTTTCAAGTTTTTCCAGCATCATTTATTGAAGAGACTATCTTTACTCCATTGTGTGTTTCTAGCTCCTTTGTTAAAAATTATCTGTCCATATACAAGTGGTTTTATAGCTGGGCTATCTATTCTGTTCCACTGATTCATGGCTCTGTTTCTCTGCCAATACCATGATGTTTTGATTAGTGTAGTTTTGTAGTTTGAAGTCAGGTAGTATGATACCTTCAGCTTTGTTCTTTTTTCTTGGGATTGCTTTGGCTATTTGTGGTCTTTTATTGTTCCATACAAATCTGATGATTTCTCATTCTATTTCTTTAAAAATGACATGAGGATTTTGATGGGAATTTCATTAAATCTGTATATTGCTTGGGTAATATGGCCATTTTCACTATGTTGATTTTTCCAATCCATGATCATGGGGTATTTTTCCATTTTATTGTGTCTTTTTCAATTTCTTTTAATAACGCTTTGTAATTTTCAGAATATAAGTTTTTTACATTTTTTGTTGTTTATTTCTAGGTATTTTATTCTTTTGGTTGCTTTTGAAAAAGGAATTGTGTGTTGTTGTTTTTTTTCCTATTCCTTTTTCTAAAAATTTTTTGTTAGTATACAGGAGGGCAATGGATTTTTCCACATTGATTTTGTATCCTGCAATTTGACTGTATTTATTTATTATTTCTAATAGATTTTTGGTAGAGTCTTTAGGATTCTATATACAGAATCATGTCATCTGTAAAAAGATGACAGTTTGACTTCTTCCTTCTCTATTTGAATGCCTTTTATTTTATTTTTTCTTGCCTTATTGCTCTGGCTAGAACTTCTAACACTAGAAGTGGTGAGAGTGGTGAGAGTGAACATCCTTGTCTTGTTCCTAATCTTAGAGGAACAGTTTTCAGTTTTTTACCATTAAGTATGATATCAGCTGAGGGTTTACCATATTTGACTTTTATTTTATTTTATTTATTTTTTTTAAATAAATTTTTATTGTTCATATTATTACAAGTGTTCCTTTCCCCCCCCTTCCAACCCCACCCTCTGCCCTTTCCCCACTCCCCATTGTCCTCATCCATAGGTGCACAGTTTATGTTCAGTCTCTTCCCACATTCCCCTCTCCCCTTTTCCCCAAGAATCATCAGTTCACTCCCCTTCCATACCTCTGATTCTATTATATTCAACAGTTAATATTGTTCATCAGATTTTTTTTTAATTTCCTTGGTTTTTAGATTCACTTGTTGATAGTTACATATTTGTTGTTCATAATTTTTATCTTTATTTACTTCTCTTCTGAAAGAACCCCCTTAAGCAATTCATATAATTCTGGTTTGGTGGTGATGAACTCCCTTAGCTTTTTTTTATTAGTGAACCTCTTTATCTGACCTTCGATTCTGAGTGATAGCTTTGCTGGGTAGAGTATTTTTGGCTGTAGGTTCTTGCTATTCATCACCTTGAATATTTCTTGCCATTCCCATCTGGCCTGCATGGTTTCTGTTGAGAAATCAGCTGACAATCGTATAGGTGCTCCTATATAGGTAACCACCTGCTTAGCTCTTGCTGCTTTTAATATTCTCTCTTTGTCCTTTGCTCTTGGAATCTTAATTATGATTTGTCTTGGTGTGGTCCTCTTTGGATTCCTCTTATTTGGAGTTCTGTGTGCTTCCTGGACTTGTAAGTCCAATTCTTTCCCCAGGTGGGGGAAGTTTTCTGTCACTATTTCTTTTAGTATGTTTTCGATATCTTGCTCTCTCTCATCTTCTGGGACCCCCATGATTCTGATGTTGGATCGTTTGAAGTTGTCCCAGAGGTTTCTTACATTATCTTCAATTTTCTGGATTCTCTTGCCTTCTAGCTTCTGCAGAGGAGTGTCTTCTGGCTCTTTATGTTCCAAATCTTTGACTTGATTCTTGCGATCTTCTATTCTGTTTTTAGGACTCTGTATAATATTTTTTATTTCAGACAATGTATTCTTTATTTCTTGTTGATCCCTTTTCATATCCTCATAGGTCTCAATTATTTTATCGGCCTTTTCTAGGAAACTCTTGAAAAACCTTATAAGTGTGGTTTTGAACTCTATATCCAGTCGCTTTTTGTCCTCCATTTCTTTCGTTTGTGATCTATTTGGTTTAGGCATTTTCGCAGGCAGCTTTTCTGATGGGGCGGAGTTTCAAGGTGGAGCCTACAGCCTTGGCTTCCGTCAGCCCCGCCCTATGCGACTCCTGAGACTCAGGGTCCTTCAGTACTTGTTGCAAGCACCTCTGAGAGAAAGGTGCCCTCGATTTTCGCCTGCTACCAAACAGTGTAGGCTCTCCCGCAATGGGCCCGAAACTGGGGTTCAGTTCAGTTGGAAGTGGAGTTGGAGATGGCGTTCAGAGCAGTCTGGAGCCCCTGTCTCCTTCCCGCCAGGGCAGTACTACGGCACAGCCGGCCGTCCCTTATCTGCGTGCAGTGTGCGCGCCTCTGGGACCTCCTTTCGCAGCTTCCCCGGGTACTGCCTTACAGCCCAGCTCCCTCTGGATGAGCCTGGGTCCCCAGGGTCTGGCCTAGAACGGGGGTTCAGAGCAGTTGGGGGCCCAGCACAGTCGGAGTGTTTATCTCCTTCCCGCTAGGGAATGCCAGCCAGGCACTCGGCCTCCCTCCTCTCCGGCTCTGTCCTCTCCGCGCGTGCCGCTTGTCTCCGTACCTTGGGCTTTTACAGCTCCTCCGTGCTTCCTTCTGGTTTTCTCCTTGCTTCTCGTTGTAGAATTTCCAGTCAGTTGACTTTCCTGTAGTTCTGGGTAATGTCCATTTTATATTTTAGTTGTATTTTATTGAAATTGTTGCGTGCGGCTGCGGCTAGGTGCCTACCCGAGCAGCCATCTTGGATTCTCCATATTTGACTTTTATTATGTTGAGGCCATTTTCTTCTATTTCTATTGAATATTTTAATCATAAATGGATGTTTTATCTTACAAAATGCTTTTTCTGCATCTATTGACAAGATCATCTCATTTTTATCCTTTTTTTGTTAATGTGGTGTACTGTGTTGATTGATTTGTATATATTGAACCATCCTTGTGTCTCTGGAATGAACCCCACTTGATCATGATATATGATTTTTGGATGTACTGTTGTATTTGATTTTGCATCTATATTCATCAGAGCTATTGGTCTGTTACGTCTTTTTTGTATGTTTTCTTTGCCAAGTTTTGGTATCTGAGTTATATGTGCCTTGTAGTATGTTTTAGGAAGCATTTCTTCTTCAATATTTTGGAAGAGTTTGAGGATAGGTTTTAAATATTCTCTGAATATTTGGTAGAAAGCACTGGTGAAGCCATATGGTCCTGGACTTTGTTTTTTTGGGAAATTTTTTATTATTGTTTCCATTTCCTCACTGTTTTTCAGTCGATTTAGATTTTCTAATTCTTCATGATTTAGTCTAGGAAGATTATATATTTATAGGAACTTACCCATTTCTTCTAGGTTATTGAATTTGGTGGCATATAATCTTCCATAATATTCTAGTATAATCATTTGTGTATCTGTAATATCTGTGGTGACTTCTCCCTCACTTCTGATTTTGTTTATATAGGCCTTTTCCCTTTTTCTTTAGTAAATTTAACCAGGGGCGTGCCAATTATATTAATCTTTTCATAGAACCAGCTCTTTATTAATTTTTTGTATGGTCTTTTTGTTCTTTATTTCACTTAATTCTGCTCTAATTTTTATTCCTCTATTCTGCTGCATTTGGGTTGCTTTTGTTGTTCTTTTTCTAATCTTTTTCTAAGATGTGATGTTAGGTTATTTATTTAGAATTGGTGTTATTTATTGAGATAGGCCTGTAATGATATAAAATTCCCTCTTATTACTGCTTTCGCTGCATCCCAGGGATTTTAATATGTTGTATTGTCATTTTCAATTTGTCTCTGTTTATCTTTTGATTTCATCTTTTGTTTTTTCTTTGACCCAGTCATTTTTGGTAGTATGTTGTTTAATCTCTACATACTTGTGGGTTTCTTTACTTCCTTTCTGCAGTTGATTTCTAATTTCAAGGCATAATGGTCAGAGAATAATCTTGGTATAATTTCAATCTTCTTAAATTTGTTGATGTTAGTTTTGTGACCCAACATATGGTTTCTTTATTTAAAGATCAGATATACCTTTAAAGATTTGAGTGCCTCTTTATTTAAAGAACATCTTTGAGAATGCTCCTTGTGCACTGGAATGGATTGTATAATCTGATGTTCTGGGATGAAATGTTCTTTAAATGCCAATTATGTCCATTTGGTCTAGTTTTTCTTTAAGGCCAATATTCCTTTATTGACTTTCTGTTTGGTTGATCTGTCTAGAACTAACAGTATAGTATTAAAATCTCCAACTATGTATTTTGACCTGTTTCTTTCTTTAATTCTGTGAGTAATTGTTTTATATATTTCAGTGCTCCCTGGTTGGGTGCTCCCTGGTTGAGTACATATATATTAAGAAGTGTTATGTTTTATTGATGTAGGGTTTCCTTTATCATTATAACTAGTGGCCCAGTACAGAAAATTTGTGCATGGGGTGTGGGGTGTTTTTCAGCCCCGCCTGCACCCTCTCCAATCTGGGCCCCCTTGAAAGATTGGGTTGGTTTACAGGGATTGGGTCTAAAACTGGCAGTTGGACATCTCTTTCACGATCTGGGACTGTCTGGCTCCAGTTGCTCACTTGCCTGCCTGCCGGCCTGATTTCCCTAACCACTCTACATGCCAGCCTGCTCACCCCCAACTGCTCCCGGCTGCTGGCCTGATCACCCCCAACTGCCCCCCCTGCTGGCCTGCTTATCCCCAGCTGACCACCCCCACTAGTCTGCTTGCCCCCAGCTTCCTCCCCACTGGCCTGCTCACCTCCAACTGACACCCACTGATGGCTTATTCACCCCCAACATCCCCTGCTATCCCATTCTGGCCTGATCACCCCCTGGCGACCCAAGGTTCCAGGCCCTCCTTTTTTCTCTTTTTCAGTTCCTCCTTGAGCGGAGGCCAGGGCCTACTGGAAGCAAGTATCTAGGATTTATTTATCTTCTATAATTGAAACTTCGTAGCCTTGAGTGGAGGCCAGGGCTGGCCAGGGTGGGTGGGAAGTTTGGCTTTCTCTATCACCAGGGGCAAACCAAGCCTCCTGCTTTCTCCAGCTCCATGGCTGGCCGCCATCTTGGTTGGTTGATTTGCATACTCACTTCTGATTAGCTGGTGGGCGTGGCTTGGCATGGCAGAGTGATGGTTAATTTGCATGTTTCTCTTTTATTAGTGTATTTGTGTCCATCTTTATTTCTTGTTATCTTGAAATCTATTTTGTCAGGTATAAGTATGGCTACATCTGCCTTTTTGTGTATGGTATTTGCTTGAATAATCATTTTCTACCTTTTTACTTTGAATCTACCTTTGTCTTTGCAGCTTAGATGTCTCTCTTGTAGACAGCATATGGTTGAGTTTTGTTTTTTTATTCACTCTACATATTTCACTATTATTTTTCTAGTCCCAGTCATAATAAGATATTTATTTGAATCATTTTTGTTTGATAAAATCACTTATATTTTTACCAGTTCTCATTTTCCAATATTAACATTAGAAAAAGCTGTAGAATAGGTATTTAGTAATGTCTTTTGAGTGAAATTAATACATTTTAAAGTCATCATATAAAGAAACAATTATTGTATGACCAATGTTATTTTCCAGTCACGTGCTTAATATTTGACAAAACTTACTGAGAATATATTGCTTATATATCTCACATTTGATTAGGGTCTTGTTACAGGGTTTTGGGAATATGTTGCCTTTACTTATTATTTTTAATTTAATCTTTATTGTTGAAAGTATTACAGATATTCTTATTTTCCCCTATTGACTCCTTCTATCCCGTACCCACCCTCTGCACTAGGCCTTCACCACATTATTGTCTGTGTCCATGAGTTAGGTATATATAAATATAATTCTTTGGTCAATCTCTTCCCTTCCACCCACACACTTTCAATTCACTCTGATATTCAACAATCTGTTCCATGCTTCTGTATCTCTCACTCTATTTTGTTCATCAGTTTATTCTGTTCTTTAGATTCCATATGTAAGTAAGGTCATGTGATACTTGTCTTTCTCTGACTGGCTTATTTCATTTAGCCATGCTGTCTCAAAGGGTAAGAGATCCTTCTTGTTTACTGCTGTATAGTATTCCATGGTGTAAATGTACATGATGGCCTTTGCTTATTTATTAAGAGTTCATTAGAAAAGCGTTTTGGAACATGATCTTCACTTGCAAAATTATTGACATTGAGAATAGACAATGTCCTTTTGTTCCCATGTAAAAAGTTTATTTTGTTTAAATATTAATAATCTGATTTTCTGTGAAATACAATGATAATTTAATTCATTTTTGTGGTTATGAGCTAAACATTGACTATTGTGCTAAGATAATCAGCAGAACAATGTACTTATTATCTAATATGTTTTATTAATAATTAAACATGGATTCCCCACTTATCCAAACATAGAAGCAGAACATTTAGCAGTTCCAAAATATAGTTGAAATGTGACCATTTGAAGAGGGATATCTAAACTACTCAATGGATATTTGTAAAAGGCAAAAGATTTATGCGATCTGAAGGGAAACCAGAGTATTCAATGGATATTTGTAAGAGAATTAAAATTCTGTTTTCTTTTAGTTTATTCTAAATAGAATTGACAAAATCTGACTGTAAATCTGGAAATGTGTAAAAGAATCTGATAGATTTTTTTACATCATATAATTATATAATCTACTATAGTGAAAGGATTATACAACTGATAAACTAAGCACTTCTTTGAAAGCCAGAAAATTAAAATGAAATTCATGCTTCAGAATTTTCCACTCATATGCATTTAATATAATAAAAAGGGGAGAGGGCTTGGAAATATGTGTTTTTATATAATTCTAGCATTGCTAAATTTACCATTATTTAAAGTATTTCAGTGGTTAAACGTGCTTGAAAATCTGTGATGCTGAAATACAAAAGAAATGATTTTTTTAATGTTAAAAATTCATATTAAAACAACTAATAAATGATGAGTATTTTAATTCTACAGGTATTTAATTTTATTTATTTTAATTTAAAGAATATTGTATAAAAGAAAAAAAAATTATGTTACTCAGAGCTAACACCACTGTTTCAATTTCCCCATCACCTTCTAGACTTCTACTTAGATAGATTCATATTTGTAAATGTTCCTTCACATGTTCTAACATCTGACTTCCAGATTATTTTCCACGATGTTGATATAGCTGAGTTCTTTATTGTTATTTCCATTAGTTGTACAGCTATAATTTTTCTTTACAAAATATTTTGTAATTTAATTTTCTACAAATTGATTTATGTAGTTCATGTAGAAGTAAAAGTTCAGTAATATAAAAATGATGTAAAGTGGTACATTTAGATTTGTTTTTCATCTCTCTCTTCCACACTCTGCTTACATTAACCATACCACTTATTACATGATTTGTGATTACTATCACTTACTATATATTCCTTGTATACTAAATTGAACCAAAAGTTGCCAGCTTCTTTCTTATGCTAACATTCCCTGCTGTGCCTGAGACATAGTTGAAGCTTAGTAAATATTTGATATTGTCCATTTATGGTATTCAGGAGCATCAGAATATAAATCTAAAAAAATGGCATGTAATTTTTTAGTTTTTGAGATTATTGATGTAACAGTTGTAGTTTGCATGTACTGAGGTGAAAAGTCATGTCTCTTTGATCGATTCTCTGGTCTCTCTTACCTCAGATTTTTCTGGGTTCAAGTAGCAGGATTCTCTAAGGAAGCCACTGTGCCCATAGGGAGCAGCAGTTTGTCTCACCAATGTAACATCTGTACATTGTTATTAGGGTAAAAAGAACTAGTTAACTCTTCCAAGAACAAAAATTAATTGATATGAGCGCTTCCTAAGTATATTTATTTTTTATCCCCAGAACTAAACATTTTTTTTTTCAAATTTAAGCTTTTACCTCCCATATAAATATAAAAGATTATTCTGCTATATATTCCCCTATTGTCTCAAACTGCCTTTAAAAAATGAGTATGACTATTAATCTCCTTTTGGTCAAAAGCAAACTGGGTGTCTTAGATGAACCCTCATTTCTCTTTTAATATGACTTCCTGGATTGTTTTAGAATTACCTGTCTTATCTTCCCCAAATTACCTCTCTGCTATAACTTTCTTGATGTTTCAATAAGAATTTTTAAAATAAGATTTTTCTTTAAAATTCTAAATATTAGTAATAGCCATTCTAATAGGTGTTTCATTGTAGTTGTCTTTGGGTGGTGAGCACATCATGTATCATGGAAATGTACACTTGAATCCTATATAATTTTATTAGCCAACTAGAGGCCTGGTGCATGAAATTTGTGTATGGGGCGGGGGGGAGTGTCCCTCAGCCCAGCCTGAACCTCTTCAATCTGGGACCCCTTGAGGGATGTCTGACTTCCCTCTCACAATCCATGACTGCTGGCTCCCAATTGCTCACCTGCTTGCCTTCCTAATTGCCCCTAACTACTTCTTCTTGCCAACGTGATCACCCCCTAACCACTCCCCTGCCATCCTGTTTGCCCCCTACTTCCCTCCTTTGCTGACCTGGCCACCCCTAACTGCCCTCCTCTGCAGGCTTGATAGCCCCCATCTGCCCTCCCGTGCTGGCCATTTTGTGATGGCCATCTTGTGTCTGCATGGGGGCAGGATCTTTGACCACATGGGGGCAGCCATCTTGTGTGTTGGAGTGATAGTCAATCTGTATATAACTCTTTTATTAGATAGGATAGAGGCCTGGTGCGTGGTTGGGGGCCAGTTGGTTTACCCTGAAGGGCGTCCTGGATGAGGGTGAGGGTTCCTTTGGGGCATGGGGTGGCCTGGCTGAGAAGCCTGTGGTTTTCAGGCTGGCCACATCCCCCAGTGACCCCAGCAGAGGCCCTGGTATCTGGGATTTATTTATCTTCTACAATTAAAACTTTGTAGCCTTTAGCAGAGGCCTGGGCTGGCCAGGGTGTGCAGAAAGCTTGGCTTTCTCCATCGCTGGGGCAACTCTAGCCTCCTGCTCTCTCCAGCTCTGTGGCCACAGACATTTCTGTTGGGATTTATCTTATATAATTGAAACTTTGTAGCCTTAAGCAGAGGCCTGGGCCAGCCAGGGTGTGCAGAAAGCTTGGCTTCCTCTATTGCCAGGGAAACCCAAGCCTCCCTCCTGCTCTCACTGTAGCCGCAGCTATCTTGGTTTGGTTAAATTGCATACTCACTCCTGATTGGCTTGTGGGTGTAGCAGAGTGATGGAAAATTTGCATATTACTCTTTTATTAAATAGGATGTTGCCTCAATAAATTTAATAAAAAATTCCAAATTTGATTTTCCCCCAACAAATCTATAGTTGTCATATATACATCACAAAATAGTCTGCCTCACAAAAAGATTTTTCACTATGTTTTTCAATTTTTGAAAGCTTAAATAGTATTCTTAAATTATCTAGCAATCTTTTAAGTGCTCCAGCATTGAAATATTAAATTGAAAACACAATGTTTTATTTATTTATTATTTTTCACAATATTTGGAAATTTATAATTTAGTGTTATTTTTGAGAACATATGATCAATTTAATTTATAATTTGGAATACCGTATTTTCCAGCGTCTAAGACGACTTTTGAAACGAAAAAAAAGTCAATCGAAAATCGAGGGCAAAAGACCAAAATTGCACAAAAATTACCTGCAGATCTTGACGGCAAAGTAAGTCTTTTCTTTGAAGTGGGGGGTAGTCTTATACAACGAATATAGGTCTAAACCTATGTTTTAACTGTAAAATTAGGGGGGTCATCTTATACGCCGGAAAATATGGTATTTGTACAAGTTTTGTTTTATTTTGCCAGTAAAGGTTCTGACATTAAAGTAATTTTAAAATGACCTATAAAATTGGGGGAGATAAGTGGTGTTTCTCTTTAATTTTCTTTATAGCCAATAATTATTTTGAACATTAATAGTATAAATGCACCAACTAGAAGACAAATTGTCAGACTGGCTCAAAACAAGCTCAACTAAATGTTGTTTTTAAGAAACTTCATTTTACAAAGACATATAGATTAAGGTAAAAAAATAGAAAACATATATTAAGCTAACATTAACCAAAAGAAAGCAGGAATAGCTGTAATAATTTTAGATAGAACTGACATCAAAACAAGAAAAAATATAAGAGATACTGAAGGGCATTACATAATGATAAAGTTACCAATTCTCCAAGAAAATATAACAATCCTTAACATGTATGCACACAATAATAGGGTGACAAACTACATGAGGCAAAAATGAATAAAACTGCAAAGAAAAACAGACAAATTTACTATAATAATTGGAAACCTCAATACCCCTCTATTACAAATGGGCAGATTTAGCAGGCAGAAAATCATTAGAAAAAATGAACTGAATATACTTCACATCTATACACTACAGCAAAATCTACCTAGTAAAAGAGTAACATGCTAATTGACCATACCTTCACAATGCCCACCAGCCAATCAATCAGGAGGATGCAAATTAACCCAACAAAGATGGCAGGTTAATTTGCATACACAGGTGCCAAGGGGCTGGGGATGGGGCAGGATGCTTGCACGCTTGCATCATTGCTATGGCAATGATGCAGGCGTTACACACCACCCCAGCCACTCCTGGCCTCTGGGCAGTATGGGAAGACAGAAAGGCTGATCCTGCCAAAGTGGAGGTAGTGCCAGCAGCCAGAGGAACGAAGTCCCATTCTTGCATGAATCTTCATTCATGCATCAGGCCACTAGTAGACTTATAATATTCAACTAATTTATGGGTCCCAAATTTAAATCATACAGGGGCAGCAGACTACCATCCATGAGAAAATCTGGCCTGCCATCTATTTTTGACCAGCCTGAAAAACTAGGAATTGTTTTAGTTTTTTAATCACTAAAAAAAGCAAATAATATTTTGTGATGTAAAAATTAAGGTTTGAATTTCACTGTTCATGAAAAAATTTTCACTGAATCACAGCCACATGCATCTGTTCCTATTTTGTTTACAGCTGCTTCTGTGCTACAAAGGCACAATGGAATAGTTTTGAAAGAGGCCATTTGCCATGTAGTCCTGTGGTGTTTACTATCTAGCCCTTCACATAAAAACTTAGCCAACTTCTATTGTAGCACAACACAAACAGAGTCAACAACCTGAGAACTCAGACTAATGCTACATGGATTTAAAGGTATTTTCTGGATCTATAGCTCAAGGTCTATTTATGTCTAGAAATTTCAGCTGCAACATTTTTTTTTTTAATCAGGTAATATACTTTTATTTTCCAATTCAATCTATGATACTTTTAGGGTCTTTTTCACTAGGCTAGCCAAATATGTACAAAGTTCCATTTAGGCTACACCAGCTCAACTGGAAGATGTAATTTACTCTTTGTGGGGATGCACAACAACATACTGGCTGGACATTCACCAGCCCACAGTGACCACTGCAGTTCTTAGGTGTGCCCAAAGCCAGGCCTAAGACACCACCCATATTCCTTGTTCGTGATAGAACTGATTTTAGTTCCTGTTCCTAAACCTTTAAGGGGGAAAGGGCGCGAAGGACCCTCTCAACAGGTCCACTCAATGGGTTTTTGTTAGAGATATAAAATGTGAGGGCGATCTATCTCTCTGCTGGAGCAGATTCCCTCAATAGTCCCTTCCTCGTCCATTCTCTCCATGCCCACTGGAAACGGCCTGCTTTGTGGGAGATGGCAAAATTACTACAGAGGTAGGATTTCATTTTATCTGTGAAACAAGTATTCTTATCCTCTGTCACCTCGATAATATAAATTAAACTAATTTATGTTCTACTTCGAAAAGGGGGATTTGAGAGGATAAATATTTAAAATGTCTACTTAAAAATGTTTTTGCTATTTAATGAGAAAGTTAACAGTTGAAGAGTAAGAAATGTACGTAGTTATTAAAGTGATTTCTGAGACATGACATTGTGTCATTGTCTCAGTGAGCTGATAGATGGATTAGTTCATTCAGCAAACACATCATTAGTCTATACTTACATGTCTACATAAAGAACCAGGTGCCCTGAGAAACACAAAAGATTACAATATTATGGGTGATTAAGACAGTGGGAAGTATGTAATTATTGTATCAAGAATGACACAAAGTAGCCCTGGCCAGTGCTGCTCAAAAGTTGTAGAAACCAAAGGAGGCAGGTTTCATTCCTGGTTAGCAGACATACCTACGTTGTGGGTTTGATAAATGTTTCTTTCTCACATCAATGTTTCTCTCTCCCTCTCTCCCCCCCTTCCTCTCTCTAGGTTCAACTCAAATTAAAGAAATAAAGTAACATTGCGCTTTGAATATATAAAAAATAGAAAATGATGACATAAAGTATTATAGGGACTCAAAGGAGAGGGATGTTTGTTATGTTTATTACATAAGACTTCATGGAGTTTCATTTACAGTGGAACTTACAGGATTGTAGGATTTGGACAGATGGTCAATGAGCATATTAGTCCAGGCTGAAAAAATTGGAAGACAAGTACGGAAGTATGAAAGGTAATTTGTGTTTTAGGAATGGTCAGTAGTCTCATTTGATTGGGCAGTTTAAAAAATGAGTGCTTGCCATGGGCTAGTACTTTTAAACACTTTATGGGAATTATATAGGACTATTAGAGGTCCAGCATGGGTGGGGTTCCTTGGGGTGGTCTGTGGGTGTCAGGCCTCCTGCCTGCTGCTCCTGCTCATCCCAGCCCCACTGCACCTGCCGTGGGCTCACACCCAGTCAGTTCCAATTGGGAGAGGCTCACACCACAGCAGTGGTGCTCGCCAGCCATGGGCCCTGCGTCAGGTGGCTGATCAGAGAGGTGTGAGGAGGCTGAGACATGACTGGCCTTCAGGGTGGTGGGAAGCCCTTGCTGGCCTGGGATCTGGATCCGTCCTGCTGATATTTGTGCAGGCTGTCAAGATTCATTTGGCAGCCACTTTTATATTGTTTCTTCCTTGCAGAGCATCTAGGAAGGGAAAGCAGCAGCAGAGCCCAAGGCCAACTTCCAGGAGGCCTGCAGTGTTGTTGTGATTCTGCCAGTGGTGCTGGTCCATTGGTGACAGGCCCATTCTCTGGAGATTGGACCTGCAGGACTACTGAGGGAGTGAGTAGCTACCACTAGACTGGTGGGCCGTCAGGATGGGTCGGTTAGCTGAGCAGTACTCACACTGTGGGAATGACTAACTACAAGGGGGCAGCTTCTGTGTTGAGTGTCTGCCCCCTCATGTTCAGTGTGCATCACAGCAACTGGTTGAGCAGTCATTTTGTTGCAGTCAGACATCTCTCTCACAATCAGGACTACTGCCTCTTAACCGCTCACCTGCCTGCCTACCGGATTGTTCCCAACTGCCCTCCCCTTCACCCAACTTCTCCCTGATGGCCTGGTTGCCTCTAACTACCCCCCCTTCCCCCCGCCAACCTGTTTGCCCCACACAGCCTGCTGGTCAGTCCTTTGATTGTCCCTCACTAACCCCCCTCACTACCTGGACACCCCATGCAGCTGTTGTGAGGTTATTGCTCTGATTGTTCAGTCATCCCTCACTAACCCCCCTGATAGCATTCCATGCCCCAGCCTGGTGAGAGGCCCATCCGAGGCTGGGAAATGCAAACAACTTCCCTTCCTGTTCTCAGGAACTCCAATAAAGGGCTTCCATCCTCTTTCTTGGCTGGCCTTCACCCCTGTGTCTCTGCCACTGGCCTTTCCTGTCATACTATCCTCCACCCCCTCCACCCTTCTGCCACCCGGACTTGACCTTGCCCAGGAGTTGAGGGCTACTTGACTCTGCTCAGCTTGCTGGGTCCTTCTCTTCTTATGCAAGTGTTCTGCACCCCGACCTGGCCAGAGGCCCATTTGTGGCCAGGCACGGAATGCTTGCCTTTTTACCATGGTGACAAAGCAAGTGTTCCGTCAGGCTGCTCACACTCCACGCTTTCAGCAGTCGCCTGAGACTGGGGGACTCTGGCAGGGCTGAGAGGACTGGGTGCTGCCATCTTGTGGCTATGGCACCACCATCTTTGTGAGGGAGTGATGGTTAATTTGCATTTTATCCTTTTATTAGATAGGATAGAGCAGTGGTCGGCAAACTCATTAATCAACAGAGCCAAATATCAAAAGGACAACGAGAGCCTAAAACTGACTTGTGCACATGGGCCATGAAGTTTCAATCACACTGTATGTGTGCTCCCACATGTGGTATTTTGTGGAAGAGCCACACTCAAGGGGCCAAAGAGCCACATGTGGTTCACGAGCTGAAGTTTTCCAACCACTGGGATGGAGGCTTGGTGCATGGCTGGGGCCAACAGGCCCACTCTGATGGGGTCCAATCAGGGCCAGACTGGCAGGGCCAATTGGGAGCCAGGCCAACAGAGAAGGGAGGCAATCAGGGCCTGGATCAAGCTGTTGGCTGCCACAGTGCATGTCATAGCCACCAGTCATTCTGGTTGTTCTGCCTTTCGGTCAATGGGCTTTTATATACAGTATATAGACTAGAGGCCTGGTGCACAAAATTTGTGTAATTGGTGGAGGGGGTGTCTGTCAGCCTGGATTGGGAGAGGGTGCAGGCCAGGCCAAGTGACCCCATTAGTTCATGATTGGTGCTGGGGAAGGATGCAGGAAGTTGGCCAGCTGAGGAGGGGCTGCAGGAGGGCTCCAGGGCATGTACAGCCCATCTCGCTCAGTCCTGATTGGTGGATCCCAGCAGATGCTAACTTACCAGTCAGAGCGTCTGCCCCCTGGTGGTCAGTGCATGTCTCAGTGAGCAGTTGAGCAGCCTTAGGCATATTGTTAGCATATTACGCTTTAATTGGTTGAATGACTGACTGGACACTTAGCATTTAGATTTTTATCATATAGGTTTATCTTTGTTTTAAAATGATGGAACTGTGGCTTAGAGTGGGTATTTGTCTGAGCCATGCATATGGTTGGAAAACGGTTAAGCAGGACTTGATGGATTGGCTCCAGAGTTTATATATGTAACACTTAGATCATAGCTGCTTTCTTCAAGGAGATATGTAAAATAAAGTAAAACAGATGTGGTGTGGACTCTAGATGGTGATTAATGTGATGAATGGCTGGTTTATTAAGAAGTCTGAGCTTCATGAGAGGTAATGGGGATCTTTAAATTTGGGGGCCAGGAAAATAATCAGAAGAGAGTTAAAAAAAGAAAGTATCATTAGGTAGCAGTTAAAAAATGGGTTTGAAGTAGGTTAAATTAAGAGCCAGTGGAGATTAGTTAGTAATTTCCTGGAGTGACATAGGTAGGCTCTCATCTAGAAACAGGACTAGTGGAATATATAGGATGAACGGATGCTTTGAAGATAACTGCATGGAAAAATGATCATGTTTTCCTGATATTACACAGTCATGATAATTAAAACAAGTCTAGAGTTTTTACATACTGGCCATGGAATTTTAATTAATATTATTAATTAAATTGATTTGATAAAGTCCCCTATAGTTTTATAATATTATAAATAAAAGGCAGCTGGTAGAGGTCAGGCATAGCAAAGTTGGGACCTGATGTTCCTCCTTTAAATTTTATTTATCTCATTTTTTTCCCTTCAATTTTTCCTTACTTTCCTTTCTTTTCTAACACCTCCCTTTTTTCTTCCCTTTGTTTTTCTCTGGTATTATCTATTATTCTTTATGGTTAGCAAAGCAGCAGAAAACTATCCTATATAATAAAGATAGAACATGCAAATTGACCATCACTCCATCACAAATATGACAGCGCCCACAGCAGAGGTGGTGGGTTTTTGTAAAACAAGATGGTTGTGTGCATAGCAGATGCGGGGTTTCCATAACACCCACAGTGGAGGCTGAGTTCCTGTAAGGAGCCTTGATGAGCAAACAGTAGGAACCTGAGGCTGTGTACCCTACATCCTGTGGGGTTTGACAGGAGACCTCAGGCCATGCCCCCTGATGGCTCTGGGCCAAAGGACCTGAGGCTGCACCCCCCACCTGGCACCAGCCAGGTGACCTGAGACTGCACCTCCCTCCCGGCAGGGCTTGACAAGGGTGGACCAACTGGGTTTGGATCTGTCCCAATGGGTTGTGGCCGGCTGGGTCTGGGTCTTGTGTGATTTCAAGGCGCACATGGGTGGGCGGAGACTTGACTCTTGGTCCCATGGTGTGCCCCAGACTCTGACAGGGGAAGATTTTCATATACATTTTACTAATTTTCCTTTATCTCTGACACTTCTATTATAGAGAAAGGGCAAATAGCAATATTAACATATTTCCTCTAATCCTTTTTAATGTGCATGAATTTCATGAAGTGGGCCACTAGTATTGGTATATAATAACCATTACTTACAACTTTTTCAAGTTTCAGTAGCAAACAATACATTAGTTTAGTATAGGGAAATTGGTTAGAACTGCAGTATAGACAAGCTTGTCCATGGAACCACTTGATAAGATTATTTTGATTTGTATTTTACACATATGTCTACTTTTCACCTTGAACTATAATAGGGAAATGCCTAGAACTGTGCCTGCTACAGAGCAAGTAGAGAAAGTGTAAGCAAAGATTTAAAAAATAATTTTAATGTAAATACAAAGAAGAGTGCTTTCTACAGAACCACATCAACTTTTAAAGCTCTTGCACTCACACTGTATTCCATCAAGTCCTCTGGAGTCAGGTGTATTTTTTCCTGTATCTTTTCTTATGAATCCATATCCTTGCTTTTTTGTTAAATTAGAAGCCCCTTTGTTCTCTAAAATGGCTTTTTTCTAAAACATTAAAGAAAATATATTGGTTAACATCAACTTGCTATTTAAAAAAAAATGCAAAGCCAATAGTACAATATGATAATATATTAGAAATGAATGGTCATTTTTGACTTGTAAAGTACTTGGTAAGTAAGTAAAGGGTAAATTTCCATTTGTGGGCAAACATAATGAATATACATATTTAACACGTAAATGCAACTTACTTCACTACACATATTCCAGGAACTAGTGCAGTTTCAAATCAGAAAGTGTATCTTAATCCATAGCTGTCCTGGGAAGCTGAGAGAATATCTAAATCATCTTCAATTGGAGGATGTCTGAGTGACTTAACTACAGTCACTCAGGCCGACAGTAGATAAACATGATATAATACATGAAATGTGACTGCCCTTTGTGAATCCTGGGACTAATATTGATCCAGAAAGAATATGATTGCACATAGCAAGAACCCCAGATCTCTTCCAAGGGTTCCCTAGCATATTCAGTAAAAGAATCCATCAGTACATACATGTGAAAAACTACCAAGGCCACAGAAAGGCCCATACTAAAGGATTAGAGAATAGCACTCCTCAGCCACATATCATGTGTATCCTCAACAGCCACTCTGGAAACATGTTATTAATATTCACAGTGCATTTGGAAGAGTATTAACATGGATCTGGAAACATGTTATTCATAGTGCATTCGGTAGAGTATTAACATGGATCTTCCCTTAGTAGTGGGGAACAACTAGTCCCAGATTAAACATGGTTCCAGCTCCACCTAACAATATTTTAAAAGCAAGACCTATAACAATAAAACTGTTTCTAAATAAATTATCTACATCTAAGGAAAAAGTAAAAAATATAAGCACCCAAAAATTAAAATTCATGATATCTGCCATCCATTCAAAAACTACTAAGCATATACTTAGTAATACTTTTATATAAAGTAACAGGGAAATATAACCCATAAAATGGCTAAATCAATCAAAGTTGACTCAGAAATGACATGAAGTTTAGAATTTAAAAAATAATTTAACAAAGATAAAATAATTGCATTCCACATATTCACAAGGCAAAGAAGAGACAGGAAATATATAGAAATGAACAAAATAAAAATTTTAAATATGTGAAACAGTAATAGAATGGATATATTAACAGCACAGTAGACAATTCAAAATAAGAGGTAACACCACTTAGCCAGAAGCTAGGTTCACAGCTGGCGAGTTCAGTGTTGTGGTGGGAGCCTCTCCTGCCTCCATAGCAGCATTAAGGATGTCTGACTGATGGTTTAAGCCTAAGCCATCAGTCAGACATCCCCCAAGGACTCTCCAATTGCGAGAAGGCACAGTCCAGGCTGAAGGATGCCCCCCTGAGTGTACAAATTTTGTGCATCAGGCCTCTAGTTAGACAATAAATGTGTTACATAAGAGACAAAGGAAGAAAAAAAAATCCTGGAAACAAATGAAAATGAACACACAAAAACCCCAAATCTTAGAGACACAGCAAAAGCAGTCCTGAGAAGGAAGTTGATAGCATCACAGGCCTATTTCAGAAAACCAAAAAATAAAAAATAAATAATAAACTATTTAACCCTACAACTTAAAGAATTGGAAAGAGAACAACAAGAAAAGCCCAGAATAAGCTAAAGGAAAGAAATAATAAAAACAAGGAAAAATATAAAAGCCATCCAAATTGTAAAGGAGGAAGTATAACTGTCATTATTTGCAGATCACATGATATTATACATAGATAAACCTTATTCATTCAATAAATACTAGTTTAATAAATGAACTTGGTAACATAATAGGATACAAAATTAATACCCAGAAATTGATGGCATTTTTATACATATATAATGAATTCTCAGAAAGGGATTCTGGAAGAATTATCTCATTTACCATTACAACAAAAAAATTAAGATACATAGGAATGAACTTTAAAAAGGAGGTAAAAAGACCTATATTCAGAAAACTACAGAACATTGATAAAAGAGAGGAAAATATACACAAGTGGAAGAATATAAAGTGTTCATGAATTGGTAGAATCAATATCATTAAAATGTTCATACTACTCAAAGCACTCTATAGATTCAATGAAATCCCTATTAAAATACAAATGGAATATTTCACATATCTGAAAGAAGCACTTCAAAAATTTATATGAAACCAAAAAAGACCCCAAATAACCACAACAATCTTGAAAAAGAAATTGGAGGAATCACAATACCAAATATCAATTTATACTATAAAATCAGTACTCAAAATAGCCTGGTACTGGCACAAGAAGAGGCATATAGATCAATGGAACAGAACAAAGAACCCATAAATCTACCTAAGCCATTAAGCTCAATTCATATTTGACAAAGGAAACAAGAGCATATAATGGAGTAAAGATAGTTTCTTTAATAAAGACTTAAATGCAAATCTTAAAACTATAAAAATCTTAGAAGAAATCATAGGCAGCAAAATATCAGCCATTTCTCTTAACAATATGTTTATGGATATATATCATTGGGCAAAGGAAACTAAGGAGAAATAAATCAGATGCCATCCAAATAAAAGCTTCTGCACACCAAAACAAACCATCTATAAAATGAAAATGAGCCCACTACATGGCAGAATATATTTGCCAATGATACACTGTGTAAGGGGTTAATTTCCAAAATATATAGGGAACTCATCCAACTTAATAAATGGAAGACAAACAATCCAATTAAAAAATAGGCAAAGGACCTAAATAGACACTACTCCAAAGGGGACATACAGAAGGCCAAGAGACATATGAAAAAAAATTCAAAGTCATTAATTATCTGAGAGATGCAAATTAAAATGACAATGAGTTATCACCTCATGCCTGTCAGAATGGCTATAATCAACAAATCAACAAATGACAAGTTCTTGTGAGGATGTGGAGAAAAGGGAACCCTAGTACACTGCTGATGGGAATGTAAACTGGTGCAGCTACTGTGGAAAACAGTAAATTAAAAATGGAATTGCCATTTGACTCAGTGACCCCACTTCTAGGAGTATGTCCTAAGAAACCAGGAACATTAATCATAAATAATATATGCATCCTTATATACATAGCAGTGCAATTTAAAATGGCTAAGATTTGGAAACAGCCCAAGTGCCCATCCACAGATGAGTGGATAAAAGTATTATGGTACATTTACACCATGAAATATTATGGAGCTATACAAAAGAAAGAACTCTTATCCTTTGAGATAGCATGGATGGACCTGGAGAGTATTATGCTAAGTGAAATAAGCCAGTCAGAGAAATAAGTATCACATGATTTTACTCATATGAAGATTAATAAAAATAAAAAAGTTATGAACAAAATAGATAGACATAAAAGCATGGAACAAATTTATGGATTTCAGAAGGAAGGCAGAGGTAGAGGTAGAGAATGATTAATGGGGCACTTATATGCATATATGCATGGCCCATGGACAAAAGCAATAGTCTGGTTAAGGTCTGGGAGGGGTGATTGTGAAATGCAGGGGTTCAGTGAGGAAAAACATGAAACAAAGGGGACATTTGTAATACTTTTAACAATCTACACTAATAAAAGAGAAAGATGAAAATTGACCGTATATCTGCTATGCCCACCAACCAATCAGGAGTATGCAAATTAACCCCAAAGATGGCAGGTTAATTTGCATACCCAGTGGCCTGGGTCCTGGGAACATCCTCAGGACCCAGGCTACTCCAAGTCTATAGGCCCGCATGTAGGCTCTGAGCTGTGGGGGTCCCAGAATGCACCAGGCCACTCTTAGCCTACCAGCTTTGCACAGATTGGCCAGGGGCTTGGCGGAAGAGGCGTGAGCAGGGCCTGAGTGGAGTCAAAGGGAAGATGGGGGCCCTGCCCAAGCTGTGGCACAGCTTGATCAGAGACAGGGGACCCTGCCCAAGCTAAGGCAGAGGTTTAATCAGAGCCAGAGGGCCTTGCCCAAGCTACAGTGGAGGCTTGAACTGGGCAGGAGTGGAGCGAGGTGGGGTAGAGACCCTGTAAAAGCCATGGCAAAGGCTTGAGCAGGGCCTGAGTGAAGCCAGGAAGCCTGCCCAAGTCATGGCAGAGGCTTGAGCATCGCTTTAGGGGGGTGGGGTAGTCCTGCCCAAGCCACAGCAGAGGCTTAAGCTGAGTTGGGGGAGTGCCCTGCTCAAGCTGCAGTGGAGGCTTGAGCAGGCAGAGGTGGGGACATTCTAGCTCAGTTTGCCAGCAGCCCTGCCTCTGTGCATAAGCTGCAGAGGAAACACTTTTTCTGACCACTCATTGGCTAAGCTCCCTGTATGCCACTGGTAATGTTCTTGGTAACTTGGGTAATAAGAATCCAAAAAGGCAATCTAGGGTTTTATCACCACACTCCTGGAGGAAAAAGTGAAGGTCTACTGCTGGAGGGCTAAGAAATGTCATATTTTCCCTTAGCCACTTTGACTCAGTGGATAATGCTTATGCCTGCCAGCCACAGGGTCCAGATCCAATTTTGATCAAGGGCATGTACCTGGCAGGGGCACAAGTTGGCTTATGCAGAAGGCAACTAAAGTGTCCCTCTCACACTGATGTTTCTCTGTCTTTTTCTCTCCCACACTCTCTAAAAAATCAATGGAAACATATCTTCAGGTGAAGATAAAAAAAAAAAAATTTCCAATCCTATCAAAGACACTTCTTGAAAATGCCTAAAGAATGTTGTCATTTTTCATGGTAAAGGGACTGAAGTCCATGTTGATTAAAACATGCTGGGGGTTGTGGTGGCTGGCAGTGGCTGTGGTAGCCGGGTGATGGGTCTGGCGCCTTCCCCTGATCAGCCTCCTCTGTGGAAAGGGCCTAAGCCGTCAGTAGGACATCCCTTGAGGGCTCCCAGACTGTGAGAGGGGACAGGCAGGGCTGAGGGACCTCTCCAGTGCACTAATTTTGTTCACCGGGCCCCTAGCAAAGATTCATAAAAAGAAAAAAGTATTATATACTGCAAACTCATAACATTGATAAGAAAGTTAAGGATATCTAAATAAATGAAGAAATATATTCGGTTCATGACCTGGAAAACTAACCATTATAAAGAGATCAATTGATCCAAACTCATCTATTGAGTCAAACACAATTCTGGCAAAATCTCAATAAGATTTCCTGATAGAAATTAACAAGCTGATTCTAAAATTTATGTGGATATGTTAAAGGGCTTAGAGTAGCCAAAACACATTTAAAAGTGAAGAAAAAATTTGAAAGGCTAATTCTACTTATTTAAAGAATTATTAAAAATATAATAAAGATAGTAGTAATTTGAAAAATAAATCAAAGAGCAAAAAATATTTCAGAAGTAAACTGGTACAACTTATTTTGTACAAAGGCAAAAATCTTCTAAATATTTTTGTAACTCTAAGCCTATAATTTTGAATTAAAAAATACACATTATAATTTCAGATCTGAAAGAAAAGATATAAAATATTGGTGAACTGAAAATTTCTTATAGTAAAACATGATGTAAAAAAGACAATTTAGAATACCTCCATTGGAAATATCAATACTTGAAATAGCTCCACCATTAACACACCTTAAGCAGCCTGTGGTGTTTCATGTCTCCCATCAGTGGTCATGTCTAATAGGCACTCCTGGTGCCAGAGTTTATTCATTGTCCTGGTTGCCACTAACATTGGCTAGGACTCATGGAAGAGAAATTGGCATCAAATAAAAATGAAGGGGAAACCTGGGGCATTCTGTTGCTCTCTGAAAACAAATATATTTTCAAAGATAAATGGGAATGGAAATGAAATGAAATGAAATGAAATGAAATGAAGGGAAGGGAAGGGAAGGGAAGGGAAGGGAAGGGAAGGGAAGGGAAGGGAAGGGAAGGGAAAGCAAAGGAAAGGAAAGGAAAGGAAAAGGAAAGGAAAGGGAAAGGTAAAGGAAAGGAAAGGAAAGGTGAACTTGGAGAGAGAGAATTCCCAGTAAAAATAAATGATGAAAAACTGTTGGTGAGAATGCAGACTGCTGCAGCTACTGTGGAGAACAGTATGGAGTTTCCTCAAATTAAAAATGGAACTCCCATTTGACCCAGTGATTCCACTTCTAGGAATATATCCCAAGAAACTAGAAACACCAATTGGAAAGGATATATGCATTCCTATGTTCACAGCAGCACAGTTCAACATAGCTAAGATTTGGAAACAGCCTAAGTGCCCATCAGCAGATGAATGGATTAAAAAACTGTGGTACACCTACATTGCAGTAAAAAAGAAGGGGTTCTTACCATTTGCAACAGCCTGGATGGAACTGGAGAGCATTATGCTAAGCGAAATAAGCCAGTTAGAGAAAGATAAATATCACATGATATCACTCATTGATGGAATATAATGAACAACATAAACTGATGAATAAAAATAGATCCAGAGACAGAGAAACATCGATCAGACCATCAATCCTCAGAGGGAAGATAGGGGAGGGTGGGGGTAAATGGCAGAGATCAACCAAAGGACTTGTATGTTTGTATATAAGCCTAAGCAATGCACACAGACAACAGGAGGTTGAGGGCATGAGTGGGGGGGGGGGGGATGGACGGCTAATGGAGGAATAACAACATATATGTAACACCTTAATAAAGAAATTTTAAAAAATAAAAATAATCCTATCTAATAAAAAGGGAACATGCTAATTGACCCTCATGCCATCACAAAGATGGTGGTGCCCACAGCCAAAAAGGAGATAACATGCTGATTGAATGCCCTACCCTCAAAGATGATGGTGTCCACAGCCACAAGATGGTGGTGCCCAGTCCCCTCAGCCAGCTGGGGCTTGCTGTGCCTGCCTCCAGAGTCCCCCAGTTGCCTAGGGCTGGCCCAAGGAGTAGACAAACCTTGGATGGTGGCTGCCCAGCCATCCAGGGCTGCCAGAGGCTCAGGTAACCAGGGTTGGCCGAGGCTTGTGCTGTTGGCAGTAGCAGCAGTAGAGGTGTGATGGGGCATTGCCTTCCCTTGATTGCTGGGTTGCCTCCTGCCCTTGAGGGCTCCCACACTGTGAGAGGGAGAAGGCTAGGCTAAGGGACCCCCCTTATCATGCATGAATTTTCATGCACCAGGCCTCTAGTAATTACAATAAATTTAAATGAACTGAGCTTTCCCTCTGAGCAGTGAGTTCCTGATAACACTAAAAGGTACATGAGACAAAAGTATAATTAAAAGATTATACACATTTGAATTTCCAATACTAAAAATTTGTGATATATCAGAATATATTAATATAACCAAATTATGTAAATCTTGCACTTAATCTAGATTTGTAAAAAATAAGTTACCTAAAATGATTATTTATAATTTTAGACCAATATTTACTGATATTGATATGGCATGTTGTCATTGTTATTTTAAAAAGCAGTCTATATGTCCTAGCTAGGTTGGCTCAGTGGATAGAATGTTGGCTTGTGCACTAAAGGATCCCATGTTCAATTGTGGTCAAAGACATGTACCTCAGTTACAGGCTTATTTCCCATGTGAGAGGCAACCAATAAAGAATAAAAATAATAAATTTAAAAAAGCAATCTATAAAAACAATCTATGAGGGATAATAACATGAATTTATGTATTTATTGGAATACATAAATATTTATAGAAATACTAGTGGCCCAGTGCACTAAAATCTTGCAAGGAAGGGGGGGGGTTCTCTCAGCCCAGCCTGAACCCTCTCCAATTGGGGACCCCTTGAGGGGACATCCCCCTCACAGTCTGGGACTGCTGCTTCCTAAGCACTCACCTGCCTGCCTGCCTTATTGTCCCTAACTGCCTCTCCTGCCAGCCCAATCTTGACCCCAACTGCCCTCCCCTGTAATCCTGGTTGCCCCCTACTGCCCTTCTTCACCAGCCTGATCTTGTCCCCAACTGCCCTCCTCTGCTGGCCAATTTGGTTCTGATTGGCCAGTTTCTATGTCATTCAGCATCAAAAGCTCTGCCTCCTAAGTTCTTCACACTTCACTCAGATTGGTTCTTCACACTTCACTCAGATTTGGTTCTGATTGGTTGGTTTCTATGCCAGTCAGCATCTCTGGGCCTGTCAATGGGGCCTGATCAGAAAGGTGGGAATGATCAGCAGCCCTGGTAGAGGCCTGGAGAGAAAAGGAGGTGCAGCTGCTGGCCAGACTGGGAGAGAAAGAGAGAGGTAAGTGCTGATCAAAAGCTACCACAGAGGCAAGGGATCAATCCTGGCTTCTCTCTTCAGCCCTCTCTGACCCTGATTCACAGACCCTCAACGGTCAGTGCTGGGGCACCGAGCCTGCAGTGGAAGCAGTCAGTGCTGGGTTGTTTTGGCAACCCAGCGTTGACTGCAGGACTGATTTCCGGTTGGTTGAGCCTCAGTCATTACTGGTCATTATGACCCAGGGTTGTTTTTATATACTAGGATTAAGTGTGTGTGTGTGTGTGTGTGTGTGTGTACTAGTAAGTTAATAGGGTGGTGCTGGGATTACAAATGATTTATCTTAGAACAAATTTAGGCTCTAAATCATAAAATATTATATATATTATTTGAACCTAAAAGCACTTACTCTGAACTGGTAGGTAAAAACTGAGAACATTTTCCAATAAATTCTAATTCTAAGAAAAAAATTAGTTATATCATCTATATATAAAAAAAATCCTAAGTGATCTTTAGGGTGGAACAACTGGAATGACTGCTTGCTGTGACACACACTGAGCAGGCAGATAGGTGAGCAGTTAGGAGTGACCAGGCAGGCGAGTGGTTAAGAGCAAGCAGGCAAACATCAGTAGCAGAGAAACCAAGATGGCGGCCTAAGTAAGCACCTAAGCTGCCGCCTCACACAACAATTTCAAAACAACAACTAAAAGACAGAACGGACATCATCCAAAACCACAGGAAAGCTGGTGGAGTGGGAAATCTACAACTAGAAAGAAGAAGAGAGGCTTACAGATCAAATTGGGAGCCTCACAGCGCTGAGGTAGGGAGACGCTCGTGTGCAGAAAGGAAGAGCGGCCGAATGCCTGGCTGGTGGAAGGGGAAAGGAAGTCCCCGATTGAACTGAACCCTTTCCTACTGCACTGAACCCCAACCCCGGCCGAAACCTCGTGGACCCAGGCTCATATAAGTAAAGTCTGGACTGTAGAGAAAGGTACCTGGAGACTCAGAGACTGGGAGACTGGGGGAGCTGGGAGCTGCTGCAGACAGGGTCTACAGTTGCTCATAAGTGAGTGTATGCAGAGAGCTCTGACCGCATAGGTTGCTGCGGCCTCTCCATAGTGGAAGGAGTCAGAAGCTCCAGGCTACAGAGACCCAACTGAATTCTGGGCAAGCCCCTGGGGCATCCATGCTCTTGCTCGGAGAATCTGGATGGTCAGGTGAAAACTCAGGGGAGCAGCAGAAGGCAGAGGTCAAGCAGAAACTCAGGCTAGCCACAAGGGCAGGGCTGATGGGAAGCCAACACTGTCAGCTCAGCCCTGAGACTCTGCCCCATCCAAGCTGAGCACAGAGGCATTTGCAATTTTGCAAGTCTGATCCTATAAGACTGTCTCCAATACAGAAGGTATCCCAGAGTGGACACAGCTGATACTCACATCCAATGGGCCTGGAGGTCAATTCCTCCCAATGATACCAACAACAATCAAGTCTTAACTACAACAAGGCTGTTCATGCAGTCCACAAAGGGGAGCACCAAGAGTGTCTACCTCAGGTAACTGGGGAGGCTGACCCACTGGGCCATATAGGACACCAAACACACAAAGTTATTCTACCAACTCTGGGAAGCAGTGAAAATACTGAGAGAAGGAAATAGATCTCAAATGAAAGAGATGGAGGAGAACAAAAGACTGGATATAGAGTTCAAAACCACAGTTATAAAGTTTTTCAAGAATTTCCTAGAAAAGGCCTATAAATTTAATGAGACCCAACTAGAAATTAAACATAAACTGACTGAAATAAAAAATATTATACAGAGATCCAACAGCAGACTGGAGGAACACAAGAATCAAGCCAAAGATTTGGAATACAAAGAAACAAAGGACACTCCTCTGGAGAAGCAAGAAGAAAAGAGAATCCAGAAAGTTGAAGATAGTGTAAGGATCCTCTGGAACAACTTCAAGCATACCAACATCAGAATTAGGGGGGTGCCAGAAGAAGAGAGAGTGCAAGATACTGAAAACCTATTTGAAGAAATAATGTCAGAAAACTTTCCCCACCTGGTGAAAGAAATATACTTACAAGTACAGGAAGCACACAGAACCCCAAACAAGAGAAATCCAAAGAGGACCACACCAAGACACATCATAATTAAAATGCCAAGGGCAAAAGACAGAGAGAATCTTACAAGCAGGAAGAGAAAAGCAGTTGGTTACCTATAAGGGAGCACGCCTATGATTATCAGCTGATTTCTCAACAGAAACTATGCAGGCCAGAAGGGAGTGGCAAGAAATATTCAAAGTGATGAATAGCGAGAACCTACAACCAAGATTACTGTATCCAGCAAAGTTATCATTCAGAATTGAAGGGCAGATAAAGAGCTTCACAGATAAGAAAAAGCTGAAGAAGTTCATCACCACCAAACCAGTATAATATGAAATGCTGAAAGCTATTCTTTAGAAGAGAAAGAAGAAGAAAAGAGATAAAAATTATAATCAACAAATACATATATATCAACAAGTGAATCTAAAAATCAAGTGAATTAAAAATCCGAGGAACAGAATAAACTGGTGAATATAATAGAATCAGGGGCAAAGAAAGGGAGTATATTGATAACTATCAGGGGGAAAGGGGTGTATTTTAATAGACTGGATTAAAATTGTACATCTATGGATGAGGACAATAGCAGGGGGGGGGTAGAGGTAAGGGCAGAGGGTGGGGCGGGAACTGGGCAGAAGGGGGCTATGGGGGGGAAAAAAAGAAATAATTGTAATAATCTGAGCAATAAAGACTTATTAAAAAAAAAAAAAAAAAAAAAAAAGCAAGCTGGCAAGCGGTTCCAGATTGTGAGAGGAATGTCCAACTGCCAAATGTCTGACTGTAGGGATCAGGCCTAAACTGGCAGTCAGTCATCCCCCAAGGGGTCCCAGATTGCAAGAGGGCACAGGTGAGGCTGAAGGACCTCACCCTCCCAGGTGCACGAATTTCATGCACTGGGCCTCTAGTTTTTTCTTTTAGAATTACAAGTATAGTGTATGGTGTGAGATAAAGTCAAAAGTAGTTATATTAAAGAATAGGGCATCACTTTTTATATTATAGTCAGAATATAAATATGGCCAAAATATAGTAAACATTTCCATAACTTTCAGGTTTGAGGAATGCATATCGTTTGGGGTAACTGACCCATTGTCATCTTGTATAGTGTACTTTTGAAAATCCAAACTAGCAAAGCTTCTCCTCCAACAGCCCAGATTAGAGGTGAAAGTTAACTCTACCTGCTTGTCACTCTCTCTTTTGTTTAAGCGCAGTTGTTCCTCTAGCCCAGCTTCTCTGTTGACACCTTTTACAGTCTCTGACAGAAGCAACTTCTCTTTTGTCTTCCATTCCTGGAGAGAACAGTGTTATTGTGATTAGTGTTTACAGTAACCCCTTGTATTTTGCCCACCACCAACAAGCAAATCAGTACAAGTGAAGAGCCTAACAGAAATTAGGTCAAGTATAGGGAAAGTCAAATTGGCTTTTCTTTCTGCATTCCTACTAGGAGTGCAGGCATGGTTATTTATGGCATGTTTATCTTTTACTAAAGCTAAAATTAAAAAGGTATCCCCCTCACACTGAGGGTGATCAGGGAGTTAGATGGTATCTAGTAACTTCCACGATCATCTCTTTAAGAGAAGCTATTGGCTCATATAAATAGATTGTGGTGTCAGCTTGTATATCATAGCCCTGAAGAAAGATTAACATGGGTAAATGATTTACATCTGAAATGACTTATAAGAAGTATGAAAAAGAGTATGTATCATATATGCATATATCTGTATATGTGCATATATATACATATATACATATATATACATATAAATATACATATATACATATACATATACATATATACATATATATAAAGAATGTTTTTTAATTTACAGAAATAAAACTATCCTTTGATATGCCTTTTTATACTTAGTGTTTAGTAAAATTCCTGTACTCTCTAAACAACTAATTATGTTAAAATTATTTATGAATAAAACATTGCACACAATTTTTCTCTTCACATTTTAAATATATCTCTCACCTCTTCAAATTTTCTAAGAAGGCTGCGTTTTTTTCTTGCTTGTTCCCACTGTCGTTTTTCTTCTTTTTCCATCCAGAGGAGGCGCTGCTCTTCTGCTGTGCGTTCACGGTGGTCTAATTTCCTACTTATCATATCCACATATCTAAATAAAGTGCAAATGCAAGTCAAGGTGAATTGCATCTTGTCCTTCTAGTGGCATCAGCTGCTTTGAATTGCCCAGATCACCTACTGGCTCAATTTTTACTTCTTGAGCTACATGAATTTTACAGTTTTTTTTCTCAGCTCCATTCAATTATTTGTAAGCCAGCTCTCACCATGCTTGGTTATACAGATATCCCTACTCTGTCAGTGTCTGTTCTTATGGCCAAGACTGTGGTAAAATGTGGAGCAAGTTCTTTAAAAACATTTTGCACAGCCCTAGCCAGTTTGTCTCAGTGGATAGAGCGTCGACCTGAGGACTGAAGGTACATGAATTTGGTTCCAGTCCAGGGCTCATACCTTCACTGCAGGTTCAGTCCCCAGTCCTGGTTGGGGCAAGTGTGGGAGGCAACTAATCAATGTCTCTCTCACATTGATTTTTCTCTCTCTGTCTCTCCAGTTTCCTTCCACTCTCTGAAAATCAATGGAGAAAATATCCCTTGTTGAGGATTAACAATACAAAACATAAACAAAACAAAACAAAAAAAACAATTTGCATTAACAAAACAAAGCATAAACAAATAAAAAAAACACTCGTAACTCAGTGGGCTTAGGGATATAAATTGCAAAGAAGGCTGGAATAAGTGAAAATTGATTTCAAATCTAGAACAACCATCAGATTTGAATTTTCTAAGAAAAAGATATATCCTGGCTCCCTGTGACCTACAGAGCTTTCCACAAATCTTCCATCGATAGTCCCAGTCTCTGGTATGTCAATATGCTTGTGGGACTACCACAAAATGGACTCACTGAAAATAAAAGTCAGGCTGTGCAGCCCAATCACTCACCTTGATGAAGGAGGAAAGAGGAGAAAAAACTATGATATCCCTTCATTTCCTAAAATATGGACTTGACCATGGAATGTTAATCCCTGAACATCAGCAGATAATATCTGAAGAGTTTAGATTTTTTTTTTCTTTTAGGGACAATGCACCTCTATATTGGTATTAGATATAGTTTAATCAACCTTCATTTTTGACTTTGTATGAAATTCCTCAAATTTAATGTTGTCAAGCCTTTTAAAATGAATCCAAAGCTACTCCTAAAGGCCTGTGCTGAAAGATTCCTTCCCTCCCTTTCCAACTACAGGAAGGAATTTGGATCTAATTTGCCCTTTATTTATCAGTTTGGATTACCTTTTGGACTCCCAGAAACCCTGTTGTCTCTGGTGGAAGTTGTTCTTCCTTCCCTTCGCATCCAAGTTCCCAATTTCCGTACCTCTTGGTCTCCCTTCCTCTCCATACTAGGGGCAGGAGTGAAGTTAAATAGTGTCTAGTATGTTAAATAATTCCTAACTTCAAATCTTTCTAGTACTTTCCCAACTTATTTGAGCCTACAACCTACACGTAAAATACTCAGTCACTTCCATCTTACCTGGGCCTTATTAATGGCTCCTGGTCCTTAAAAGATTGGACGTCCTCCCATAAAAACCAGTTTTGGGGCTGTGCAGCACCAGAAAGTCTATGTAGTTGATTGTTGACTTGAAATTTATTTATTTGTTTTGCAAGCATTTCCTATTTTTTTTAAAAAAAAGTGTGTATCACATATTGCACATATAGTATACATACGTGGATGTATACATAGAGAGAGAGAAAGAAAGAGAGAGAGAGATGCATATATAATGTTTTAAAAATTCACAGAAATAAAACTGTCCTTTGATATGCCTTTTTTATTTACTGTTTAGTAAACTTCCTGTACTTTCTAAATAACTAAGTCTGTTTAACTTCATTTAAATCTATTTTGAATCAATTATAGGACCTGGTTAACTGAACCAAATTAAAAATTTCTGTTGGAAAATGAAAACTAAATATCTCACCATATATTTACATCCATTCTGAAAAAAAATATATATAAAAACATAGAAGAAGGATAGGAGAAGCTATAGACACAGATGGAGAATTGGGGGGGGGGGGCGTGGGGATTATAGGACTTATTTTAAATGAGGTAACTTATTCTCATTTCTATATCACTCTCTCAACCATCTATACTAACAATAGAGGGATATGTTACAGTAACAGTAATGACCAAACAGCAGGCTGGCAGGATGCATGGAGTGACCTGTCTGGCAGGGGGGTTAGTGAGGGAAGACCCAATGATTGAACAGCAGGCTGTGTGGCGTGACCAGCCTGGCAGGGGAGGGGGGGTGCAGTTGGGGATGACTAGGCTGGCAGAGAGGGGGAAGTTGGGGGTGAACAGGCTGGTGGGGGGCAGTTAGGTGTGATCAGGCTAGCAGGATAGGGCAGTTGGGGGCAACCAGGCTAGCAGGAAGAGACAGTTAAGAGTGATAAGGCTGAGAGGGGGAGGCAATTGGGGGCGATCAGACAGGCAGGGAGGTGGGCAGTTAGAAGTCAGCAATCCTGGATTGTAAGAGGGATGTCCGACTGCCGATTTAGGCTTGATACCAGGGATTGGGTCTAAACCAGCAGTTAGACACCCCCCATGGGCTCCCAGATTGCAGAGGGTGAAGGCTAGGCTGAGGGGACCAACCCCAGGTGCACAAATTTTGTGCACTGGGCCTCTACTAGAACATAAATGTGTAAAAGTATACATACACATACCTTTCTTGAACCTAAAACCCAAAATTCATGCAAAGACATGATGTATGCATGACACTAACTTTGAGTCAAAAATTGAAAGGAGCCTGGCCAGTGTGGCTCAGTTGCTTGGGCATTGCCCCATGCACCAAGAGGTTGCTGGTTGGATTCCAGTCAGAGTATTTCCAATCAGGGCATATGCCCTGGTTATGGGCTCAATCCCAAGAGGGGACACACAGGAGACAGCCAATTCATGGTGAGCTCTGACATCAATGTTTCTCTCTTCTCTCTCCCTCTCAAAAATCAATAAAACTCCTTTAAAAAAAATTTAAAATTGAAAGGAAGTCACTATTTATACCCTCTTTCTATATACCTAATCATTCCACTTTACCATTATAAGAAAACTAGAGGTCCAGTGCATGAAATTCATGCATGGGGGAGTTAGGTGTCCCTCAGCCCAGCCTGCACCCTTTCCAATCAGGGACCACTTTGAGGGATGTCCCTCTCACAATCTAGAACAGCTGGCTCCCAACAATTCACTTGCCTGCCTGCTTGATTGCCCTTAACTGCTTCTGCCTGCAAGCCTGATCACCCCCTAACCTCTCCCCTGCCATCTTAATAGACACCTAACTGCTCTGATGTGAGCCCGATTGCACCTAACTGCCCTCCCCTGCAGGCCTGGTCACCCCAACTGCTCTCCCCTACTGGCCTGGCAACCCTTAATTGCCCTGCCTTGCCAGCTTAGTCATCTCCAACTGTCCTCCCCTGCAGGCCTGGTCATCCGTAACTGTCTTCCCCTGCAGGCCTGGTCCCCCTCAACTGCCTTCCTCTGCAGGCATGGTTCCCCCAAAATTGCTTTTCCCTGCAGGCCTGGTCCCACTCAATTGCCCTCCTCTGCCAGCCAGGTCACCCCTAACTGCCCTCCCCTGAAGGTCTGATCACCCCCAACTGCCCTCCCCTGCAGTCCTGGTCCCTCCCAACTCTTCTCCCCTGCCACCTGGTCACCCCTAACTGTCCTCTCCTGCTGTCCTGATCGCCCACAACTGCCCTCCCTTGCCAGCCATCTTGTGGTGGCCATCTGTGTCCACAGGAGGGCAGACATCGTATGTTGGAGTAACAGCCAATTTGCATATTACTATTTTATTAGATAGGATTTTGTACTGGATGAACACAGCTGCACATTCATGGGTACATACACATAGTGTACATGTTCTTGAGTCACCCGTAGGATATTAAGAATATTCACATGGTTCCTCTTCTGTTACTCAAGCTGTTTTTGCTTCTGAATCTTGCTGCCATAATAGACTCTTCCTATTAGCTCCAACTCAGACAGAAGAAACACATTGGAGTAGCAATTTAGCTACTAAATTATGCAAACTACCACTGACATTAATAGAATGACCTGGTCTCTTTCTTGGCTTAATGAAGTCACCTCAAATTATTCTTTATTCCTGCTCTAAATTTACAATACATTTGGAAAAAATACTTTTCATACAAGTAAATCTTTCTTCCAAACCTTACGTAAGAAAACAAATTTAAGTATTTAACATACTTGTTCTTTGAAGTAGTGCCTTTCGAAGTCTAATTTCAGACTTGTAAGATATTGCCTGTACTGGTTAAACTCCTTCAAGCTACATATAACCTAAACAAAACAGAACAACTGTAAACATTTAAAAATCATAGCAATCACTTTATGGAGGAAAAATAGTAATAATATAAAATTTGATAACATTTTGGTAACAAGAGTAATAAATTGCTAACCATTTTGTAAGTAGTATATCTCTATAATCATTAAACAACAGGGCATTTCTATCCAAGTCTCATTACTTTTTAAAAATACTACTTATGAATTTAGTATACACAATTGGAGTTATTAGAATAAAATACCAATGTAATAATAATGTTCAACACAAATTAGAATATAAGATTGTTCTTATTCTATCAAGATTGTATCAGGCTAATATTGCTGTGTTCCTAGTTTGTCTTTAGATTTTAAAAATTTTATAAGGCATAATCCTTGACAAGCATACAAAATTATTGGAGACAAAGAGAACTATGATAAAATAGGAAAATTATTTTTATATTCTCAAATTACTTGGTAATCATCTTTTGATATTATAAACAAAAAAAGGTAAAAGAAGTGATATCATTTAGAACACAATTGTTGTTGATTTCCCTTGACCCAAAATACTAAGTAATTTATGGAATTTCTAATTAAATATTTCTCATGACCAAGTTAAAGGTGAACCCCACCCCCATCTCAGTGAGGTACAGAAGCCAACTTATATCAAGTCTTGGAAGTCTTCAATGATTAAAAGGAGGTAATCTCCAACCCACTTCATTATTGCGGGTGATGTAGCCTCCTTTCCTTAATCTCCTCCGGACATCTTCACGTGAATGGTATGTTCTTAAATGTGGATCATGGAGACTATTATATTGGGTGTCCAAAAGTCGACAATAAGGATCAGTCAGATTAAAACCATAAGAAGGTTGAAAAAGCTGCAAACACAGATTTAAAAAGATGACAAATGTAAATTTTGAAAATGACTAGAATGTTCATGCAAAATAAAGCATGCAAGAAGAATTTGACATGGGGAAACCAGCAACAGAAAGATTTGTGTTATTTAATGCTAATTGGTTATTCCTACCCCATCCCCCCCACATTCACACACAATACACCTGACCTGAATTATTCTAAAAACCTACCCTCACTTAATTCCTGCACCAATCTCCACCAGTCTCTGCCCCTGAGCCAGAGAAGAAAGGAAGAGAGGAAATGAAAGAGACTAGGATAAAATATGTTTTAATGCACAAAGCTAATGCTAAGTTCTCCATTTTCTTCCTCCCTCTTCCAGGTCAAGGCATTGCATTCAAAGTAAAAAGAGATAATGTTAATTATGACTATTATATCACAATAATCTAAAAATGAAGTGGAGAATCTTTTTCCAAGATGCATGGAAACAAGTTTGTCTAAAAGATAGAAGTAAAACTCAGATGTTAAAGCAGATGGATTAAAGAGTTATTGTGTCTTGGGGTCTTATCTACTAAAAAACAAACAAACAAACAAAAAACACACACCAATCTCTGAGTACTATAGTCAGGAAAAAATTGAAGATCTGACTTATAAAGTTCAATATGTTGAAGAATCAGTTATAAAGGATATTATCAGGAATTTTTCCATATATGAAAAACCACATACAACCTTGTGCTATAGCCATTAGCATTTAAAAGAAGAAAAATACCAACTAATAATCATGTTTCTATATGTATTATTTTGCAGGAATAGGGAACTTTTTTTCTGCCAAAGGCCATTTAGATATTTATAGCATCATTTTCAGGCCATACAAAATTATCAGCTTAAAAATTAGCCTACAATATTTGGTCAAACATTTAATTAACTCACCCCTAATGCCTAGGCAGGGCCAGATCAAATAATTTTTAGGCCTTATGGGGCCCACAGGCCAGATGTTCCTGTTTTAGAGGAAACAGCTGTTACTTAATCTCATTTATAAATTGAAATATTACCAAAGAGGGAGGATTTTTGTTTGTTTGTTTGCTTGTTTTTTTGTTGTTTGTTTGGTGTGAGTTCTTAGTCCACTTTCAATAACAGGATGGTGTTAATGCCTTATTGAGAACCTGTGAAAAGAAAAAAGTGGAGGACAAAAGTAGGTGTGGACTTTGTACTAATGTCTTTACATTATGTTTGTTTTCATTTACCTGTTTCTTTTCAGGAAAACAGAAAGTTAAGTCTAAAGTAATAGAAGCAGGAACTGGACCAAGTGAAAGGAGACTGGAATGTGTGGGGATGTGGCAAACCTGAGAGCACATGTCTTGCTTGCAGGCCCCCAATTCATTGTATAAGACTCCACAGTCCTGACCTGTCTGCAGGGACCAGTGTTGTTCTGTCTGGCAGCAGCCACATCAGTCATGTGCTGAACACTAAGCAGCCTGGCTGGGTGGGATCATGAAGGAACTCCCTTATTGTAGGTGGGAGGCTGTTTCTCATGTGGGCAAAAGGACAGATTGGTGGGAACTGGTAGGATGCTAGCTTTCCTTTCCATTTAAAGCTTCCTTGGAAAGTTTCTGTTCTCAGGCTCAACTCTAGGTTTTAACCTCTTCCAAGGGGCCTAGATCACAAAGTGTAATCATTCCTTAACACGTTAAGTGCCCAGTAGTCACTGGTGACTGACACTATACTTTCCGTCTGGAAGGCAAAATAGTGCTTCCCAGAGAAGAAAGAGAAAGGAATTCTATGGGGCAATGTCTTGAGTTCAGTGAAGCCAGATAAGCAACCAACAGTCATGAGTCCAGGATTGGTCTGACTGTTTCTTTTAGAGGTTGAAATTTAGATAGTGACTTTTATTTGTGATGTTTCTCAAGATCAAACCTGGGCTACAGACCTATAAATGAAGCACACCTTTTAAATAAATCCATTCATGCCCTAGCTGGTTTTGCTCAGTGGATAGAGCTTTGGTCCACAAATTGAAGGGTCCAGATTCTGGTCATGGGCAAGTACCTTGGTTGCAGGCTAGATTCCTGGCCCTGGTCAGGGCATGTGTGAGAGGCAACCAATCAATGTGTCTCTCTCACATCAATGTTTCTGTATGTCCCCCTCCCTTCCACTCTCTAAAAATCAATGGAAAAATATCCTCGGGTGAGGATTAACAACAACAACAAAAAATTCATTCATTGGACCAGGATGACCCTTTTGTTGTCAATTAAAATAATTGGTTTGTATTCTTTTGGAAAAACACACACACTAAAACTGTAAATATAAAGCATTACTTTATTGAGGAGCTTTTAGGAAAAGAAAAGGAAAGCTCTCACATATAGTCTTCAAGGTAATAGCTTGGTGCCTAATATAATTAAATGAAGACAATTTTGGAGAAATGAATGTAATAAGAATGCTTTTTTTAAAAAAGTTGACAAGCAAATTAATTTGTGACAGAAAATGGTAATATAAGAAACAATATACTTGAGGAAGCAGGCAAAAGAAAGACAGGGCTAAGTTTAGATACAAAAGAAGAGAAGTATGAATAGCAAGCATGCTGCAGGAAAGCTATTATAGTTTCTGTGAATGTGACCCAGTTAAATTGTACAAGGTAGGTGTGGTTTTAGTCAGCTTGATCTAAGTTAGATTTGATTTTAGAACCAAATATTTCCCAGAAGCAAAACTTACTTTAAAAAATAATGTTACTTGGCTAGTATCAAATAGCAAGGCACCCTATTCATTTCTAACATTACAGAGAGTAGGAGGAATTCTTCCATGTAGAATTTTTGGCGATATTAACCAAAGAAACACTCAAAGAATATACTGTCCTGGCCAGGGTGTTTCAGTAGTTGAGTGTCAACCTATGAACCAGAAGATCATGATTCCATTCCTGGTCAGGGCACATCCCCAAGTTGTAGACATGATCCTCAGTGTGGGGTATACAGGAGGCAGCCAATCAATGATTCCCATCATTCATGCTTCTGTCTTTCTTTCCCTCTCCCTTCTGGTCTGAAATCAATAAAAATATATGGCTTTTTTTTTTTTTTTTTTTTTTTTTTTTAAGATTGTACTAAACCCGCTTCAGTGTTAGTGATTAAGTAAAGGGCTGAGGAGGTTTGAGGGTGGATATAGCATTGAGGACTAAAAGCAAGAAAGGATTTGAGGGAAGTACACACTATAACCCAGTATGATTTAAGTTATAAAACTGTAATTATAGAATTGCAGTGTTGAGTAAAATTAAACAAACCAAGGGCAGTGCAAATTTCAAGGAAAGATAAGCTCACTGGAGGCTATGAGACTTCAGAAAAAAAATCTTGAAAGATGTTTATAATTCATAGACTGAGGAGAAGGGTACGCCAAGTTTTGGGGAAGGTGAATAAAGGCACAGAAGCATTAACATGGTATGTGTGGATAGGTATAAAAGACCACAACTGGAGGAAGCTGAGTTTTTGGATGGGAGTAAAGACTAGACAGGAAGGTAGGGGAAATCAAGGACTCTCTTTGGGAAGGCAGAGCTTTCTTCTAATTTTAAAAATATATTTTTATTGATTTCAAAGAGGAAGGGATAGGGAGAGAGAGATAGAAACATCTCCTGCACTACGCCTGCTGGGGATCAAGCCCACAACCTAGGCATTAGCCCTTGACCAGAATCAAACCCAGGACCTTTCAGTCTGAAGGCCTACGCTCTATCCACTGAGCCAAACTGGCTAGGGCAGAGCCTTTGTCTATTAAAGTAAAGTTAAAGTACCTAAACATGTTAACTCATTTCAGTTCCATTTTATGCTATTGTGTATGAAATGAAATTTCTCTCCAAACAGAATCTAGAGAAGTTTCTATAATGACAGTTTTGTATCCGTTATTGGTTAAAATTATAAAATAATTAAATGCCAGCCAGCACCATTAATTTTCCACCCTTCAAGCAAAAATATTTACTTCTATGTAAATATTTTCACTAAGTACATATTGCATTGTTACAAAGAAAAATCAATATGCTTCCAAAACTTAAGAGAAAAGAATAAAAACTTTCTATTTCATTATTCTCTGCAAGACATACTAGATGAAGTTGCTTGGAATGAATCCTCAACAATGCCTTGGATGAGATGTGGGTTTGATTTTTTTTTCTGTGAATGGTAATGTGAATTCCTTTAATGGACTTTATATAATGTAGCACCCAACTTTAAGAGCAAGTAGAAATGGGCAAAGACAACCAATGTCAAAGCAAAAATTACCTTTTTATTTAACTTCGTCGTATAGTATAAATTATTGCTCCCAGGGATCACGGGCAGCTTGACCTCAAGAGGCAGATCCAGTAGTGCAGCAGCATTGACACCAGGGAAGTGGGCTTTGTGCACACCCTGTCAGGAACAATAGATAAATTTCTTTCATTTTAGGCTTTATTGCTTTAGTTCAGGCCTATCCACCCCTACTTTAACTAAAGGAAGCAAAGAATTGTACAGTCAGGGTTGAAGAGTGCTGACCTGCCAGATTAGCCCTGAAGACCTCCTGAACCACAGTTATACCCATGGGACCTGCTTGTGGCTCTACCTGTCCCACTAATGGAACACGAGGACACCAGGCCTCCTGCCACTCACATTTCTGTACTGATGGCTGTCTGCCTGTCCTCGGGAAGGCTGCTGATGATGCTGTTGTCCTTCTTGGTGGCAACCTTGGAGTGGGTGCTGAGTTAACTCTCCATAGAAGGCCTGGGCCTCTGCCCTCCTCATCCTTTGTCCAGACCGCACCTGGAATGCCTAGTACTCCTTGTTTCCAAGGCCCCACTGTTTTGGAGTTCCAGGTCAGAATGTGGGGCCCCCAAAGGGCAGAGTTCCTCTCTCTTGAGGCTTGAGCATTCAGAACTGGGGAAACCAGTCCACGGGGCCTAGTAAAAGAAAAAAAAAATTCACTCTTAAACCAACACAAAACCAACCTCAGTCAAACCAAACCTCAAATCACAACATGTAATGTGTTGTTGGAAAATAGCTAGCTAACTTCTTCTGGCCTCCAAGGATCTATGGTTGCAGAGAAAGAAAACTCCAGGAGTGACTGAACCAACAATTCTAGAGCCAGAGGCCTGGCTTTCCACCTGTCCCCTTGTAGACACTATGACCACACCTGTCCCAGGCTCCTGCAACCACTTCCCACTCCAGGTCCCAATGACCTTTCTTTTGACCTTTGTTTCTCATCCAGTTAACCTGACTGCTACCTTTTATCATTCCTGATCTTTTAGTGTCCACTGTCACCTCTCTTGCTTTAAGCTCTCAATTTATAATCCAAAAGTTTTAAAATTAAAAATTAAAGTAATGTAACATTCAAAGGGCTCAACAACATATATTCATTCATGTTATCAAATAAGAACGGGCAACACTTAAGAGTTAATGAATGGAAGGGGGGAGAAAATGGCTGCCGAATAGGCAGCAGTGTTGTGTACCTCCTCCTATGGCCAGACCAGAAAAGCAACTAAATTGGAGAATATCCACACTGAATTAACAAATTAGACATAGCTGAGGAAACAATTTTCAATAAGGAAGGGCAGAGGACAAAATGCCACTTGCCAGCCATAACCCAAGTGGAACCCCACAATGCCCAGCAGTGAGTGGTGCAGTACCTCCTGACAGGCTCCCAGGTGTCTGCAGGGTGCACTCACTGCCAGGATGAGCTCCCACACCAAACCTCCTCACCAGCTACTGGGAACCATTATTCTAGTTCCAAGACCCCAAAGTGAGTGCAAGTCAGTGGGAACCCTATGCTCCACCCCAACCAAGAACCCTAGAACCATGCTGCTAGCCTGACCCAGATCCACCTGGTACCTGCTGAAACCCAAGCCCTGGGACCTGTGGGACCTACTGCTGGGGTGACTCAGAGAAACGCAGAGCATGCCCTACTCTGGGCCACAAGTGAGCATTGACTGCAACCCAGAGCAACTAGTGCCTGCTCCACCCCAGCCTGGGAGGGGTGACTGAGAGCAATCCAATGTGCACCTTACTCTAGGAGACAGGAGCCTGTGGACTGAGTGACCAAGGCAATCTGCCCTTGCTCCACACTAGGGAGGGGTGAACTGGAGCAACCCAGAGCACGTCTCACTCCAGGCTACAAGAAAGCAAGGACTGTGTGAACCAGAGCAACCAATGCCCATTCCACCCTGAGCCCAGGGTCTTATTGTGCACCCCACTCAGGCCACAGGGGAGCTCTGACTGTGTAACTCAGAGCAACCTGCACTTGATTTTCCCCAGCCCCAGGATATAGAAGAACATTTCCAGGATGACCCAGAGAAAACTGGTGTGCCCATCCAGGGGCCACAGGACTCTGCTGCAAATGTGCATCCAGAGGAATCTAGGTTGCCACCCTGCCACAGGTGCTGGGGCCACACAAGGAAATTCATGCCAGAGAGCTCTGGGTCCTGTGCATGCACTTCCACCACCCTAAGCATTTGAAGTAGACAAATGAGGACCCAGATCTGTAGGAGAGGAGTTTACAACTCAGAGCAGAGACAATAATGGTGTGCAACTCAAGGCAGACCCAACCCCTGGGCAATGATTTCCAGACCATTGCCCTAATAGTGTCTTCAACCTCTCAAACCCCAAGGAAAATCCCCAGAGCCAGAAAGAGACAGCAAAAATGGGGGACAAACAACTTTCCAAGGAAAGAAAGGAGGAATTGCCAGAAAAGGAATTAAATGACACAGAGGCATGAAAAATGTCAGAAAAATAATTCAGAATAAGGATAAGAAAATCAACAACATTTTTAAGAATCAAGAGGAAATCAAAAATGATATAGGTACAATAAAAAACAAAATGGGAGGATTCAACAATAGATGAGACGAAGCATAGAACCGAATTAGTGAGTTGTAAGATAGGGCAGAAAAACCACCCAAGCTGAACAGCAATTAGAGGAAAAAATTAGAAAGCAGGAGAGCCTAAGGGAGCTTTGGAGCAACATGAAACAAATTAGCATATGTACAATTGGGGTGCCAGAAGGACAAGAAGAAGAACAAGGATTAGAAAACATATTTGAAGAAATAATGACAGAAAACTTCCGTGATTTGGGGAAGAAAAAGTCACACAAGCACAGAGTTCCAAACAAGATGAACCCAAAAAGACCCACACCAAGATATGTCATAATTACAATGGCAAATATTACCAACAACAACAACAAAAATAATCTGAAAGGCTGCAAGAGAGAGACAGTTACTTACAAAGCTTCTCCCATTAGATTATCAAATGAGTTCTCAACAGAAATGCATCAGGCCAGAAAGGAATGGAAATAAGTATACAAAGTGATGCAAAGCAAGGAACTGAATCCAAGAATACACTATCCAGAAAGGCTATCGTTCAAATTTGAAGGGTAAAGCAGGAGTTTTGCAGACAAAAAAGGTTCAGTGTGTTTATCACTACCAAACCAGCAATTCAAGAAATCCTAAATGGACTATTATAAAAAGAAGAAATAGAAAGGGAAGAAGGAATATAGGCTTAAAGAATAAAAATGGCTACAAACTAGTGACTATCAATAATAACCTTAAACATAAAAGCACTAAATGCTTCAAGAAAAATACATAAAGTGGCAAAATGGATATGAAAACGTGACTGAAACATATGCTGTTTACAAGAGACCTACCTAAAAACAAACTGAAAGTAAAGGGATGGAAAAATATTTTTCAGGCTAATGGAAATGAAAAAAAGAAAAAAGGGGTAGCAATACTTATATCAGACAAAATAGAGCTCAAAGTGAAGGCCATAACAAACGATAAGGATGGCCACTTCATAATACTAAAGAGATAGATACAAGAGGATGTAACTCTGGTAAATATACATGCACCCAATACAGGAGAACCCAAATGCATAAAAAAAAATCTGGAAGATATCAAGGGAGAGATCAACAACAATACAATCATAGTATTTAATACTCCATTGACATCACTGGATAAATCATCTAGACAAAAATGTCAGCAAAGACAAAGCAATTCTAAATGACTCCCTAGCTCAGATGGACTTAATTGACATCTTCAGAACATTGCATCCCAAAGCCATGGAATATATGTTCTCAAATGCACTTGGGACATTTTCAAAAATAGACCACAAGCAAAGTGGGTCACAAGCAAAGTCTCCCCAAATCCAAGAAGATTGGAATCATACCAAGCATCTTCTTAGACCACAATGCCATAAAATTAGAAATAAACTACAATAAAAACAATCCAAAAATCTCAAACACTTGGAAACTGAATAGCATGCTATTATATAATGTCCGGGTTACCAAAGAGATCAAAGAAGAAATTAAAAGTATCCTGGAAACTAATGTCAACAAATACACAACAATCCAAAATCTATAGGACACAATAAAAGCAGTCCTGAGAGGGAAGTTGATAGCTCTGCAGGCCTACCCAAAAGGCAAGAAAAAAATGGTAGTAAATCATCTAACTCTACAATTCAAAGATTAGAAAGAGTGCAATAAGAAAAGCAGAGAATGAGGACAAGGAGGAAGATAGTAAAGATCAGAGCAGAAATAAATGACATAGAGACAAAAAAACAAACAAAAAACAAACAAACAAAAAAAACCCCACACACAACAAAAAACAATAACAAAAGATCAATAAAACCAAGAGCTGGTTCTTTGAAAGGATAAACAAGATTGATGAACCTCTAGCCAGGCTCACCAAGAAGCCAAGAGAGAGGACTCAAATAAACAAAATCAGAAATGAGAGAGGAGAAATAACGACAGACCCCACAGAAATACAAAGGATCATTAAAAAATACTATGAGCACCTCTACTCCAACAAACTAGACAACAAAGAAGTATCCCACTCAACATTTCAACAGTGCTATAAAAACCATGTTCTATGGGTAGTAGGGGAAATGACAGGAGAATTGGTTAGTAACATATATTATAATAATCACCGGAAACAAGTCTTCTTATTGAATATACCCTAACATTTTGTTTTTCCTAATTTTGCTAAAAGACAAAGAACGCACAAGGCAATGCCCCACAACAAAGTGTCCTGCTCAAAATTAAATACAATTTTAATGAGCAGTTATGTGTTAACATACAAGGGACTTACTTTTAAATTCTCAATTTTAATTCCTGATATAGTAAATATCAATATAGCCCTAATGAACAAATATTCTTTGGATTCCTCAATAACTTAAACATTAAGAGTCCTAAGACAAAAACAAGTGATTCACTACAATCTATAATAATAAATGCATAATATGCTAATTAGACCAGATGTCTTTCCAAACAAAGCCATGGTGGATGGGGGATTAAAACCAATGCAGCGGTTGTAGGGCCAAAGCCCTTGAATCAGGCCTCCAGTAATATAATAAAAGCACTATAGCTTACTCCAATAATGTCTATAGTTAAAACCTAACATTAACTTTATATCTTATATGTTTATTAACTAGAATAACAAGGCAGGTTTAAACTCATCTGCTCTTTATGTGGTAATATATTGCTAATGTCAGGCTGTGGAGAAAAGAAAAAGTAACAATTGACTATGTCAAGGCTGAAGACATGTTTTAAAAGGGTTGTAGTGGGAGAAGACCTTCCCAGCTGCCCAGTGGCCATGAAATCTTCATTCAGAACAGTATCACATGGGCACTCTTCACCTTGGTTCTAGTTCTTTGTCTTTTAGCAAAATTAGGAAAATAAAAATGCTAGGGCATATTCAGGAAGAAGTGATTATTCAGTTTCTGGTGATTATTATAATATATAAATTATTAAATACTTCTCCTGTCATTTGCCCTTCTACCAATAGAACCTTTCATCCTGCACAAGTTAGATATATTTGTGCACATGCTTTAATTTAAGCCATATGGTAGTTTTTCTACCTGCCCACCCATTATCTGTCATTTCATAAAGATAAATAGAATGCTCTCTACCAAACAAGTCATTTAAGATCACTTTTACAAAATTGTTAGAAAATTTTATGTCAAATATAAGAACCCACAAAATCAATCACTCAATTCTAAAATTAGCAGTGCTAACAGTGCAAGCAATACACAGTGTAATATTAGTAACATTTATTTCCAAATTACTTTAAATACAATTTTAATGAGCAGATATAAGTCCTCAGATACTGTGTTACTATATCCCTAAGTTATCCCCAGATGCTGTGTAACATGAAACAAAGGGGTGCTGTAGATTAAGTTCCATGCTTTTCCTCAGTGTTTAATATGTGGTCAAAATAATTGAGGGAAGCAAATCTGAATTTTATTACTAGGTTATAGAATATTATCACTTGTAAAAAGGCTTGCAGCATTATTAGCATTAAAGATGGGCACTAAAATAGTGCTTTAAACAGTTTCATCTTAAAATTTGATTTTAAAATTACACAATTTGAAGTATAGAAGCTGAAAAGAGCCAATGAACTTGTGATGATATTAATTCAACAACCCATTTTACAGAGAAGGTAACCAAGGCTTAAAACTGACTTCCTCAAGGTCCCACCAAGAGTGAGAAGCGGTTCTACTCCTCCTATCCTCTAACCAGGCAATGTGGTTCCTAAGCTTAGCTGTGTATTGAGATCATCAGAGGAGTTTCACAAACTGCCTTCTACCATCATCAGTTGATCTGATTCATCTGGCATTGGGTATGTTCTGGGGTTGTACTGAAAGCTTCTCGGGTGATGGCAAAGTGCAGCAAAGTTTAAGAACACATGAATTAGGACTAAAACCAAAATCATCCCAGATGCTTTTCTCCATATAAATATGTCCTCCACCCTTCCTCAGCTTAACAGAAGGCTTGTGAGAGTGAAAGTGTGTTGGAATAGTAGAAAAGGAATGCATGTGTTTAGAGAAACATTTAGAGAAAAGTTGCATAAGTGATTATAATAAGGCTCACCCATCCAATTGAGAACAATGCACTATTACCCCACAATAAATATATTTTTTTCAAAACCATTTCTAAGGGTCAATTAGCTCTATTACTATTCTCAGGAAACTTTTTTTTTTTTTTTTTTACCAATAGTAAATGTACTGAATGATCATTTTCAAAACCTGATGAAAACAAATGAAAACTTACTCGTCTTCCAAAAATTAGATGAATTTGGAGGAAAAAAGCATAATACCCACTTATTGGAGTAAGGTTAATCTTCAAAACTAGTTTTGAATTATATACTGTAACATCAGACTCTTTTGAACTCAAAAGAAGCTATGGAAGGCAGTCAGAAAGGACTGTTTTTTTTGTTTTTGTTTTTGTTTTATTTTTTTACTCCCAGATTTAATGGCCAGACTAAAGAAAAAAACTCAGTGATTGTGAGATAGGTGCCAAAGCACAGGACTTTAGAGAGAGATGGACTCAATTTTTTCTGAGACACAATTTGATCTCAACTGTTGTTATGAGAAAAAAAAACTTACATTATGATTATGAACTGACTGTTTTTATTTTATCTTATTTTTTAACTTAAAAAAAAATTCTTTATTGATTAAGGTGTCACATATTTGTCTTCATCCTCCCATTCCCACCCCATACCCCTCCCCATGCATGCCTCCACCCCCTTTTGTCCTTGACCACTGGTTAGGCTCATATGTATGCACACAAAACAAGTCCTTTGGTTTATCTCCCCCCTTTACCCCCACCCTCCCTTACACTTCCTCTGAGTTCTGACAGTCTGATCCATGCTTCCTTGTCTCTGGGTCTGTTCTTGTTTATCAGTCTATGTTGTTCATCATTTCCCCTAGATGAGAGAGATCATGTCCTACTAGAAATACTCTTATAAGAACTGAAAATGAGACAAGCAATATGGTTATGCTGAGAGGCAAATGTATCAGTCTGTAGTGAGTTTCTTTTTGGGCCAACAGTTCTTTTGAGACCCAATTTCAATGTCAAACAGTTCCTTATGTGTACATGTCAACAATGATTATTCAGTTCTGGATGGTGGACAAATGGTGGTAATACAGATCCCACCTTATTTGGTTTGGTCCTGGGCAATGTGCAGTGATGCACAGCTGCTGACTGCTAGTATGGGAAGGCGACGTCAGAATCTTCCATCTCTGGACCGCTTCTCTTCTGTCTTCATGGCTGGAGTAGTCCTGTCAATTCCTCTCTGTTGCCAGAATCCACATGGTCTTGGAGTTGTTTTCTGAAAATATACAAACATATCTCGACCAAAATTAATAAAGGAATTTTTTCTATAAATTTGACTTGGGATTCTTTTTCATTTTTGCCCAAACGATTTTCCTCTGGCTTGTTTTGACACCATGTGTTTTCTTCATGGGTGTCTTGTTGTTAGGATTACAATTAATTTTATAAAGTAAACATTTTCTAGATGTAATTTACTTATAGGATATTTTTCCTTAAATGTTATTATTCCATTATTCCCCCTTTTTTATTTAAATATTAGGAGGCTTTTGGAAATTTTATAATGTAGTCTTAATAGCTTTTACATTTTAATTTTTTTGCACTATAGTATGACATGTTATACAATTTTATCATGAGATGAACTACCAATAAAAATTTTAGTTAATACTTGGATATTGTATATTATGCTGTTGTAATTCTAAAATATCAAGAGATGTTACATTTGTCTCCAAGCACCAAAAAGATGATTTTTTATTGATCCCCTAAGACAGAGCACTAAGTTAAGTATACAATTTTACCTACCATGTTTCCCCGAAAATAAGACATCCTCTGAAAATAAGACCTAGTGCAACTTTGGGAGAAAAAATTAATATAAGACACTGTCTTATTTTTGGAGAAACAGGGTATATGTTCCCAAAAATTCTAGTTTAGCACTTCTTAGTTGGGATTCAGGAATCTGTATTTTAACAACTCCCCAGGTGATTCTCACCATGAGAGAAGTTTGGGAAACACTGCTCTAGACCATGGCAATTCCATTTCAAACTGGCTGTTCATTTATTTTTGTATAGACAAGATCTTAGTTACATTTTCTGCATCTTTTCCAGGGGCAAGTAGTGATATTAGTGACACCCTTTCTTTGGTGTCCACAGAAGCCAGAAACCTCTTTTAATTTTACACACAAAGAGGCAATGTTTTGGATTTTGTGTCATACAAAAGGGAAGCTGGGTGGAGACCCCTCTGTAATTAGATTTTTTTGCCCCACCCATGGTCCTCCTAAATTACCAAGGTGTTTGGTATTATTGGTGATTACATTAGGTGGGGGATCAGGAGCATAAGTCAAAATACTTCCCCATTTGCCCCAGATAATAGTACCATACATCTGATGATTGCTAGCATGACTAGAAAGGCATTCTCAGGCATTCTTGGGTTTCTGGTTACCTCACAAATTCTTCCCTGAGGTTTGATGTTCTGATTGATGTTTCTCTGTCTTTGGATCTATTTCCCCCGCGCCCCCCCATCAGTTTATGTTGTTCATTTTATTCCACAAATGAGTGAGATCATGTGATATTTACCTTTCTCTGCCTGGCTAATTTCACTAAGCATAATGTTCTCCATCTCCATCCATTTATTGCAAATGGTAAGAGCTCCTTCTTTTTCACTGCAGTGTAGTATTCCATGGTGTAGATGTACCACAGTTTTTTAATCCACTAATCTGCTGATGGGCACTTAGGTTGTTTCCAAATCTTAACTATGGTGAATTATGCTGTTATGAACGTAGGAGTGCGTATATCATTTCTGATGGGTGTTTCTACCATGTTTCCCCGAAAATAAGACATCCTTCAAAAATAAGACCTACTTACAGGATTCCTTCTGAGTGAAATATAAGGCATCCCCCCAAAATAAGGCCCCCCTAGGCTAAACATGAGAGATTTGGTCCACTGATTCTGAAAGAAATGGAGTCACAATAAATTCACCAGGAAATTCAGGAATCGGATTGTTATGATGATGTTCCAGATGATGACATGATTGTCATTGAATAAATGAGTAAATTCTTGATATTGTAGGATTCACAGTTTGTCTGGTTTGTGTTGACAACTACTGTACTACCATACCATATACAGGTAATAAATTTCCTTTATTTTTATTTAACAATAAATGTGTGCCATATTCTTCTTCATGGAAAAATAAGACATCCCCTGAAAATAAGACCTAGCGCATCTTTGGGAGCAAAAATTAATATAAGACACTGTCTTATTTTCGGGGAAACAGGGTAGTTTCTTGGGATATATTCCTAGAAGTGAGATTACTGGGTCAAATGGGAGTTCCATTTTTATTTTTTGAGGAAACTCCATACTGTTCTCCACAGTGGCTGTACTAGCCTGCAGTCCCACCAGCAGTGCACGAGGGTTCCTTTTTCTCTGCATCCTCGCCAGCACTTATCATTTGTTGATTTCTTGATGATAGCCATTCTGACAGGTGTACGATGGTACCGCATTGTTGTCTTGATTTTCATCTCTCTAATGAGTAACTTTGAGCATGTTTTCATATGTCTCTTGGCCTTTCTTCTGTCTTCTTTCAAAAAGTGTCTATTTAGATCAGTTGCCTAATTTTTGATTGGGTTGTTTACCTTCTCTTTGTTAAGCTGCATGAGTTCCCTGTAAATGTTGGAGATGAAACCCTTATCATTGATATCATTGGTAAATATGCTCTCCCATGCAGTGGGCTTTCTTGTTGTTTTATTAATGGTTTCCTTTGCTATACAAAAGCTTTTTATTTTGATATCGTCCCATTTATTTTCTTTTTAGATTCCATTGCCATAGGAGCAGTATCAGTGAAGAAGTTCTTTTGGCATATGTCAGAGATTTTTCTGCCTATAGATTCCTCTAGGTTTTTTACGGTTTCTGGTCTTATGTTTAAGTCCTTCATCCATTTTGAGTTTATTTTAGTGTATGGTGTAAGTTGTGGTCTAGTTTCATTTTTTTTGCATGTATCTGTCAAATTTTTCCAGCACTATTTATTGAAGAGACTGTCAACTCCATTGTATGTTCATGCCTCCTTTGTCAAATATTAATTGAGCATAGTGATTTGGATCAATTTTCGGGTTCTCTATTCTATTCCATTTATCTATATGTCTGTTCTTGTGCCAATACCAGGCTGTTTTAAGAACAGTGGCTTTGTAATATAGCTTGATATCTGGTATTGAGATCCCTCCTACTTTGTTCTTCTTTCTCAGGATTGCTGTAACTATTCAGGGGTCTTTTTTTATTCTACATGAATTTTTGGAAAGTTTGTTCGAGGTCTGTGAAATATGCTGTTGGTATTTTAATGGGAAGTGCATTGACTTTATATACTTGGGTAGTATGGACATTTGGATGATGTTGATTCTACCAATTCATGGACATGGTATGTTCTTCCATCTGTTTATGTCTTCTTCTATCTTTTTTTTCAGTGTCCTGTTGTTTTCTGTGCACAGGTCTTTTACCTCCTTAGTTAAGTTTATTCCTAGGTATCTTAATTTTTTTGATACAATGGTAAATGATATTGCTTTTTTACTCTCTCTTTCTGTAAGTTCATTATAGTTGTATAGAAATGCCATTTATTTTGTATCCTGCTACTCTGCTGAATTAATTTATTAAGTCTAATAAATTTTTGATTGAGTATTTAGGGTTTTCTATGTACAATATCATGTCATCTGCAAATAAGGACAGTTTTACTTCTTTTTTTTCCCCAATTTGGATGACTTTTACTTCTTCTTCTTGTCTTATCACAATGGCAGGTACTTCCAGTACTATGCTGAACAGGAGTGGTGAGAGTGGGCATCCCTGTCTTGTTTCTTTTCTTAGGGGAAATGGTTTTAGTTTTTGCCCATTGAGTATGATGTTGGCTGTGAGTTTGTCATTATGGCTTTTTTATTTTTTATTTTATTTTGAGGTATGATCCTTCTATTCCCACCTTGCTGAGAGTTTTTATCAAGAAAGGGTGTTGGATTCTATAAAAAGCTTTTTCTGTATCAATTGATATGACTATGTGATTTTTATTTTTCAATTTGTTTATGTTATGTATCACATTTATTGATTTGCGAATATTGTACCATCCTTTCATTCCTGGGATAAATCCTACTTGGTCATGGTAGGTCAATGCACTTCCCATTAAAATCCTCCTTGGTCAGTACATTCTGATGTACTGCTGGATCCGATTTGCTAGAATTTTGTTGAAGATTTTGGTATCTATATTCATGAGAGATATTGGCCTGTAGTTCTCTTTCATTATGTTATCTTTATCTGGTTTTGGTATTAGGGTGATGCTGGCTTCATAGGTTTTTTCTTCCCTATATCAGGGAAGTTTTCTGTAATTATTTCTTCAAACAGGTTTTCTATTCCTTGCTCAGTTTCCTCTCCTTCTGGAATACTTATTATGCAGACATTGATTTGTTTTGTGTTGCCTCAAAGCTCCCTTAGGCTCTCCTCCTGCTTTTTAATTTTATTTTCTAGAAGCTTCTCTACTTTGGTATTTTTTTTCCCCATCTTGTCTTCTAGCTCACTGATGCGGTCCTCTGCTTCTTCTAGATTACTCTTGATGCTTTCTATTGAGTTCTTTACAGCAGCAATGCCATTTTTCATTTCTTCTTGGTTCTTCTTCATTTCCTCTTGGTTCTTATTCATATTATCAAATTTGTCTCCCATTCCTTTCAGCCACCTTATGACCATTTCTCTGAATTCTTTCTTTGACATATTGCTTGCCTGTATTTAATTTACTTCCTTTTCTGGTGATGCCTGCTTTTCTTTCATATGCAGGCTGTTTCTTTTTCTCCCTATGTTTCTTTTTCTCTGGGTGTCTGGTTATGTATTTCTCTCTCTCCTGCATTGATTTAAAGGCACAAAATACAATACAACGAGGTACAACACACAAGGCACTGAACTGATATGTATTCATGATATTAATAACCCCCAATAGAGGTGACCACCAGAGAAAGGCAATTTAGGGGATATGAGTGAAAGAAGAAGAGGATAAAGAAAAAATAAAATAAAAAGGAGTGCCAACATGTAATTGGGAAAAGGAGGGTAAAAAAGTAAGAGAGAAAAGAAAGAGACTAAGAAAGAAAAGGGGAACAAACTATAAACATGGGGAGAAAACTCCAATAAAACAGCCACTAATCCTAGCAAATGCCAGCAACAAGTACCTGGAGATTAATTCAAACTACAATAACCACTGCTCCTCAGTGTTGCAAGCCAGTCCTGACTATTAAGCAGGTGATGTATTATTTTTTTATATTCCTTTATTTTTAATTACACATGTGTCAATTTGTGATTCAGCCCCTGGGTGGCAGTGTTTCTGGATTGACTTCTGGTTCTATATGGCCTCTCTAGCCTGTGTTTGGATCCTTTTTTCCCTGTGGCTCAAATACCGGTTTGTGGGAGTGGGCTGCCTCAGAGCTGGCTCTCCAGTGGTCACTCCCCAATCTGAACCCCAGGTTCCAGAAAATCAACTTTCCCTTGCATTCTCCCAGAGTGTCCCCAACTGGGTGATCCTATGTATTGGACTTAGCAATCAGAAGCAAGGATTTGAAGAGGAAAAGTCCCAAGTGTGCCAATAACAGGGCTGCAGGCAAGTCTGCACAGTCCTCCTTTCCACTTGGGTCCTAGCAGCCGGTACACTTTTAGGACTCCTAGGCTATCCTTTTGTATCAGAACAAAAGGGGCCGCTTTTTAGAGATCCTCTCTGTTAGCAGTTCTGAGGACCCTCTTCCACATTCACAGATCACGCCAGTCCCAACAGCCATGGATTTTTCTAGGCATAGCTCCCACAAAGTGTGCGTTTCTCTCTCCTGCTGGGACCAGAGACCTCACTTTATCCCAGGTAAAATCTGACCTTTCCGTGGTGGGGTGCAGAGCTTCTCCGAATCTGCATGTTGGTGCCAATTGGGTCTGATGTTCTGGGGCTTGCAGCTATTTGGTGGTTGCCACAGTTGTAGCTTTTCAAGCCTCCAACAAGATCTACATTCCCCTTCAATATGGCGTGGTCTGCGCGTCTGAGCCTGCAGCTCCAGTAGAGGATCCAGCACAGGGGGCTACTCGGTCAGGGGAACCTAGTCCAGCAGTCCCACACCTTCTCCTGGAGCAGAGTTGTCCCTTAACTCACCAACAAATACTCCCCGTGCGACCCTCAGCTGTTCCTTCCTTCTTCTCCAGGACAAGGCTTGGCACTTGTCTATTTTGCTGCCACTTTTTCTCCAAATTAATATATTTTTAAAGTCATCATATAAAGAAACAATTATTGTATAACAGGTATTATGCTTCAATATATAATGCTTAATTTATGTAATGTTTGACAAAATTGAATGAGAATATGTTGCTTACATATCTCACATTTGACCAGAGTATTGTTACGGAGTTTTGGGAATTGTGTTGCCTTTGCTTATCTATACTAATAAAAGGGCATTATGCTAATTAGACCAGGAGACCTTCTGGGTGTTTTTCTGGACAAAGCCCTGGTGGCGGGGCTGAGGCAGAGGCAGTTAGGGGTGATCAGGTCAGGAGGGAAGGGAAGTTGGGGGTGATCAGGCTGGTGTGTGTAGGGGGGTGATTGGGGGTGAGCAGGCAGTAGGCAGAGTGGTTGTTAGGGGAGATCAGGCAGGCAAGTGGTTAGGAGCCAACTGTTCTAGATTGCAAGATGGATGTAAGGTAGTCGGACATCCCCAGAGGGACCCCAGATTGGAGAGGGTTCAGGCCAGGCTGAGGGACTCCCTTTGCCCCCGTGCACAAATTTCATGCACTGGGCCACTAGTTTATTAATAATTCATTAGAAGAGAGCTTTGAAATATGATCTCCATCTGTAAAATTATTGACATTGAAGTTAGACAATGTCCTTTTATAAAAAATTCATTTTGTTTAAATATTAATAATCTTACTTTCTGTGAAATGCAATGATAATTTATTTTGTGTAAATGAGCTAAACATATTATTATGCTATGATAATCATCAGAACAATGCACTTATTACCTAATGTTTTATTAATAATTAAACATGGACTCTCAGCTTATCCAAAACATAAGGTAGAAGCATAACATTAAGCAATTCCCAAATATGTTTGAAATGTGACTATTTGAGGAGGGATATCTAGACTATTCAATGGATATTTGTGAGAGGATTAAAATTTATTGTTTTCATTTCTAATGTTTATTCTATTAAAAAATTGACATAATCCTGACTGTAAATCTTCAAACTTGTAAAAGAATCTGAGGATTTTTCCCTATCATGTGATTATATAATTTAGTATAGTGAGGGAATTGTGCAACTGAGAAACTAAGTACTTTCTGGAAGCCAGAAAATTAAAATGAAATTCCTGTTTCAGAACTTTCCTACCCATATGCATTTAATATAGTAAAAGAAAGTGGTTTGTAAATATGCGTTTTTATATAATTCTAACATTGCTAAATTTACCATTATTTAAAGCATTTCAGTGCTTAAAAGTGCTTGAAAATCTGCCACTGAGGAAGCTGCTCCTGGCAGCAATATGGTGTCACCAGCAGGTCGCTCAGGAAGGCACCACACACTCCTAATAAGGATCTCTGACAGAAGAGACAGTCCTCAACCCACTGTGTCAGAAGTTGTGAGATCAGAAGGACTACTATCTCACTCTTCTTCAATTTCACTGCATTCTAAGGGAAGTAAATTGCATATTAGCTGCTGCATCAGGGTCCACTAAACACTGCAGAAATATAGAAGGAAACTTGTGTCTCAAGAAGTTGAATACATCCAATGTGGAGTATTCAGAATAATCACTGACACTGTGGCTGCTGTTTGTTATCAAACAAAAGAATAGTCTTTACAATAAAGGGCTTCTAAAATGAGAAATTATATATTAAACAACTTTAATATTCTGTAAAACAAAAAAAGAAATATAGAAAACTTAAGACACTTGCATGTTTTAATTTATGTATCTTGGTCAACTTACCTTATTGTTTATATACTTTATACTTATTAAAGTGGACATTAAAAAAATCTGTGGCTGCCCCAACCAGTTTGGCTCATTGGATAGAGCATCAGCCTGTGGACAGAAGGGTCCCAGGTTTGATTCCAGTCGAAGGCATGTGCCTTGGTTGTGGGCACATCTCTGGTGGGGGGTGTACAGGAGGCAGCTGATTTATGTTTTTCTATCATTGATGTTTCTGGCTCTCTATCTCTCTCCCTTCCTCTCTGTAAAATATCAATAAAATATATTTTTTAAAAATCTGTGGAGCCGAAAGCTAAGAAGCTCCTGTGCCTCCCAAAGCCAAAGCCAAAGCAAAGGTTTTGAAGGCAAAGAAAGCAGTGTTGAAAGGTGTCCCCAGCCGCAAAAAAAGGTCCGAATGTCACCCATCATTCTGATCGCCAAAGACACTAAGGCTCCGGAGGCAGCCTTAATAGCCTTGGAAGAGCACACCTAGGAGAAACAAGCTTGACCACTATGCCATCATCAAATTCCCCGACTACCGAGTCAGCTATGAAGAAGATAGAAGACAATAATACACTGGTAGTTCATTGTAGATGTCAAGGCCAACAAACACCAGATCAAACAGGCTGTGAGGAAGCTCTATGATATTGATGTGGCCAAAGTCAACACCTGATCAGGCCCGATGGTGAGAAAAAGGCATATGTTCCACTGGCTCCTAACTATGATGCTTTGGATTTTGCCAACAAAGTTGGAATCATCTAAACTGAGTCCAGCTGCCTAATTCTAAATATGAAAATTTTATACTGTAAAAAAAAATCTGTGACACTGAACTATAAAAATGTGACTTTTAATGTTAAAAATTCATATTAAAACAAATAATTAATATTTGAATTCCACAAGGTATTTAATTTTACTTATTTTAACATTAAGAATATTTTATAAAAGGAAAAAAGAGTGTGAATCAGAGCTAACACCCCTGTTTCGAACTATAGAAATGATCCCTGAAAGTATAGTCTTTAACACCCCTGTTTCAATTGCCCACATTACCTTCCAGACTTCTACTTCTTCAAAAGAGGGGGGATTTGAGGTAAGAAATATTTAAAATTTCTACATGAAGCTGATTTTCCTATTTAATGAGAAAGTTAATAGTTGAAGAGTAAAAAATGTATGTAGTTGTTAAAGTGATTTCTGAGGCATAACATTGTGGCATTATCTCAACGAGCTGATAGATTGGATTAGTTCATTCAGCAAACACATCGTCCTATATAATAAAAGGCTAATATGCAAATAGACCAAAAGGCGGAACAACCAAACAACTGGTTGCTATGACAAGGGCTGACCACCAGGGACATGGTGGTTGTTGGCCACAGTGGGATGGTGGAGCAGGTGAGTGGGGTGCCAGACCAAGGCAGGGCACTGGTCATTGTCATCGGGGCAAACATCTGGTGGTAACTGAAAATGTTTTGCTTCTGCTAGCCATGGTCCCGCCCAGTGCTCACACCTGCTGCTGGCCCTAATGCTTCGTGCTGTCAGCAGGTACAAGTGGGGCTGGCACAGTCAGTGTGTGGGAGTGGCAGCAGGGGTGGCAGACAGGGGACTGGGGGCTGTAGCAGCAGGAGCGAGGCAGGGATGTGGAGAATGGGCCAAGACCTGCCCCTGTTACCCACCACAGTTCCTTTCAAGGCTCATGAATTGGTGTACTGGGCCCCTAATTAGTCTATACTTACATATCTACATATGGAACAGATGCCTTGGGAAACATAAAGGTTACAATATTATGGGTGATTAAGGCAGTGTGAAGTATGTAATTAGTTTATCAAGAATGACACAAAGTATCCCTGGCCAGGGTTGCTCAGAAGTTTGAGTGTCACACCAACAGGTGGCAGATTTGATTGCTAGTCAGCGAACATATTTAGGTTGTGGGTTCAGTCCCCAGTCATGGCACGTATGGGAGGAAACTGATATATGTTTCTCACATTGATGTTTCTCTCTCTTTCCCTCCCTTCCTTATAGAAATCTCTTTCACGACCTGCGTGGAAAGAGTTCCAATTCAGGATTCGGGTTCTGGAGAAGGGCCGCACACAAATGAAGAGACTTGAGACTTGAAGAAATTCAACTTGGTGATATGGGGGACCAGTGGGAGAACTACTCCTCCTCTGGCCCTGCCATCCGTTTTATTAAGGCTTTGGGGAAAACATCTTAGGCATCACAAACAGAAATTTACATGTAGCCCTTAGGCAGGAAATAACAGAAATTATACGGGACAAACAAGGTGGAGGCTGCTTCAGCTAACAATGTCTCAACTAAAGGATAAGTGGTTAGAGCAATTAAGGTTGTTGACCAGCCTTCCTGGCTTCCTGTCAACATCTCTTTAGTGAAACTGATTTGCTTTCCAGCACTTCCTCTTGCTAGGATCAATTCAAAATAAATAAAAAACAGTGGGCTTTCAACATATAAAAATTAAAAACCAATGACACAAAGTACTTTCTCATTAAATAGGATTCAAAGGAGAGGGATATTCCAGTTATGTTTATTACACAGAACTTTATGGAGTTTCATTTACAGTGGAGCTTAAAGGACTGTAGGATTTGGACAGATGGTCAGTCCAGGCTGAGAAAATTAGGAGAGAGACACAGAAGTATGAAAGGTAATTAGTCTCATTTGATAGGACAATGAAATAAATTGAGTGCTTATATAGGCTAGAACTTTTAAACACTTTACAGGAATTATTTAGGAGTATTACCTTTGTTTTCAAATGATGGAACTATGGATTAGAGAGGTTATTTAAACAGTTGGAAAATGGTGAAGCAGGACTTGGACTTCAGTGGTTTGGCTCAAGAGTCTATATATGTATTGCTTAGATCATATCTGCCTTCTTCAAGGAGATATGTGCAATAAAGTAAAAGTTAGATTTGGTGTGGATTCTAGACAGTGATGAATGTGGGGCCAAGAAAAGAAACAATCAGAAGAGAGTTAAAAAAAAAGTGTCATTAGGCAGCAGTTTAAAAAATGGATTTGAAGTAGGTTAAATAAGAACCAGTGGAGATGAGTTAGTAATTTCCTCGAGTGTCATAGGTAGGCTCTCACCTAGAAATAGACTAGTGGGACAGATAGGATGGATGGATGCTTTGAGGATAACTGCAATGAAGATGATCATGTTTTCCTGATTCTACTTAATCACTGATCATTAAAATAGGTCATATTAGCCTTTTTTTTTTTTTTTTGCATTCTGGCCATGAAATTTTAATTGATATTATTAAAATGATTTGATAAAATCCTCTATTATAATGTTATAAATACAACAGACCCTTGGTTCTCAAACTTAATTCATTTCAAACAGCTGTTCAAGAAGCAATTTGTTTAAAAACAAAATAATTTTTCCCCATTAGAAATAATGTAAATTGAATTAATTCCTTCTGGACCCCCTCCACGTGATTCCGTTTTAACCTTCCTTATATAAGAGTACCGTATTTCTTTTTAAAGCACTGTTGTTGTTCTCACAGCTTTCCTTTTCATTTTGCTGCTATCAGTAAGCTTCATAGGACCCATGGTGATTTACTATATTTATATATTTATCTATATATACCTAGTGGCCAGATTATTATGATCTCTGAATGCATAATAATCTGGCCACTTAGTGTTGTGTGTGTGTGTGTGTGTGTGTGTGTGTGTGTGTGTATTAGAGGCCTGGTGCATGAATTCGTGCATGGGTGAAGTCTAGCCAGCCTGGCCAGGGGGAAGGGACATGGGTGGTTAGCTGTCCTGCCTGCTGGTCTAACTCCTGGTCAAGAGGACAATTTGCATATTAGCCTTTTATTACATAGGATATACACTGAATGGCCTGATTATTATGCATTCAGAGATCATAATTATCTGACTGTTCAGTGTATATAAAAGCCAAGCGACCTGAAGGCCAAAATGGCCAGAACAACTGGAACAATTGGTCACTGCTGCCAGCCAATTGGCCTGATGGGGTAGGGAGGAGGACCAACTGGTCAACCTCCTTTAGCCTCTACTCCTGGCCATCCCCGCCCCCAATCAGCCACACCCACCTGATTGGGGGCAGGGCCAAACCGGCCAAACTCCTCTCCTGCTAGCCTGACCTGATTGGCCCTCATTGGGGTGGGCTGGCCAGACCCAATCTGTGCACAAATTCATGCATTAGGCCTTTAGTTTAATAATAAGCAGCAACAAAAGCAAAAATTCATAGCATAATTTTCTGAGATGTAAACAATGTGAGGTTTAGCAGTAACTGACTCTTACTGCATCCATGCTTGATATACAGGCATCAGTGTGAAAGGGCTGTTGGGCAGACAACTATAAACTATATTTAAGTTTTGTTTGACAACGAGACACTTTTTTTCTGTCAAGAAATGAATTGCTTGAGGTGGGAGACATTTGAGAATCAAAATTTGACTGAAAAAGAAAACCTGTAGAGATCAGGCATAGCAAAGTCATGACTTGATGTTCCTCCTTTAAACTTCCTTTACTTCCTTCTTTTTTTCTTTCTGTTTTTAATTTCCTTCCTTCTCTAACTCCTCCCTTCCTTCTTCCCTTTGTTTTTCTCTGGTATTGTCTATTATTCTTTACTAGAGGCCCGGTGAATGAAATTCATGCATTGGGGGGGGGGGGGAGGGAAGTGTAGGGGTGGGAGTTGAGTCTCTCAGCCTGACCACCCTCTCTAATCTGTGAGCCCTCAGGGAATGTCCTACTGATGGCTTAAGCCTGCTCACTGTGGTTCTCTGCTCTCTGCCTGCCTGACTGCTCTCTGGCTCACTGCTGTAGCCAGGAGCAAGCAGGGCCTTGCTATCTGCTCTCTGTGGGGTCCTGTTTGCCCCTCACTGCCACCAGGGCCAAGAAGGGTCCTGTTTGTTCTCTGGTGACTGCCATGCAAGGGGCAAGCAGGGCTCTGGTGTCTGCTCTCCGCAAGGGGAAAGCAGGGCCATGCTGTCTGCTCTCTGCAGGGACCCTGTTGTATGCTCTCTGCAGGGGCCTGCTTGCCCCTCACTGTGGCGAGGGCTAAAAGGATGACTCTGACACGGTTGGGAGACTGGGTGCTGCCATCTTTGTGACAGAGTGACAATTTGCATATTTTGCCTTTATTAGATAGAATGGCTGGTAACAGCAGAAAACTACATCTTACCTAATAATAGATGAACATGTAAGTTGACTATACCTCTGCTATGTCCACAGCCAATCAGAGTGAGTATGTAAATTAGAAGGCTGAAGACGGCAGCTGCCCAGCTGCTCCAGGCATGGAGTGGCCAGGCAGGGCAGGATGCCTACTATGAGAGGGAGGGCGGGTGGGGGGGTGGTGAGGGGCCACAAAGGGATCTACAGAATGGAGTGCCACAGTGAAGACAAGGAGTCTGCAGCAAAGATGAAGACAGCAGACTCCGGCTGAAGTCTGCAATGAAACACCGAAGATGAAGATGGCAGACTCCGGCCAGAGTCTGCAGCAAAGACGAAGAAGAAGGCAGACACTGGCTGGAGCAAAGGTCTGGGTCCCAGGTGCCAGAGGAAAACTGGTGCTAGAAGCCAAGGGAAGGAAGGTCTGTTGCATGAATCTCTTTGTGCAATGGGCCTCTCGTTGGTATATAATAGCCATTATCTTACATACAACATTTTCTAGTTTCAGTAGCAAAAAACACATTATTTTAAGTATTGGGAAATTGGTTAGAACTGCAGTATAGGCAAGCTTTTCCATGGAACCACTTGGTAAGATTATTTTGTTTTTTTACACGTTTACTTTTCACCTTACCTTGAATCATAATAGGGAAATGCCTAGAACTGTGCCTAGTACAAAGCAAGTAGAGCAAGTGTTAGCAAAGTTTCACAAAAGAATTTTAGTGTAAATACATAGAAGAGTACTTTCTACAGAACTACTTCAACTTTTAAAGCTCTTGCATTGACACTGTGTTCCACCAGATGCATGTTTTCCCCATCTCATCTCTTGTGAAGGCATTTTGTTGCTTTTTTAAAATAATGATAAGTTCCTCCTCTAAACGGGTTGTTTCTAAAAAATTAAAGAAAATTATTGGTTAGCATCAACTTGCTATATAGAAATTAAATATTTATAAAATGACTAGAGGTCTAGCACATGATTAAATCACATATATGTAGGGTCCCCTAGGCATAGCCTGCCATCAGGGCCATGTCCGCAACCCCATGATGCCTTGCATGCCCTTTGGACACTGCTGGCGCCCCACCCCGTCACACCTCGCATGTTTTACAGATGTTGCCAACACCTCACACACTCCATGGATATTGCAGACGCCTCACACACTCCACGATGCTGCCGGCACCCTGTCCCACCTGCTGCGAGAGCTGCTGCTCATTTGTTTGGTCATGATGCTGTTACAGCGTCATGACCATAGGCCTTTTATGATATAGACTAGAAGCCCCGGTGTATGAAATTGTGCACTCAGGGCAGGGTCCCTCAGCCTGATTGTGAGAGGGTGCAAGCCAGGCTAAGGTACCCCAACAGGGCTGGGGAGGGACTTAGGGAGGGTTACAGGGCGTGTCCAGCCCATCGTGCTCAGTCCTGATCAACCAGACCCCAGATACAAGTTAACCTACTGGTAGGAGCGTCTGCCCCCTAGTGGTCAACGGACATCATAGCGACTGGTTGACCAGTTTACTGTCTGTGCCCTGGTGGTCAGTGCACATCATAGTGAGCAGTTGAGCAATCTTAGCATATCATTAGCACATTAAACTTTGATTGGTTGTATAGCTGAATGAACACTTAGCATATTAGGCTTTTATTTTATCGATAGCATATTAGAAAATGGATAGTCATTCCTGTTTTGTGGCTTATAAGGTTATCTGAGTACAAATCTGGGAGTGTTGTATTAAGAGGTAAATTTCCATTTGTGGTCAAACATGATGAATATACATGTTTATACATAGATGCAATTTCCTTCACTGCACATATTTAAGGAACTAGTCCAGTTTCAGATCAGAGAAGTTCTCTTTATCCATAGCTGTCCTGGGAAGCTGAGAGAATTTCTAAATCAATTTCAATTGGCGGATGTCTGAGGGACTTAACCACAATCATGTAGGCCTAGCATAGGTAAACAGGATATAATACATGAAATGTGACTTCCCTTGAATCTCGGAGCTAATATTGATCCTGGATGTATCAGAAAGGTTATGATTACACAGAGAAAGAACCCCAGATCTCCTAAGAGGGTTCCCTAGCATATTCAGCAAGAGAATGGATCAGTACATGCAAGTGAAAAACTATCCAAGGTCACAGAAAGGCCCATCCTAAAGGATTAGGGAGAACAGCGCTCCTCACCCACCTGTCATGTGTATCCTCAACAGCCACTCTGGAGACATGTTATTCATGGAGCACTGGGTAGAGTATTGAAATGGGTCCTGCCTCAGTAGTGGGAACAACTAGTCACAGATTAAACATGGTTCTGGCTCCATCTAAGCAATTTAAAAAAGCAAGTCTTATAACTAACTGTTCCCAAATAAATCATCTTCATCCAAGGAAAAAGCTAAAAAATTTATAAGAACATAAAAATACTCAGCATCCAAAAAGTTAAAATCATGATATCTAGCATCCAATCAAAGAGTAATCCTATGTAATAAAAGAGTAATATGCAAATTGACCATCACTGCAACACACAAGTTGGCCACCCCCATATGGACACAAGATGGCCATCACAAGATGGCCGGCAGGGGCAGGCAGTTGTGGACAATCAGGTCAGCAGGGGAGGAGAGTTTGAAGGGACCAGGCCTGCAGGGGAGGGCAGTTGGTGGCCATCAGGCCTGCAGCGGAGGGATGTTAGGGGGACCAGGCCTGAAGGGGGGGGAAGTTGGGGAAAACCAGGCCAGTAGGGGAGGGAAGTTGGGGGTGAACAGGCTGGTAAGGGAGGACAGTTAGGATTGACCAGGCTGGTAGGGAAGGGCAGTTAGGGGCAACTGGGCCAGCAGGGGATCAGTTAGGCATTGAGTAGGCTGGCAGGGGAGTGGTTAGGAGGTGATTAGGCTGGCAGGCAGAAGTTGTTAGGGACAATCAGGTAGGCAGGCAGGCAGGCAAGTGGTTAGGAGCCAGTAGTCCTGGATTATGAGAGTGATGTCCATCCGCCTGCTTAGGCCCACTGGGATTGGGCCTAAACAGGCAGTTGGACATCCCTTAAGATGTTCCAGATTGGAGAGGGTGCAGGCTGCGGTGAGGGACACCCCACATACATGAATTTCGTGCACTGGGCCTCTGGTGATAATATAAAGAAGCAGGGAAATATGGCACATAAAATGACTAAATTAGTCAAAATTGACCCAGAAATGACACAAATTTTAGAATGAAAGAAAAGTAACATATTGTAGATAACATAATTGCATTCCACATATTGATAAGGCAAAGAAGAGATGTGAAAGAAAAAAGCGACTAACCTAAACTTTTTAAATGTATGAAGTAGTAATACAATGGATACATTAAAGGCATAGTAGACAATTCAAAAGAAAGATTAATTCATTCCTGTTGAGGAACAGAAACCATAGAAAGGAAAAGACTAAGAAACAAAATGACAAAATGAAGATTATCAGTGAGATGTGAACAACATCAAACAGCCTAATATTTCCATAGACATAGATATTATCCTATCTAATAATGAGGGAATATGCTAATTGACCCTCACATTGTCACAAAGATGGCAGCACCCACAGCGAATAAAGAGAGAATATGCTAATTGACTGCCACATCCTTAAAGATAGCGGCACCCACAGCCACAAGATGGCAGTGCCTAGTCCCCTCAGCCCCACCTTCCTCGGGAGTCTCACAGTACCCTCAGCTCCCCAGCCTCCCCAGGCTGGCCTGAGGCACAGGCAAACCTTGGATGGTGGCTGCCTAGCTGCCCAGGGTCACGCGAGGCTCAGATAACCAGGGCCGACTGAGGCTTGTGCTGCTGGCAGCGGCAGCATCAGAGGTGTGATGGGGCAGTATTCCCCTGATCGCTGGGTTCTCTCTTGCCCCTGAGGGCTCCTGGACTGTGAGAGGGGGTAGGCTCGGCGAAGAGACCCCCCTCCCCTCTAGTGCATGAATTTTCATGCACTGGGCCTCTAGTTTGATAATAATGTTTATTACTTTTGTTTCCATTCCACATTATACTAGAGGTTCTAGTCCATGCAATCAGGCAAGAAAATAAATACAAAGAGTAGAGTATTTGAAGAGAAGAAATAAAACTCCCTTTATTTACAGACCATATGATCATTTGTATAGAATATCAATTGGCTTCTGGACGTATTAGAACTAATAAGTGATTTTCAATGATGCAGGATACAAGAGGAATATTGACTTTCTATATACTAATATCTCATTTGACAAAAGTACAAATACTAATAGTAAAAATTATAAAATACCTAGGAATGAATATATAAAAATATATTTAAGACTTTTACACAGCAAAGGTATAATATTGATAAGAAAAGCAAAGAATACTCAAATAAATGAAGAGAAATATTTGGTTCATGAGTTGGAAAACTCAGTATTAACAAGAGATTGATTGTTCCTCAACTGATCTATTGAGTGAACACAATTCCAATCAAAATCTCAGCAAGATTTTTTTGGTAGAAATTGATAAGCTAATTCTAAAATGTCCATGAATATGCTAGAGGGCTTCGATTAGCAAAAACAACTTTATAAAGGAAGACCAAACTTGAAAGGCTAGTACTACTTATCTAACAAGTTATTAAAAACATAATAATCAAGACAGTAAATTAGACAAGTCACAGAGGAAAAAAAGTTAAAAAATAACTTTTTACAAAGATGGAAACCCAAAAATCTTTTAGAGATTTTTGTTTTGTAAGTCTAATTTAAGTCCATTATTTGGAGAAAAACTAATCAGAATGTCAAATTTGAAAGAAAAGATATAAAAATATTCATAAACACATGCAAACAAATTCAAAGGTTCTTGTAATAAAACATGACATAAAAAAGACAATTTCGAATAACTCCATTTGAAATGTCAATACTTCAAATAGCTCTGCTGTTAACACACCTTAAGCAGCCTGTAATGTTTCATGCCTCCCACCAGGTGTCATGTCTGATGGGCACTCCCTATGCCAGGAATTACCCATTGTATTGGCTGCCTTTAACATTGGCTAGGACTCTTTGGAGAGAAATTGGCATCATGCAAATATTAAGGGGAAAATAGCAATATTTTCAGAGGTATCTATTAATAGAAGAAAAATGAATAACAAAATAAAAGCCAACTTGGAGAGAACCCCAGTCATAAAAATGGGGTGTAAAATTAAATATGAGAAAATAATTCTATATAATAAAAGGGTAATATGCAAATAGTCCCCTCCGGAGTTCAACCGGGAGACTGGGAGTTTGATCACTTGCTATGAGGTGAGCAGTGGCAATGGGGTGATGAGAGAGCAAAGAAAGGAGGAGGTAAGGAGGTGGGGAGACAGGGAACCTGATCGGCGCTGATGGCCAGCCAGGCCTAGGGACCCTACCCAGCACAAATTTCATCCACCAGGCCTCTAGTAATTAATATTGGAATGAACTGAACTTGCCATCTTAGCAGTGAGTACTTAATAATAAATACTAAAATGCACATGTGACAAAAGTATAATTAAAAGATTGTTAAACATACTTGATTTTCCAATATTAATAAGATTGTGATATGGCAGTATATATCAATATAACCAAAGTATGTAATTACTAAACTTAGTTGAGTTTTGTAAAAAATAATTGACCACCATAACAGATTTGGCTCAGTGGATACAGCATCGGCCTGAGGACTCAAGGGTCCCGGGTTCAATTCCAGTCAAGGGCATGTACTTTGAATGCGGGCACATCCCCAGTGGGGTGTGTGCAAGAGGCAGCTGATCAATGCTTCTCTATCATCAATGTTTCTAACTCTCTATCCCTCTCCCTTCCTCTCTATAAAAAAATCAATAAAATATATTTAAAAAAATAATTGCCTTAAGATGGTTTATAATTTTAGACCAAAATTTCTTGACATGGCAAATTGTCAATGTTATTTAAAAAAGCAATCTATAAAACAGCCTATGAGGTATATAACATGAATTTATTTATTGGAATACATACACATTGATAGAATATTATACAAGTGTGTGTGTGTGTATATATACCTATAAACTTATAGGTATACACACTGAAATTGCAATTTATCTTTCTCTTTACACAGATTTTGACTTTAAATTGTAAAATATTATATATTATCTGAAATTCAAAATACTAAAAAATTAACTAGTGGGTAATATGAGAGCTTTTCCATAGAAATTCTGATTCTAAGAAAAAATTCAGTTATGTAATTTTTTTTCTATGGGAATTAGAAATACAGTTTATAGTGTGAGATGAAGTGAAAAACATTAACATCAAATAATTTTATATTAGTCAGAATATAATATGGCCCAAACAGTAAAAATTGGCATACCTTTCAGTTTTGTGTAACGCATATCATTCCTGGGAGCCGATACACTGCCTCTTGAAGAGAGTACTTTTGAAAATCCAAGCTAGCAATAGCTTGTCTTCTAACAGCCCAGATTAGAGTTGAAAGTAACTCCACCTGCTTGTCTCTCTCTCCTCTGCTTCTGTCCCATTATTCCTCTATTAGAGGTCTGGTGCATAAAATTTGTGATTGGGTGTGTGTGTCCCTCAGCCCACCCTGCGCCCTCTCCAATCTGGGACATCCTTCTCACAATCCAGGGCTGCTGGCTCCCAACCTGCTGTACTGATTGCTCTTAATTGCTTCTGCCTGCCAGCCTGATCACCCCCTAACCACTCCCATGCCAGCTTGATTGATGTCTAACTGCACCCCTGCCAGCATGTTTGCCCCCAACTTCCCTCCTCTGGGGCCTGGTCACCCCTAACTTCCCTTCCCTTCTAAGTTGATCACCCCCAACTGCCCTCCCTTGCAGGCCTGGTGTCTATCAACTGCCCTCCCTTGCAGGCCTAGTGTCTATCAACTGCCCTCCTCTGCTGGTCTGATCACTCACAACTGCCCTCCCCTGCAGGCCTGGTCCCTCCCTTTCCTGCTGGCCATCTTGTGTCCACATGGGGGCAGGATCTTTGACCACATGAGGGCAGCCATCTTTTGTGTTGGAGTGATGGTCAGTCTGCATATTACTTTTTTATTAGATAGGATAGGGGCCTGGTGCATGGGTGGGGGTCAGCTGGTTTTCCCTGAAGGGTGTCCCGGATCAGGGTGGGGATTCCCTTGGGGCATAGGGCAGGCTGGGTGAGGGGCCTGTGGTGGTTTGCAGGCCAGTAACCCCCCCACCCCCCGCCCCCGCCGGGGCGACCCAAACAGAAGCCCTGGTATCTGGAATTTATTTATTTTCTACAATTGAAACTTTGTAGCCTGGAGTGAAGCCAAGCTTCCTGCTCGCTCCCTGGCAGCAGGCATTTCTGTTGGAATTTATATCTTCTATAATTGAAACTTTGTAGCCTGGAGTAAAGGCCTGGGCCTGCCAGGGTGTGTAGAAAGCTTGGCTTCCTCCATTGCCAGAGAAACCCAAGCCTCCCTCCTGCTCTCTGTGGCTGCAGCCATCTTGGTTGGGGTTAATTTGCATACTTGCTCTGATTGGCTGATGGGTGTGAATGGAAGGCATGGCTTGTTGATGTATCAGACTGATGGTTAATTTGCATATTACTCTTTTTATTAGATAGGATCACAGCTTCTCTGTTGACACCTTCTATAGTCTCTATTAGAAGCAACATCTCATTTTTCCTTCATTCCTGGAGAGCACAGTGTTACTGTAATTAGTGCTTATAGGAACCCCTTGTATTTTGTCCATCACCACCAAGAAAATTAGAATAAGTCAAGAGCCTAACAGAAACCAGGTCAAGTGTAGGTTAAGTCATACATGGTTTTTGAATGGGCTTTTTTCCTTCCTGCATTCACTAGGAATGCAGGCATGGTTATTTATGGCATGGCTATCTTTTATTAAAACTAACTTTAAAAAGGTATCCCCCTCACACTGAGGAAAATCAAGGAGTTAAATGGTATCTAGTAATTTCCACAATCTCTTTAAGAGCAACTATTGACTCATATACACTGAGTGGCCAGATTATTATGATCTCTGAATGCATAATAATCTGGCCACTCAATATGTATGTGTGTATATGTGTGTATGTGTGTGTATATATATATTTCCCCCCCTCAAATTTAATATATATATATATTGGAGGCCCAGTGCATGAATTTGTGCATGGGTGGGTTTCAGCCAGCCTGGCCAGGGGGAGGGGACATTGGTGGTAGGCTGGCCTGCCTGCTGGTTGAACTCCTCTTCGATGGGACAATTTGCATATTACTCTTTTATTATATAGGATATACACTGAATGGCCAGCTTATTATGAATTCAGAGATCATAATAATCTGGCCACTCAGTGTATATAGTTTGTAGTATCAGCCTCATTATTTTATGTTACAGCTTATATATCATAACTATGAAGAAAGGTTAATGTGGGTAAGTTATTTAGACATGAAATAACTTCAAGAAGTATGATAGAGAGCTAAAATTATTTACAAATAAAACACTGCACACAAGTTTTCTCATATTTTAAATGTATCTCTTACCTCTTCACAGTTTAGGAAGACTAAGTTTTCTTCTTGTTTGTTCCTGCTGGCGTCCTTCTTTGTCCATCCAGAGGAGGCGCTGCTCTTCTCCTGTGCACTCATGGTAGTCTAATTTCCTTCTTGCCATAACCAAATATCTAAATAAAGTGAATATGCAGGTGAAGGTGAACTGGGTGTTTACCTTCTAGTGGCATCAGCTGCACTGAAATGCCAAGGCAACCTCCTTGCTCAATTTTTACTTCTTGAACTACAGGAATTTTACAGTTTTTCTTTCAGTTCTGATCAGGATTTGTAAGCCAGCTCTCACCACGCTTGGTCATACAGATCTCCCTACTGTGTCAGTATCTGTTCTATGGCCAAGATAGTGGTAAAATGTGGAGCAGATTCCTTCTAAACATTGTGAATAGGAATCATTCATAACAGTGGGTTTAGGGATGTGAATTTGCAAAGAAGGCTGGAATATCTGAAAATTGATTTCAAATCTAGAAAAAAAAAGTTTGAATTTTCTGAAGAAAAAATATATATCCTGGGTTCCCTGAGACTTACAGACCCTTCAACAAATCTATCTATAGTCTGTATCTCTGGTATGTCGATATGTTTATGGAACTACTACAAAATGGACCCACAGAATATAAAAGTCAGGCTGTGCAGCCTAATCCCTCACCTTAATGGAGAAAGGAAGAGCAGGAAAAAAAATTATGATATCCCTTCATTTCCCAAGATATAGGCTGATCACGGAATGGTAATCACTGCACATGAGCAGGTAATATCTGAACAGCTTACACATTTTCTTTTATTGACAATGCATCTCTATATTGACAGTAGATTTAATCAAACCTCTATTTTTAACTTTGTAGGAACTTCCTCAAATTTAATGCTGTCAGCCCTTAAAGATGAGTCATTGAAAGCTACTGCTACAGGCCTGTGCTAAAATATTATTCTCCTAACTTTCCAACTTCAGGAATAACTTTGGTTCTGATTCATCTTTTAGTTTTCAGTTTGGATTACCTCTTAGACTCCCAGAAACTTTGTCATCTCTGGTAGAAATTGCTCTTCCTTCTCTTGACATCCAAGTTCCCAATTTCTGTACTTCTTGGTCCCCCTTCTTCTCTCTATGGAGGGCAGTAGTGGAGTTAAAAGAGTATCTAGTAGGTAAAATAATTCCTAACTCCAAATCTTTCAAGTATATTTCTAATTTATTTGAGTCTACAATCTATACATAAGATATGCATTCACTTCACTCTTACGTGGTCCTTATTAGTCGCTCCTGGTCCTTAAAAGATTGGGTGTCCTCCCCTAATGACCAATTTGGAACTGTGCACCATCAGAAAGTCCAGGTATTTTACTGTTTTCTTGTAGATTATTTGTTTTGCAAGCATTTCCTATTTTAAAAAGTGTGGATCATATATTTGCATATATCTTTATTTGTTTATATATACATGTATAGAAACACTTTTTAAATTTACTGAAATAAAACTGTCCTTTGATATGCCTTTTTATATTTACTGTTTAACAAACTTCCTGTACTTTCTAAATAACTAAGTCTGTTTAAGTGCATTTAAATCTATTTTGAATCCATTACAGATATAGGTAACTGAACCAAAGTAATAATTTCTCTCTCTAAAAATAAAAGATATATAACTCATTGTACATGTCAAGCTATTTTGAAAAAAAAAGTATGAAAGAAGGGCAGGAGAAATTCTACTTAGAGTGGCATAGAGTGGGAAATGAGGGAAATGTTCAACAATTAAAGATAAGTTATCCTCATTTCTATACCACTCTCTCAACTTTAGAACACCAATGTGTACAAGTACATATTTGTAAATGGACACATATACATACCTAATTTTTATTCAACCATCTAAACCCTAAACTTCAAATCTCTCATGGATGTGAGTGTGCAAGACATACACACTAACATTGAGTCAAATGTGTAAAGAAGATAGGCCTATATAGCTCATTGGTTGGGCATTGTCCGTACATAAAGATGTTGCTGGTTTGATTTTAAGTCAGAATGTTCTGGGGTTGTGGGCTCCATCCCCAGTAGAGGACATGCAGGAGGCAAAGGATTGATCTTGCACTCTCACATCACTGTTCCCTTTCCTCTCTTTATCTCTAGTTCTATCAAGAACCAATAAAACTATTATTTCAAAACTAAAAAATTTAAAGGAAGTCACTATTTATACCCACTCTCTCTATACCAAATCATTCCGCTTTACCTTCATAGGTAATTTTGTACTGGATGAACACAGCTGCATGTGTATGAGTACAAAGACACAGTGTACATGTTCTTGAGTCACCCATAGGACATTGTAAGTATTCACACGGTACCTTTCCTGTTACTCAAGCTATTTTAGGTTCCAGCTTCAGAATATTTCTGTCACAAAAGACTCTTCCTATTGGCCCCAACTCAGACAGAAGGAACACACTGGAATAGCAATTTAATTATTAATTTACTAGAGGCCTGGTGCACGAAATTCATGCATGGGTCTGTGTCTCTCAGCCCAGCCTGCACCCTCTCCAATCTGGGACCACTCGAGGGATGTCTGACTACCCATTTAGGCCCTATCCCTGGTGCAATAGGGCCAAAATGGGAAGTCGGACATCCCTTTCACAATTCAGGACTACTGGCTCCCAATTGCTCACCTGCCTGCCTAATTGCCCCTAACTGCTTCTGCCTGCCAGCCTGATTACCCCTAACCACTCTCCTGCCAGCCTGATCAACACCTAATTGCTCCTTTAAGGGCCTGATTGCCTCCAACTGCCCTCCTTTGCTGGCCTGGTTGCCCCCAACTACCCTCCCCTGTAGGCCTTCCCCTCCCCCCAACTGCCCTCCCCTGCAGACCTGGTTTTCCCAGACTGCCCTCCTCTGCCAGCCTGGTCTTTCCCAACTGCCCTCCTCTGCCAACCTGGTCACTCCTAACTGCCCTCCACTGCTGACCTGATTGCCCACAACTTCCCTCTCCTGTAGGCCATCTTCTAGCAGCCATCCTGTGTCCACATGGGGGTAGCCATATTTGATCATATGGGGTGGCCATCTTGTGTAATGGGGTGAAGGTCAATATTACTCTTTTATTAGATAAAATCCTAACTATCACTGACATATAGATGACCTGTCCCTTTCCCTTTCTTGGCCCTATAAAGCAACCTCAAATTATTCTTTATTCCTGTTCTAAATTTACATTTTGAAAAAATATTTAGTTTGTCACTATCAAAAGTAAAAATATAAGAAAATCCTTTTCATTTAAATAAATCTTTTTTTCCCCCAAACTCTATGCAAAGGAAACACATTTAAGTATTTAACTTACTTGTTCTTTTATGTACTTGTTTTCAAGCTCTAACTTTAGACTCATAAGATAATGCCTGTACTTATTAAATATTCTCAGGTTACAGACAACCTAAGAAAACAAAACAATAAAAAAATATAAATAAACATTTAAAAATCATAGCAAAGACCTTCAGGAGGAAAAATGGTAATAATATACAATCTGATAAGTTTGATATTCAAAGTAATAAATTGCTAATTGTTTTGTAAGAAGTCTATCTCTACAACTGTTAAACAGGACATTTCTATTCAAGTCATTACATTTGAAAATATAATTTATGAATTTAGTATACGTTACTGGAGTTATTAAAATAAAATATCTATGTAATAATAATGTTCAATATACAAATTAGAAAACAAGACTATTCTTATGTTCTCGCAAAATTCTATCTGACTAATATTGCTGTCTTTATTTTGCCTCATGTTTTAAAAAATTTTATAGGACATAGTTCTTGACAAGAATACAGAACTATTAGAAACACAGAAAGAGAAGTATACTACAGTTGGGAAATTATATTCTCAAATTATTTGGTAATCAGATTTTGATATTAAGAGTAAAAAAAAAATGTGGGTATAGTATCATTTATAAACAACTGTTGTCTAATTTCCCTTGACCAAAATACTAATTTATAGAATTTCTCATTACGTATCTCTCATGATTGAGTTAAAGGTGAAACCACAGCCCCACCCCAGTGGTTATAGCCAGCTTATCTCAAGTGTTGGAAGTCTTCAATGATAAAAAAGAAGTAATCCTCAACCCACTTTATTGCTGGTGATGTAGCTTCCTTCCTTTAATCTCCTCTGGAAATCTTCCTGTGAATGGTTGCTCTTAACTGTGGATCCTGGAGAGGATTATATTGCTTGTCCAAATGCTGACAATAAAGATCAGTCAAGTTAAAGCCATAATAAGAGGAGTTAGCTTGACACGTAGGCAGACAGGGCAGGTGTCCAGTGGAAAACAAAGGCAAGTGGAACATAGGCAGGGGCAGACAGGGCAATTTGGGCAAGCCTAACCACAGTCTACCATGCAGGAACAACAATGTTTTTTAGACTCAGAGCTGGAGGTTTGTAAACCTAGGGAAGTGCTACAGCAATAAGGTGAACTTATGCATAGGAAAAGTTCAGGTCCTTTTCTGGGCAAGAACCACCAAGAGAATCAATGAGATGGCGAAATTGGTAGAGAACAGGCTTGTAGCAAATGTATATCCCTAGATGACAGGGCTTCAGTGGCAATCCATTATTGAGCCCCTTCCTATTTGGGGAGTGTCAATAAATTTTCCATGCTTTTACTTAAATCTTCGGGTCCACAATTTCATTCTTCGAATTCTTGAGACAGGAACCCAGGAAGAAAACCTTGGCTCACTATTCTGGTTATCAGCCATAAGAAGGTAAAAAAAAGCTGCAAGCTGATTTAAAAAGACAACAAATATAAACTTAGTGAATTTTATTTTTAAATATTGACCTATTCAAATGACCACATTTTTCATTTAAAACAAAGCATGCAAGAAGAATGTGAAAGGGGAAAAACCAGCATAAAAAATATTTGGATTGTGTAATGCTAATTGCTTATTCCTACTTTTCCCCCCATTGACCTGAATTATTCTAAAAACCCACCCTCACTCAATTCCTCCACTGATCTCCATCAGTCCCTAGCCCTGACCCAGAGAAGAAAGGAAGAGTGGAAAGGAAAGAGACTAGGATAAAATGTGTTTTAATGGATAACGCTAATGCTAAGTTTTCTTCATTTCCCTTTTGACCATTCATGTCAAGGCACTGCATTCAAATTATAGAGAGATAATGTCAATTATGACTATGTTATCTCAATTATCTGAAAATGAAGAAAATGGGAAATCTTTTTCCAAGATTCAAGGGAACAAGTTTGTCTAAAAGATAGAAGCAAAACTCAGATGTTAAAGATGGATTAAAGAGTTACTGTACATTGCGGTCTTATCTAATATAAGAAACCCTGCAATCTCTGAATAGTACAGTCAGAAAAAAAATTCAAGTTATTAAAATAAAATATCTATGTAATAATAATGTTATTAAAAAAATTCAAGTTATGAATTATAAAATTCAGGGTATTGAAGAACCAGTTATAAAGGTTTTGACAGGAATTGAGATTTCTCCATATGTGAAAGACCAAATACAAACCTTTTGCAATAGCCTTAGCATATGAAAGAAGAAAAATATCAGCTAATAGTCATGTTTCTATATGTTATACTTCAGAGGAAACAGCTCAGTTATTTAATTTCATTTGTAAATTAAAACATTACCAAAGTAGTGTGGGGTTTTCAGTTTGTTTGTTTTTGATGTGAGTTCTTAGTCCACTTTCAATAACAGGATGGTGTTAATGCTTTAATGAGAACCTGTGAAAAGGAAAAGGTAGAGAACAGATGTATGTATGGACTCTGTCCTAATGTTCTTACATTATTTTTCTTTTCGTTTACGTGTTTTTGCTCAGGAAAACAGAAGGTTTAGTCTAAAGTAACATCAAAGCAGGAACTGGCCCAAGTGACTGGAATGTGGCAAACCTGAGAGCACCTGTCTTGTTTGCAGGCCCCCAATTCAACGTACAAGACTCCACAGTCCTGACCTGTCTGCAGGGACCTGTGTTGTTCTGTCTGGCAGCAGCCAAGTCAGTCATGTACTGAACACTAAGCAGCCTGGCTGGGTGGGATCCTGAAAGAACTCCCTTAATGTAGGTGGGAGGCTGTTTCTCATGTGGACAAAAGGGCAGATTGGTGGGAACTGGTAGGATGCTAGCTTTCCTTTCCATTTAAAGCTTCCTTGGAAAGTTTCTGTTCTCAGGCTCAACACTAGGTCATTGAGACCTGGAGTGAGAAGTGGTTGCAGGAGCCTGGGACAGGGTGTGGTCATAGTGTCTACGAGGGGACAGGTCGAAAGCCAGACCTCTGCCTCTAGAATGGTTGGCACAGTCAATCCTGGAGTTTTCTTTTTCTGCAATCATAGCTCCTTTGAGGCCAGAAGACATTAGCCAGCTTTGTGCATTCAACAAAAAACCACACACACCAAAAAAATGCTGCCATGATGAAAGTGATCATTAATTATCAATTGTTGTTTAAAACAGTGAAGAGGGACCATTAAATACATTTCTATCCCACATTAGCAGCCCAGGGCTTAATATAGGGTCAATAAGTCTTTGTCAAGTGAAAGAATTCTGACTTTAGCAAGGCAAGTCTAGTAAGACAACTGAGATTAACAGGCCACTAAAGATATGAGATTGGCACTTGGCACTGTACATATTGGATTAAATATCTAGAGGTTAGCTGAGAGAATCAATACCCATAAAAGAAGCAGATTCTAGAAACTGGGGACTGAAATTTGTGGAATATGAAAGCTTAGAGGAGAAAAGAAAGAACCTGGAGAAAAAAAAGGTAAAGATGGAAAGAAAGATATAAACAAAAAAGTAATTATGATACATTACCAAAAGAGAACTTAGTAAAATGATTTATCACATAAGATAAGAAAGGGGGTGAGGGTTAGAGAGAGCTTCCACAAGGGGTTAAGGTGTCAATTGCCAGACATTGCTAAGAGCAAAGAAAATAAAATTCAGAAGAACTAAGCTCATTTTATAATTAGCACATTATTGATAACCCTTGCAGTCTGAAAGAGCAGGGGTGAAAGTAAGTTTCAAAGTGGTTAAGTAACAAGTAAGTGGTGAGGAAAGGGAATTATTATCAGATGAGATTTTTATTCTGAGATTCAAAAACTATATTAGGAGTACATGTTTCAGGAAAACTATACTAAACTCAAACTAATAAAAGCCAGAAGAAACATTTTCTTACACAAACTACTGTCAGTAACACAGAATTCAGGAAAAGCAATGCTCCAAGTGTGCTTTCCCACCCCGAATTCTGGTGGATGGCAGCGTCTTCTCATGTGGGTAAACTTCTGAAGGATCTTTTTCTAGGGGGTGAAAAGAAATTAATATGAGTACCATCATGATGTTTACTACATCCAAAGATGGGAAAAATCTTAAATTGTCTTATACATTAAAATGTACCTATCCAGAAGGAGATTTTTGTAAGTGTCTCAAATTTTCAAATACAAATTTAGCCATTAAAAACAAAAGCTACTGCTGATAACTGTCACTATTCTATGTAATAAAAGCCCAGCAACCATAATGGCTTAATGACCAGAACGACCACTCAAGCAGTTGCTACAAGGTACATTGACCGCTTCTCAGTCCCACCCCCTCTCTTGTCCCCCTTCCTCCCTCCCCACCCACTCGAAGACTCCAATCAATGGCAGCATGGAGAACAGAGAACCACAGGGAACCAGGTTGGTGGTGGTGGGGTGGGACTGGGGACTGGTGAGCAGGTGAAATAGCCTACCTCTTGGTCCTTCCCCCTAGCCCACAGGCTCTGATGGCAGCATGGCGAATGGGAACCATGGGGAACTGGGTGCGTGGGTGGGGATGGGATTGCGGACTGGTGAGTGGGTGGAAGATGGTCCTGATCGCAGACTAGGCCTAGGGACGCTACCTGTGTATGATTTCATGTGCTGGGTCTCTAGTGTGTGTGTGTGTGTGTGTGTGTGCGCGTGCGTGTGTGTGTGTGTGTGTGTGTGTGTGTGTGTGTGTGTATATATATATATATATATATATATATATATATATATATATATATAATATATCCAATTAGATAGAATTCCTACCTGGTAGGGAATCTTTTCATCTCTTAGGTGAAGTGTCTGGCATCAATAAATTCTTCAATAATTATACAGTTATTTAAGGAATAAGGTGAACCTCTTCTAAGATAACTTCAAGAACAAACAAATCTTGAATTTTTAAAAGCCTGAAAATCATTAACAAATTTCTGAATACAAAATTTTCTGAAAGATAAGTTGTACATTTATTATTCTAATATTTTAAGTCAAATACTACTATACTTCTATCACCATAGCTATCCTGACTGTTTCTTTTGGGATAAAAAGTTTAAATTAAAACATGGCCTTTGAGGAGAAACCAAGATGGTGACATAGGTAAATGCCTACCTGCAGCCTCGCACAACAATTTCAAAAATACAACTAAAATACAAAATGGACATTATCCAGAACTACAGAAAAGTTGACTGACTGAAAATTCTACAACTAGACGGAAAGAGAAAACCAGAAGGAAAATCAGAGGAGCTATAATATTATAAAAGCTTAAGGTACGGAGACATGGTGAGCATGTGGGGAGAAGATGGAGCCAGAGAGGAGGGGTGGCTGAGTGCCTGATTGGCGATTCCTAGGAAGAAGGAGATAAAAGTTCCAGGTTGCATTGAACCCCAGTTCCGACTGCACTGAATCCCAGTTCTGGGCGAGACTCTGGGGACCCAGGCTCATACAGAGGGAATCTAGACGGTAAGGTGGAAACTCAGGCGAGCGGCGAAAGGCAGAGCCCAGGAGGCATGCATGTGAATGCACACAGAGGACGGACTGCTGACTGTGCTGCTAAATTGCCCTAATGGGAAAGAGACAAAAGCTCCAGACGTGCTGAGCCCCAGTTCCAGGACAGACCTTGGGTACCCAGAGTCATACGGAGGGAATTTGGGCTGTAAGGCTGAAACTCAGGGGAGTGGCGAAAGGCAGAGCTCCGGAGGCGTGCATGTGAATGTGTTCAGAGGATGGACTGTTTACTGTGCTGCTGGATTGCCCTAGCGGGACAGAGACAAAAGCTCCAGACTGCACCCCACTTCCAACCCCACTTTGAACTGCACTGAACCCCAGTTCTGGGCTCATTGGGGGAGAGACTAGACTGTCTGGTAGTGAGTAAAACTCAAGGGCACCTTTCTCTCAAGGGTGCTTGCAGCGAGTACTGAAGGACAATGAGGAACACTGAGACTCAGGAACCTCAGGAAGACAAGGCTGTAGGCTCCACTCTGAAACTCTGCCCCATCCAAACTGAGCACAGAGGCTTTTGCAGTTTTCCAAGTCTAGTCAAATAAGGCTGTCTCCCAGCATAGACACGGCTGATCCTCACAGCCAGTTGGCCTGGAGGTCAGTTCCTCCCAGTGATACCAACAACAATCAAGACTTAACTACAACAAGGCTGTACACATAGTCCACAAAGGAGTGTACCAAGAGTATCCACCTCAGGTAACTAGGAGACTGACCCACTGAATCATATAGGACACCTTAGCACACAAAGCCACCCTACCAACTTGGGAAGCAGTGAAAATGCCGAGACAAGGAAACATATCACAAACGAAAGAAATGGAGGACAAAAATTGACTGGATATAGAGTTCAAAACCATGGTTACAAGGTTTTTCAAATTTCCTAGAAAAGGCCAATAAAATAAATGAGACCTATGAGGATATGAAAAGGGATCAAATAGAAATAAAGAATACATTGTCTGAAATAAAAAATATACAGAGTCCTAAAAACAGAATGGAAGATCACAAGAATCAAGTCAAAGATTTGGAACACAAAGAGCCAGAGGACACTCCTCAGCAGAAGCAAGAAGACAAGAGAATCCAGAAAGTTGAAGGTAGTGTAAGAAACCTCTGGGACAACTTCAAGAAAACCAACATCAGAATTATGGGGGTCCCAGAAGATGACAGAGAGCAAGATACCGAAAACATATTGGAAGAAATAGTGACAGAAAACTTCCTCCACCTGGTGAAAGAATTAGACTTACAAGTCCAGGAAGTGCACAGAACCCCAAACAAAAGGAATCCAAAGAGGACCACACCAAGACATACCATAATTAAAATTCCAAGAGCAAAAGACACAGAGAGAATATTAAAAGCAGCAATAGAAAAGCAGGAGTTACCTATAAAGGAGCACCTTTATCAGCTGATTTCTCAACAGAAACCATGCATGCCAGACGGGAATGGCAAGAAATATTCAAGGTGATGAATAACAAGAACCTATAGCCAAAAATACTCTACCCAGCAAAGCTATCACTCAGAATCGAAGGCCAGATAAAGAGCTTCAAAAATATAAAAAATCTAAAGGAGTTCATCACCGCCAAACCAGAATTATATGAATTGCTGAAAGGGTTTTTTTAGGAAGAGGAAGAAAATAAAGATAAAAATTATGAACAACAAATACTTAAATATCAACAAGTGAATATAAAAACCAAGGAAATTAAAAATCTGATGAACAATATTAACTGGTGAATATAATAGAATCAGAGTATGGAAGGGGAGTGGACTGATGATTCTCAGGGAAAAGGGGAGTGCGTGGTGTGGGGAGACTGAACATAAACTGCGCACTTATGGATGAGGACAATGGGGGGTGGGGAAAGGGCAGAGGGTGGGGTGGGAGCCTGGTGGAGGGGAGCAATGGAGAGGAAAAATGAGGAACATTTGTAATATTATAAGAAATAAAGATTTATTTAAAAAATTAAAAAATTAAAAAAGGTGAGGAGTGAAAAAAAAATGGCCCTTTTAATGAAAAGTATAGAAAGATATATTGACAAAAAAATAAATAATAATTCAAATATTAATTCTCCTAGCAATGTTTATACTTATCAGGATGGAGAAACAGTAAACTAAAATTATTTTTTCATTGTAATGATGAAAACGGTTTTGATGTTATAAAAATGTATTTTGATAGTTGAAGGCATTTTAAATGTTCCAAGGTTACTTACTGAATTAATGCATGAAATTGCTCAAAGCTAAGCTCTTTGGCAGCCAAGGCAACTATACCTAAAAGACACTATTCAGCAATACACATGGCAAATTAATGACAAGATACACACAGTTGGAGGCAAATACTTTCAAGTAACCAAAAATTTCTCTCTTCTTACTCCATTTCAATCCTGCTTACTTGAAACTTCACTATAATATAAATTTATGTTTCAACATATTAGTTGCCATGATTTTAATGAAATGGATATAATATTAAAATAAAGAGAGTGAATAAATAACAAACACTTCTTTTCAGTTCAGGTATGCTACGATAGTTGTTAAAATATGAGAAATTATTGATAATCATAGTGCTTCACACATCATTGTAATGTGTCCTATACTTTTAAAACATCTGTAAACAAGTGTGCATTACAGGAAGCCAAAATTATACACCACACAAGCCAATAAAATTAATGTTTGTACAGAATGTAATACTGACAATGGGGAAAATATCTCACAATTAGACTTTTGGGATAAGATAAAATTATATCTAATATTTTCCAAAGTATACTAGTTTTTTGTACCTGGTTATCTAAATAATTTTACTGTGCATATACTACAAAAGTTATCATAAAGAGCAATTTAGAGAAAGGAGGCAAGCAAGATATAAAGGTTAGCAGGCAGAATGGTGGGACATATAAAACCTTAGAAAAAGAACATAGTTTGGAAAGAAGGGAAAAAAAACCAACTGGTAAAATAGATTGTTACATGGAATAAAAATGTTAATGTATTTTTACTTTGTTTGTTGACATCTCAGATAAATTCTCATATTTTCACTTAACAAAACTTTTCAAATGTATACCACAATAAAAAACAAATTTAAAATCTGGTTTAATTCATGTCCACTTTAAAAATGAGGTAAAGTAAATTGAAAAAGTATGAAACTATATTTTTCAAAGGGGAATTCACTGTAGTATGCCACCTAAATTAGTTACTGAAGGAGAAAACTTAATGTATTATGAAACCTTTTAACCTATCACTGTGGCACTTACAGCAATGTCCATAGTAAGTATGCAGTGTATACTAAGATACTGATAAAAAAAATTACAACAAAAGATCTTACTATTTCCTTTCTTTTTAATATAAATACTGGCTTTAAGCACCTAATCTTTACAAAAATTTTAATTACTTCAACTATTCCTGCCAACATTTTGATAACTTTAATGAAATATTAAATATGCTTACATGCAACCCAGTAAAACCTGGAAAATATTTAAATCCAATCTTACTGACACTTTTGACTGTCATCCTAGTGAATATTTTCTATTCACTTCCTTCAACTGTATTATCAACTCTAAACATGATGTTTCTTCTTGAAAAGCCTCAAGAAGAAACATCACGGAACTGTTCAAATTTTAAAAATTCTTCCTTGCTAATGTGCTATTAGAATTCGCCATTGTAACAGCAGAGGAAGGAGAGAAAATGCTGACATCACAGATTCATTTTAACTCAAAAAGGCAATAGTGCATCACATTCAGTCCTACAGGGAAAGCAAGATGTGGATCACAAACAATGAATATTTACTTTCTAGAAATCGGTTGTCTAATTTCTTTAAAAACAATTTCTAGACTTGATAGCTAATGGCAAGCATTATAGGTTAGAGTAAGTCACTTATTCAATATAAGCCCTTGGAACTACCTGCTAGCAAGGAGGTCCTGGAAAGTAATACAGAACAGCCACACTTTGTATCCAGCTTCCGTACCACCAGAAATCTGCACTGTTCTAGTTCATTGTGGCAGTTTTAAGGCCAGTTACACAAGAATTTTCAAAGGCTAAAGAGCACAGAATATATGATTTTTATACTGAGAATAATTGTTATTTAATTTCTTTGAAAGAGAAACCTTCACCCTGCTAGATGGCTCAGTGGATTGGAGTGTCTTCCCAGGCATCAAAGGGTCCAGGATTCGGTGACCAGTCAGGGCACATCCCAGGTGTCAGGTTTGATTCCCAGTCTCAGATACTGGATTGGAGGCAATCCATAGATATTTCTCTCATATCCATGTTTCTCTCCCTTTCTCTTTCCCTTTCCCTTCCTTTCCCTCTAACATCAGTTAAAAAGAAAGAGAAATCTTCAAAGTTAGAAAAACTGAAATGAAAACTCATAATTAAAATTACTTTAAAGTAATTCATATACAGAAACAATGTCCAAAAAGTTCAGGAGGAAAGGAAATAGCACATAATGAGAACCAAAGAGTACCCATTTGGCTCTAGGAAGCAATAAAAAATAGTTAAGGAATTTTCTATTGTAAAAAGAAAACTGATTTCTCGCATTATTAAACATTAAAGCATTTGAAACTATACTAGTAGTATACAGAAATAAGTACTTTAAACTTTTAAATGAGAGTACCAAAGCTCAAAAGAACATGTCAAGTGGGAGGTTAACTAGAACTTTTTAAAAGTTTAACAGAGACATTTCATTTATATCCAAAAATAAAAACAAAATTATACAAATGTAATATCCTCTGATAATTAAAGTAATCAAAAGGGAAATGAAAAATACTAAGGCTCATAAATTAAGCACAGGCTAAAAAAGATCCTCATAAGGTTTGAAACCTTTCATTTCTTTTTTAAGAGGAAATACTAAACTTTCCGGAACAAGAAAAATTGTATTTCAACAATCCTTATTTTGGTAAGAAACTCATTATGTCAATACCCTTAAACCTCCCTTAAGAGGAAATAACTTAGCTGGATTGGAGCAGGAGTGGTAATTCTTCTCCAGTCCTTGCAGATGAGGGGCTCATCATGTCACAGCCCTCATTCCTCCTTAAGATGAGATGGCATCAGCATGTTGCACATCAGTAAGGTTATCACAGCTGCCAGATTTTTTTATGGCCACCCAGCACAGGTTTTTGTTCTCACAATATCTGGAAATGGCCTAGGAGGAGAAATGAGATAGAGCACAGGGACATTCAAAATAAGAGTTGCAGCCTTCACAGAGAAAGCCACACATTCCCACTTCTTTATATGGATTATAGTTACTGCTTTGTCGGAGAGCTGTGGTCTACACTGTTTGTCCTTGGGATCCTATTTTATGTTCATCCATGAAGTTAAGCAGTTTAGGGACTCTGATTAGATTGACAGAGCAAAGGGGAACTTAGAATTTTTAAAAGTTTTTTTTTTAAGGATGTCAAAGGTGTGACAATCTCTTAACAATAATATCATCTGTTGTCTGTACACTTGGTTCCTTAAATATAATAAATACTAGTGGCCCGGTGCACGGAATTCATGTATGGGGGCGGCGGGGGGGGGGCGGGGGAGAGTGTCCCTCAGCCTGGCCTGCACCCTCTCCAATCAGGAACTCCTTGAGGGATGTCCGACCCTAAACTGGCAGTTGGACATTCCTCTTGCAATCCAGGACCATGGGTTCCTAACTGATCACCTGCCTGCCTGTCTGACTGCCCCTAACCATTCTGCCTGCCAGCCTGATTAACCCCAACTGCCCCCCTGCCAGCCTGATAGCCCCAAAATACACACCTTGCCATCCAGCTTATTCTCTACTGCTCCCCCTGCTGGACTGATAACCCCCCAACTACCCCAGCCCCCCTACCAGCCTGATTGCCCCTAACCGCCTCTGCCCTACCACCATGGCTTTGTGCAGAAGAAGGTTTGGAAGGTCTCCCGGTCTGATTAGCATATTACTCTTTTTTTTTTTTTTTAATATAGATACAGTTGGGAAAAGTCATTGTTTACTCAGCTATTTACATTCTATTCAATATTCATTAGTTAGAATTTAAGCAAATTTTAATGAGGCAGGCATGTTCTGTATTTTACTGAAAGGTAGAAAAGGTCTAATGATTGAAGCACCATAAAGATACTATTTCACTTGCACACCATGACAGAAGCGCATCTTATTCTAAAGGACCATTAAAGTACCACAGAAACTGTCCATTTCAGTTGTAGTTTTGTTGTATACTCCCCAGAATTCATAAGTCATAAATATTACTTTGTTGCACATACTTTACAATTGCCATTAAAAACTAATATACTTTCTACACCCAGTGTTTGAAGTACAAATTCTACAATCTAAGTATCTCTATCTGAGGTTAGTTTTGTCTAACAAATTAAAGGTACTGAATTGTGATCTATACAGAAAAGACGTGAATTTGCAAGTTGAGTTAGGAGTGATAAGTAGAATATGGTGGTAGATATTATTAGTGATACAATTGTAAGAAATTATTCATGTATGGCTAGGACATAGAATACGGTTTCAAAATATCATCAAAATTTAAAATGGATTTACATTATTCTGAATCATGGTTACAGAAAAAGATAATTTTTATAATATGGGATTCTTATATACACCATAAAAAATACCACTAACATGATATGAAAGTTAATAAGTCTTATTCAATGTGCTACTTAAAACATCTTTTCATTTTCCTAATACTACATAATATGATTTATCCACATATACTGGTTTAAGTGTCTGGCAGCAAACCCCACTTTGTGAATCCACAGCCTTACCTCTACTTCAGTGCTCTTTCTTTTTGAAGAGGAGCAGGTACAATAGGCAGTCCATGGTTACTTGCTAAAGACCGAAGGTCAAAATAGTATTGGGCATAGACACTGGCAGAAACATAAAGACGAAACCGCAGTAGACATAGGTATTGCCTTTCCAACTCATTTCTGGGGGAAAAGGAAAACACAAAACCACCACAGGGCAATTTTAGTCAACTTGGTTCTCTTCAAAATTGTCATTCTAAGCCATTAGGTTGGTTCAGTTTGAAATAAATAAAGGCTACCCAGCAGGGCTAATACACTAATGTTCAGACAGGCAAATAACGGTCAACAATTTGTGGTCCCCTTTGCATCCCAGGACTTTGAGTTTGGGACAAGGGGAAGGAGGTTATGTCTCTTGTGCACAACAGCTGCTGGGTAGGGGCTCAGTCATCAGAGCCCCATTAGTGTAGCTATAGGTTGATTCTTTTTGCTCACTCACAGGGCTCCACTCTAGTGTTCAGATGGAAGGAATGATGCCTGCTATTTCTTAGCCCTGGAGAACTTGCAGACATTTTCACCTGGCTGATAACAGAAAGGGGATTAGTAAAGTAGAGATGTGCCAACAAAAGGATTGGGCACGTCACCACAGCAAAAAATGGATCCATTCAGAGCCACCACTATTATCTCTGAGGGGAAAACTCTTGGAAAATTATCAGACACCAAAAAAGAAATTGAGGAAGAGACAAATAAATGGAAGCATGTACAATGCTCATGGTCATGAAGCATTAACGCCTTTAAAATGTCTATTCTACCTCAAAGAATCTATTTCAACCAAATTCCTATCAAGATGCCAATGCCATCTTTTACAGAAGCAGAACAAATAATCCAAAGTTCTATACAGACCCACAAAGACCCTGAATAGTCATAGCAGTTGAGAGAAAAACAAAACAGTTTAAAGGTATTACACTACCTGCTATCAAACTCTACTACAAGGCTATAATAATCAAAACAACATGGTACTAGCATAAAAGCAAACATAGATCAATGGAAAAAAATAGAAAGCCCAGAAATAACCCCACACCTATATGATTAATTATTATTTAACAAAAGAGGAGACTTCATTCAGCAGTATAAAGACAATCTATTAAATAAATATTATTGAGTAAATTGGACAGATATATTCAAAATATGAAGCTAGACCACTTCTTACATCACATACAAGAATAGACTCAAAATGAATTATTAACTTAAATGTAAGAGTAAAAACCATAAAATTCTTAGAAGAAAACATAGGCACTAAAATCTGGAATATTTCTTTTAGTGTTTTGCTGATAGATTACCCTGTGCCAGCGAAAGAAAAGAAAAAATAAAGAAATGGGACTACATAAAGCTAATAGTTTTAGTATTGCAAAAGAAAACATCAACAAAATAAAAAGACAACCCACTGATGGGAAAATGTATTTGACAATGATATATTTAATAAGGAATTTAATATTTATTAAAAATATATAACTCAACATCTTATAAAAATATACACAGCACAACACCAAAAATACAAACAAACTAATTAAAAAATGGACAGAGGACCTGAACAGACACTCTCCAAAGAGAGCATACAGCTGGCTTATATACATGAAAAGATGTTTACCATCACTGTTCATCACTGAGATGCAAATTAAAACCACAATGAGATATACTCACACCTGTCAGAATGGTTAGCATCAATAAATTAACAAATAGCAAGTGTTGATAAGGATGTGGAGAAAAGGGAACCCTCGTGCACCTTTGGTGGCAATTATACTGGTGCAGACACTGTGGAAAATAGTATGGAAGTTCCTAAAATATTAAAAATGGAACTGCCTTATGACTCCGTGATTCTACCCTGAGTATATATCTAAAGAAAACCAAGATACTAATTTGAAAGAATATATGCACCTTATGTTCACTGCAGTATTATTTACAATCCTCGAGTTGTACAATAGAAACAACTCAAGTGCCCATTAACTGATGAGTGGATTAAAAAGCAGTGGAATATCATTACTCATCCATAAAAAAGAATGAAATCCTGCCATTTGGAAGAGAACAGATGGACCTAGAGGGCATTATGTTAGTGAAGTAAGTAAGTCAGAGAAATACAAATAACATATGATTTCACTAAAAAGCAATATAAATGAATAAGCAAAATAGAAACAGACTCATAGGTAAAGGGAACATTTTGAAGGTTGTCAGAGGAGAAGAGGGTTGGGGGGCTGGGTAAAGTAGGTGAAGAAATTGAGAAGTAAAGATTGTCCATTACAATGCAGTTATGGGGATATAAATTATGCCATAGGAAAGAGAGTCAATAATACTGCAATAACTATGCATGGTATCAGGTCAGTACTAAAAATATTGTGGAAAACACTTTGCAAAGCACATGTTTTTTTAACCATTATGCTGTACACCTGAGACTAATATAAAAGAACTATAGGCCCAGTGGACAGATTTGTGTTCTTCGCAATCTGGGACCCCTTGGGGGATGTCAGAGAGCCAGTTTTGGCCAATCCCGGCAGGCCAGGCCAAGGGACACCACCAGTGCAGGAATCTGTGCACTGGGCCTCTAGTATGCATATAAGATCTTTGGTTAATCTCTTCCCACCCTTCCCTCTACCCTCTTCTCTCTGAGATTCATCAGTCTGTTCCATGTTTCCATGCCTATGGTTTTCGCTCCTGCATTAAGCATCTGCCCCCTGGTGGTCAGCGCATGTCATAACTACTGGCTGGTCAGCCGGTCACTTAGGCTTTTATATTTAGATATTGAATGTAAAGTCTTACTGAAAATAAGTGAAATTTTTAAAAGGGGGAAATAAAAGACCTAAACTGGTAGACAGTGTTAAGGAAGCCATGAAGGTATTTACAGTACTGTTGTTTTGGAATGTGAGCTTCTACAAAGTTTGCTACTAAATTATCACACAGATTATTACAATAATAACATATGAAGGCATACTAATTAATGAGGAGGAGTATGAAATGTTATAGCAAATGTGGATAGAAAAATGTATGTAATTTTATGCCTAGTTCAGTACTCTGTACAATGTAACCTTTCAAAATATTTCTTATTTGGTAAATTTTATGGGGGCAAATAAGGTATTCAAAAATGGTTAGAAACTTCATCAAAACCTTGCAAACTCACAAGTCCTTGATTGTAGTGCCCCTTATCAATGAGGAGAAGTGACAATTCCATACAGCCAGATCGTGCAGATACTTGTAGGCCTGAATAATCGCTTCCAAAACAATGCGTTTCCAGTTAGATGGACACAAATCTATTTCAGCATAAATTAGAAGTCGCTCTATGTAAATCTGCAAAGTAGAACACTGGTCTTTGATTCTAGTTCAGTTTAAGTGCTGTGTTAAGAACTTTCAGTAATGACAGATTTCATCAGTTTTTGACATGCCTTTTATTCTTAGGTTCTAGAGAGACTGCTTGGCCAGCCAAAGCCACAGGCCAAGAAACAGTTGCAAATCAGACACTATTATTGCCTACTTTCCCAGGTGAATTTCCTGTGTGCTTACCAAAGAGTCTCTGGTTCAACTCTTGGCCCCAGTCAGGACTCATGTGGGAGGCAATCAATAGATGTCTCTCTCTTATACTGATGATTCATTCTCATATTCTCTCTCTCTCTCTCTCTCTCTCTCTCTCTCTCTCTCTCTCTCTCTCTCTCTCTCTTCCTCCCTCCCTCCCTTCCTCCTCCCCTCCCCTCTCTCATTTCTCCTCTCCTCCCCTCTCTTTTCTACTTTCTCTGAAAATCAATGGAAAACATATCCTCTGATGAGGATTAAAAATATTTTTTTTAAAAGACAGCTCCCCACGCCCCCATGCCGAAACCGTTTGGCTCAATGGATAGAGCGTCGGCTTGGGGACTGAGAGGTCCCGGGTTCGATTCCTGTCAAGGGCATGTACCTTGGTTGCTGGCATATCCCCGGTAGGGGCTGTGCAAGAGGCAGCTGATCGATGACTCTCTCTCATTGATGTTTCTAGCTCTCTATCTCTCTCCCTTCTTCTCTGTACAAAATCAATAAAAATATTTTTTTAAAAATAAAAATAAATAAAAGACAGCTCGCCCAGTGGCTGCTGAGTGCTGCAGCAGAACAGGCACTGCAAACAGGTGTTTCTGGGGCTGGTTTCTACAATTGTCAAGTATTCTTGGACTTAGTGCCTTTGTAAGAAACACACATGCACACCAAGGGTAGTCCTTTTATGCCCCTTGAGCCTCACATCTCCATCACGATTCTGTTAAATAAATCTATCTCTGTTTTACACAACCTGAAGTTCAGTCAGTTCTGTTGGTTTCAGGTGGTAGCAGAGCTATCAGTCTCTGTCTCCCTGGTTCTCTTCTAAACCTGTCAGGGAGCTGGTGAGGTCTCATGATTTCTTCACATGTATTACATGTCTATTCTACAAAGAACTGGGTGAAGGTAACAGCTAAGCAAAGATTATAGAGACAAGCTGTGATTTGTTGTTAAAGACTTCTTTGAAGAAGAGTATGTTTACTGTCTGAGGTCATCAGATAATCTCAGATAGACAACTCACATTAGCTAAAGGTCTTCAAACCCAACTATATTTTAGAAAGCAAACAGTTATTGAACATTATGTGTTATTAGTGAAAGTTTGCACCAATCTCCCAAAGTTAAATGCTCTCAGATATCCTATGAGTGAACCTCCTTTCAAGGTTCAACTGTCAACTTTCTGGGAATAATTAGAGACATATACAACACTAGAAATCACTCAACTTCCTGCAATCTTTACTGTAGACTTGGTATGTGCCATTAATCATTCATTTATACCACTTGCTTTCCTGAGTCACTATAATTGGAATTTCTCTTTTCACTGAAACTCTTCTAGCAATGAAATCTATCCCGTCCCACTTCTGAAGAACACCTCCCACAATTACCTCTTTTGAACACTTCCCTGTGGCCCAGACACTCTCCCCAATATGAATGTCTTTATATGGTGCCCATCCCACCCACACAACCCTTAGGGTGCTTCCTCTCTGTTTGCTCACAGTGAACACCCTGATGCTGCTTCTCATCTCCCACTCTCCCCTTCACCCACTGTAGTCTGCCCCTAACACTGTCACTTGACTGAAACTACTACTGCTAATGCATTAGCACATACAAACCAGAGCTCTTCACCCCACTTCACACACATTCCCTAATGTCATGTGGGGCACTGCCATTTGCCTAAGTGCTTGGCCAAAGACTTCCAATTGAGTTAACCTGCTGCAATCTGTTAGCAATTCTTGTTATCTCTGCCTGTCACTGGTAGTTAGATCACTTTCTAGACTATTTGCCACTTTCCACCTGTGTCACTGTTATTGCCATGACTTCTCGGCCTTTATTCAGACTGCCAGCTACAGTCATTCTCCCCAAAGCAGACAGGATAGCCTTTTTAATCAAGAGCACTTCCCCACCCTGCTCAACTCTGCCAAAGGGTTTCCACCAAACAAATAAAAATGTCACTTCTCCCATGGCCTGCAAGCTTCAAGGCCCAATCAGATGGCATGTGCCCTCCTGGCCCTTATGTGCTACATCTTTCCCTCATTCCACTCTGACCATACTGGCCATACCTCACTCTTACTCAAAAACCAAGTATGAGTTCCTGTCTCAGAATCTGGCACTTGTTCCCTCTGCACATACACTAGAGCTCCTCATCTTCCTCAGTTCAGTCAGACCAGGGTTCAGATGTCATCTGTTTACAGAGGCTCTTTCTGATCACCTCTCTAAAGTAGCTGACCTAAGTAAGTACTCTTCCCTCAGATCAAGCAGGAGACTTTCCCTTTTAGGATTGCTCGAGGCAGGAGTGATACAATCCCCATTCCTTCTCACTAGAATGGACCACTCATTCCAAATGATACATTCTCTCCAGAGGAATCCTGGATGAATGACACAAAGGTCCTTACAGGGCTATAGCTGAGCAGGGAACTAGCAACGCCCTTTCAGGTCCTATGGCACTAGAATCCTGGCAATGTCACAGGCAGGAACAAGAGGACAGCAAGGACAGAAGAACACCCATCATCCAAGGAACAGCAAATTCAGGGTTCTAGTTCTCAGTCAGGACACAGGTTACAACTGCCTGGGAAATGCAGCCTGGGACTCAGCTTAGACCTACACTGAACCTGTCACTGCCTGGGGTTCTGTTATTGCCCCATCAGCACACTTTGTAAGTGTGCCTGTGTGCACTGCGTGTGCCTGTGTCTCCTGAGGTCGTGAAGGAGAAATTGGAAATCTTGCCCTCCTGCTGGCTTTAATAGCAACCACTTTGTGGCGAGAAAAGCAAAGACATTGTTAACCATAGTGATTATTAAGCTCAAATATATGAACTTTACTGTATTTGATAGGTTTCCCTTAATAAAGTTCTGAAAGAAGAATTATCTTACCAAAGTCGTTATTGCATATCCTGCTGTTACATCATAGGCAATGAAGAAAGGTCGAATAAATTTGTAAATTGAGTTGGGATCGGGATTATGATGAAAGCATTCTTCAGGAACCTTTTCTTCCTGAAAGGAAGTACCCATTGAAGAAAAATATTAAGTACTTTTGTAACAGCAGTGTTCCACTTGTGCCCATGTGCTGCTTAAAATAATTTTGATTGGGTGACATGTATTTCAGCCTTTTAAATAAAATAATGGGACCTTCAAAAACAATAGTGATTGAATATCAACACTCATTAAAGATACAGGCACAACCTCAGAATATTTATATATTCCTTTCATTCTTCCCACAATCACATTCTGTCTAAATGTGAACTATTTTTAGGCTCAAAGACTTGTTGGTCATCATGTCATAGTTCTCTGCAATCAACTTTGAGAATGTAACCATCGGGTTCTAAGGCTGTGCTGTGTGTACAGTGCTCATATTGTTATAGAGCATATCTGAAGACATTTGAAAATTTTTGTCATTGTAATTAATTCAATATTTAAATAGCTGTTTAATTTTCTTCTAGAGATCTTGACATATCTATTAAATTTATGTACAAATATTCATATTGTTTGATGCTATTGAAAATTTTCTTTTAAAAATATACATTTTTGTTTTTTGGGTATGTTATCCCACTTTAGCTCACTAATTATACAAAGCTGAAACTCAGTTCTTACTGACATATCCTATATAATAAAAGGGTAATATGCAAATCAACTGAATGGAAGAATGACCAGTTGCTATGATGTGCACTGACCATCAAGGTGCAGAGCCTCAACACAGGAGCTGCCCCCTGGTGGTCAGTGTGCTCCCATGGGGGGGGGGGGGGGCGCTGCTCAGCCAGAAGCCAGGCTGAGGGTTGGCGAGCTTAGCAGCTGTGGCAGGAGCCTCCCCTGCCTCCACCACAGCTCTAAGGATGTAAGCCATCCGTCAGAGATCCCCGAGGGCTCCCGACTGCAAAGGGGCACAGGCCGGGCTGAGAGGCTTCCCCACCCCCAGTACATGAATGTCCTGCACCGGGGCCTCTCGTTTCTTATATAACACTAGAGCCCTGTGCACAAAATTCGAATTTGTGCATTGGGTGGGGGTGAGTGGTGGGTGGCTCTCAGCCCAGCCTGTGCCCTCTTGCAATCTGGGAATCCTAGGATAGGGTTCCAAGGCTTGGCTGATGATCAGGACATATCAGGGCTTTCCTTCCCCTGGCTGCCGGCAGCTGGCTGTACTACTTGCCATCAGTGCGGCTCTGCCACCCCACTAACCAACACCGGGCACCTCACTCTGGGGGTGACAGGTGTTGGGTGTGATCATTGGCTGGCTTAGGATTTCCCTCTGCGGGGCAATAACTGGCTGGCCCCGCATACCTGCCACCATGTCGCTAGCCAGTGGGCTGGGCCTCTCTTTTTTGTGGGGCCCTAGATCAATCACTCCTCAGAGGGAGGCCCTGCACACCCATCACAGTGCCTGGGCCTTCCTCTTTAGGGCGACTGGGCAAGGCGCTCTGCCCACCTCCCTGGGGCTCTGAGAACAAATGGTCTCCGGAGACAGTGGTCTGGGCCTCCCTCATTGGGGCAACTCTGGAGCCGCCCCACTGGATGGATTGCCCCAACAGCTGGTGGCATGAGTCTCCCACTTTGAGGCAACTGATCTCGCAGAGGGTGGCCTGGGCCTCTATCTGCAGGGCGATCTTGGGGCAATGGCGGGAGTGGGGGGGGGGGTCTTGACCAATTGCATTGCACCTACCTTGGCTGGCCTGCCGCCAGTGCGTGTCATAATGTGGTCATTCAGAAGGTCATCTGGGAGGTCGCTCTGCTGTTCAGTTGTTTGGTCGATTTTCATATTACACTTCTATTATTATAGACTAAAGGCCTGGGGCACGGATTTGTGCACAGGTGGGGCCCTTGGCCTGGCCTATGGGATCAGGCAAAAACTTGCTCTCCAATATCCCTCAAGGGCTCCTGGACTCCAATATCCCTCAAGGTTGGGCTAAGGGAGCCCTCACCCCAAGTATACGAGTGCTGTGCACTGGGCCTCTAGATTTTTATATAACTAAATGCCTGGTACACAGTTTTGTGCACAGATGAGGTCCCTCAGTTTGATCTGCAGGCATCAGGCTGAAACCAGCTCTATGACACCCTCCAAAGGGTCCCAAATTGCAAACGGGCAGTTCTTGGGTTATGCACCCCAGAACCGGCTCCCTCCTCTCTGGTTCTGGGTACATCATCTGAGAACCACAGCTGCCAACTCACAGCAGCTTGGCAGCTCCTGTGTTGAGCATCTGCCCCTTGATGGTCAGTGTGCATCATAGCTACTGGTTGGACAGTCGTTTATGCTTCTATATATATAGATCCCTTTTGCAAAATAATTAGATACAACATGGGGTAGGGAAGAAAACTTAAAGAAAGGTAAGGTTAACTCCCAGCTGGAGAGAGTAATTTTCTACTAGTGATTAATTTCAAAGCAAATCAGCATGGAATAAACACAAGTATCTGAGAGAAAAAGACAACCTCAATACAACTGGCACTTACTGTGACAGGATGGAGTCTCTCTTCAAAAATGTCCTTGGATCTATTTCCACTTCTAGAAAATAAGAACGTGATTTAAAAAACTAATCCAGGAATTGTATTAGCAACACATCTGTTGGGAGTAGAGAGAATCGTGGCAGGAGCTGAACCTTCAGCAAAGAAAGTCCTTCTACACATTCTTCTCTTAGATCCTGTAGGAATTTTCTGATCTCTTTTTACTCAGCATATCAAATTCTGTGAAACCTTTTGTATAATGACCTGCCAGAGCTGCCTTTATAAGCATTGACCCTCCCTAATAGGCAATGCTAGTCACCCAAATCAATTGCCCTCCTCTAACCTCTCATTGGCAGACACAGGAAGATTTGATAAAGCAGTAGTGGAAGGCAATCCTTCATGTGAAAATGAGATCCCTGTTTATTTTCTCTTACTAGATTCCTATGTTATATTCTTATATTTCTTCTTTATTCTTTATAATAGTCTGAGTTTAAAATTTGCCTTTGTATGTTAAAAGTGACCACTCTATTTATTTGAGAGAGAGAGAGAGAGAGAGAGAGAGAAAAAGAGGATTGGCTGCCTCCTGTACATGCTGAATTGTGGATGAACCAGAAACCTCGCTCTGTGGCCTTACAGAATTGAACCTACAGCCTAGGTATGTGCTGCCCTAACTTGGAATCAAACCTGCCACCTTTTGGTGTACAGGACAATGCTCCAACCAACTGAATGAGGGAAACCAGTCTTCTGGGGGGTTTTAGGTTTAATTTTCCACATGGTGGTTCTCCAAGAGTGTTTTGCAGGCTTCTCTGGTTCCACTAGACCAGTGGTCAGCAAACTCCTTAGTCAACAGAACCAAAAATCAACAGTACACCGATTGAAATTTCTTTTGAGAGCCAAATTTTTTAACTTAAACTTCTTCTAATGCCACTTCTTCAAAATAGACTCTCCCAGAACATGGTATTTTGGGGAAGATCCATACTCAAGGGGCCAAAGGGCTGCATGTGGCTCGCAAGCCACAGTTTGCCGACCACGGCACTAGACCATTTTCAGGAGACCCACAAGGCCAAAACAGTTTGTATAGAAATATTAAGGCATTGCCTGCATTTACACTAACACTTTTAATGAATGACTACATAAAAGCAAAAGTCAATAAAACTGGTTTTTGAGCAAGAATCAAGGCAGGGATCCCCTTCTGTACTGTAGTCATTCTACTCTTCACTGTCACTTGTTGACAAGAAATCTGCTTTATTTAAGCACAATTTTGATAAAGCAGTGACAATGAATAATGTTATTAAAAGTTTAATCTTCTTTTTATACTTTAGAATAAGGAGAAGTACACATTAAGCACTCCTACATACTGAAATGTGGTTGTGTTAAGGAAAAGCACTTGGAATTAGTTGTGAGCTGAAAGCCTTACTGTTTTCAGAGAATAATATTTTTATTTGATACTACAACTGTCATTCTCTCAAGACTGAAAGTGAGCCCATCACTTCTAGGAAAATAACACACATTTCTTGCCAATTGCACAGTTCCAGTTATCAAGCTAAAAATCAAGATTGGAGAAAACTTGTACCCTTTTTGTGACCTAACAGCTTTTCAATACCTAAAGGTTTTTCTGGGAAGATGGGTTATGTGATACTAACAAAAGTGAGTTTTGATACTGTATAAAGAAATGTGAACTGATACTCTCCAAATGACCAATGTATAATGTGATTATGAAAATACTTACTATGTAAAAGATTCATTTAGCATAGAATATGTATGCATGGGTACTAATTTAATAGAGACCTTAGTACAAGTTCAAGGATAGGATTTGAAGCCATTGTAACTATTTGAAGAAGACAGCTTCTGTGGACTTCTGGTACAGTTTGAAAGAATATCCAAAATTATCTGAAGGCTTTAAGAATACAAACTTTTCTAGCCATAAAGATACATGAGGCTGGGTCTTCATATTGTTTATTCAAAAAAAATTATTGAGATGACATTGAGGTAAGCAAAAGGATTGAATACAGGGTGTACATGAGAATCAGCTATCTTCTGTTGAACCAGACATAAAGAGATTTGCAAAATGTAAATAAGTGACAATTTCTATTTGGCCTATTTGTTGTGGAAAGTGATTCTCTTTTATAAAGAATTATGTTAATGCTATAGCTCCTCATCAGGGGTGTTTCTGTCCCCCAGGAAACATTCAGCCATGGTAGACATGTTTTGTTGTCACAATGGGGCCTGGGAAGAGGATGCTACTGGTATCTAGCCAGGAGAGGCCAGGGATGTTGCTAAACATCATGTAATGCACAAAGCAATCCCGCACAACAAAGTATCCTGCTCAAAATTTCAACATTGATATAGAAACTATGTTTTAACATAGAAGGGACTTATTTTTAAATTCTCAATTTTAATTTATAATCCAGTAAATATCAACAGAGCCCCATATCAACAAATCTTTGGGATCCTCAATAACTTAAGCATTAGGAGTCCTAAGACAAAAAAAAGTTTGCTTTAACAATGTAATAAAAGCACTATAGCTTACTCCAATAATATCTATAGTTAAAACCTAAGAATAACGTTATATCTTTGAATTTTATTAGCTACAGGACTGGTTTTAAAACTCACCTGTTTTTTATGTTGTAATATATTGCTAGTGCCAGGCTGTAGAAAAAAGAAAAGGTTGACAATTGACTTTATGTCAGGTCTGAAGACATGTTTTAAAAGGTTTGTGGTGGGGGAAGACCATCCCATCTGCCCAGTAGCCATGAGATCTCATTCAAAACAGTATCTCCTAAGCACTTTTTGACTTGTTGTAGTTCTTTATCAGTTAGTAAAAGGAGGAAAACCAAAATGCTAAGGAATATGTTGTTAGAAGACATGTTTTGGGTGATTATTATAGCATATAAGTTATTACATTCTTGCCCTATCATTTGCCTTTCTACTCATATAACCTTTCATCCTGTACAAGTTAGATCTACTTATACACATGCTTAAATTTAAGCCATATAGTAGTTTTTCCACCTGCCCACCTATTATCCTTCAATCCCCTAAAGTTAAATAAAATGCCTTATACCAAACAGAATCATTTAAGGTCACTTTTAAATAATTGTTAAGAAAATTTAATGGCAAATATAAGAATACAATGGAGTAAAATTATACACAGTGTAGTATTAAAGATATTTATTTCCAAATTAGTTTAAATACAATTTTAATGAGCAGATGTAAGTGCTCAGATACTGTGTAAGTTACAATATCCCTATGTTATTTCCAGATGCTGTGTAACATGAAACAAAGGGATGCTGTAGATTGTTATATGCTTTCTCTCTTTGCCCAAATGTCAAAAATGAAGCTCCAAATAATTGAGAAAAAGCAAATCTGAATTTTATAACTAGGTTTTAGAATATCAGCAGTTGTAAAAGGCCTGTAGAATTGTTAGCAACAAAGATGGGCACTATAATAGTGCTTTAAACAGTTTCATCTTAAAAATAATTTTAAAATCATAGAATTTGAAACATATAAGCTGAAAGAAACCAATGAACTTGTGATGAATGATATTTAATTCAACAACCCATTTTACAGAGAAGGTAATCAACGCTTAAAACTGACTTCCTCAAGGTCCCACCAAGAGTGAGAAGCAGTTCTTCTCCTACCCTCTAACCAGACAATGTGGTTCCCAAGCTTAGCTGTGCATTGGGATCATGAGAGGGGTTTTACAAACTGCATTCTATCACTGTGAGTTGATCTGATTCATCTGGCATTGGGTATGACCTGGGATTTTTCTGAAAGCTTCTCAGGTGATGGCAAAGTGCAGCAAAGTTTGAGAACACATAAATTAGGATTAAAATCAAAATCATCCCAGATGCTTTTCTCTATATAAAGATGCCTTCCATCCTTCCTCAGTTTATCAGAAGGCTTGTGAGAGTGAGACTGTGTGTTGGGGAAGGAGAAAGGGAATTCATGTGTTTAGAGACACATTTAGATAAAAGTGTGTAAGTGATTATAATAAGGCTCACCCATCCCATTGGGAATAATGCACTACTACTTCACAATGAACATTTTTTCAAAACCATTCCTAAAAGCCAATGAGCTCTATTAAAATTCTCACCAAACCTTTATTTTAACAATAGTAAATGTGCTGAATGGTCATTTTCAAAACTCGATAAGAGCAAATGAAAACCTACAGTACTTCCAAAAATTAGATAATTTTGGAGGAAAAAAGCATATATTCAAAACGACTCTTGAATGATATACTGTAACATTGGAATCATCTAACTCAAAAGAAGCTATGGCACACAGCTAGTGTAGACTGGTTTTTTACTCCCAGATTTAGTGGTCAGACTGAAGAAAAAGACTCAGAGAGAGAGAGAGAAACCAAGATGGCTGCATAGGTAAATGTCTAACTGCTGCCTCACACAACAATTTAAAAAAACACAACTAAAATATAAAGCAAGAACCTACAACCAAGATTACTCTACCCAGGAAAGCTATCACTCAGAATTGAAGGCCAGATAAAGAGCTTCACAAATAAAAAAAAGCTAAAGGAGTTCATCACCACCAAACCAGAATTATATGAATTGCTGAAAGGGGTTTTTTAGGAAAAGGAAGAAAATAAAGATAAAAATTACGAACAACAAATATGTAACTATCAACAAATGAATCTAAAAACCAAGGGAAGTAAAAAACATGATGAACAATATTAACTGGTGAACATAATAGAATCAGGGGTAAGGAAAGGGAGTGGACTGATGATTCTCAGGGAAAAGGGGTGTGGGGGGTGAGGGAAGAGACTGAACATAAACTGCTCGCCTATGGATAAGAACAATGGAGGATGGGGAAAGGGAAGAGGGTGGGATGGGAACCTGGTGGAGGGGAGCAATTGAGGGGAAAAAATGAGGAACAGTTGTAATAATATGAACAATAAAGATTTATTAAAAAAAAAGACTCAGAGATTGTGAGATAGGTGTCAAAACTCAGGACTTTAGAAAGAGATTGGTTTAATTTTTGCTGAAACTCAATTTGATATCAACTGTTGTTATGAGAGAAGAAACTTACATTATAATTGTGAACTGGCTGTTTTTAATTAATGTATAAGTTACTGAGAATTTAATTAACAAAAAATCTGGTGCAATATAAACAAAATTAAGTTTATAAATAAATTATGTTTTAGGACTGAAAAATAAAATTAGAAATGAGGATTTTAATATTTTCAGGTAGCATTTTCCAAACTGTGTTCTGGAAAGTCAACCCTGACATCCCAGGGAGATACTGATAATGATCCTTGGACAACCCCAGTTGGATTCAGGAAGCTCTATATCCAAGTTTGGTTTTATTTTTCTTTTCTCTTAAATAAGATTGAAGGTTTCAGATTAGGGTGTGTGTGTGTGTGTGTGTGTGTGTGTGTGTGTGTGTGTGTTTAAAGTCTTCAATTGTGGACTATGAACTCACAAAATTTAATGAATAGTTTTCATCATCATGACACTGTTATGTTTGCTTAAAAGTAAACCTGACTGTGACTATGTTTTTAAAACTTCACCTCTCTCATGATTTTCTGCTTTGATTTTGTTATATATGGATCAATATAGGTCTTGAATATGCATTTATATATCTATCCATATATATAACTAAATTTAATACATCTATAAAAATAAAACATCAGCCAAACAAATTTAACCCACAAAGAAGTTAACTTGAGAAGTTGTTCCTTAAGACTGGTTTGATGCATTTTTCCTGGAAGAGAGTGCATTTCAATATAGAAATAGTGCAGGAATAAAAAAGTATGATGGGGGAAATCTGACACAATCCAATGAACTGTAAATGCAGATACACTCTGCTGCCAGTAGGGGACAAGCTGTCCCTTCTTCCTAGAGCATCTCCTTGGTTAGTACCATAGTTTTAGGCCTATATCTCATGAAGAAATACTTTATTCCAGAAACATTCAGTAAAACACACCTCTTCTTTCATTGTGAAGTAGTAATGCCTCAAGTAAAGATAAATACTTTTGAGGGCATTTTTAAATTGTTAAGTGGGTTTCCCTTCTTCCCTCCACTCTAAGATTAAAATGGAAGTGGAAATCAATATATAATTGACACCAGTTTTTAACCTGAGCACTGAAAAGGACAATCAAATGAAAGTACATATGGGCCGGATAAGAGGTCTGTCCCCTGTTTGTACTCACCACTGCACAGCAATTCTCAGATCAGGCTGAGAAATCGAGTAGTCAACATACATAGTATTACATGAGCTGTACTTTTCCCTAAGGTGACCAGGAGACACCTGAAGAGGTAGGGGAATAGAAGAAAATATCATAGTAAGTTAAACCTATAAACCAAACAAGTAGGCATTACAATTGTCCTCATACTCTATGAACTGCTTTAGTGCAATACCATGTGCAACTCTATGGTAAACCCATTCTATGCTCTAACTTCCAACTATGAGAATTGAGGAAGGGGTCATAAAATGCTGCCCTTGACGTACTACCTATAATCCAACTTGGCAAACACCTATGATAAATTCCCTTTATAAGGCTGTAAAACCTTTATAGATAAAACATCATTTTGCCTCTTCAAAGCTACTTACACCTCATTAACCAGAAGCTCCAGATGGCATAATTTGAAAATCACTATTTGGAGGAATAAATTATCCTTCAAGCTAGAAATATTTTAACTATAGCTAAAACTGATATGTTTCTTAAGCCATGCAGTTAACATGTAATTTACTTTTGGGATCTCATCAGACAAATACAGCATAAAGAGTGAAAACTCATTCAAATACTTTTATTATAAATGGAAGGTTTACTACTATATAGGTGCAGTGTGGCATATAATACACCATAAATAAAGTCAATAATGACCAGAAACCTATATAGAGGGGAGTAAGAAGAATAGCAAACAAAGCACCAAAATATAGACTAGTTGGTAAAACATTAGGTGATATTTGCTCCCATTTCCCTCCATTTAAAATCTTTTCCATTATAAATGTACATTGTGTTCTATTTGAAAGCAATGCTAAAATATTGAAAAATTTTAATCAGACATGGGGGTCACTGGTCTATGGGAGTTCATTTAGTAAAGCAACAATTTACAGTATAGTACTGTTAGAGCCAATCAAGGAAATACTGAGCACTTCCCCATCAGTGTAGTCTACTCCCAATTTTTCAAATTTTCCAATACCAAATATCTAGTATCCACTATAGTGGCAGAATTAAACTGGTAGCGAATCCTGCATATACTGGCTGTCAAATGATTACTTTCCTCTCATCCTGTTTAAAATGTAAAATAATTGTTCTTTATGGTTAAAACCTTACTATTGCTGGCTTGCAAGCTCAATAAACTACACAGAAAAACAGAGATAAAAAATGCAAATACTAAAAAAGAATCAAAGAGCCCAAATGCTAATGACAAGGTAGTGTTTATAGGTATTTCAGTAGGTCACTAGAATACACAGGCAAAAATCCTACTGTATCTTCACTCATTTAGAACAAATAGCGGAATAGATGGACTTTTACAATCTTTTCAAAAAAGGGAAGGCGTTTGTTAAATTTATTTATTATTATTATTTATTGTCTAAAGTTCTGCATGTCTCCTTTTCTCCCCCGACTGCCCCATTGGTTATGCTCCTATGCATGCATACAATCCTTTGGTAGCTCTCACCCCGCCCCCTCCGCTCCCCCTCCCGCTGCCATTTGTCTCTGAATCTATTCTTGTTCATCAAATTATGTTCATTATTATATTATAAATATGAGTGAGGTCATGTAATATTTATCTTTCTCTAACTGGCTTATTTTGCTTAGCATAATGCTCTCCAGTTCCATCTATGCTATTGCAAATGGTAAAAGTTCCTTCTTCTTTTTCTTTTTTTTAACAGCACTGGAGGCATGGTGCACAAAATCCGTGCACCGTGGAGGGTGTCCTCAGCCCAGCATGCGCCCTCTCCAATCTGGAACCCCTAGGAGGATGTAGGACTGCTGGTTTAGGCCCAATTCAGTAGTCAGACATCCCTCTCACAATCCGGGACTGTTGGCTTCTAACCATTGGCCTGCCTACCTATCTGACTGCCCCAAACTGCTTCTGCCTGCCAGCTGATCATCCCCTAATTGCTCCCCTGATGGCCCAATCGCCAACTTACCTCTCCTGCAGCTTGGTCATCTCCACTGCCCTCCCCTTCTGGCCTGATCACCCCGCAACTGCCCTCCCATGCCAGCCTGATTGCCCCCAACTTCCCTCCCCTGCCAGCCATCTTGTGGCAGCCATCTTATGATAACGTGGGGGCAGCCATCTTATGACAAGGGGGCAGCCATCTTGTGACAAGGTGGGGGCGGCCATCATGTGATGATGTGAGGGCATCCTGTGATGGCAAGAAGGCAGGAGGGCCACCTAAGCTTTTATTAGTATAGACAGTATTCCATTGTGTAGATGTACCACCATTTTTTAATCCACTCATCTGCTTTTGGATACTTATGTTGTTTCCAAATATTAGCTATTGTAAATTGTGCTACTATGAACATAGGGGTGCATATATCCTTTCTAATTGGTGTTTCTGGATTCTTGGGATATATTCCTAGAAGTGGGATTACTGGGTCAAATGAAAGTTCCATTTTTAACTTTTTGAGGAACCCATACTGTTCTCTACAGTGGTTGCACCAATCTGTATTGCCACTAGCAGTACACGAGGGTTCTTTTTTTCTCTGCATCCTCACCAGCACTTGTTGTTTGTTGATTTAGTGATGACAACTATTTTGACAGGTGTGAGATGGTATCTCATCATTTTGATTTGCAGCTCTTGGAAAATTAGTGACTTTGAGCATGTATCCATATGTCTCTCAACCTTCTGTATATCCTCTTTCAAAAGTGTCTATTTAGGTCCTTTAGCCATTTTTTTTATTAGATAGTGTATCTTCCTTTTGTTAAGTGATATGAGTTCTCAGTAAATTTTGGAGATTAAACCCTTATCAGAAATATCATTGGCAAATATGTTCTACCATGCAGTGGGCTTTCTTGTTGTTTTGTTTGATGATTCATTTTATCGTGCAGAAGGTTTTTATTTTGATGTAGTTTTAATTTGTTTATTTTCTCCTTATCTCCATTACCCTAGGAGCTGTGTCAGTAAAGAAATTGCTATCAATCAATGCAAAAAAAAAGCATTTGACAATATCCAACACCCTTACTGGAAAAAAACTCTCAGCAAAGTGAGCATAAAGGGATCATACCTAAACATAATAAAAGCCTTAGATGACAAACCTACAGCCAACTTTGTGCTCAATGGGCAAATACTAAACTCACTTCCCCTAAGAATGGGGACAAGACACTTTCACCACTCCTGTTTGATATAGTACTGGAAGTGCTAGCCATGTGATCAGACAAGAGGAGGAAATAAAAGACATCCAAATTGGAAAAGAAGAACTAAAACTGCCATTATTCACAGATGACATGATATTATACATAGAAAACCCCAAAGACTCTATCAAAACCTGCTAGACCTAATAAATGAATTCAGCAATGTAGTAGGATACAAAATTAATAGCAGAATTCTATGGCCTTTTTATACACCAACTAGTAGCCTAGTGCACAAAATGTGTGCATGGGGGGAGGGGAGTTTCTTTCAGCCCAGCTTTCACCCTCTTTAATTGGGGACCCCTTGGGGGATGTCCAACTGCCGGTTTCGTCCCAATCCCTATGGGCAGTCGGACATCCCTCTTGCAATCTTGGACTGCTGGCTCCTAACGGCTCACCTGTCTCTGCCTACCTGCCTGATTGCCCCTAACCCCTCTGCCTGCTTGCCTGCCTGATCACCCCTAACTGCCCTCCCCTGCCAGCCTGATCTCACCACCAACTGATCTCCCCCGCAGGCCTGATAGACCATAACAATCTCTGGCTGCATGATTGCCCCTAACTGCCCTCCCCTGCAGGTCTAATATCACCCCCAACTGCCTTTCCCTACCTGCCTGATCTCACCCCAACTGCCCTCCCCTGCTGGACTGATTGCCCCTAACTGCCTCTGCCTCAGCCCTCACCATTATGGCTTTGTTCAGAAGGAAGTCAGACATCCAGAAGATGCACAGTGGACCCGGTCTAAGTAGCATATTGCCCTTCTATTGGTATAGATAGATTATATAGAATAGGATTGCTTAAATGGGGGAGGGGTTTCAGCAAGAGGAGATGCTGTTGGCAGACAAAAATACATAATCCCTATATCTGGCCTTTAATGTCCAATTTGGCAGTATAGTGCATATGGCTGGACTATGTCTTTGTCTATCTCCTTTTTCAAAGACATAGAACCAGCCATATGCACTATACTGACAAACTGGACATTAAAAAATTGAACCACTTTCTTGCACCTTACATCAAAGAGCTGTTGCCCTTAAAACCCCTCCTCAGCCCCCATCTTAGGTTTCACCTTTGTAGTTCACACAGATTTGGTTTTGATTGGTTGGTTTCTATGCCAGCCTATTGTCTCTGGGCCTATCTCCAGGCCTGATCAGAGAGGTGGGGCTGTTCAGCAGTTGCCCCAGGCTGCTGGCGAGTGGGATGAACTGCTGCCCTCTGGGAGAGAGAGAGAGGTGCAGCTGTAGGCGAGGCCTGGAGTGAGAGAGAGAAGCAAGGACTGATCAGCAGCTGATATGAGGCTACGGATCAGACCCTGCTTCTCTCTCTGGGCCTTGCCAGCAGGTGCTGCAGCTGTTGATCAACCCCATCTCTCTCTCTCTCTCTTTGACAGGTGAGAAGTTCAGCCCTTTTGCCAGTCCCCGCCCCACCTGAGCCTGCTCTGCACTCAGCCTGGTATTCGGTTGTCCCTTCGATTGTTTTGGACATTACAGACCCTGGCTCTTTCTATATATATAGTGAACTCATAGAAAGAGAAATTTAAAAAGAAATTCCATTTACCATTACACCAATAAATAAAAGTAAAAAAATTAAGGTACCTAGGAATAAATTAAACTAAGGAGGTAAAAGACCTGTACTCAGAAAACTACAGGACATTGAAAAAGGAGATAGACAAAGACATAAACAAATGGAAGAACATACTATGTTCATGGATTGGTAAAATTAACATCATTAAAATGTCCATACTACCCAATGCAATCTACAGATTCAATGCAATCCCCATTAAAACACCAATGGTACATGTCAAAAATCTATAACTAACTTTCCAAAAATTCATCTGAAATAAAAAAGGACCCCAAATAACCACAGCAATTGTGAGAAAGAAGAACCAAGTTGGAGGGATCCCAATACCAGATATCAAGCTCTATGATAGCAAGCCATGGTTCTCAAAACTGCCTGGTACTGGCACAAGAACAGACATATAGACCAATGGAACAGAACAGAGAACCCAGGTTTCCTTAGATTTAAAGTTCAATAGCAAAGACTAGAAAAATTATCATGCCTAGGAGTCTAAGTAGCAACTCAAACCTTACTATCAAGTACCTGTTGAAATCCTGCGTATTGCCTCATCTTATCCTATATAATAAAAGCCTAGGTGGTTTAAGCGATGTTGTTACAAGATGGCTGCCACATCACAACATGGCCACCACAAGATAACTTCTGTGATATTGTCACAAGATGCCCTCCACAAGATGGCCATCACAAGATGGTTACCACAAGATGGCCAGCAGGGGAGGGAAATTGGGGGTGACCGGGCCAGCAGGGGAGGGCAGTGGGGGTGATTGGGCTGCCACGGCAACAGTTAGGCAGGAATCAGGCTGGCAGCCAGAAGTGATTAGGCGGGCAGCAGGAAGGCGAGCGGTTAGGAGCAAGCTGTCCTGGATTGTGAGAGCCTAAACCAGCAGTAGGACATCCCCAACGGGTCCCACTTGGGAAGGTTGCAGGCCGGGCTGAGGGATACCTCCATCCCCAAACACGAATTTCATGCACTGGGCCTGTAGTTAAAAAATAAAATGGAAGTATACTATTTTCTCTCTACTTTATCACAAGTCTTGGATATTAATAATTAATAATGACTTTAAATCACTTAAAATTTCTAATCCTTATATGCTTTAGAAATTTTGGCAGACAAAAATACATAATTCCTATGTGGCTCAGAAATGGGATAATATGATGAAATGCATTGTTTGAATAGAACTCTTAACCAAGGTGCCAAAGCCAGTTTGGCTCAGTGGTAGAGCATCGGTCTACGGACTGAAGGGTCCTGGGCTGGATTCTGGTCAAGGGCATGTACCTTGGTTGCTGGCACATCCCAAGTGGGGGGTGTGCAAGAGGCGGCTGGTTGATGTTACTCTCTCATAGATGTTTCTAGCTCTCTAACTATCTCCCTTCCTCTTTGTAAATCAATAAAAACAACAACAACAAAAAAAACTCTTAACCAAGGTTTTAGTAGAAAAGTGCAGTATGCTAACTACAGATATAATCACAATATTCTCTGAATTAATATTATTAATTTTATTGAATTAAAGCTTTAAACTTTGATTTACACTTCAAATATAAGTTCTATGTTTGAGATTTCTGAAATGACCACAATTCCATTTCCTTTCCCCTTCCTTTCAGAAATACGTCCCTAGAATTAAAGACATAAAAAAAGAACAAAACACAGGAAGCACAACTTTGGTGTCTAAGGAGAGTGACTGGAATAGGAATAAGAAAGCCAGTTTGTTTTACAGAGTCCAAGGCAGGCTCAGAATTCAGCCCCCAAATTCTTGCAGTGCAGCCCTGTCAGTAAAAATTCTGCTCACACCTTGTGCTTTCAATCCTATATAATAAAAGCCTAATATGCTAAGTGTCTCTGGTCGTTCAACTGACTGTTCAACCAATCAAAATATATTATGCTAATGGTATGCTAAGTCTGTTCAACTGCTCACTATGACATGCACTGACAGCCAGGGGGCAGAGAGTTGACTGGTTGACCAGTCTCTATGATATGCACCACCACCGGGGGGCAGATGCTCCGAATGGTAGGTTAACTTGCTGCTGGGGTTTAGCTGATCAGGACTGAGTTAGATGGACCAGACACATCCTGGAGCCTTCCCGCAGTCCTTCTCCAGCTGCTCAATCTCCCATGTCTCTCCCTGACCCTGATCATGCATCGGTGGGGTCCCTTGGCCTGACCTGAGCCCCCTTGGGGACCCCTCGGGGGATGTCAGAGCACTGTTTTCAGCCTGATGGTGGGATGACCAGACACACACTGACCACCAGGGGGAAGGTGCTCAACACAGGAGCTTCCCCTTGGTGGTCAGTGCACTCCCTCAGGGGGAGCACTGCTCAGCCAGAAGCCGGGCTCATGGCTGTTGAATGCAGCAGCAGTGGCGGGAGCCTCTCCCACCTCCACAGCAGCGCTAAGGATATCTGACTGCCGGATTAGACCTACTCCATGGAAGTGGGCCTAAGCCAGCAGTCGGACATCCCTCAAGGGCTCTTGGACTGTGAGAGGGCCCAAGGCTGGGCTGAGGGCCCCTCCCCACGTGCACAAAATTTGTGCACCGGGCCTCTAGTTAGACATAAAAAGACAGCCACAGACCAGCACAATTCCGAAGGAAGCCAACAAGGAAGACAGACCAAAGCAGAATGGTTACCATCAAGAAGGCAGATAATAACAAGTATTAGAGAGGTTGTGGAGAAAAAGGAACCCATATTCACTGGTGGTAGGAGCATAAACTGTACAGCCACTATGGAAAAGTGTATGGAATTACCTCACAAAAACAAGAATAGAATTACCATATGATCCAGCAAACCCTCTTCCGGTTATCTATCAGGAAAAAACATTTGTAAAGATACATGTTCATTGTAGCATTATTCCTGATGGCCAAACATGAAAATAAAGTGTCCTTCAGTAAATATTTGGATAAAGATGATGTGGTGTGTGTATGTGTGTGTGTGTGTGTGTGTGTGTATGAATACTACTCAGCCATAAATGAGGAAGTACTGCTATTTGTCACAACATGGAATATTATATGCTAAGTGAAGTAAGTCAGACAAAAAAAGCTATGTGGGATATAAAACTAAAACTCAGACATAGACAACAGTACGGTGGTTACCAGAGGGAAGGGGTATGGGGTAAGTAAAGGGTAAAGAGGGCCAAATGTATGGTAAGGGAAGATTATTTGACTTTAGGTGGTAGACATACAATGCAATGTAGCCATCATGTATCATAGATAGGTACACTTGAATCCTAAATAAGGATTTTAATCAATCTCACCTCAGTGAATTTAATTAAAAAAAAAAAACTGAACTCATAAACAAAAAGCAAACTGAAAGCTTTTCTTAAAATCTACATGCTAAGAACATCATGTTTCTTACTTATTTTCATAGAACAATTTAGAATCTGTGGTATCAGTAAATCAGTTGTCCTATTTATACTAAAAAAAAGGGTAATGTGCTAATTAGACCAGACGTTTTCTGCATGTCTGTTCTGGCAAAGCCTGGGTTTGGTCGGCTTGCAAACTCCCCATGGACCCTTGCCTAGGCCGGCCCTGCCCCCAGTGGGGACCCCCACACTGATTGGAGGCATGGCCAGCCTACAAACTACCCGCAGCCTCTTGCCCAGGCCAGCCCCTCCCCAAGCAGGGACCCCCACCCCCATTGGGGTTGAGGCTGGCCTGCAAACCACCCCAGGACCCCCACCTCCAGCGGGGACCCCCATCCCAACTGGGGTCATGGCTGGCCTGCAAACCACCTCAGGCCCCTCACCCAGGCCAGCCTCATCCCCAGCGGGGACCCCAACTCTGATCAGAAATATGGTCAGCCTATAAACTGCCCCAGACCTCTCATTCATGCTGGCTCTGCTCCCAGCGGGGACCCCCACCCTGATCGGGGGTGTAGCCTTCCTAAAAACCCCAGGTGGCCCCTTGCCCAGGCTAGCCCCTCCCCCAGTGGGGACCCTCACCGTGCCCCTGCCCCAACTCAAATTGTTGCCCATTCCCCCACCCCGATCTGAGACCCCCTTCAGGGCAGGCCAGCCGGCCCCACCCATGCACCAGGCCTCTATCCTATATAATAAAAGGGTAAAATGCAAGTTGACCCTAATGGCAAAATGACCAGAACAACTGCTGGACCAGTCACTATGAGGAGCACTGACCACTTCTCGGTCCCTTCCCACAGCCGTCAAGCAACGATCACTTGATGGCGAATGGGGAACTGGGGGTGGGTGGCAGCAGGGGGCAGGGCTGGCTGCGGGCAGCTGGGAAAGATGGCCCTGATCACAGGCCAGACCTAGTGACCATACCCGTGCATGAATTTTATGCGCTGGGCCTCTAGTATAAAATAAAACTGTAGCATAAAAAGAAAAATTAATGTGATAAAATTCAAAAGCAAAAAAAAAAAAAAAATCCTTTGGCCAGTGATATTCAGTAGTTAGAGCATTGTCCTTCACACCAAAAATTTCGGGGTTTGATTCTAGTCAAGGGCAAGTACCTGGGTTATGAGTTCACTCCCTTCTCCTGTTTGGGGAGCATTTGAGAGGCAGTCAGTGGATGTGTCTCTCACATAGGTATTTCTCTCTATCTCTCTCCTGATTACTACCTCCCATCCTTCTACTTTCTCCAAAAACCAATAAAAAAAACTATCCTCAAGTCAGTATTAAAATTCTCTCTCTATAAAAGCCTAATGACTGGAATGACTGGATGACCGGCCGGTACCTAGGATGTGCACTGCCCCAGACCTTGTTGCTGGGGCCCTGACAGCCCGGAATCTGGTTCACTTGCACCCCGAACCCAGACAAGAGCGAGGAGGGGGCCTGATTCCTCATGAAAATGCTGTTCCTTAGCCGTCGTGCCTTGCTTGCTGCTGGAAATAAAGGGGGGCCGGCTAGCCAACTTCCCACGGTTCCTCTCCCCTGCAGACACCCCCCCCCCCTCGTTTGGTCCTGATCACCAAGACCCCACCCATGCACAAATTCATACACCATGCCTCTAGTAAACAAACAAACAAATAAATAAACTTTACAAAAGCAAATATTACAGTGGTAAAAGAATGAAATGCTATAAAAATAACAGGACATAAGTAAACACTATCAATTAAAAACTAGATAGAGCAGAATTATAAAGTGTTGGTAGCCCTAGCCAGTTTGCCTCAGTGGATAGAGCACCAGCCTGCAGACTGAAGGGTCCCAGGTTTGATTACAGTTAAGGGCACATGCCCAGGTTGTGGGCTTGATCCCTAGTAGGGGTCGTGCAGGAAGCAGTCGGTCAATGATTATCTCTTATCATTGATGTTTCTATCTCTCTCTTATTCTCCATTCCTCTTTGAAATCAATAAAAACTAAAAAAGAAAAAATGAAAGAAAAAGAAAGTCTTGGCAAACAAACTCAAGGAAATCTCCAGGAAGCAGAAAAAGACAAAATGGGAAATAAGAGGGGGAAATATTTAGAGATTTGTCCAGAAATACTGGTCTAAGAGTTCCAACTTCTGACTAATGGGAATATTAGTAAAAAGAAGGAATAAAGAATTTATAAAAGAAACAAAAATATCTCCTGAAAGTAGATAAGACCTGAAGTCTTGATGGCCACAATACAATGAAAAGATGCATACCAAAACATAACATGAAATTTCAGAATCCCAGGAATAGGTAAGCTTCTAAATATTTTCAGAGAAGAAAGGGTGGGGGAAATTACTAAAGTTGCAAATATACAACATATCATACATTACCAATATATTTCAGAGCAACAATGTAATGAGAAAATAGAAATGTCTTTAGAACTGCAAAAATTTATTTCAACTTATAATTCTCTGCTCTATTAAGTAGGAGGCATTTCAGAGAGGCTACAATTTCTGTCCATGTGTCCTTTCCCAGGAAAAAAGATATTCAGTGAAACAAAGGAGAATAACAATGCAGAGGAAAACATAAACAAAGTGATTTTTTAACCAGTATTCCACCCAGCACACTGGTGTGTGGCAAGAATATTTACAAAATGCAATATCTATTTGGTCAGGGGCACTGACCTTTTCCCTTACATTGTCAAATAACAAAATGACAACAGCCAATACCACAACAGACATCAAAAGTGAATGAATCACAATTACACTTTTTTAAATTGGTAAAAAAAAATATATTCTTTTGATGTGTCACAGAATTTTAGTCATTAGTTTATGCATGCCATGAGATGAAAAAGTTTGAAAATCACTGACTTAAGAAATTGGGATCCAACACCAGTGTGTGTGAGATCCCAGATGACTTCAAAGAAATATGCTTAAAAGCAGGCACAGAACAGACCTTTGGAGAACAAGTGTATAGTAGAAGAGGATAACAAAATGCTAGGGAGATGGCTTCCAATAAGAAATAGAACAAATGTGTTTAATATGTGGAAAATATTTTTGACAGGCCTGTGACAAATGTCACAGCATGTTCAGGAAAAAAAATAGAACAAGTGATTACACTAAAAAACTAATTCCACACACATACAAATGAAAACTTACTAGGTATTATGTTAATGTAGCATAAATGTAGAATTTTTGCCCAATAATCATCTTTCTCTGCCAAATTACTAGATTGTTAGATATTAAGCAGTTATTTCTGAAATCAGAAAGGCCAGCCTACTTTCTGAATTTGGCTATGTGAGATCATTTTGATGAGAAAGAGAGGTTTGTATTATCCCGGAGAACTGTAGAAGTGCTGAAATTTCAGTAATATAGGGGTGCCAAAAATGAATACACATTTTAACAGCTGGTAACTCAATTTTCACTCCTTTTCAGGTTTAATTGATTCAAAATAATAGGTAAAGCCAGCCTATGCTTTGAACAAAGAAAACTTATTCTAAACTCTGACTAAACTTCTTCTTCTTTTTTTTTAATGGGAAGATATAAAAACGGCAATAGGTGACAAATTGAGGGCACACAATTATCAATTAAAATAATTCATTCGTGACATTTGCAATTCCATTGCTTTGTTTTGTCAGCAATGCTTGGACCAAAATGGTCATAAGTTTGAAAACAGGTTCTGACAAAAATTATTCACTTCTGTAGGTTCTTTAAAATTTTTTAAATGAACTATCCTATATAATAAAAGACTAATAGCAAAATGAGGGAATGGTGGAATGACTGGTTGCTATGATGTGCACTGACCACCAGGGAACAGATGCTCAATGCAGGAGCTGCTCCCTGGTGTCAGTGACTCCCACAGGGGGAGCACTGCTTGGCCTCTCTCCCAGTGGGCCTATGCCCACAGGCCACACCCCCCACCAGTGCATGAATCTCATGCACAGGGCCTCTAGTAAGTTAATAAACACCAGCATAATCATGGAGAGTGCATATACATTTTTTTTGATCAAAAGAATGAAGGGGGCAGCGTCCTAGGCTGCGGAGGTGGAGGCGGAGGAGGTTTGTAGCAGTAGCAGCACCCGTGGCCGGTCCCCTGTAGCGGGCCGCAGCATTTGTGCAGAGACATAGGACAGGCCTGTTGATGGGTTCGTGTGTTGGGGCCCAGATCCTGTGGTTCTATGGCTATAGTACTAGCCTCAGGGTCAACCAGCCCTGCTCTCCCCAAAGCTTCAGAGACTTTTCCAAGAGGTGCTACAGGACATTGGCATCCCATCGGACCATGGGTACAAGGCCTTCACCGCTTTCACCTTCCTGCTGGTGAGTGCTGGCTTCCCAAGACTCCCTGCTGGGGCCGTGGTGGGCATCCCCACCAGCTTCCTGGGTGACTCAGTGACCAAAACTGACCACCCTGTGATTGTACACGCGCAAAGAGTAGAGTGGAAAAGCCCAGAAGGTGCCCTGACCCTGTCCCATGATGCCCAGAAGCTTGCCTTGGCCAGGGAGGTGGTGTGCCTGGAGAGCAGTACAGCTGCGCTGCAGACCCTGCCGGTCCCAGCTTGTCTGGCAGGAACTTGGACACTGAGCGTAAGTGCCAAGCATGCCCTGGGGCTCTATGGAGGCCTCTTGAACTTAAGAGTTGCCTTCAACCTGGTGGCAGCAGTGGTAAGCTTTGTGGCTTATGCCTTCTCCACAGACTCTCTCACTCACGCCCTGGAAGCCTGGCTGGACCGCGCACAGCTTCCATGTCCGCAGCCTATTCCCAGGTTGGAGTGGAGTTCTATGAGAAGATTCTGTCTGGCAACCTGGCCCTGCGCAATCTCTTGGGTCTACCCAGAGAGAACTGTATAATCCCAGTGGGAACATCATTCCCAGACATTGGTTCCTCAACAAACATTGACCCTACATGGCCTGTCGGGATTCCATGCTACAGATGTGGAGGGCAGCTCGCAACCCAGGCCACTTCTGAGGGGTTCATCTCATGGACAGTTCCAGCTCATGCAGGCACAACCCTGCCATTGACCCTAGGGACTTTCCGTACCCACAACCCAATGTTTTTGGAGTCAAGCAACCTGGATTCTACCTCAACCCACCTCTTATGATCTAAGTGATCTTGAGCACATCCCTTTATGAATCTGAGCCTTGTTTTACTCCACTGTAAAATGGGGATGATGTAGGATTGTGGGGTCCTCTGGCAAAAAGGCTGTGGCATAAGTAAATGGATGTCCCTCCTTCTAGGTCTTTGAAACCAGTAGGCTGTGGGGATGAGGTCATACCTATCTCACCACCAGAGGTGCTTGCAGGATGTGAACACTCCTACAGCGAAGAACCACTCATGGTTTGCCTGTTGGTCAGATCCCAGTTTCCTTCTGTGGTAGAGTTTAAAATCTTTGAGAGGGTGCCCAGCCAGTGTGGTTGAGCCTTGACCCAGGAACAAAGGGGTTGCCAGTTTGACTTCCAGAAAGGGTACATGTCCAGGTTGCAGGCTCAATCCCCAGTAGGGGGTGTGCAGGAGGCAGCCAATTGATATTTCTCTGAATATTTCTATCTTCCCTCCCTCTCAAAAATCAATAAATAAAAACATTGAAAAAAAAAAAAAAGAATGAAGGGTATACAAGAAAAAGGAATGGCCAGAGAACTAGATGGCTCAACAGTAACAAATATTTGCATAGTCATGATAACAGAAACACTGATTCTGATTTACTAAAAACCATGATACATGTTGGGAGGACAGGAGGAGGGAAATAAGACCACACCGGAGGGAGAAAGCTAAGCTTTCAGCTGCTATGACAATAATTCAATAAATAACAAAAAAATTGCCTTAGCTATTATATTGCTGTTAATTTTGTTTTAAAAAAATTAAAAGTTAAGGCAAAAAATTAAGGCAGATTTTTATACCACAATCATGTTACTGACATTTTACTTCAAGATCAGAACCCCTTTTAAAAAATGTCTATTACTGAGCAAAAAACTTTCCTGAATATGTAAACTTGTTAATTAAGATGACAGAAGTGATTAGGAAAATCTTCCAAAAAAGGTTCATGCTAATGATACTGGGTTTATAATAGATTTTTAACAATTATGGCAGACAATTTTTAATTCAAATTACTGACTTCTTACATAACTTTTCAACTATTTACTTACATGGTAGAAATAGTTGTTCTTTCTCTTTCCTCCCACTAAGAATAAAAAGAATGAACTGATCAATACTGATACAAATGCCATAGAAAAAACAGAAGTTACTGATTACCTGAAAGATTACTAACATACAAAACTGGAGGCACACACTACTCAGGACTGCAGAGAGGGGCACAGGATAGCATATCCTTTACTCTCTCACCCTCTCTTTACAGGTGAGCAGCCCATGGCTCAGGAAGAAACTGAGAAATATAGCAATCCTAACCGAAATGATCAGCTCCAGACAGTCATACACACATGCCATGAAAATGCATGTTAAAACCCCCACTTTTTATTGAGCTGCAAGGATTCAAATAAAATGGACCCTTCCCTGCCTGTACTTTTGCTGTCACAATCAACTGAAAGACTTGATCAGTGTGCCTTTTAAGCAAGTAAACTCAATTGAACATAACGTTAAGGAGATAAGCAGGCAAGCAAAAGCATTAAAATCCTCCAGTTCTGGGTTTTTATCCTAAATCAAACAGGACAAAGGAAATTGACATAGTTGCACATGCTCCTGCTAAGCTTCTGGGGAACCCATAGGGCTCTGTTCCTCTGATGTAGTCTGGCAGCATTACCTAGAGTGAGAGAGTTTGAATAGCTTCAAATTCTAATGTGAGATAGCATTTGCTTGAGCACTATGTAAGATCATAGATTCAATCTTCATATATAAACAACTGAAATTTTTTTATTTGTTCAAACAAAAATCTGTGACCTAAATCCTATCTTGACTTACCAATCATTTGACTTTTCTTGAGGAAAATTGTGCCAGCTCTTGGATGGACAGAAGGGATTAAACCTGAAGCCCAGAAAAAGGCATACAATTTTGTTGAGTAGGAAAATTCATAATTAAAAAAATAGCTATACATCAATTTGTATCACTTACTATTGAGAAGAATTTTTAAGTAATGGTAATAAGCCAATTTTAATTTTAGTAAAGGAACAATATAAAACTTATATTGTATCACTTACTATTGAGAAGATTTTAAGTAATGATAATAAGCCAATTTTAATTTTAGTAAAGGTAACAATATAAAAACTCTACTGGGAAAATTCAAAATTGCAGAATTTTGCTATACATGTGTAGTAAAACCAGGCCATGTCTTAGACTTTTTTTTTTAACTTGGACATAAATAATCTATGAATTATGTACTTATCAATTAGAAACAGTCAGTCTCTTTCGTGCTAATATTAGCACATTTCAGAAACAGTGTGAAGAACCAAGTTAAACTGTGGCCAATTATTGTCAAATACCTGCTAATATATCAAATATGCCCAAATCACATGAGCTGTATTTGGAATTGTTCTTTACCATAGTCTAATTCTAACTCCATTCACAAAATGAACTTATTTAGTTAGCTCTGGCTTACTTGGGGCTATTCATAGTGGCACATTTAAAAAAATAGTATCAATGTTTTAATCTACAGGGAACCTTTCATGACAGTGACTTTTTATACTTTCATCAAAGTGATTTTTTTTCAATCTTTATTGTTCAAAGTATTACAGATGTCCCCTATTTTCCACAATTGTCACCTTCTAGGCCACCCTTAGGTCTTCACCACCCTACTGTCTGTGTCCATGAGTTATGCATATATATATACGCACACAAGTTCTTTGCTTGATCTATTCCCACCCATCCACCCATCCACCCACTCCAGCCTTCCCTCTGAGGTTCATCAGCTGTTTCATATTTTTATGTCTCTGGATCAATTCTGTTCATCAGTTTGTTGTTGTTTTAGACATGGATGGAGTGGTAATTGTTGCTTCTGAGTTGTATACAATAATTTCAAATGGAAATAATCAAGACTAGAGCAAGTTAAATAGACTCACTTTGTGGAGAGTTTATAATATATAGGCTGCATTCTAAAGAGCTTTGCATGCATCACCAAATTGAATTTGGCACATCTATCATCTACATGTCACCCAATTCTGTTTAGCAGCTGGTTACACAGTTGGTTCACATCTCTAAGTCTCTGTTTTTTCATTAGCAATAGAAGGAGAATACACACAGGACTTGTTTGAAGTTAGAAGGACCAAATGGGCTATGCATGGGAGTGAGTTGTAAATCTTAAAAGAACTATATAAAGGTCCTTTTTGGTCTCTCATCCAACACTACTCATCTACTAACTGGTTTATAAAATCACTCAGACAGAAGCACACCTTACAGCACCAAACAGAGTGAACAGAAATTTCCACAGGTTCTCACTTGTTTTGTGTCTAAAGGTACAATTCATTAATTCACATAATTTATTCACTTTTTTCACACCATTTTAATATTCTGAACAGGGAGTAGTTTTCAGTTACAAAGACATATCCACTATCCCTAGGCTTAAATGTTCTATTTTTTTAAAAAAATTAAAAGCTCAACTAGAGTTTAAATAGAATAAGAGCTATGATGTGTTTTCACTATAAAATAATGAAATAATCTCTGACATTTAAATGAAAAAAAAAGGCCAAAGAGGCTTTACCATCTTTGTAAATGTATGTTTTCTACTTCACAAATCACTCTTCATTAGCTACATTGTTACCCAGAATTATTTTGAACCAGGTAGCATATCTCCTCTCTTCTCCCTCTCTCCTCCCACTTCTCCACTCCCCAAGCTCCTCTTCAGGCATCTGGTCTTTAGCACTTTTACCTCAACATTCTTACAGTTAAACAGGAATCTACTGGCAGTAGGGGAGACGATGAAGATAAACATTCTTGTGCACAATTTTGCATCTTAACTGCCAAGACTTCATGTTACAAATTAAAGTCTACATGTACGTGTTCTCTCTGGAAACTTTTGACCAACACTCTTGTGAACAACCCACCCCTCCTTTAGAACAAGCAATATGGCAAGAAAGTCTGTTAGGTCCCTGAAGTAAGACTGAGGGAAATTTGTGTCACCGTGGACATGGTAAAGTAATCAGAACTCCCTGGATCCTCCTAAATGTAAAAACCAAACAAATAACTATTCATGTCATTTGAGAAATTTTGAGTTCCCTCTCCCACAATTTCCTTCTGTGTTCAAATTACAGTTGGAAGTAGTAAACAGCTTCTATTCAGGCAACTGAAAACAGCCTATGCAAGGACACTATATAGGTTCTATGTCAGATATTGATTTTGAGTTTACATAACAAACCCTGCAATCTTTGCAGCTGAACTGTCCAGAATATCAACTATCTTAACAGGAGGGAGCAAGGGTTGTCACTGGGCCCTACCTGATTCCTACACTAAGTACCACAGTGCTGGATAAGGATAGGGAGATGGGATGGAAACTGCAGTCGGGATGTTAAAGTTTTCCATGAGAAAAAGGAGAACATATACCCCAAATTCTTCCTGGAGCCCCAGGAGACGTTAAACAGAACCATGAACAGGAAGGGACAACTGGAGTGTCTTGGGCTGAGCTGGGGATAGGAGGAGGAACTGGACATCTGGGTAGTAAACAGGGAGAGAAACCGGCCAGACATGACAGGGGAAATGAAGGCTCGGGATGCCAGAAAGAAGGCAGGAAGGAGTCTGAGGTGGTGCTCATCTAGAGGATCCTGCGGTCAGCAGAGGCCAGCGGGGTAACGGACAGCAGTGAACACCTGCCACCTCCTTACCTGTGGGAATTTGCAGGTCACTGAGGCGCACCACAGGGTGGCATTTGCAGAACACAAAATCCGGGTTCTTATATGTCTGGCCAGCTTGAGTCACCTCACAGACATAAGACTCAGGGTGTGGATTCACCCACTCAAAGTTCCGGCCCACTTTGGGGCTGGCGTCGGGCTTCAGGCAGCGGCAGGTGAGTTTGTTCCCCATGAGGAACCTCTACTCCTAGCTGCTGGTACTGCCTTCGCTCAACAGTCCCCCCAACCCACCCTCTTACCCCCAAATGGCAAACCACGCCCCTGCTTCCCCCCTCCCCCCCGCACCCCCACACAGCTGTCAGCTGCTGCCGCCTCCACTGAGATGACCAGTCTGTGAGGACAGCTACAGTCTCACTCAGCTAAAAGGTATGCCGATCAGCAACTGCTGAGAACCACAGCCACTGCAAGAAGAGAGCACAGCCAAAGCTCCACCGCCTGCCACAGCTGCTTCTCAACTGAAGGCCTGGCTCCTAGCTGGCCCCAGCCAACCAGAACACATTCTGTGGTCACCTTGGTTACGACGGACCAATCACGGCAGAGTTCCCTCCGTGTGCCCACCTTGCTGAGAAGGCAGTTGGTCATTACACTGGCCCTCCCTGCCCTGCAGCCCATCCACTCCCTTTCCCAGCACGCAGGTGTGGCCCAGTCTGGGGTTCCATACAGAATTTCCTCAACACAGTCAAATGTTGTCAGGAGGAAAGGAAACCTACAAATGCCCTTGGCATGGCAACTGGGTGAAGAGTGAATACATTTTTCAATTACTGTACACATTTTGGAGAAGAATAGAAAAAATCAAAGAGAAAAAGATGTATACAATAGTTACAAAATGTACAAACATTTACAAACCCTTCAATCAAATAGTTGTTTTCTCCCGCCCTCCCCAAAGGACCAGAGGAAATGTTCTCCTTTATTAAAAGGATAGGAGAGAAAGGTCACCTAAAAAAATCCTGGAAGCAGAAATTATTAATATTCAATAGTATAAGGGACATAAGTATGTTTTGGTGACAAGAATGAGCAATGTGTTAAAATGTGGATACCACAGTGGGATGGGAAATGATCTAATGAACTTCATTTTTTTTAATAGCATCTAGTTAAATCCTGAGAACCTAGATCTAACTAGATGCTATTAATACGTAATATTGTTGCCTAAAGTCCTCGGAATGTCATTAGATAACATTTTGGATGATTCTTGTAAGCTTGTGGCAACACTGAAGATTATGTTGCAAAACAGTGCCTGCACTTAACAAGAGACACACCCCACAAAAATCAGACTTCATTTACCATACATTTAAGGCTTTCCCTCCAGGCCCCAGCCACCCAAGAAAATGTGCTCTTTCTGCGAACTCTGCTCCTTCTTCCGCCCTACCTTCCTCGGATCCACAAGAAGAAAGCGTGTCAAAGATGGTGTATGCCTGTCCCTACAGCACCAGGCAGCCCACTCTCTCCGACCCCCTTCTATTTTTTCCAACAGGGCCCCAAACACTGCTGCCAGATCTCAGGGAGCCAGGGTCCTGTGCTCACCATCAGACATCCTGTCACCACGGGGGTCTGCTGGCTTCTCCCTGCAGGGCAGGCTCCATGGATGCCTGGGTTCCAGACACAGGAAGGAAGGAGCCGGCCCTACCCACCTTCTACCTCCACACCTCCATCCGGGAGAGGAGTATCTATGGAATCCGGTCGTGAGCTGGAGAAAGGGGCTACATCGCTGGCCACAGCCACGTCTGCCAGACTCCTCCCGTCATACATGCGACCCACAGAGCCCAGCAGTGAAGTGCCCAGCCACAGCCACGAGGGCGGCAGCAGGGGCCCTACCACCGCCCAGCGCCCACGCCCAGCCATGGGAGCCATGGTCTGCAGCCTTTGCTGAATCCGAATCCCCACTGACCAGAGGCCCTGAGCCTACGACCCACTTCCTCACTGTGGCCTCTGCTTAACCCGCTCTGGTCTTCCCGCAGCACAAGGCCAGCTGGGCAGGTCCCTGTTAAACCCTTCAGATGCCACCCCAAGTCCCAGCACCTGCTAAAGCCAGCGAGTGATGGCTGGGGGACCTCTGGGAGCCTGGCGGGCAGATGGGGACCGAGCTGGATGACAGGTGAGTGCACACCGGCCCCTGTGTTCCCCGGGGGCTGAGGCTGACAAGCCCATCTCCTCGGTAAGAACCACGCTCCCATTTACTGAGGACGTGAAACCTGGACGGCCTGGTCCTTGTCCGTGTGGGGTTTGACCAGCTTTCCATCTAACTTTGGCAGATGTGTGAGGGCAGGCACCTGAGAGGGCAGGGCAGAGCTATCCTCCATTTTGTGTAACTGGACCCTAGCCCTCACCCAACCAATCAGGGTCATCCAGAGCAGTGACATCACCACCCATATAAAACCCCTGGGCTTGTTGACGTTTGAGCTCTCTGCTGTCTGCCTGAGTGGGTCAGGGCCCATGTTAACATGGAAGAGGCTCTCTTGTTAATTGCATCGGACCAGGCTCCCTGCTGCCGAATCTCGGTACAACAGCACCCAGAGTGGGTGCACCTACCCCTCAAAATACCCTTTTCTAGGCGCGAATTTTCAGCCATGAAGACTTGTCACAGGCTGCATGGCCCTCTTCCGCTGTTTCTCTCCCCTAGCCCTTGACTTGTCCACCAGACTGGCTCAAGCCCGCCTCACCACACCGCCATTTCCACCATTTCTCATGGCGCCTGACCTTGAGCGCTCCCGCTAACCGCCTTTCTCTAGTCTCTCTGGTTTGTTGCCTGGAGAGAGGTCCTGCAGAAGCGGCCTCTGTTCCGCTCTAGCAGCCGGGTGTGTGGGGAGGCCGCCTGGAGCTGGGCATGCGCTCCTGACGTCCAGGGCACACGCTGGCCACGCTGGGGCACGTGCTCTGACGCATGGGGCACGTGCTCTGACGCACAGGATGTGCACACTGATACGCGGGGCATGCGCTCTGACGCATGGGGCACGCGTGCTGTCTCAGGGGGCACGTGGTCTGACGCACAGGGCATGTGGTCTGAGGCCCTGGGCCCGTGCTCTTGACTTCCTGGGCAGGAGCCGGGGAGCGGAGCGCTCTGGTCCCAGAGGCTGGTGGCCGTGGTGCCGCCATGTTGTCCCTGTGCTCCTTTTGCTCCAGGCCGGAGGCTCCTGGGTGTGGCTGTGACCGCCTGCCCTGCGGGCCCTGCAGGTAAGCAGAGCCCCAGGGGAGCTCCCACCGCCAGTGCGGGTGGAGGGATGAAGATCTCACTCCAGGCGCCCCGCTGAGTTTCTTTCTCCCGTTTGTTAGAAGCCATGGCTCGGTGGCCCCTCGGGAGTGAAGCTGTCTGTCCACAGGAGTGATGTCTGTGTGGGTCCCATGTGCTGGGGAGGGGAGGCTGGTTCTGCACCACTTGTCTTGGGCACTGAGGCACCAGGTGGTGGATCTGCTACCGGACCCGGGGGAAGGCCATCGGGCCTGCATCTGCGGATGCACCTGCTCAGTGAGCCTGGGAAAGTGGGGCACCTGGGCAGAGGTGTGCTCTGTTCTCTCAGAGGCCATCTTTCCTTTCCAGCCCCCAGTGTGCAGTCTTGTTCCCTGGAGGAAACCGGATTCCTGCTACAGGGGCTTGGGGGGTGAGGGAGGGAGGTTTGTGTGGTGGCCCAGGCCTCCCTCCTGCCCCAGCTTCTCCCACCAGCCCCAGCTTCTTTCTCCTCCCTCAGCTTTTCCCAACCGCCCCAGCTTCTTTCTCCCCCCTCAGCTTCTCCCACCTGCCCCAGCTTCGCCCCACTGCACACAAGCCCACCTCTCAGTCTGTTCCCACCTTCACAGTGCCTCCATAGGCACACACTGACACACAGTAGGTCTGTCACTGGGTTAGACCTGCCACCCAGAACGGTCAGGACAGGTTAGCATTAGGACATCTTCATGCTGGGATAGGCACTGACCACGACCTGTGTATGGCTATTTGCCCCATCTCTTTATCCTGCTGCACCAGGAACTGCAGTGTCAAACCCACTGGGGTCCTGGCAGGGCCCAGGATATCACTGTGCTCACTGAGCATACCTTCAACACACCTGGCCTGGGCCCAGACAGGGTCCTTACCTGGATGGCAGTATCTCTTCTTCCCATTCTGTATCTGTTTTTGAGAAGGTGGTTATTTCACTCAAGAGGTTCATTGAAATAGTCAGAGCTGCTTAGTCATTCCCACGGAAGAGCAGCCCCCGTGTCCGGCTCTGCAGAGCATCTGGCACTCCTCACAGTCCTTGGTGGGTCAAAGATGGGGTATATCACGAAGCCCTAAGTACAGCTGCCAGCGCTGCAAAATGATTGCCTCACTGGTGCATTCGGAGAGCAAGGTCTATAGCGACAGTCTTTCTCTGCATCTCATACTTGTTAAAAAGGGTAAAGATTCAGATGACACAGTTCAGAAATCATGAACGACCCGATAAAACCTCCACTGCACACTGTTTCTATGGTTGCTTTTTTGGGGAAGACCCTACCTTTAACAGCCACCCAGCTTCTCTTCCCAACCTGGAAAGGTCACATGTTCACCTGCCAGAAATGGGAAGTTCTTTGGAGCCATCATACCTATTGAAAGCATTGTAGTTCCTGCTTGTCCCCTGCTGGCTGTGTGACCACAGGGGGTGCCCAACCTCTCTGAGACAGTTTCTTGCTGCTTACATCACGTGATAAAACAAAACTTTGTCCTCCCAGTGTAGCTCAGTGGTTGAGCATCATCCCAGGATCCAGGAGGTCGTCTGTTTAATTCAGGTAAAGGCACGTGCCTGGGTGTGGACACAATCCCCAGTGTGGGGCATGTAGGAGGCAGCTGATCAGTGATGTTCCTCTGTCATCAATATTTCTATCTATCTCTCTTCCTTCCCTTTTCTCTAAAAATCAATAAGAAACAAAAAAACAAAACAAAAACTTATCCCTGGAATCCTGCACATCCATTTGCTATTGCTGATTGTGAACAACCAGCATGCCTCTGGCACTCCGGTTTCAAATCTCAAAGATATACACACACACATATGACATATACACACACACATGACACATATAATACATATCTTACATTTTCCCACAATATGCAGCTCAAAACCCTGTGGGAAATCACCAGGCATTAGTGCAAGGTTCCAAATAGTAGGCATTTCCTATTAAATGAAATTGGGGGTGGAATTTGTTATATTAACTGAACCAATTTCCATGTGATAGTGAAAATTCTGTCTGGAAGCCTGGTTGTCTCTGTTAACCATCCTTGTGTGTCCCATGACTTACTTAATTTCCATGTGATAGTGAAAATTCTGTCTGGAAGCCTGGTTGTCTCTGTGGCGGCAGCATTCCTTCACCAGGCACATCCTGGCTGCCCTGCGAGAGCACTCCCAATTAAGAAGGCGCGGTTGCATGGCCGAGTCACTGTGCTCGGTGCTGCCAGCTGTGGAATGAGTGCTCCAACCTGGGGAACAGCTTTGGGCCTCCTCATGCCTGTTAACGACCTGCATCAGAATGGGATGCTTTCTTTGTCATTTTACTTAGTTTTCTGTAGAGCAAGATTTGTTTTGTTCGTAAAATCATGACGGTGATAAATGAAGGGGCACTATAAACCCTCCAAAGCGTAGATTGTGGGCTAGGAATACAACAGCAGGTTTTGCTTATGGAAGGAAATATGTCAGCCCTCTAGGTTACAGATTTTTTAAACATGTATTTGCTTAATGAAAAGGTGGTACAAGTGTGTGTGTAAAACTCACAGGGTACAAACGGTATAAGGGTACAGTGGAAACCTAAAACTGGTCTCCAGCTAACAAATCTCTGTCTAGGGGCAACTAAGGTTAACCATCCTTGTGTGTCCCATGACTTACTTTACAGTGAAGGAAAATAGCTCTCAGACCAGCAAAGCGATTAATCAAGCCTCACCACTGGTTACTTGCCGAAACTAGATCAATGGGCCAGGACCTGGCCTCCCCCAACCTAACACATTCTCCCCCATCGTCCGTAGCTGTCCACAGGCTCCAGGCGAACTAGAGACATTCTTTTCTTAAAATACAAACTGAAACATTAATAAAACAGAAAGCCAAGGAGAATCTTCAGACACAGTGCTTTCACTTGGATGAATGTTCAATACAGGACACTGGAGGTTAGTTCTAAAGAGATATATAGGAAATCCATTCCAATGGCCTCAGCTTATAGATGAGGATGCTGAGGTTCCAACAAGGAAATAATTTTCCAGCACATTAATGCTGTCGGGACCTGCTTTTCTGAACTCCAAGCAGTGCTTCTGACTTTGCAGAGGTGATCTGGGGTCTTTGGTCATCTCTTGGTCTGCCTGGCTGCATCTGGACATCATGGCTAAGTTAGAATGGAAAATGCAGGAGCTCACTGATTTCCAAAATGTTTTTACCTATAGGAACTTGCGAGGACATCTCTGGCTAGAAGATTTGGCATTGAGTTTCTGGAAACCTTGAACTGAGACTGATGTTCAAAAGTAGTACCTCCCACTTGGCGCCTGGAGAAAAGCCTTTCCCACACCAGCTGACGGTGAGTTCTTAACCGGTCATTACTAAAACGTGCACCAACTTAGTAATCCACACGTTAAACCTATATGTTTGTGTTAACTAATGTCACCCCAATAAAATGTAATGGAAAAAAGAAAGCAACAATCAATAAAAAATGAATAAATAAAAGGTGTACCTTTTATTTTTTAAAGAAAGGTGGGAAATAGATTGCTAGGCATTTCGACTCTTTTGCCTTGTTAGTAGAGCAAGTTACTGGCTTTGGAAAAATAAAGCAATCATGAATCAAGCTTTGAAGAAAACTATGTAGTAACAAGTTTCCTCAAATCTTTGTAATTTGGGTTGTATTAGACAATGTGATTACAGAGAACAAGAGGAAGATTGACAGTAAGGTGAAAGTTTGAGTACAGTGACCCTCCACCCCTGCTCCGGCAAAATGCTAAGCTTCAAAATGTCCCTGCCTGTGCTACCTCTACAGTCCTTTCTATTTTAAAACTAACAAGCAACTTGGGAGGCAGGAATTTTCACCACTTTCATTCTAAAGGTGAAACTAGAGGCCAGGTACACAAAATTTGTGCACTCTGTGTGTGTGTGTGTGGGGGGGGTGTCCCTCTCAGCCCAGCCTGCACCCTCTCCAATCTGCGACCCCTTGGAGGATGTCCAACTGCCAGTTTAGGCCCGATCCCAAACCAGCAGTCAGATACCCTTAACAATTTGGGATTGCTGGCTCTCAACCTCTCACCTGCCTGCCAGCCTGATCACCCCCTAACCATTCCTCAGCCAGCCTGATTGATGCCTAAAGCTCCTCTGCTGGCCCAATTGCCACCAAGTGCCCTCCCCTGCTGGTCCAGTAACCCCCAACTGCCCTCCCCTGCTGGCCTTGTCATCCCTAACTGCCCTCCCTCCCCTGCATTCCTGGTCACCCCCAACTGTCCATCTTGTGGTGGCCATCTTGTGACCACGTGGGGGAAGCCATCTTTAACCTCATGGGGATGGCTATCTTGTGCAAGAGTGTGATTATATAGGATGATAACATTGTAAGATATTGTATCACACCCTCTCTCGTTTTCCTGTTTCTTGGGTACATCTATAATGAACATTGGGGCAGTAATTACAATGAGTTATTCTCAGCAGTTCTCCACCCTGGATATTATTTTTGCATCATCCATTTAATCAAAAAATAATTATCAAATGCTTATTATGTGCCAGGGTATGTTCTAAGTATATGTGACTTGAAGGTGAACAAGATAGTCCATATCCCTGCCTTCGTGGTGCCCTACATGGTTTTAAGGGAGATGGGCAAGAAACAGTTAAACACAGTAACAGGTTAAATGACTACAGATTGTCAAAGGAGCGCAGAGGAAAATTAACAAGTTTAAGATAAAGAATAAGAGAGTGACTCACCTGAATGAGGGAGGACCTCTTTGTGGAAGTGATGAAGCTGAGCCCTGAAGGATTAGAAGGAACCAGTGCTGTGAGAAGGAGGGGCAGAATGCTCCAGGCCAGGGGAAGGGCGGGTGCAAAGGTCCTGGAGCTGAGTGTGGCACACCAGACAGAAGCAGGGAGGCTCCTGTGGCTGCAACTTAGTGAGAAGAGCTGGAGCAAAAGGAAGAGCTAGGCGGGCCCTGGAGGCTGGGTGAGCTGATAGGACTCTATCCTGGTGTAATGAAGCCATTGGTGTTAGAGCAGGAATGGGGAGCAGTTTCTGTGTGATGCACTCTGTAACCACCCTAGTTGCCATTAAGGTCATTTGCTGTAGATGGAGCTGACAATGAGGTGGAGGCCCTGTCTTTCAGGGACAGCAGCATGCAGTAGCCTCACTGGCTTGGACCACACTCTCTGATAAGAGCGGGATGCTGTGTGGCACTTCTCAGAGGTGCAGTTTGAGCTTTCCCAGAGCCCATTCAAATGGTTGGCATTTAAGTAATGAATACCAGGATTGCTGTGTCCAGTATAGCAAGGCATGTCAGAGACCTTACTGAAATGCAAATCAGCTTTTCTCTCTCCCCTAGTTAAACCCTTCATTGCTGCTGGATAAAACACACACTGCCTAGCCTGGATGCAAAGCCTTCTACACGTAGCCTTGTGACCATTTTCGCTCTTAGCTGCACCACTTTTGCCCTTCTTCCTAAATTCCTGTCTCCTGATCACATTATGCAGGTTCTGTGCCTCGATGTCTCTTTCTGCCTCTTCCTTGAAAAATAACAGACATATGTTGTAGCAATATCTTTACCCACACAACTCCTAGGGCAATGGAAACTAAGGAGAAAATAAACAGATAGGACTATAGCAAAATAAAAAGCTTCTGCACAGCAAAAGAAACCATCAGCAAGACAACAAGAAAGCCCACAGCATGAGAGAACATATTTGCGAATGTTATCTTCGATAAGGGTTTAATCTCCAACTTTTACAGGGAACTTATACAACTTAACAAAAGGAATATAAACAATCCAACCAAAAAATGGGCAAAGGACATACATAGGCACTTTTTGCAAGAGGACATATAGAAGGCCAAGAGAAATATGAAAACATGCTCAAAGTTACTAATAATCCAAAAAATGCAAATCAAAATGACAATGAGGTACCATCTCATACCTGTCCGAATGGCTATCATCAACAAATCAACAAACAACAAGTGCTGGAGAGGATGTGGAGGAAAAGGAACCCTTATGCACTGGTGGGAATTCAGACTGGTGCAGCCACTGTGGAAAACAGTATGGAGTTTCCTCAAAAAGTTAAAAATGGAACTTCTATTGACCTAGTAATCCCACTTTTAGGGATATATCCCAATAAAACAGAAACACAAATCAGAAAGTTTGTATGTGCCCCTATGTTTATAGCAGCACAATTTATAATAACTAAGATTTGGAAACAGCCTAAGTGCCCATCAATAGATGAGTGGCCTATAAAGCAGTTGTACATCTACACAGTGGAATAATATGCTGCTGTAAAGAAAGAAGGAATTCTTACCATTTTCAATAGCATGGCTGGAACTGGAGAGCATTATATTAAGTGAAATAAGCCATAGGAAGGTAAATATCACATGATCCCACTCCTTTGTGGAATATAATAAACAACATATTTCTATGTACAATATCATGTCATCTGAGAATAATGACAGTTTTATTTCTTCCTTTCCAATTTGTATGCCTTGTATTTTTTTCTTCTTTTCTGATGGCTATGACTAGTACTTCCAATACTTTATCAACTCAACAGGAATGGTGAGAGTGGTCATCCCTGTCTTGTTCCTATTCTTAAGGTAAATGGTTTTAGTTTTTTCCCATTGAGTATGAATTTTTTTGGAATAGTCTGAGGAGGATTGGTTAATTTTTTCTTTGAATGTTTGATAAAAGTCCCCTGTGAAGCATCCTGACTAGGGCTTTTATTTGTTGGAAGTTTTTTTTTTTTTTTAAATTACTGCTTCAATTTCATCAATAGTTATCAGTCTATTCAGATATTTTTATTCTTCCTGATAGTTTTGGAAGATTGTATTTTTCTAGTTATATATTAATTTTGTCTAGGTTGTCCATTTTGTTGGAATATTTCTTGCCCATCTATTATGCAAATATTACCTTTTAGGTTGTCCTACAGCTCTTTAAGCTGTCTTCTGTTTTTTAAATTATTGTTTGTGTGTTTGTTTGTTTTTCAGTTCTCTAATTTTTTTCTACCTTATCTTCTAATTCACTGATTTGATCCTTGGCTTCCCCTAATCTGCTGGGTATTTCTTCCACTCTGTTCTATATTAGTGCTGTCATTCTTCACAATTACTATATCTTGTCTCATGCTGTTGAGCATCTATGATATCATTGTTCTAAACTATTGTATCTGATAAATTTCTTCTCTTCATTTAATTTAGCTCTTCTTATGGAGAACTCTCTTGTTCTTTAATTTGGGGATTGCTTCTTTTTCTCCCATTTTAGCTGCCTGTTTGGGTTTGTGTCTGTGTATTAAGTAGAATTGCTATGCCTTCCAATCTGTAGCACAGGATATTGTCAAATGTTGTTTCTAACTTATTAGATCAGGCTAAGACTCAAAGCCTCCAGAAACCTTCCTCTGCCTGGGGACTGATTGAATTCAGTCTGAGGAGGCTCAAAGAATCATCACAGGTTATGTGAGAGGTTTTCCAACAAGGTGGGGCAATTACTTCTGCCTGGAGGCTGATGATATTTTCAGTCTTTATAGCTTGAGTCAAGGGATTTTCCAATAGGGTGGAAATCCTCTGCCCCCCAGGCAAAAACCACCTGGAAAGCAAAAGTCTGCCTGAGAAAGATGTCCCCTGAAGTATGAGTGCAGTTTGACTCAGCATAGGAAACCAGGGTGCCTGTCTTCTGAGCTCTAATCTCAGAGCCCCCAACTATGGCTTCTGCTCACACAGCTCCAGCCAACTTTGCCCTCCCTCTGTTGGAGCCCAAGGTGACTTGCTGCCCTAGAAATTTTGTGCATTGGCCCTTTTCGAAGGTGCCTGCATTTCCAGCCATCTCCCCCTGGCAGATAGCAACCCTGCTGCCTATCACAGCCAGATGTTTTGTGGGCACCTTTCTCAGTTCTGGTGCTCTCTTCTGGGGCCCCAGGTTGGGGTTCTCATTGGCAACCCACCCATAACAGAGATACCTCTCCGGAACTTCAGCTGTATTTGTGGGAGCTGGTTCAGCACTTTCAGTTCTCTGCCCTTCATATCCGTGTCTTTGTGGTCTCCTCTTTCTATCCTTGGTTAACAGGGTTATTTGTAAAGCTTTCCCAACAGCAGGCTGGTTTTACAAATGAGTTCTATACAGTGTGACCACCTTGCCCACTGTTCCATAAGCTTTCCCCTTTACCAGAGCCTCTGCTTCTCTCCCACACCTGACACTGACAGGAAGCCTTCGAAAAACACATTCAAGTTCCAAGTAACAGACTATCTTAAACTGAAAATAAACAAAACATGCAATTTATATACTTTAAAAAGTTTTCTAGTTCAATATTCCGTGGATCCAACCAAAGATACATTCTAGGCTCTCAACAAGTAGATTTTAAAAATTCCTTTGTTACTAAGTTAATTGTTCTGATTTTCCTTTATAGTCTATCTGGATGCTTCCTGCCATCAGACTGAATATTCAGAGTAAAATACCAGCTTTGCCTTGTCACTGAAAAGCTCTCTCCAGACCTGGGCTGGTCATCTAAACTAGGTGGGCGGAGAGAAGGGCTCTTCTGCTTTTCTCGAGGGTTCAGCTCACAATCCTGACCTGGGCTGGTTCTGTACTCAGTCAATCCCTTCCATTGTCTGAGCCTGTGCTGTCTGTGACTATTGACTTATAAGCTTATTCAAGTCAATGCTTTTCATATTTATACCTCCCTCTCCCCAGAGCAGCTAGTGTGGTGCTTTCTATCAAAAGGTACTTAATGATTGTAAAATAAAATTAAGAATGCTGATGAGTTGTGAAGGCTGGAGAATTCAAGGGTAGCAGACACAGGAAGATCACTGTCTCTTAGCATGCAACGTCTCTGACCTCTCTGGTACCTCTGTGGCCTAGCTAAAAACAGGACTGCTGAGAGAATACTCAGAGTCCAGAAAAGTAGTGGGGTACATCCATCTTGAGGGCGTGTGCCTAGATACTGAAATTCAAGAAGGGGACTAACTTTCAGGGTTCCTATCCTGGTTCTAACAACTTGCCAGTTATGTGACCTTGGGCAAGTTCCACAGCCTCCTGTTTAATCTCTGCATGGTGGATGTGGTAAGCTGGTGCCCACTCATCAGACAGTTCTAGCCAGTGTGCCTCCTTGCTGTCCCTCTTCATGGAGCCCTCTCCCCAGAACCTAAGTGGGCCTCAGTTCTCTTTCTTCATAGCACTTACAACCACCCATGTGGTGTATGTTTATTTGATTATATATTAGCCTGCCTCCTGAGCCCTCAAAAAAGTGGGATGTCCCTTACAGAAGAACTTGTTCTCTTCTGCACCTAGAATGGAGCCTGACATGTAGAAAGTGCTTAATATTCCTTGAATGGATGAACTGGGTGAGTTGATTTATATCAAGTTCCTTGATATAAATGTTCAGTACAGGTTACTCATTATGTCAGCTATTATCACTCTTTAGCACCTACGTTCTTTCTAGATGCCTGTGAGGAGACGTACTTATCCAGTGGTACTGCTCCTAGAGCAGTGGTCGGCAAACCACAAGCCACATATGGTTCTTTGGATCCTTGAATGTGGCTCTTCCACAAAATACAACGTGCGGGTGTGCAGGTACAGTGGGATTGAAACTTCGTGGCCCATGCACAGAAGTCGGTTTTCAGCCTGGGCAAGTCTATTTTGGAGAAGTGGTTCTAATGCCGAGCCACACTCAAGGGGCCAAAGAGCTGCATGTGGCTCCTGAGCTGCAGTTTGCCTATCACTGTCCTAGAGGATCGTCTAACTTTGGGAAGAAATGCCTTGATCATCAGGTATATGCTGCAGATGTTGAGATTCATTGAGAAGACCCAGTCTTTCTCTTCACAGTCCAGGTTGGTTCCATGATGCACAAAAACTGGGACAGTGATTACACAATGGGGAAATGATCAATAATTTAAAAATATTTCCATTCAATTTTCTTATCTTTATTATCATTTATTGACTTAGACCAATTATCCCTTCCCTAATCAAGATTTTTAACATATCAAACATACTATCACTTAGTACATTAGGTTAGTAGGTATCTCAACAATCTAAGCTAAATACCTTTATTTGAAAACAATATCCTTCCTTTAAAAGAAGAAGGTGAGAGTTTGGGGCCACCAAACATAAGAAGCTCTATACCGCAGCATAGGAAACATGAAAACAAACATAAATGAGAACAGCACACTGCCCTGACTCCTTTCAAGGGCAATAGTGCCCTCTGGTGGCACAGATTTAACATTCTCAAGGAAAAATCAAAATTGCAAAGAAAACATCTCCAGGCAGCAAAGTATTATCACTATGTCTAACACATGGAGTAAGCAGTGTGGAACAAGCCAGAAACCTTAAAGTAACCTGACTCTTTTGCAAGTCACACTTCCTTCAGAAAGCATTGTTAAAAATGGGATCCCCTGGACCAAAATTATGTAATTAATGATAAAATATTATTGGTGTGACTGTACTTCCAATTAAGAATGACAAAAATCACATGCTCTGTCTCAATACCCCTTACTTAGATGAAAGTTTAATAAATTCTCAGGAACTAATTTTTTAGCTGACTTTTTTTTATGGCTCTGGGTATATTCTTATATGAGGGATGAGCAGGTTGTTTATAAAGTAGGTAATCACAAACTGCTGCTTTAATTTAATTTACAATATTGTAACCTAATTAAATTATGGACATATTAAGATACCCTCTTCCTTACCCTGCCTGGTTCTGAAACATGGTTCAGAGGAAACACAAATATATATTATAAGGCTCTAGGATTATTCTATCAATTCAGCAATACGAATATGACACTACATAAAAAAAATGCAATTTCAGAATGTATCAACTCAGTTTCTGTGTACTGGTAAGCCTCAACTGCACTCTTTACTACTGTCACACCTGAGAGACGACAGTGTTAGCAGTCACTGCATCGACATGTAGCTGCTCCAATTCCATTCTCATCATTCATGTGTGATTTGGCAAGTTTGGGACCAACCTTTCAAGTTTCATGAGTTCCTTCTGCGCTGCATACAAAGGTACAACATGAAACTTCTTTTCCTGGGATTCATTGTCCCAGTAAGAACCACTGAGCTTGGGATAGTATCAAGGACTTGCTAGAATTCTATGTCAAAAAATTGGAAATGTCTGCATTTCAATACATTGAGCACTTGGCTTCTAATAATATACTTAGTTTTAAAGACACTCTACTGGAGAACAGTTTTTATTTTATAAATCCTAGTGGGACATCAGTGACAAGTCTATTGGTGTGAGCCTGTCACCATCCTTAAGAAGGTCAATACCTTTTGATTAGTACCAGTTGTCTTGAATAGGCCACAATTGCCTTTAGGCCCCAAACCCTCGTTAACTCCTACAGCTGTCTTACTTGCAATAAAAATTCTGTCCAATATCAAGTCATATTTTCAAGAACTATATTGTAGCTCATGACAAATAATTTTGCCATATTGTCAAAATTCTTTTTAAAAATATATATTTTATTGATTTTTTTATAGAGAGGAAGGGAGAGAGATAGTCAGAAACATCGATGAGAGAGAAACATCGATCAGCTGCCTCCTGCACATTCCTCCACTGGAGACATGCCAGCAACCAAGGTACATGCCCTTGATTGGAATTGAACCTGGGACCCCTCAGCGTGCAGGCCGACACTCTATCCACTGAGCCAAATCGGTTTCCACTCAAAATTCTTTTAATAAAAATCATAGTAAACTTTCTGTAGGAAGAGCAAAATAAAAAAAAAAAAGTTCTGAATTACCCAGCAACATTAAAGAGAACATCAACTCTCTCGACTTCATTGGCAAACTGATCAATTTGTTTTTGCTTTGTGACATCAAGGACCAGTGTTTGAACACCTGAAAAATAGAAGACCCCATTTCCCTATACCCATAAAAAAATAACCTCTGAGATTCAGCTGTTTGGAAGTGTGAAGACTGCAGTATCTGCCCAGTTAGGCTTCATAGGATTTTCGATCACTAGTAGGGTCTTAAGAATCTCATTAGTATATATTCAAGTCCCTCCCAACTGGACCTCCCAATAACACACTTCCCTGGCTCTCTTCCTATCTCATAATTCTCTGAATTGATTAATAAGGTGTTTGCTGAGTAATGACTTACAGTGAAGTATAAATGATCTATGTCAGATGCTTCTCAGTAAGCAAGCAGTAATAACTAAATGTTGGCTATTTTAGCAACTTCTTTCCCACTGTGATTGAATCCCTATTACAGAAATTCTGAATTGTGTGTGTGTGTGTGTGTGTGTGTGTGTGTGTGTGTAAGGGTAAGTGAGGGAGGGGAAGACAGGGCTGTGGGAAATATTGTTTCTATTTGTGAGCTTTATTTTTTATGTCAATTCCATTATTTATTGAAATGATTTTGTTGGTCAAGGGTATCATCACTTATTTCTGGCCAAAATTGCAAGAAGAAATGAGAGGCCAGAAAAAGGATCTGGCCTTGAAAGAGCGGATGTGGGGTCTGTACTAGTTACTAGAGAAATTTAAACATTCTATTAAGGATAGCAGCACTTGTTATTTTTTAAAAAACAATATATGGTTTTTTTTTTATTATTTTCTTTTGGATAGAGGAAATAAAACATGAACAAACAAAGAAAAAGAAAAATGGAATTGAGTTAGACTGGAATTGAGTTTCAGGAAGACTCCTTTTCCCTTTGTGCTTTTCCTATGTAATAGCTCTACTTTGAGCTGTTGGAGTGATACTTCATCATCATCGTCTAATTCAGTTAAGGGGAGTTTTCTGGGGGACTAGACCTTGAGTATCCTGAAGTTCCACACTACCCTAGCCCTGGTCTTAAGCAAAGATTGCTTTTCCACTGGGGTGAGTAACCTTTGCAAGCATCTGAAAACACTTAGCCAACTCCCAGGGATATTTGAATGGAAGCCACACCTGCTCATAGGCAGATCCTGAGATTTGAGAGGCTTAAGTCTTGGGCATAGGCTCTGGCTGCCGTTGACCACAAGGTTCTCTGCACATGGGCAGTTATGTCAGAGGCTGTTGTTAGGTTACTATGATTCTGAGCTGGGAGATGCTAAACTGCCAAACTGCTGAACTGCTAAACAGCCCTGCTTGAATGCTGTGGCGTGAGGTGGTTGGCTAGAGAGCTAGTTTTGGCTCAGGTGGTGTGATAAGAAGAGGGAAGGTAAAGCTTCTCTAAAGCTTGAACTCTTCACAATGAAGAAAGTTTCTAAGCTCTGGAAGGATGTGGCATGGGGGGCCCAGGTCTATGGTACCAGCAGGCCCATTGTCTCCCCTACCAGCGGGGCCAATGTCTCCCCTACCAGCGGGGCCAAGGTCTCCCCTACCAGTGGGGCCAAGGTCTCCCCTACAAGCACGGGAAGCAGTGGCAAAAGAGCCAGAACGCCCAACTTTAGAAAAGAAGACATGAGTGAGATCCACAGAGAAGCCCGCAAGGGCAATGTCCAGAAGCTGTTACTACTCTTGAAATCTGAAGTCAGTGACCTGAATGAAAGGGACAAGAAAGGAAGGTAATAGGGACTGGGAGGCTGGTGGCCCGGGGTCCTCTGGGAGGGGGCGGGTGGGTTTGGGAGAGGCGCACCCTTCCAGGTCTCAGCAGGTGGAGCAGAGCCTCCTTTCAGCCAGGGCGCTGGGTTGACTTCCCTCTCGGGTCCTTGTAGCATCTCTTTGGTAGACACTTCACCTGGGTTCTAGCAGCCAGTCTAACTATATGAGCAGCAAAAACAAAAACATAAGACCCACTCCTTATTCTCTTACAGGACACTTTACTGATCTCTTTTAGGGTGACTTAACTACATATCAATAATTGAAATTAAGCATATACAGCATTTTATATTTGATGTACACATTTTTGTACCATAATGTTACATACTGTAGAAATTGCCTAATGACAGAGATAATTCCTATGGTAGATCAATTTCTGGGCTAAAAGTTCTTTGGATAAAATCCAATAACCACTTATATCAGTGTACACCTATGTTCTTTATTAAAAACTACTTTTATTGATTTTAGAGTGGGAGAGAGATAGAAGCATCACTGTTGAGAGAGAATCATTCATTGGCTGCCTCTTACATGCCCCACACTGGGGACTGAGCTCACTACCCAGACCTGTGCCCTCTCCTGAATCAAACCGTGTTCTTCTGGTTCATAGTTCAATGCTCACCTACTGAGCTACATAAGGGCTCACCTATGTTTTTTACTGAGGGACCTCAGAAGGAATTTGAAGTGGGAAGAGGGTGTGGTCCTCATTAGGAAGATTCAATTTCTGAAAATGTGTGCTCTCCCTCTGTATCAATTTTACGACCAAATAAATATGGTTTAAGTTTTTCTCACATGTTTTATCATTATGATGAGATTAAAATCTATTTTTTGTATAGTAGATACAGGTTTACCCTTCTAGATATCATATGCTATATATTTCCACAAAGTAGCTGTTTACTAGTACCTGAAAAGACAGATAAATGATTGGAACAGAATGGAAAATGCCCAACTACCCAAATATATGTAAGACTTTAAAACTTGATGCTGCTGACATTTCATGTTTGTAGGAAAAGGTCAGTGACAAATGGTTAAGAAATATCTGTTGAGTATTTGGAGAAAACTAGCTAGATTTTGATCTCCAAATTTTAGATTAAAAATTTTAAATATACTACAATAAATGAGAAAAATACCAGAAGAAAACACAAATGCCTACTTATACTTTTTTTTTAAAATATAATTACAAACACTTTAAAAGCAAGATTTCTGGAGGTTGATTGAGCAATATAAAAAATTCAAACCCTCTGTCAGAAAATAATATTAGCAGGGTAAAAGAAAAAGTACTAGAAAAATATTTGGAATGCTTGTGTATCAGAGAAAAATGCCTTCATTTTACAGAGAAGTTTTTGAAATCAACAAGAAAAAACTGTAATTTGAAAGTGGACAAAGTACTTTTTACATATGTACAAGTGACCAATGGACAAATAAAAAAATATTTAGTGTCCTTGGTAGGAAAGAAATTTAAGTTAAAAGAAGAAAATAATATTTTCCATCCACAAGATCAGTGATTATCCTTATACTGCTGTTTAAAATTTATATTGCTTTTGACTTTTCATAGGCAATTTGGTGCTGAGTACCACATTAAAAATATATTTATATTCTCTATTCCCATCAATTCTATTCATACTAAAATATTTTTATAAAGTAATTAAATAAATTACATATATTTTTAATTCAGCACTGATTAAAATAGCAGTATATTAAGAAGAAAAAGGTCAGTTTGGCTATACATATATTCAAACAGACTATGATCTTCTATTAGTCAAAAATAGGTGCAAAATGTGATAAAATTTATTTCTGTGGCATTTGTATTAAAAATGAACATTTCTTTAAAAAATTTGATTTCTGCAATAAGCATGTACAAAAATTCTAGTAAATATTATGAATGAAATAATCCTGGGGAAGAGCAATAATATGAATCCTGCACTGATAAAATTAATTGCTCACTTCCTGTTTTTTGGAATTATTTTTGAAATTTGTTTGAAGATTGATATCTTCAGAAGGAAAGGGAATCCTTTCTTATGTTTATTTTTATTGTTGACACTATTACAGATGTCCCCAATTCTCCTCCAGCCTCCAAGTGCCTTTCTACCCAGCCCCCTTCAGCCTTTACTTCATAGTTGTCTGTGTCCATGGGCTATTCAAATATGCATATATATTCTTTGGCTAGTCCCCCCAACTATCTCCCTCTGAGATCTGTCAGTCTGTTCCATGTATTCATGCCTCTGGTCCTGTTTTGTTTGTTAGTTTATTTTGTTTGTGAGATTCCACATGTACATGAGATCATATGGTATTTGTCTTTCTCTGACTAGCTTATTTTCTCAGCATGATAATCTTCAGGTCCATCCATGCTGACTGAAAAGAGTATAAGAGTTCCTTCTTTTTTACAGGATTGTAATATTCCATGGTGTAAGTGTAGTACATCTTTATCTACTCATCTGCTGTTGGGCACTTGGAATGCTTTTGATCTGTGCCTGTAGAGTATATGCATATATCTAATTATACACATATGTATTTTGCTTTATATAAATTTGCTACATATAATATGTAAATACTTATAGATTAACCATTTTAGTTGTGTACTTATGAAACTCAAAAATAGTGCACTGGCCAGTGTGGCTCAGCTGGTTGGACTGTTGTCTGGTACCCCTCCTGTACACTGAGAGGGCACATATTTATTCCAGGTCAGAACATATAGGTTGTGGGTTTGATGCTTGTACTTACAAGAGTGAACCAATCAATGTCTCTCTCTCATATTGATGTTTCAATGGTCAATAAAATTATTTTTTAAAATGTTAATTTCTTTTTGTTTTGTTTTTTACAGTATGACAGATGAGTCCTATTTCTTCCATTTTTGTCTACCCTCAGCCTCCACCCTACCACAAGCCTTTCCCATACTAATGACTATGTCCACGGGTTATGCATATATGTATATATGTTCTTTGGTTAATATCTTCCTTCCCCCCCACCCCCATTCTGTTATTCAGTTCCATGTGTCCATACTTCTGGACATACTTTGTTCATTATTTTATTTTGTTTATTAGATTCCACATATAAGTGAGATAATGTGGTATTTGACTTTCTCTAATTGGCTTATTTCTTTAAAAAAATAGAAAATATAAGTGATTATTCTTATTTCAGAAGTATTGATTTAACTTATAAAAGTTTTCTTTGAAAATATTGAACTCTCCCACTATATTTATCCAGTCTTCCAATCCTTTCATACATGAAATATAACCTGAATATCTTTATGTGGCAGACATATTCTACTCAGGACTCTTTTAGACTCTATTTTTATTCTTAAAAATCTTCATGTTGCACAATATGAGCAAAATGAGAAATTAAAAATTGAAGAAATAGGCCCTAATCAGAGTTGAAGTTTTTTATCCCTGCTTTCAAACAAAAATACTTCTGAAAGTAGGAAATTATAAAAGATAACCTTTACCTGCCTTTTGTAAATGTATAATAGCATTAAATAATATTGATTATTGGGAACATCTTTTTCCATACAATTTATAAATTTAAATATTGGACAGAATGAGTCATCCTATTCATTTGAATTTCCTTTGGCTTAAGTTTTCTTTAAAATCAAAGTTAGAATTACTTTTAAAAAATTCTTGTTTTCTCCCTTCCCCCCTCTCTTTCCCTGATAAGGCTTTTAAGAACTAAAATTTATTTAAGTGATTAGAACTGCAAGAGCTCTGTATTACTCACCATTATTTCACTTAATATAAGGCACCATGGATGGCATGATGCCAGTATTTTATGCATCACTATTTTATTTCCCAAATGCTGCCAATAATAGTTGTAACACATTCTGGATTAAAAACTGGATTCTAATGTCAAAGATGTCAAAGTATGAGAAGATAAGCATTTTAGAATCATTGAAATAATATGTTCTTTCTGAACCTTATTTATTTCAGTCAGTATATGCTTTATTTCTAGTTGATCCCTTTTTTATATCCTCAAAGGTCTAATTTATTTTATTGGCCTTTTCTAGGAAATTCTTGAAAAACCTTGTAACTGTGGTTTTGAACTCTATGTCCATTCTTTTTCTTTCCTCCATTTCCTTCCTTTGTGGCCTGCCTCTTCTCTGCATTTTAGCTGCTTCATTGAGTTGATGGAGTATCTTTGTGTGATAGGTGTCCCAGTCGGGCCCAGTAGCTCAGTCTTCCCAGTTACCTGACGTGAACTGTCTTGGTGCAGCCCTTTGTGAGCTGTGTGTGCAGTCTTGTTGTTAAGCCTTGCTTATTGTTGGTATCACTGGGGAGAGTTGATCTCCAAGCCAATTGGCTGTGAGGATCAGCAGTGTCTCACCTAGGAGGGCTTCTTTGCTCTGCTTAGATGGGGCAGAGTCTCGGAGTGTGCAGACAAGCTTTGGTTTCCCATCAACCCCACCCTAAGAGGGTGCTGTTCCTGAGTCCTGCAGTAATGGCTGCTGGCCATGCGCACCTCTGAGAGAGTTTTGCCCACTGCCTGAAAATCCAATTTCTCCTTGACTAGAGCTGGCTATCAGAGCAATAGGGAGGTTTTGTTTTCCTCCCAAACAAGAAAGCTAGCCGTGAGTTAGCTGCTCGCCCTCTCTGTGCGCACTGCGAGTAAGCCAGCAGCATATTTGGCAGCTGCCTTTTCCACACGCAAAACTCTCCTCACCTCCACAGCTCCTGAGGCTCAGTGTCCTTTCACTTCCCTTCCTAGATGGTAAAGCTTTCACTCAGCCAACCTTCTGGTGGTTCAGGGTGATGTTTTTTTCTTGTTTTCCAGTTGTAATTTTAAAATTGTTGTGGTAGGCTGCATTTAGGTGTTTACTTTATGCCACCATCTTGGTTTTCCAAGGCCTGTTTCTTTTATATTTAATTAGAGGCCCCGTGCAAGAAATTCGTATACAGGGAAGGGGATGGCCCTCAGCCCAGCCTAAACCCTCTCTAATCTGGGACCGCTCCAGGGATGTCTGACTGTCCCTTTAGGCCTGATCCCAGTGGGACATCCCTCCAGGGGTGAATTTGTAATATGCAAGTTGCCCATACCTCTGCTACATTCACAAGCCATGCCCACAAGCCAATCAGGAGTGAATATACAAATAAACCCAACCAAGTTGACTGAGGCCACAGAGAACAAGAGGGAGGCTTCGGTTTCCCTGGAAATGGAGGAAGCCAAGCTTTACATCTGCTCTTGCCAGCGTAGGCTCCATTCAATGTTACAAAGTTTCAATGATATAAGATAAATAAATTTCAACAAAAATAGTAGGGTCAAGGTTCTATGGTTCGGCTCACCCAGTGAGATAGGGCTTAAACAGGCAGTCGGACATACCTCTCACAATCCAGGACTGCTGGCTCCCAACTGCTCACCTGCCTGCCTTCCTGATTGCCCCTAACCCCTTCTGCTTGCCAGCATGATAAACCCCTAACCACTCCCCTGCCAGCCTGATTGATGCCTAACTGCTCCCCTACCAGCCTGTTTGCCCCTAACTGCCCTCCCCTGTAGGCCTGCTCAACCCTAACTGCTCTCCCTTGCAGTCCTGGGTTTCCTCCCCATCTGCCCTTCACTACAGGCCCAGTCATCCCCAACTTCCCTCCTCTGCCAGCCTGGTCACCCCTAATTGCCTTCCCCTGCAGTCTTGATCACCTCCAACTGCCCTTCTTTGCAGGCCTGGTCCCTCCCAACTGCCCTCCCCTGCTGACCATCTTGTGTCCACATAGGGCAGGATCTTTGACCACATGGGGCAGCCATCTTGTGTGTTGGAGTGATGGTCAATCTACATATTACTTTTTTATCAGATAGGATAGAGGCGTGGTACATGGGTAGGGCCAGCTGGTTTTCCCTGAAGGGGTCCAGATCAGGGTGAGGGTTCCCTTAGGGCAGCGGTCTTCAAACTACGGCCCGCGGGCCACATGCGGCCCGCAGAGGAGTCTGATCCGGCCCGCCAGGTTTTTTGGGCAGTGAGCGTAGCCGAGGTGTTACAGTAGGAATTAGTAGTTCATATAGTCCAGCCCTCCAGCTCTCTGAGGGACCGTGATCTGGCCCCCACTTTAAAAAGTTTGAGGACCCCTGCCTTAGGGCATGTGGTGCCCTGGTGGAGGCCCTGGTATTTGGGATTTATTTATCTTCTACAATTGAAACTTTGTAGCCTGGAGTGGAGCCAAGCCTTCTGCTCGCTCTGTGGCAGAAGCCATTTCTGTTGGGATTTATTTATCTTCTATAATTGAAACTTTGTAACCTGGAGTGGAGCCTAGGCCCTCCAGGACTGTAGAAGCTTGGCTTCCTCCATCACCGGGGGCAACCCTAGCTTCCTGCTCTGTCCAGCTTTGTGGCTGCTGCCATTTTTTATGGGATTTATGTATCTTCTATTATTGAAACTTTGTAGCATTGAATGGAGGCCTAGGATGACAAGGGCAGGTGGAAAGCTTGGCTTCTTCCATTGCTGGAGAACCCAAGCCTCCCTCCTGCTCTCCATGGCCCCAGCCATCTTGGTTTGGTTTATTTGCATCTTCAATCCTGATTGGCTTGTGGGTGTAGCAGAGGTATGGTCAATTTGCATATTATACTTTTTTTAGATAGGACTAGGGGCCTGGTACATGAAAATTCATGTACTTCTCGGGGGAGAGTGTCTTTCAATCTCGCCTATACCCTCTCACAGTCTGGGAGCCCTCAGGGGCCTAAGTTGCATTCTGAACCCCTCTCTGCAGGAGGTGACTAGCAGACCAATAAGGGATCAGTGCCTGCCTACGAGCAGCTGGTCCTGCCCTCCAATTGCATATCTGCCACTGCTGGTAGCCACCTTCACCCACCCCACCTTCGATCACCATCCCCTCTCTCTGCCCACTTGTACCCACCTTGGCTATCCCACTTTCCAGCCCCACCCTCGGTGGAGCATTCTGCAGTTTGGTGGTATTGCATATTAGGCTTTCATTATATAGGATTGTCTTTCTTTAGCTTATCTGTCTCATCAATTTCACTTTCACCAGCTCCCTATCAAAACTCCCTGTCATCCTTGTTTCAGTGTCATTTTGTTCACTTGTCCAGAAGCAATTGCCATCAGGCCTCCACTCACCATTTCTTGGAGGTCCTTTAGTTTTTATTCTCACGCTTCTCTACCTTATGTCAGGTTTCATCCACCTGCAATTCAAAGGCACTCCCAACGTGTGTGTTTCTTTTTTAGTGTCAGCATTCTGTTTTTATTTTATTTTTTTTATTGTTTAAAGTATTACATATGTCTCCTTTCCCCCCTGTTTTGGATCCCTCAGCAGCCATGCCCACCCCACAGGACAATCCCCCACTGCCCCACTGTCTGTTACCATTGGTTATGCTAATATACATGCATACATATCCTCTTGTTGGTCTCTTGCCCTCCACTCGCCATGATCGTGCCTTTCCTCTGATGTTTCATGGTCTGTTTGGTGTTTCTCTGTCTCTGAATCTATTTTTGTTTACAGTTTATTTAGTTCATTATATTGCACCAATAACTGCGATCATGTGATATTTATCTTTCTTTGACTGGGTTATCTAGCTTAGCATAATGCTCTCCAGGTCCATCCATGCAGTTGCAAATAGCAAAAATTTCTTCTTTTTTATGGCAGCATAGTATTCCATTGTGTAGATGTACCACAGTTCGTTTTTTTGTTTGTTTCTTTTAAAAAATAATTTTAAAAATATATATTTTATTGATTTTTTACAGAGAGGAAGGGAGAGAGATAGAGAGCTAGAAACATTGATGAGAGAGAAACATCGACCAGCTGCCTCTTGCACACCCCCTACCGGGGATGTGCCTGCAACCAATGTACATACCCTTGACCGGAATCGAATCTGGGACCTTTCAGTCTGTAGACCGACGCTCTACCACTGAGCCAAACCGGCTTCGGCAGTACTACAGTTTTTAATCAACTCATCTGTTGATGGGCACTTAGGCTGTTTCCAAATCTTAGTTATTGTAAATCGTACTTCTATGAAAATAGGGGCGTATATGTCCTTTCTGATAGGTGTTTCTGATTTTTTTTGGATAAACTCTTATAAGTGGGATTACTGGGTCAAATGGGAGTTCCATTTTTAACATTTGACAAAATTTCATACTGTTTTACAAGGTGGCATTTCCACCAAAAGTGCATGAGGTTTCTTTTTTCTCCACATTTTTGCCAGCACTTGTTTGTTGATTTGTTGATGATAGCTATTCTGACAGGTGTGAGATGGTACCTCACTGTTGTTTTGATTTCCATCTCTCAAATGATTAGTGACTTTAAGCATATTTTCATATGTCTCTTGGCCTTCTTTAGGTCCTCTTTTGAAAAGAATTTATATATTTCCTTGTCCGTTTTTTGCTTGGTTGTTTATCTTCCTTTTGTTAAGTTGTATGAGTTCCCTGTAAATTTGGGGGATTAAACCCTTATCGGCAAACAGCGCCTTTGTAATATAGCTTGATATCTGGTACTGAGATCCCTCCTACTTTATTCTTCTTTCTATTTTTTTCTTTCTCAGGATTGCTACAGCTATTTGGGGACTTTTTTTTTTTTTTTTTTTTTTTTACTAGTATTCCAGATGAATTTTTGGAACATTCATTCTAGGTCTGTGACATATACTGTTGGTATTTTAATGGGGAGTGCATATAGTGAATCTATAGATTGCTTTGGGTAGTATGGACATTTTAATGATGTTAATTCTACCAATCCATGAACATGGTATGCTCTTCTATCTGTTTATGTCTTCCTCTATCATTACCTTTTTCAGAAAATGATAGAGGAAATGTTCCTGTAGTTTTCCGAATATAGGTCTTTTCCCACCTTAGTTAAGTTTATTCCTAAGTATCTTAGTTTTTTTGGTGTGTTGGTAATTGGGATTTTTTTTTTAAATCTCTCTTTCTGTAAGTTCACTATTGGTGTTATAAAAATGCCATAGATTGCCTGGCATAAATTTTGTATCCTACTACATTACTGAACTCATTTTTTAAGTCTAATAAGTTTTTGATGCACTCTTTAGGGTTTTCTATGTACAGTAGCATGTCATCTGCAAATGTCAGTTTTATGTTTTCTTTTCCAATTTGGATACCTTTTATTTCTTCTTCTTGTCTGATGGCTATGGCTAGAACTTCCAGACTATGTCAAACAGAAGTGGTGAAAGTGGGCATCCCCATCTCATTCCTTTTCTTAAGGGAAATGGTTTTAGTTTTTGCACATTGAGTATGATGTTGGCTGTAGGTTTGTCATATATGGCTTTTATTATGTTGAGGTATGATCCTTCTATTCCCACCTTACTAAGAGTTTTTATCAATAAGGGGTGTTGGATTTTGTCAAATGTTTTTCTGCATCCATTGATATGACTTTGTGATTTTTATCTGTCAATTTGTTTATGTGATTTATCACGTTTATTGATTTGTGAATATTGTGCCACCCTAGAATCAACAGGATAAATCCTACTTGGTCATGGTGTATGATCTTTCTGATGTACTGCTAGAATTTTGTTGAAGATTTTGGCATCTATGTTCATAAGCGATATTGGCCTGTATTTCTCTTTTGTTGTGTTGTCTTTATCTGATTTTGGTATTACGGTAATGTTGGCTTCATAGAATGAGCTTGGAAGTGTTCCTTCCTCTTGAAGTTTTTTGAATAGTCTAAGGAGGATAGGTTTTAGTTCTTTCTTGAATACTTGGTAAAGTCCCCTGTGAAGACATCTGGCCTTGGGCTTTTGTTTGCTGGAAGCTTTTTGATAACTGCTTCAATTTCCTCCCTAGTTGTCAGCCTTTTGAGATTTTTAGAATCTTCCTGAGTGAGATTTGGAAGGTCGTATTTTTTCTAAGAATATGTTCATTTCCTCTAGGATTTCTATCTAGTTTGTTCGAATGGAGTTGTTAATATTATTTTTTCATAATTCCTTGTATTTCTGTGGGGTGTGTTGTTATTTCGCCTTTTTCATTTCTGATTTTGTTTATTTTGATACTCTCTCTTTGCTTATTGATGGGCCTGGCTAGCAGTTCATCAATCTTGTTTATTCTTTCAAAGAACCAGCTCTTGGTTTCATTGATCTTTTGTTTTGTTGGTTTGTTTGTTTGTCTCCATGTAATTTATTTTGCTCTGATCTTTATTATCTCCTTCAATCTGCTCACTGTGGGCTTTTCTTGTTGCGCTCTTTCTAATTCTTTAAGTTGTAGAGTTAGATGATTTATTACAATTTTTTCATGTTTTTTGAGGTAGGCCCGTAGAGCTATAAACCTCCCTCACAGGACTGCTTTCATTGTGTCCCATAGATTTTGCATTGTTGTGTTTTCATTGACATTCATTTCCAGGATGTTTTTAATTTCTTGTTTGAGCTCTTTGGTAACCCACCATTTTTTTAATAGCATGTTATTCAGCTTCCAAGTGTTTGAGTTTTTCTAATTGTTTTTGTTGTAGTTTCTGATATTATGCCATTGTGATGTGAGAAGATGCTTGATAGATTTCAATCTTCTTGAATTCGAAGAGACATTGCCTGTGACCCAATATGTGGTTTATCTTTGAAAATGTCCCATGTACACTTGAAAAGAAAGTATATTTTGTGGCTTTTTGATGAAATGCTCTGAAGGTGTCAGTTAAGTCCATCATCTGATCTAGTGAGTCATCTTGGATTCTTTGCTGATTTTTTTTTAAACTTAAAATTTTATTATATAGAATTCCCAGATGCCTACATATTTCCCTTAATTTTTTCTTTTTCTTTTACATTTTTTTATTAAATTATTATCTGTGTACATATTTTAACATTGCCCCCTCTCCCATACATACCCTCCCTCCCCAGAGTTTTGTGTCCATTGGTTGTACCTATATGCATGTATACAAGTCCTTCGGTTGATCTATTATCTCCCCCAGATCTCCCTACCCTATCTGCTGTAATTTGACAGTCTGCCTGTTGCTTTACTGTCTCTATATCTATCTTTTGGTTCATCAGTTTATAATGTTCTTTATTATCCATAAATGAGTGAGGTCATGTGGTGTTTCTCTTTCATTGACTGGCTTATTTCACTCAGCATGATGTTCTCCAATTCCATCCAGGTTGCTGCAAATAATGAGAATTCCTTCTTTTTATGGCAGCATAGTATTCCATTGTGTAGATGTACCATTGTTTTTTGATCCAATCATCTGCTGACGGGCACCTAGGCTGTTTCCAAATTCTAGCTATTGTAGATTGTGCTGCTATGAACATAGGGATGCATATATCCTTTCTGATTGGTGTTTCTAGTTTCTTAGGATATATTCCTAGGAGTGGGATTACTGGGTCAAATGGGAGTTCCATTTTCAGTTTTTTGAGGAAACTCCACAGTGGTTGCACCAGTCTGCATTCCCACCAGCAGTGCACGAGGGTTCCTTTTTCTCCACAACCTTGCCAACACTTGTTGTTTGTTGATTTGTTGATGTTGGCCATTCTGACAGGTGTGAGATGGTACCGCATTGTTGTTTTGATTTGCATCTCTCTGATAATTAGTGACTTTGAGCATGTTTTCATGTGCCTTTTGGCTTTCCTTCTGTCTTCTTTTGAAAATATTCTATTTAGGTCCGTTGCCCATTTTTTAATTGGATTATTCATCTTCCTTTTATTTAGTTGTATAAGCTGTCTGTAGATATTGGAGATTAAACCTTTATCAGTGGTAACATTTGCAAATATGTTCTCCCTCACAGTGGGCTTTCTTGTTGTTTTGTTGATGGTTTCTTTTGCTGTAAAAAAGCTTTTTATTTTGATGTAGTCCCATTTGTTTATTTTCTCTTTAGCTTCCATTGCCCTAGAGGCAGTATCAGTGAAGAAGTTCTTTTGGCATATGTCTGATATTTTGCTGCCTGTGGATGCTTCTAGTATTTTTATCGTTTCCCGTCTTGAGTTTATTTTTGAGTTTATTTTTGTGTATTGTGTAAGTTGGTGATCTAGTTTCATTCTTTTGCATGTATCTGTCCAATTTTCCCAACACCATTCATTGAAGAGACTGTCTTGACTCCATTGTATATTCCTACCTCCTTTGTCAAACATTAATTGAGCATAGTGATTTGGATTGATATCTGGGTTCTCGATTTGATTCCATTGATCTATATGTCTGTTCTTGTGCCAGTACCAGACTGTTTTGAGAACAGTGGCTTTGTAATAAGCTTGAAGTCTGGTATTGTCTTTGCTGATTTTTTGTCTAGAGAATTTCTCCAATGATGCAAGTGGAGCATTAAAGTTCCCTACTATCATTGTATTGTTGTGTATCTCTCCCTTGATATCATCTAGGAGTTGTTGTTTTTTCTTTCGTTTTTTTTTTTTTTTTCTTTTGTATTTGGTGCTCCTGCATTGGGTGCATTTATGTTTACCAGGGCTATATCCTCTTTCTGTATTGATCTCTTTAGTATTATGAAGTGACCTTTCTTATCTCCTGCTATGGCCTTCTTTTTGAGGTCTTTTGCTACCCCAGATTTTTTTTTTTTTTTTCATTTCCATTTGTCTGGAAGATTTTTTTCCTTCTCTTCACTTTGAGTCTGTGTGACTCCTTTGTTCTGAGGTGGGTCTCTTGCAGACAGCATAATTTTTTTTTTTTATCCATTTAGCCACTTGATTTCTTTTGATTGGAGCATTTAGGCCATTTACATATAAAGTTATTATTGATAGGTACTTGTTTGTATCCATTTTTTATTTGTGCCTGTGTTCCTTCCTCCCTTCCTATTTTTTTTTCCCTTTTACAGCAGTCGATTTAGCATTTCCTGAACTACTGGCTTGGTGGTAATAAACTCCTTTAGACCTTTTTTGGTCTGTGAAGCTCCTGATTTTCTTTTCAATTTTGAATGATAGCCTTGCTGGATTCAGTCCTTTGCTTTCTGTCACTTTGTATATTTTATTCCATTCTTTTCTGGCCTGAAGTGTTCCTGTTGAGAAATCAATTGATAGTCTAATGGAAAATCCCTTATAGTTACTTTCTGTCTCTCTCAGTCAGCCTTTAAGATTCTTACTCTGTCTTTGGTGTTTGTCGATTTAATTATGATGTATCTTGGTGTCGGCTTTTTTGGATTCATCTTGTTTGGGACTCTGTGTGCTTCTTAGACTTGTGAGTTTTATTTTCTCCAATATCAGGGAAATTTTCTGTTATTATTTCTTCAAACAGGTTTTTTATTCTTTGCTTAGTTTCCTCTTTTCTGGCACCCCTATAATGCAAATGTTGTGTATTTCCTATTGTCTCATAACTGCCTTAGGCTCTTCTCCTGCTTTTAAGATTTGTTTTTCCCAATTGCTGCTCTGCTTTGGTGGTTGTTTATTTTTTGTTTGTTTTGTTTTGGGTACCTTGTCTTCTAGTTCGCTTATGCAGTCTCAGTTTCCTATATTCTACTGTTGATACTTGCCATTGTGTTCTTTATTGCAGCCATGTCATTCTTCATTTGCAGTTTCTTCTTCTTCATTTCCCCTTGATTGTTATATATGTTGAATTAGTCTTCCATCCTTTTCAGCATTTTTATAACCATTGCTCTGAATTTTTTCTGTTACAAATAGTTTGCCTCCATTTTGTTTACTTCCTTTTCTGGTGGTACTGCCTTTTCTTTTGTATGTGGGTTGTTTATTTTTCTCCCCATTTTTTTGCTGTTCCTTTGTGGGGTTTTTTTTCTATGTATTAGATCAAACTTCTATGTCACCCAGATATTTTTAATTTTGTCTTGTATAGTAGATGTTTTGTGGGGCCCAGTGGTGAAACTTTCGGGTCTTCTGGTTGGGTATTCTATGGATGCTCCCTACTTTGGATATTTGGGTTCTCCTGGTGTAGTTGGGTCTTGAGGGTTATTGTCCTATTTATGGATGGAGTATCCTCTCCAGTTGTCTGGTTATATGGCTTACTCTCTATCACATTGACCAAAGACCACAAAATACAACTCGATAAGATATGACACAAAGGGAACAAAACACAAATGTACTCACAATACCAATAACCCAATAAAAGTGATTACAAGCGGAAAGAGAATTAAGAGAGAGAAAAGAGAGCAGAAATGGTGCTGAGAAAAAGAAAAAAGGTAATAAAAGAGAAAGAGATGAAAAATGAAGGATAAAAAATATATACATATATGGGGAGAAAACTCCACAAGAAAAATAAATAAACCCCCAAATTCAAACAAACACCAAGAAAAATGTCAGTAGAGAGTACAGAATCTGTAGAGGCAGAGCTTATATCCAAAAGTAAGATAGAGGAATTGAACGAATAGAGTAATGGCCAAGATTCAGTATAGAAGAGGTAGTAAGAGAATGTGTGGATGAGAAGAAAAGTAAAAAGAAAATAATCAATAAATAAAAAATTAAAAGATAAAAAATAAAAAATATTTTAAAAATATTTATCTATATATTAATCCATTTTTTGAAAAGTAGAATAGAGGAAAGAGCAGATAGGCTTGAGTTTAGTGAGTGGAACTAACTAAGACATTTGGAGAAGAAAAGAACAAGAGAGGAAAGGAAAAGTTAAAGCTTAAAAAATTGATTAGCAAAGAAAGAGACAAGAGAAAGATGCATGGACCTGAAGCATGGGAGCAGAAATTAGATATATAAGTAAGCCAACCGAGGCTACAATAATAATAATAACATGTCAATAAAGCAGATAAAGGCCGAAACCAGTTTGGCTCAGTGGATAGAGCATCAGTCTGCAGACTGAAAGGTCCCAGGTTCGATTCCGGTCAAGGTCATATACATTGGTTGTGAGCATATTCCCAGTAGGGGCATGTGCTATCTATCCCTCTCCTTTTCTCTCTGTGAAAAATCAATAAAATATATATTTTTTAAAAATAAAGCAGATAAAGGAGATCAATTTTTAACAAGGGGTAAAAAGAAAGGAGAGAGAGTAACAGTATAGCAGAGATAGGAGAAGTGAAACAGGATGAAAAAAGGGAGAAGTGAGGAAGAAAAGGGTGGAAAAAATAAGATAAAATGAAAATGGAATGAAAAAATAATACAAAAAATAGAAAATTAAAGAATAATAAAAAAATTTTAAGTAAAAGATAAAACAAAACAAAACAAAAAAAAACCTGAAGTGTCATTCATTTCAGCCCAGTTTTAATGTCCTGGGGGCTGGTGTAAGACCTCTCTCTACTGTTCTGTCTGCCACTTCTTAGTTTCCTGCTAGGTAGTTAGCACCATATAGAAGTTTCCAGTAGTCCACCACTTCTCTGTGTCTGTCTCCACAGCCTTGGTTGCAGGCAGGCAGGGCCAATCTGCCTAATTCATCTGCCTGCTTTCATTCTTATTTACACAAACTTCTATTTCTGAAATGGGCTTTAGTTGGGGGTGTTACTATATTCGTTTTGGGACAAAACAGCAACCTCAACCCAGTTTGCAAGGGCTCCTTGGGGCTATGCAGTGTTTGTTTCCTCTGCAAAGATCAAGGCTGGGTGCTCTGCACTAGCTGCCCTTTGGGTGCTGGGAGGGGCTGGCTCTTCAGGAGAAACATGTCTGCTTAGCATTGGAGAGTCCAGAATGTGCCAGTGCCGGATGCCTGGTCACCTTTCCCTATCCTGCTCCTCTCCCCAGTCTCCACAAATCTGCTCCTTCACCTGCACCGTAGCCTTGGTGAGTGCTTGTATTGAAAGGACCAATGAACTGGATTTAGTGAGTAAAAACTGAGAAAATATAAGATTTTTCTTTATAAGAAACCACTGGGAGTTTCTCTCCCCCCTCATATCATGTGGCCCAGGCAGTTCCTCAGGCTGTCTTTCTGGGTGTGGTCTCTCATGGCTGTGGACTTAGATCTAGATTCCCTGGCTGCCAGTTGTCCTGAGGACTCCCTCCCACAGTCGAGGTTTGTGTGTCCCAAAGGGACGCGAAGTTGGTGCAGCACAGGTTCTTTCTGAACCTCTTGTCCCAGTGGTCGAGAATCTTTCTCTCAAGCCCAGATCCTGGATCCTACCATTTTCCAGGTGTCCTCTGTCATTTTCAGCCATGTTTTGTCTCGCCAGCTATTTAATTAGTCGATTCCAGGTGGATGTTGATTTAGTTGTTCCTTCTATCTGTTACATGTGAAGGTGCTGGATACGTCGGCCTATTTGGCCCCCATTTGGAAAACCAGCACTCTTTCTTATTGTCTGTGCCAGTTGCTTATTGCTACTTAATAACCACCTCCAAACCTGTGTCTTAAAGCAGAATTTACTTGTTCACAAAACTGCAGTGAGGCCAGCTCATTTCTGTTCCACTTGCCACCAGCTGGGATGACCTGAAGCTGGGAAGTGGAATCATCTAAAGGCTTGTTTGTTGACGGGTTTGTCAGGTGCAGTGGGATTTTAACTGGGACACTCACTGGTGCAGTCTCACCAGGAGACCTGTATGAGGACAGACCATATGGCCTGGGCTCCTTCCTTTTTCACAATATGGTGGTAGGTTCTCAGGGTGAGCTCTAGGGAGAGAGTCAGATGGCACCCAGATATAGCAGTCACCATTATCACTGACATTCCAGCAAGTTTGTTATTGTTGACTAGAGGCCCAGTGCACGAAATTCATGCACGGGGGTGGGGTGCGGGGGAGGGGTGTCCCTCAGTCCAACCTGAACCCACTCCAATCTGGGACCCCTCGGGGGATGTCTGACTGCCTGTTTAGGCCCGATCCCATATGGATCGGGCCTAAACAGGCAGTCAGACATCCCTCTCACAATACAGGACTGCTGGCTCCCAACTGCTCACCTGCCTGCCTGATTGACCCTAACCACTTCTGCCTACCAGACTGATCACCCCCTAACCACTCCTCTGACAGCCTGATTGACACCTAACTGTCCCCCTGCCAGCCCAATAGTCCACAACTGCCCTCCCCTGACCGCCCAGTCACCTCTACATTCCCTCCCCTGAATATTCTCTCTTTATTAGATAGGGTTTTTTCTTTAACATATTGTTGGACAGTGTTCCTGCCTTGGTCTTGAAAAACCAGTAAAAATGGAAATCCAAACTAAAAGTGTCATAAAATAAACTCATTAAACAGGAATTTTATGAGATCTTGGAAAGGTGATATCATGTGGTTGTTTCTTCCTTTTTTCCATTCTCTTTCTATTTCTTGATGTTTCATCTTTTGCCCTTTCTTCTCTCTTTTTATTCATTTTCTGTCTCTAATTACTCTGCTGGGGGCAAGGAAAATTCCAAGGCTATAGGTGTGTGTGTGGGAATCCCTCCATGGGGGTTCAGGTCCTTTGGAAGCTGACACCCCAGGCTTCCCCAGGGAAGGGATAGCTCTTGTGGGCACAGCTGCCTCCCAGGCCTGCACCCCCCAGCTGTTGATGGGAGCTGAATGCTGTGGAGGTGGGAGGAGGGAGGGGATAGCCGGTTGCGGGCTCTTCTCAGACCCCCAACCCAGGCTGAGGCCAGGAGCAGATTGTGCTTGCAGGAGGGGGGGAGCGGGTAGAGGGTTTAGGGGGAAGAAGGGGGGAGGGCATGGCTGCTGCCCAGGCCAAGGCTAGGGTTGCAGCTGGGAATGGATCGTGAATGGGGTGTGCGCAGCCTCCCAGGCCTATGGCTCAGGTTGCAGTTGGGAGCTAATCATACCAGGGGTGCATGGCTGCTCTCTCAGGTCACTACCCAGGTCGCCACTGGGACCTGATCGCATCAAGGTGTGTACCACCTCCCAGGCCTGTAGTCCAGAACGGGGCTGGGAGCAGATCTCACAGGGGAAGGAGGGACACCACCTTCCAGACCAACAGCCTGGGTCTCGGCTGGCAGCAAATCCTGCAGGGGGTGTGCGCTGCATCCCAGGCCTATGGCCCAGGTTACAGCTGGGAACTGATCCTGCCAGGGGTGTGAAGGCGCCTCCCAGGCCAACAGCCAGGGCCTCATGCTTCCTGCTCTCAGAGGCAGCCCTCCCTGGGCCTGAGAGGAGCAGGTGCCACCATCTTGTGTCTAAGGGTGCTTCCATTTTTGTTGCGGGGTGATGGTTAATTTGCATATTACTCTTTTATTAGATAGGATGATGTTTTGTTTAGTATGTTCCCTTATTTTGTGCAAAGTAACAAAGAAATTTAGGATAGCATTGTAGAATTAAGCCCCCGCCCCCACTTTTTGGTTCTAAAAAATGTAGGGCTTATGTTGCTAAACTTTGACAGTAAGAGTTTTACTTTTTCTGTAATCAGGGAATCATTTCTTCTTGTAATACAATTAAAATTAGCATAAAATGTTTCTGGTTCAATAAAAGACCTATGGCATTAGAATCCATATTCATAAGATTAATTAATTACTCTTATTTTGAAAGTCTTATCTTGGGAAGCATTTGGTGACTTTTCTGAATACCACAATATGATATCCCTAAGACTTTTTTTTAAAGATTATGAAGAGTTAAGAAAGGAGAAGAGGTAAGAGACTTTCTACTAAGGGGCAACGTGAAGTCATTTTTGTGGAGGAAAGACATGACACAGTCATAGGAAAAGGAGTATAAAGTCAAGTGCAAAGTTGCGTGGCAAAGATGACAACAGTACATGTTTTTGTGACTCCTGGTCATTTTCACTTTGGTCGGTCTTGATTCTGAATAATTCAAGATGCTACATTTGAAGATTCTACCACTGTACAGATAACATTTTATTGCAACTGAACTCATTTCAAAATTTCATACTGGTGTCCATACCTTCATAACCAAACTATATTCTTTTATTCATGCAGAATGATGAGCTTATAGCAAGACTGCAACCAGCAACTTCAAAACCTGTATGTCTGAATGAAGAAAAGACACGTCCACAGGAGTTATCAGTGGAAGCACTTCTAAAGAAACGTGAACAATTAAAGGCTAAAAAAGAGAAGTGGAAACAAAGAGCAGTAAACCTCAGAACAGATAAGAAAATGCAAATGTCAGAAGGCTGTGCTAGAGAAAAGTATAAACAGAAGTTTGAAGAAACTATAAAGGGTTTGGCAGATAAAGTGACACAGCTTGATCTAATTTTACAGGTTAATTTACTTATTTAATTCACTTAACTCAAAATTAAATTTTGGATAAATGCAGTGTTTTTGCCTTTCCTCTGTTTCCTTTAATAGCAATTTTATTTTATAGATTTCTGGAAGGAAGGTGGCATTTGTTTTTCCTTTTTAGAATTTCAGTTTCCATCATTATTATCACTGAATTGATCTTTCCAAATGATTCTTAGTAAAGGATCATTTTATTTTTAAGACCAGTTGATGTTAAACAAGACTGTTTGACAGAAAAGGGGAAAATGTGATTTAAAAATTGTTCCATACTCTTGAATTAAATTATATCATTCTACTTTAAAAGTTTAAACTGATTCTATTATTCTTTTAATTATCATATTACATGGATACTATTAGAAGAATTATTAACTCTATAACTCAGATTTAATTTAGTGGACATTGATGATAAATATTTTAAATGTCAGCTTTTTTTCACACTTAAAGCTGATCTCTGAGTCATTCACTCAAAACTAAAGAAAACAATTGTAACTATTCAGGATATACTTACTTTAAAATATATCCTTTTTATTTGCTTTAGACACGAAGGCCATCTCAAGAAACCTCAGAGCAGTTAATATGTATGCATAATGCTTCAGTAAGAAGTCATTTGGAACTCAGAACTCATCTTTTTCCAAACTTCTCAAGATGACAGCAAAAAGAGAATCTGAAAAAACATGTGCAACTCTACCAAGAAGAATTGTAACCCAGAAAATTATTGGGAAAAAAATGAGCTTTATAAGTCAAATGCAGAATCAAAGAAAATAAATTTAACTCATTAATTATCCTCTAAACTTTAAACATAATTACAATTGTGCCAGGTTTATAAGACTAGTGGGGTGTGAAAGCTAACTAAATAGTATAACTTTGGGAAATGATGTTAGTAAATAAACTTACCTTTCAAATGTTTTTTTCCAGAACAGTTTCATCTCTCCTCCTTTTTTGGTTTTAGGTACCTTTAGTTTTTCCCCCCTTAATATCTTCATGTAGTTAACCTGATCTATTAGTCTTTAAGCTGAATGTCTTGAAGCTCTAAAATTTATCAATATTATTATAAAATCGCTTGTCAGAATTTCCCTAAATAGAAACATTTAAGATAACAACTCAAGGGGGAGAGAAAAAATGGTGAAGGAATAGACGGACATGTCCTGAGCCTTGTCCCAGAGCAAATAGAGTGAGTGACTGAAATGAATAGAATTCAGTCCAAATTGGCAAAGGAGACTAAGATGGTGAGATAGTTTGCAGCTGGGAAGGGCAGAGATCCCCCTTGATAAAGGTAAAATCAAGGATCTAGGCAGGAGAGTCTGCCAGACCACTGTGTGAAGAGGGTCAGGGGGAAACCGCTGGTGCCAAGCAGCATCTCTGAGGACAGGCAAGGCATCAGACTGTGAAAAAAGGGTCCAAGGGACTGTGGGAGGCAGGGGAATTTGGACTTTGGATTTTGGATCTGAGCTCTGGTAGGCCTGAAGGGCTGGCTGGAGGACACAGTGCTGGCAAGGGAGGAGCTTGCAGAGACGTAATCCTGCCACACTCTGGGGCCTGTGCCTTTCTTCACTGAACCTAGTTCATAGGATCTTTCGGATACAGGCACTTACCTGTGGCTGAGGTGTTGGAGAAGGTGTGGATTTGTAGAGTCTGGGGAAGGGAGGCGGTCCAGGAGAGGTGGTAGCGAGTCTGGTGCTGAGCCTGGTCCTGGGTCCCATTTTCTCCTGAGAGATAGCCCATCCCTCCAGACTCCAGGCAACCAATACAGCCACACTCAGATTCCACCCTGAATGACACAAAGGAATCTGAATTGTCCCTGAGTATCCATAGGGATGAGCCTAAAGAGAAATCTTCAGCCCCAGCAATGGGAAACTGAGAAACAGTACAGTACAGACAACTGGGATCATAAGCCAGCCAAAAGAATGACTCTTTATTTTTTTCACTTTTACTTTTATTTTTTAATTTTGTTATACTTTTTTTCCTTTTTATTTCTTCTTATTTTCTTATTTTTTCTGTTTGTTGATTTATTTTCTATTTCTTTTCATGTTAGTTTTCCATAACTATATTTTATTTTATTTTATCTGCTATTTTAAATTTTTATACCATTTTTTAAAATCAATTTCTTTTTGTATTTTTGGTAAATTTATTATTATATTATTCTCATTCTTTCTTCTCATTCCCTTTCTACTTCCTCAATACTGAATTGTGGTCTTCTCCATATTCATCCAATTCTTAATCTTATTTTCAATATATAAGCTCAGCCTTTTCAGATTCTGCCCCAGCCCTCTTTGCTGGGTGTTTGTATTTTTTTTTTGGTTTATCTATTGGTTCTTTGGTGTCTTAACAAGCGCGCACCCCCCGCCATATATATATGTGTGTGTGTGTATATCTTTTTTTTCTACCTTTCTCTTTTATCTCTTATGTTTTTCTCTCTCTTCCATATCATTTGTTTTATCTTTTCTCTCCCCTAATTCTCTTTTCTCTGGTGGTCACTTATATTGCCAACTCCCCCATCTGAGGAGAAGCAACCACATAAGTAGATCACCCCATCTGAGGAGCAGCAGCCACATGAGCATCCTGCTTACAACTGAGGAGCGACAGCCCTATACATTTAGACCCTGTCCATGGAGCAGCAGCTGTACTCAGCTCGCACTCTGAACCTGTCTGCACCCTGCAAGCAGCTACTCCCACCCGAGGAGCAGCATCTGCACAAGCAGACCGCCCCTCAACCGAGGAGAAGCAGGTGTGCGATCAACCTGCACCCATATGAGGAGCAGCAGCCCTGCAAGCATCCTGCCCCTGCCCAAGGAGCGGCAGCATCACGTGCAACCCACCCCATCTGAGGAACAGCAGCAGCACGCAGCCAGCCCCCATCTAAAAAGCAACATCTATGTGAGCAGTCTGCCCCTGTCCAAGGAGCTTCAGCAAAATGAGCAGTCAGCCCTTGTCCAAGGAGCAGCAGCCACATGCAACCAGTCTGAGGAGCAGCAGCCTCATAATCAGCCCACCCCCAACAGCAGCTGTGCAAGCAGCCTCCCCCACCAGTCAGAGGAGTCACCACTGCTGAAAACAGCGCCCACCAAAGAAGCTGCTGCCAACTGAGAAGCAGCTGCTAGTGACTGCCCGTGGAGCAACTGCAGCCTGAGGAGCCACTGCCACCCAAGGAGCAGCCCCTGAATGACTCAACATCTAGATCAGTTGTTGAGACCAAAAATGGGTAGTCAAAGAAACCCTCAAAGGAAAGAAAAGGAGGAATCACCAGGAAAACAACTAAGTGAAACAGAGGCATGCAATATGTCAGAAAAATAATTCAGAATAAGCACCCAAGGGATCATAAACCAGATGGAAGAAAACAAAAACAAAAACAAAATACCTCTTGTAAGAATCAAGAAGAAATAGATGAAAAATCAGCAACTTATATGATTCAAGAAAAAGTGAAGAGTGAGATAGCTGCAATAAAAACACCATGGAAAGTTTCAACAGTAGACTGAGTAGCAGAGGACTGAATTAACAAATTAGAAGACAGGTTAGCAAAACACAGCCTACCTGAATTGCAACTGGAGAAAAAAATTAAAATACAGGAGAGGAGAAACCAAGATGACAGCATAGGTAAACACCTAAACTGATGCCTTGCACAACAATTTCAAAACTACAACTAGCCGAAAAACGGTTTGGCTCAGTAGATAGAACCTGCGGACTGAAAGGTCCCATGTTCGATTCTGGTCAAGGGTATGCACATTGTTGCGGGCACATCCCTGGTGGGTATGCAGGAGGCAGCTGGTTGATGTTTCTCTCTCATTGATGTTTCTAGCCCTCTACTTTCCTCTCTGTAAAAAAATCAATTAAAATATATTAAAAAAAATAACTTCCATTTCTCAAGTTCACATAAAAAAACAAAACAAAACAAAACAAAAACAACCAAAAAACCTATAACTAAAAGACAAAACAAATATCATCCAGAACCACAGGAAAGCTGGATGAGTACAACTTGAAGGAAAGAAGAAATTGTACAACTTGAAGGAAAGAGGAAAGCACACAGAGAGTAAGAGGAGTTGCAAAATGCTGAGCTACAGAGACACACGAGCAGGTGGCTGAGTGCCTGGCTGGCTTTCTCTAGCGGGAAGGAGACAAAAACTCCTGACTGTGCTGAACCCCAGTTCCAACTGCACTGACCCCCATTTCCAGCTGAGACCCTAGGGACCCAGGCTTATATGGGGAGAATAAGGACTGTTAGATGGAAACTCAGGGGAGCTGTGAAAGACAGAGGTCTGGAGGTGTGAAGAGAGGACTGACTGCTGAATGCCACTGGCTTTCTCTAGGGAGTGGGAAATGGAAGGTCCCCCACTATGCTGAACTCCAGTTCAGGTGAGAATCTGAAAATCCAGATTCATTGGGGGAGAAACTGGACTATCTGGCAGTGGGCAAAACTCGAGGGCAGCTTACTATTAAAGGTTTTTGCAGTGATTACCGAGGGGCACTGAGACCCACTGGCCTATTAGGACAGGGCTGACAGGAACGCAAGATTGCACATCCCTAAGACACCCCCCCCCCATTCTAGCAGAGCACAGAGGCTTCTGCAATTTTACAAGTCTTGTGTCATATGACTATCTCCATCAGAGAAGTTTTCCCAGCATAAACACAGCTGATCCTCACAGCCAATTTGCCTGCAGGTCAATTATTCCCAGTAATACCAACAACAATCAAGATTTAAGTACAACAAGGCTGTACCACACAAAGGGGTGCACCAAGAGTGTCCACCTTAGGTAACTGGGGAGGCTGCGCTCCTGGGCCATATAGGACACCTAGCACACATATCTACAATACCAATTCAGGGAAGCAGTGAAAGTGTGGATACAAAAAAGCAGATCATTAATAAAAGAAATGGAAGAAAATAAATGGCTGGATATAGAGTATAAAACCACGGTTATAAGGTTTTTCAAGAATTTCCTAGAAAAGGCTGATAAATTTAGCGAAACCCTCTAGTACATGAAGAAGGACTAACTAGAAATTAAACAAACATTGACTGAAATATGAAATATTATACAGAGACCCAATCGTATACTAGAGGAATGTAAGAATCAACTCAAAGAAGTAAAATACAAAGAAGCAAAAAACAATTGGAAAAGCAAAAAGAAAAAAATAATCCAAAAATTTGAAGATAGTGTAAGAAGCCTCTGGGGCAACTTCCAGCGTACCAACATCAGAATAATGGGGATGTTAGAAGAAGAGAGAGAACAAGATACTGATAACCTATTTGAAGAAATAATGACCAAAAACTTCCCCCACCTGGTGAAAGAAATAGACTTACAAGTCCAGGAAGTGCACAGAATCCCAAACAAAAGGAATCCAAAGAGGACCACACCAAGACAGATCATAATTAAAATGCCAAGAGCAAAGTCAAAGAGAGAATCTTGAAAGCAGCAAGAGAAAAACAGTTACCTACAAGGGAGCACCCATATGACTGTCAGCTGATTTCTCAACAGAAACTATGCAGGCCAGAAGGGAGTGGCAAGAAATAAACTAAGGAATAAACTAGGAATAAACTAAGGAGGTAAAAGAACTACACTTAGAAAACTATCAGACACTGAAAAAAGATATAGAGGAAGACATAAACAGATGGAAGAACATACTGTGTTCATAGATTGGTAGAATCAACATCATCAAAATGTCCATACTACCCAAAGCAATCTATAAATTCAATGCACTTCCCATTAAAATACCAACAGCATAATTCACAGACCTAGAATGGACCTTCAAAAATTCATCTGGAATTAAAAAAAAAAAAAAAAAAAAAAAAAGACCCAGAATAGCAGCAGTAATTCTGAGAAAGAAGGACAAAGTAGGGAGGATCTCAATACCATATATCAAGCTGTATTACAAAGCCACAGTTCTCAAAACAGCCTGGTACTGGCACAAGAACAGACATATAGACCAATGGGATAGAATAGAGGACCCAGAAATCGACCCAAACCACTATGCCCTATTAATATTTGACAAAGGAGGCATGAACATACAATGGAGTCAAGACAGTCTCTTCATCAAATGTTGTTGGGGAAGTTGGACAGATACATGCAAAAAAATGAAACTAGCCCACAAACTTACACCATACACAAAAATAATCTCAGAATGGATAAATGACTTAAACATAAGATGAGAATCAATAAAAAATATTAGAGGAATTCATGGGCAGCAAAATCTCAGAAATATGTCCAAGCAATTTCTTCACTGATACTGCTCCTAGGGTAATGGAAACTAAAAAGAAAATAAATGGGACTACATGAAAATAAAAAGCTTTTGCACAACCAAGGAAAACATCAACAAAACAAGAAAGCCCACTGAATGGGGAATATATTTGCCAATGATATCACCAGATAAGGGTTTAATCTCCAACATCTACGGGCAATTTATACAACTTAATAAAAGGAAGATAAATGATCCAATAAAAATGGGCAATGGACCTAAATAGATACTTTTCGAAAGAATACAGAAGGAAGGCCAAGAGACATATGAAAACATGCTCAAAGTCACTAATTATCAGAGAGATGCAAATCAAAATGACAATGTGGTACCATCTCACACCTGTCAGAATGGCCAACATCAACAAATCAACAAATGACAAGTTTTGGCGAGGACGCAGAGAAAAAGAAACCCTTGTGCACTGCTGGTGGGAATGCAGACTTGTGCAACCACTGTGGAGAACATTATGGAGTTTTATAAAAAAACTAAAAATGGAACCCCCATTTGACCCAGTGATCTCACTTCTAGGAATATATCCCAAGAAACTAGAAACACAAATCAGAAAGCATATATGCACCCCTGTGTTCATAGCAGCACAATTCACTATAGCTAAGATTTTGAAATAGCCTAAGTGCCAATCAGCAGATGAGTGGATTAAAAAACTGTAGTACATCTACACAATGCAATGCTATGCTGTGGGTAAAAATCAAGGAGTTCTTACCATTTGCAACAACATGGATGGAGTTGGAGAGCATTATACTAAGTGAAATAAGCCAGGCAAAGAAAGATAAATATCACATGATCTCACTCATTTATGGAAAATAATGAACAAAATAAACTGATGAACAAAATCAGATCTAGAGACAGAGAAACATCGATCAGAACGTCAAACCTGAAGGAAGGGGAAGGGTGGGGGTAGAGGAGAGATCAACCAAAGGACTGATATTCATGCATATAAGCCTAACCAATGGACACAGACAACATGGGGGTAAGGGCATGAATGGAGGGTTGGAGGATGCTAATGGGGGAATAAGGATACATATAATACCTTAATTAATGAAGAAATTTTTAAAAAGAAATAACTTAAACACAAAGGGTTAAGTTATTCCAACACATTCTGGTACTTGGTAAATTTGAGGTTTTGATGGTGATCTTAGTTATTATCACTAGAGGGCGCCTTTAGACAAACTACCCTTTGTAGGTTTTTCTATTCTACATAGAGCCATACATATTAAATGGCAAAGATTAACATGGGGTGAGGGGCAGTGTAATGGACAAAATGGCTAAAAATAATGTGATCTGCAGAAGGAGTGTGTGGGGAAGATAGAAAGGGCAGATCCCACCTCCAACGCCTTGGTAACAGTGCTATAAGCAATGGCCTCTGGAACTGTTTTCATCATTTGATCACCAGCCAGACCATCTTGTTATTCGTTAAAGGCTGTTGCTCTAAATTATGCCTTGGTGTCAAATGATTACTGTCTCCAAGGTAATGAGTGTATTGTACAGGGTGGTAAAGGCAAATGCTTGACAATGTCATTGAGGGATTTTTTTTTTTTTAATCCCTAGAGTGGCTACTAAATATGTCCAAGGGCGTCTTCCAGAGGCAGCACGTATTACCTGATAAGCCGTCTGCATCACTGATAGCCTCCCTGCTTTGGATTACTTAGCTGGGGCTCCCTCTCCCCACTGCCTGGAAACGTAAGTAGTTTTTAGACCCTATGCCTGAACAGAATAGCTCTTTTCTGACACATTTTCATTGTTAAAATGCTATTTAATGGGAAATTCCATTTACTATTGTGGCTACTTAAAAAAGTGCAAAAATCACTTAGGGAAAAATAAAATACTAAGCATATGTTGTTTACAATTTTCACAGGGCTCAGAAGCAGCTAGCAGAGGTCAGCACCGAAGTTGTTCTTCTTGTAGAAACAAAATAGATGACTGAGCACTACTAACACAGGCCAGTCCTGGAGACACCTTGCATGGAAATCCTAATAATAGTTTTGTATGCAACAGAAAACTTGGTGATTCCTATTCTGAGACTCTGTTGTTATGAATTAAATAAATTTGTTATACTAAACTGATTAATTTCTGTTTTTAAGTGAATTTTTTTTGTCATATTCTTACATACAGACCATTCTTAATTGCTACTTTTCTTACAGCATTTTTATTTCAGTTTTTATAAAATGTCTTGCTGAGCAGTTGTGCATTTTCTAAATAGTGAAATGAAGGAAATATTTGAATTTTTATTTTATACATTTCCATTTTAATGTATCTATCTTGCCAGCCCTTGAATGACTGATGACTAAGATGGAAGTGTCAGGCCCTCTTCACATAGCAACTAGTTTTCATTGTGTATCAGTTATTAATATATCCATTCATTATCTCATTCATTGAGCTTTGTAGTTTCATAATTAGTTTGGTTCTTTTTAAAATTTTCATCTCTTTGGTTAAGTACTTCTTTTGTTCATTAATTTTATTCCTGAGCTCATTGAACTGCATTCTTGTATCTCGTTGAGTTTCTCCATGACTGCTGTTGTGATTTCTCTCTCCTTCATATCACAATCATCCATTATTTTTAATTCCTTCCTGTGTAATTGTTACCTTGATGGTCCATGCTGCTTGATGGGTTGTTCCACTGCTGGCACATTTGAAGTGGTGAACACCTTTTTATTTAGGAACATTTTCCTTTCCACAATTCAGCAGGTTGATAATTTGAGGTCTTTCTTTTGTTATCCAGTAGATGATACCGTGTTTCCCTAAAAATAAGACATCCTCCGAAAATAAGACCTAGCGCATGGAAAAATAAGACATCCCCTGAAAATAAGATCTAGCGCATCTTTGGGAGCAAAAATTAATATGAGACACTGCCTTATTTTCGGGGAAACAGGGTAGTATAGTGCAGTTTTTGTTTTCTCTTACCTGTACTAGTGAAGCTTGGGGAGGGAGATGCTTATGAGTAAAGGTGTATTGCCTTGGACATGGGAGTGGACATGGGGTGACCAGAGTAGTGGGTTCTGGTGCTGGATCCGGGTTGCCTGGATCCTAGCGCATGGAAAAATAAGAAATGCCCCTGGCAGGGGATGTGGCCAGTTGAGGGGAGCCAGTGTATGAGCCCTCCAAACTGTTACTTCATTCCCATGGCCACTGGCAGCAAGATACTGTGGCCTGGAGGCTGGACACTTTGTTTTGCTGCTGCTGCTGCTGCTGCTGCTGGTCTGTGATGGAGTGAGCACAGCTGCAACTGGGGAGAGATCTGGATTGGGGGGTGGGAGAGTTAGGAATGCTGGCAGTGGCCCTGCACTGGTTTGTGGTGTGGCAGCTGCACCCTGACTCAACCACTGCTTCTGTGTTTGCTGGGCCTGTAGGTTCAGCCTTGCTGCAGTGACAGGTCTGTCCCTGTTGTCACCTCTACCCCCTCTCATGCTGCCTCACACATTCCAATACGCCCACCTTCGGAAGTGCTGGCCCGTGGACCTTTCAGTGTGTGGTGCACAGGAACCTTTGTTGGGCACATACAAAGGAGGTCTCACTTCACCATGATGCTGTCACTCACCAAAATACCCATTTCAATCAGTGCCCATTGGCTTATGGTTTTGACGTGCTTTTATGGCCATAATGCAGAGAAAAACAGCATAGGCCTGGGCTAAATAAGGCTTCAACCTTGTTTTTTTCATTTGGCTTCACTGGAACACATCATAGAAGAGCAAAGCTGAGGATTTTTAGACCACCTTTTGGGCAAATATGATCTAAGTGCTTCAAAGTTGTGAAACTGCACTACTGGGTACAAAAAGAAAATGAATGGCAAATACTTCTGTAAATGGTTAGGCATGAGGCAAACCTAAAATGTTCTTGTTGGTTCTTACCAGGAAAATCAGATAAGGTCTCATTTCAGAAGATGATGAAAGAGTGTGTAGCTGCAGAAACAATACAAGATAAGATATTTGTGAAAAATGTTTCTTTAATCTTTTGGAAATAAAGTGTTTTTGTTTTTAGAATTTCTAAATTAATTTGAAAAAAAATGTTTAAACTTAATATTGGTTCTAAGATATGAATAGTTTTCTTGTGGGGTATTGGTTTGCCAAATCATGCGAGACTTAATAGAGAGTAAAATGGTGCCACTCTATCCAGATAACAAAGATCAGTCACAAACCCTGCAGAACGCCTGGAAAGACTGTTATACAGCTGTTATTTACAGAGTCCTGAGACTTGCAGACAGAAGGTGACTTCTGGAGCTGCTGGGAATTTAATTATCACCATGAGGAGAACATGAAGTAAATCTTTGAGAGGTGCTGACATGCTGTCTAAAATGAAAGAATGGGGTGAGGTCTGGGATGGGCCATTACAAAACACATTTCTACAGATTCTTAAGCTGTGATTCTGGAGTAAAATGTTAAAAACACCTTAATATTGAATTTGTTTTTCAATCCTCTTTATTGGCAAGGTTTTAACATTTCGAACTGTTCCTACCTTGATGTACATTTTCCAACTTTAAGCAAAATAATTATAACAAAGTATCACTAATCGGTGCTTTCAGTTTTCTCCATTTTCAGAATATTTAGATGTGTTGCTTCTCTCACCATAACATGAAGGTTAGCTTTGCCCACTTGTTTCCATTTAGTGGTATAGATGACTGTGTGTCTGTTTTGATGATTTTTACCTTTAATATTTACATTCTATAATAGTTTAATTCTGGGATGTTAAGTCTATCATCAGAAGTAATTTCAGTTTTATTTAATGATATTATAAAAAACAAAAGATAAAATTAGGACAGCAAATCACTAGAAAGATTTTCTTGTGTTTTTTTCCTCTCATTAACCCTCACCAAAGACTATTTTTGTTTTTGAGAGACAGAGAGAAAGAGAGAGAGATATGAGAGAGAGAGAGAGAGAGAGAGAGAGTGAGAGAGAGAGAGAGAGAGAGAGAGAGATCTATGTGAGAGAGAAATATGGATCAGTTGCTTTCCAATAATTGATTGAATCAGCAACCTAGATATGTGCCCTGCTGGTGATGGAAGCTGCAGACTTTTGGCGTATGGGATGATGCCCTAACCAACTGAGCCACCCTGCCGGGGACTAGTTAACTTTTCTTGTACATAAAATATTTTACCAATAACTCAAAACTTATTCCAGAAAAGTTTTTAACAGTTGAAATTTCTCTGGTTTCAAAATATTTTATGTTCAAGTGTTTTTTCAATATTTCTGTTTCTAACACAATTCATGGCATGACAGTTTCTCAATCATTGCTCTTTAAATCTTTGTTAAATAGGGAGACTCAATTTTACATCGATTGATTTTAGACTCTTGATCCATTTGTGACACTTTCATAAAATATTAGAATTCTAATTTATTTAAGTTTTTCCATTTCTCAAATGTGCATTCAATAGTTTAGCCACTCTGTATACAAATACATGAAAGCTAAAATAGTTACTGTTCCTAACTAAGACTTTAACTTTATACATGGCAGACAGAACAGAATGTTGAGTCAGGTATCTACCTGACTAAACACAGGCTTCTTGTTTACTTCAGGAAAAAGCAGTGCCTTTCTACTCGGAATTTTAACTCTATTCAAACTACCACAGTAGTTATGCTAGTTTCTCATAAGTAAAGATGAGTTTAATCAACTTGTTTTTATATTGCTCTATGTAATTGCTCATGACCTCACTTCAGTTTGCTCACTTAGACAATTGTCCCATAGTTATTCTATCTTTTGAAGGATACAGATATTTGCTCAACTTATTCCTATTCTGTTTTTCCTTAATTTTTCTCTTAACTTAACTTTTTAGCTCCTTGGTCAATAAATTTTTCCTAATTTTTTTTTGCAGTGAAATACATGTTAATAATATTTGCAAACTACTCAATGTATTTCTTTTTGCACATTAATCTAGTCACAGTTGGAAAATGAATTGCAATGCTTTAAATGGGCAAATGTACTTGATTTATATTACATTTATTTCTATAACATTTAAAATAAGAATTATATCAAAATTTAATTTAAAAGTATCAACAGTTACTAAAAATACATTAAATTTGAAAATGTGTACGTGTGTGTGGTTTGAATATATTATCAAATTGGTCTCAGAAAGAGAATGCTATATTATTTTCCATCTTATAATCTCAGATATAATTTAATGGTGGCCAACCCATATATTAGTGTTGAATGAATAAACATATATATACTTGTATTTGTTGTGCTTTGGTTGGTATTGGCTTCATTATAATTTTTCTAAAATTTAACTTTCTGCTCTTTATAGTGGGGTTGTTTTGGACAATGTACATTATTATAAAATCAAGGAAGAAGAAACATTTCTGTAAGTGTTGTGTAGTCATATTTCTTGTTGGAGCCGTGATGGGGTAGGTGGCAAATGACTTCCATCTTTTCCTTTTGATATTAGAACCTAGGAGTCAGGCAGATGGAGGAGAAATTACTAGCTTGGTTACTGACATGCCATAATGAATTTGAGGATGAGATGTGAGGCCACACTGGTCTTTGGAACACAATACAAGAGAAAAAACTTGTAAAAATTGTATACTTTAGTGAGGTAATATGGAATATATAAAATCATCTTTAAAAAAAATATATATTTTATTGATTTTTCACAGAGAGGAAAGGAAAGGGATAGATAGCTAGAAACATCGATGAGAGAGAATCATCGATCAGCTGCCTCCTGCACATCCCCCACTGGGGATGTGCCCGCAACCAATGTACATGCCCTTGACCGGAATCGAACCTGGGACCCTTCAGTCCGCAGACTGACGCTCTACCACTGAGCCAAACCGGTTTCAGCGGAATATATAAAATCATCTTAATAAAGCTATTACAAAGGTCCTATTTTGTTTTTCTTAATTTAAAAATTGTAAATTGCAGTTGATGTACAATGTACAACCACATTATTAGACATTTGTATAACTTATGAAGTGATCACCCAATAAATCTAGTACCCATCTGACACCATACATAGTTATTATAATACCAAAGGCCCAGTTGCACGGATTCTTGCACTGTGGGGTCCCTCAGCCTGGCCTGAGGGCTCCCGGATTGCAAGAGGGCACAGACCAGGCTGAGGGACCCCACTGGTGTATGATCAAGGTTGGTGAGAGACCATGGGAGGGCTACAGGGCATGTCTTGCCCATCTCGCCCAGTCCCAATTGGCCAGACCCCAGCAGCAAGCTAACCTACCAGTCAGAGCATCTGCCCCCTGGTGGTCAGTGTGCGTCAGAGCTACCAATTGATCTGTCCAACAGTGGTGGCAGCATGGCCTGAGGTCTCCTGGCCTGGCACCAGGGTGAGGGATGTGGCCTGAGATTACCCATCAAGCCCTGCCAGGGTGGGGGCATAGCCTGCAGGTGAAGGTGAAATTACTAGGGTGAGGTGCACAGCCTCAGGTCCCCTGCCCTGGCCCTGAGCCAAGCAGCCACAGGTCCCTGTTGATTGCTCATTAAGGCTCATTGCAGTAACTCAGCCCCCTTTGTGGGTGCAGCTGTCTTGTGTTATAGAACCTCCCCCACCTCCGCTGTGGGCATTGCCATCTTTGTTCTGGAATGGTGGTCAATTTGCATATTCCATCTTTATTAGATTATATTATTAACTACCCTATGGAGGAGCCCAGCCTGCACCCTCTCCATCTAGGACCCTTTGGCTCCTAAACACCCACCTGCCTGCCTGATTGCCCCTAACTGTTTTTGCCTGCCAGCTTGATTGCCCCCAACTGCCCTCCCCTGATGTCCTTTTTTGCCCTCTCCTGCCGGCCATCTTGTGACAGCCATCTTGCAGTGGCCATCTTGTGATGACATTGCCCAAGGGCATTGTGCCACCTCGGCTTTTATTATATAGGATTCCCTGTGTTGCACTTTACATCCCTGGGACTATTTTGTAACTACCAATTTGTACTTCTGAATCTCTTCAACTTTTTTTTACCCATTCTTCATCTCCATTCTGCCACCCCATACTGACAATCCTCAAAATGTTCTCTGCATCTATGAGTCTGTTTCCATTCTGTATGCTCATTTATTTTGTTCTTTAAGTTCCACATATAAGTAAAGTTAACTGGCATTTGTCCCTGTCTGACCTATTTCAACCAGAGTAATAGGAATATTTCATTCTTTATTATGGCTGAGTCATATTCCTTGTGCCACTTCTTCATCCATTCATCTATTCATGGACACTTAGGTTGCTTCCATATTTGGATATTGCAAATAACGCTTCAACGAACATATGGATGCTTATGTCTTTTTGATTTAGCCTTTTATGTTTATTTGAATAAATACACAAAAGTGGCAGTGCTGGGTCCTTCTTTGTCTTTTGTTATATAGCCTTTGTTTTAAAGTCTATTCATGAACTATATTTTCCCATCCCTTAACTTTAAATCTGTGTGTTTACTAAGTGTACTGGTAAATAATGCAGATTTTGTAATTAAAGAAAACATGATGATTTTAAGAGAAACATTTAAAAGTGTTTTATTCAAAGTAATGTCCATCACTAGCTACACATTTCCCCCATATTTCAGGTAATTTGTGGATACAGTCCCAATAGAACTTCACTTGTTTTGAGGCAAACCACTTAGAGACCCAATTTTCCACTTGTTTGTACATTTCGAAGTGTTGTTCAGAAAGTGTGTGTGCCATCGATCAGAACAAGTGGATTAATACTTCCCAATCAAGATCTTTTAAGGTGTCTTTAACTGGTTTTGAAGTGTAAGATGATACATTATCATGAAGCAAAACTACTTAGCCATGTCTTCTGGCTCATTCTGGTCATTTTATGATCAAAGTGTGGTACATATTGACCTGGATGTTCTTTGTCACTTTTAAAGCATTTAAACCAGCGTTCACAAATATCTTGAGATGGAGCATGTTCACCATAAGCTTCCCAAAGTAAACAAGTCACCAGCACTTTTCTTCAAAAGACAGTAATGAATTAACATTTATCACAAATGCTCTTTTTTTTGGCATGAAATTTGACAGTTTTAAGCATAAAAATGCCTATGATGTTAATACCTTCTGAAAATTTGACATATGAAGTTTTGAAGCTTGTTGTGAATACAATAAAATAGCATACATATCAAATCGCATATACATATATCAACACATGTGTAACTCCATCTATTGAAAAAATCTGCATTATTATCTGGTACACCTCGTATTTCAATCTGAAATGAGTCCCTTGAAGACATCATAAGTAAGCGTCTTTTTTTGTTATTCACTCAGTCACCATGTGTCTTTGATTGGAGCATTTAATCAATTTTCATTTAAAGCAATTGTTGATATGTAGTTATTGTCATTATATTATTCATATCTCCCCTCCCCCCTTGCCTAGCTTCTTCTTCTTTAAAGAAGCTGCTTTAACTTTTCTTGGAATGTTGGTTTGGTGGTGGTGATGAGCTCCTTTAGCTTTATCTTATCTGGAAATCTCTTTTATATCTTTGAATTCCAAATGATAGCTTTGCTGGTCAAAATAATCTTGGTTGTAGGTCCTTGTTTTTCATCATGTTGAGTATTTTGTGTCAGTCTCTTCTGTTCTGCAAAGTTTTTGTTGATAAATCAGCTGATAGTCTTATGAGAGCTCTGGTATAGGTAACTAACTGCTTTTCTATTGCTGCTTTTAAGAATCTCCCTTTGTCTTTAGCCTTTGGCCTTTTGATTATGATGTGTCCTGGTTTCGGCCTCTTTGGGTTCATCTTGTTTGAGGCCCCTCTGCAGTTATTTCACTTATATGTCCACTTCCTTCACCATATCAGGGAAGTTTTCTGTCATTATTTTTTCACATAGGTTTTTACTTCCTTCCTCTGTCTTCTTCTTGAGGCACTTCATGATGTGAAAGTTGGTTACATCATGACCACTTGAAGTTGTCCTAGCACATCTGAAACTATCTTCATTTTTTAAAAAAATTCTTTTCTTTTTGCTGTTCTGATTGTTTTTTGCTTCCTTGTATTCCAAATAGCTGGTTTGACTTTTGGCTTCATCTACTCTGCTGTTGATTCCCTGCAATTCTTCATTTTAATAAATACATTCTTTATTTCTGACTTTTGTTGTTGCTGTTGCTGTTTTAGCTTTGCACATCCTATTTTATGCTGTTGAATGTCTCACTAAGTTCTTTGAACATCTTTTAACAATTGCTTTTAAGTCTGTATCTGCTTACTGCTCTTTCATTTAGTTAGTACTTTTTTTCTGAAGATTTCTCCCGTTCTTTCATTTGGGATCTCTTTCTTTGTCTTCTCATTTTGGCTGCTTTCCTGTGGGTGTTTCCATGTATTAGATATTGGTATAGTGGCATAATGTAGTAGGTTTCCTTTAGGACCTAGTGGTGCAGCCTCCCCAGTCACTGAGCTGGTGTACATCCTATGTGTGGGCTGTGTGCACTGTCCTATTGTAGTTGAGTCTTGATTGTTGTTGGAAAGTCACTGGGAGGGACTGACCCCCTGGCCAATTGGCTGTGAGGATGGCTGCTACTATAGCTTAGGATCTGCTGGGCAGGGGCTGACCTCACAGAGTAGGACCTGCTTCACTGAGAGTTTGGTGCCTGCCAAGTCTTCCCTTTGAGTATGTTGCTTGTGGAGGTAGTTGGGTTATAATCTGGCATGGTCTGAAGCTCACCACCATATTCACTGATTCTGGGGCTTCCTAGGAGGTACAAGGTGAGCCACTGCCTATGCCCTGCCCAGGAGAGGCCAAGCTCTAAAATGAGGCTGACTTTTACTAGTACCAGGCCCGAGGCCACTTAGCAAGATATATGGGGTTTGCTAGGCCAGATGCTGAGTGTTTAGTAAATTTTAGGAATGCTTGAAGCATGAGCCAAGACAACCTATATGTATGGAAAAGTCCCTAGAAACAGCTCGGCTGGGCCCACAAGTTTGGTGAGGCTGGGTATCGTGGAATCACAGGTATGGGGCAAAGAGTGTTAGCCAGAATGACTTAGTTATGGGCTCACCTGCAGGCTCTGTTGGGAAGTGCTCAGCAAAGGAACAATGGCCTTTTCCAGCACTTTTTTTTTCTGGAAGAAAGCTGACCCTCCAGCTTTTGCCCTGATTCCAGACAACTCAGTTTCTCCTTGTGTGTGCCTGGTGTCTCAGTGCTGGAGCTCAGAGAGAGTGAGTCTGAGTAAGTCTGTGCATGGGTCTTTAAGAGGAACTGCCTGTGACTCCAGCAGCTCTCTGTCTCACTCAGCCACAGTCTCTGCTGATTTTCACAGTCAAAGGTTTTGAGACTTCTCTTCCTGATATTGGAACCCTGATCTGGCAGGCCTCGTGTGATATGGGACCCCTCACTTCTTAGGGGAGACCAGTGCAGGCAAGATATTCTCCTGATTTTTACTCACATGAGGGTGTGGGACAAGGCCATTTTGTGTTTTCAATCCTCCTACCTGCTTCTTCAGTACACCTTAGTGATAGAACTTCTGTTCAGCTAGGTTTCAGGCAGTTTAGTTGTAATTTTGATGTAGTTGTTGGAAGTTCTAAGTATGGCGTTTACCTACACTGCCATCTTGACAAGAACATTTCAAAATATTTCTTAAGCTGAAACCGGTTTGGCTCAGTGGATAGAGTGTCAGCCTGTGGACTGAAAGGTCCCAGGTTCAATTCCAGTCAATGGCAAGTATCTTGGTTGCGGTCACATCCCCAGTAGGGGGTGTGCAGGAGGCAGCTGATTGATGTTTCTCTCTCATGTTTCTCTATCATCAATGTTTCTAACTCTCTCCCTCTCTCTCTCTCTCTCTCTCTCTCTCTCTCTCCATCTCTCTCTCTCTCTCTCTCTCTCTCTCTCTCTCTCTCTCTCTCTCTCTCTCTCCCTCTCTCTCTCTTTCTCCCTTCTTCTCTGTAAGAAATCAATAAAAATATATTAACAAAACAACCAAAAAACAAAAACAAAAAAACATTTCTTAAATACACAACACTTGTAGTGTCTTATATTTTTAGATTCCAAGAACATAAATCAATACAGACATAATTTTAAATCATACTTTAAGAGGCTTTTTCTGTATGACAATTCACACCCAAGAGACTTTAATAAATTAAGTTTATGTTCATCTGTAGTGATTTTAATGGTTTCCTCATTTTTATAGTATCTTTACCACTATCTCTTTTTTCTATCACTTCTATTTTGACAGATCAGGAGATGGAAGCCATGTGGCTGGTACTATAGTAATTTATATAATAAAAGCCTAATATGCAAATCATCCAAATGGCAGAATTACTGGGGGAATGACCAGTCACTAGGATGCACAATGACCACCAGGGGTCAGATGCTAAATGAAGGCGCTGCTCCCTGGTGGTTAGTGCACTCCCTCAGGTGGAGCGCTGCTCAGCCAGAGCTGAGCTCATGGCTGGCAAGTGCAGCAGTGGTTGCAGGAGCCTCTCCCACTTCCGTGACAGCACTAATGAGCATCTTGCAGGTGGGTAGTAAGGAGCAAGGGGTCTTGGACTGTGAGAGGGAACAGGCTGGGCTGAAGGTACCCTTCCCCCCCAGTTCACACATTTTGTGCACTGGGCCTCTAGTATTATTATAATTACATTGATTTTTGTTGTACTTAAAGAAACCTTTTCCTTCCTTGAACAACAGAAATATTACAAAGATTTTTTTGTTATATTTTAATAATTAGCCTTTCTGAAAAGCTTAGGAATGTAGAAAATTTGTTTTAATTTTAAAGAAGTGAAATATATACATATAAGTATATATTTATATAGCATAATACATATTATATTAACTGAAGGAAATATACACTCTATATAATAAAGAGAGAATATGCAAATTGTTCATCACTCCAACACAAAGATGGCAGCACCCACAGCAGAGGCAGGGGTTTCCATAACACAAGATGGAGGCCAGGTTCCCATAACGTGCCTTAAGGAGCAATCAGCAAGGACCTGAGGCTATGCCCCTCCCCCCACACCCCTCTGGGGCTTGACATGGGACCTCAGGCCACACCTCCCACCCTGGCCCCAGCCCGGGTGACCTCAGGCTATGTCCCCACCTGGCAGGGCTTGATGGAGGGACTGAGGCTGCATCACCCTCCCAGTGGGGCTTGATTGGGGACCTAATGCTGTGCCCCCATCCCAGTGCCAGGCCAGGAGACCTGAAGCTATGCCCCCCTCCTCACCTGGCGGGGCTTGATGGGGGACCTCAAGGCATGCCCCCCACCCCGACCTGGGCTGGGAGTCCTTAGGCCATGCCCCCCACCCCAGTGCCAGGCCAGGGGACCTGAGGCTGCGCCTCCCCCCCCAACGCAGAGAGGCTTGACAAGGGTGGGACTGGCCAGGTCTGGATCTAGCCTAATGGGGGGTGGCTGGATCTGGGTCTTGCATAATTTTGAGGCGCATGTGGGTTGGCAGGGACTTGACTCTGGGTCCTGTGGTGCTCCCCAGACTCTGACAGGAGGAAAATTTTCATATACATTTTACTGATTTTCTTTCACCTCTGACACTTCTATTACAGAGAAAGGGCAAATAGCAATATTAAAATATTTTATCTTATTAATTCCTTTTTAATGTGTACAAATTCTGTGCACTGGACCATTAGTTTTTATATAATTCTAAATTATTTCAAATACACTGAAGAGTACAACCTTTCATTAAATATTATCTTTTGTTATTATCTTTGTTAATCCTCAGCTGAGGATATTTTTCCATTGGTTTTTAGAAAGAGTGGAAGTGATGGGGAGAGAGAGAAAGAGAAACATCAATGTGATAAAGGCAATTATTGTTTGTCTCCAGTATATACCCCACCTGGGGCTAGGGATCAAGTCTGTAACTGAGGTATGTACCTTTGACCAGAATCAAACTCACTCTATCGACTGAACCAAACTGGGTAGGGCCAAATGTTATCCTTTAAAACTGATTATAATTTTTAGAGTTTGGATATTCTCCTGCAAAGAAACAATTCTCATACCATGTTAATATGGAATTTACAAATATTAAAACACAAGTTTTAAATAACAGAATTAATAAATCAAGGTTTTAAAATTCAATTAAGAAATGAAAACACTTTTTAGATTTGTTCAAGTAAATTTTTCTAGGTCAGCATAGTTATGTCATAAAGGTCAGGAGGTTCCTAGGTTTTGCAGAAGAGTGATGAAGAGGATGAATGAAGTCTCCATTCACATCATTTGAGGCGGGCCCTGCATACTTTAATCAGACCATAGCTACTTAAGGAAAGGACTGGGACAACTGTTACAATGATGGGCATAATTAGAGACCCAGGAATGATTTTTTGGAATCAAATTGAATAATAAAATCCAGTTTATAAATGCCTTCAGATCTGTGGAAAATCTGACAGAAATCCCATTTACATAAGTGTTTAAAATTAAAATGTACAGTTTCTGGACAAAAAATTAAAAAATAAACCCACCAGATTACCTTAATTGAAATGTGTCTGGCATCTCAAATTACTTATAGATACAGAAGCTTTCAAGTTTTAATGAAACATGTTTAGCACTCACATTTTAAAAAAATATATTCTATTGATTTTTTACAGAGAGGAAGGGAGAGAGATAGAGAGCTAGAAACGTCTATGAGAGAGAAACATCAACCAGCTGCCTCCTGAACTCCCCCTACAAGGGATGTGCCCACAACCAAGGTACATGCCCTTGTCTGGAATTGAACCCGGGACCTTTCAGTCCACAGACCGACGCTCTACCACTGAGCCAAACTGGTTTTGGCAGCACTCACATTTTGATAAGAACTTTTTGCAGTAAATTCTACAAACATAGCCTGAAAAGTAAAGTTTGATAAAATAAAAGAAATAAAAAGCTGAAAGAGATTTTCTCTCCTGTCCACTGTGCTGGTTTTGGACATTTCGTTGCTTCTCTAGTTGAAGCAGAGTGGACCTGCCTGTGCTACTGGTACCATCTGGTAGCCAGTAGCACAGGTAAGCCCACCCTGTTTCAACTAGTCCTCAAAGTGGTTCTGAGGACTGCATACCTATAGGTTGCACACAGGAAGAGAAAGACCAGAAAGAATAACTTTACCAGCAGGAGGAGATCAGCAGATGTCAGCATAAAGACAGACCTTCTCTTTATTTCCCTTTAACCTTGTTGAAAAGATTGGGTCTTGCCTGTTGCTCATAGAAACACAGCTGGAGCTTCCTCCCCTCCAAAATGCCCAACACCCCCTCTAGAATAGCAGCACTTAAAGCTATATATAGAATAATTATTTCATGCCCTTAGACATCACCTGTCCTCCACTCCCTTTTGCATGCCCCCCCCCTACTCTCAGAACTCATATTCTACATATCTGAGGCAGCAACTTGGATTTTGCATTTTTAATAATTTCTACAGATCATTCTGACGAACAGCCAGAGTTGAGAACTGATGTCTGAAAGGCTAATAACAAATATATGATTTATGAATCCTTGCATGCTTGTTTTTTCTAAGTGTGTCCTACAAACTATCTCGCCCGGTTAGCTCAGTCGGTAGAGCATGAGACTCTTAAAAACTTTACTGTTTCTTTTCCTGAAATGTATTTGTCTATTTATTGAGTCATTGATTCATTTATTAGTTCATGTATAATTTACTGAGTCTACTAAGTTCCAGGAATTGTATTAAGTGAGGCTAAGGAGGGTACCCTTAAGTGTGGTAGGGATGATACATAAGAAACAAATAATTTCAATGTAAGATGACAGCTATGACTGAGATAAATTCATCAGCAAGGGGGAGCTCTTAGCCTAAGGAACATAATCATGGAATGACTAAAAGCATATGAATGAGACAAGTAAATTTGGGCACCTCTGTCCTTCGTGCTGAACCCTCTTCACCTGCTGAGTAGGGTAAGGACATTTTCCCCTAAAACCTGGCTTCTGATGATTTCTCTGTTACCTATTCACTAATTTTAAACCAGCTGAGGGGAGAGGTAGGAAAAAAAATGAAGAAATACAGATATAATCAGATTAAAGAGGTTGTTGGAGTGATAGCCACTGTGCTATTGATTCATTAACGTGGAAATTTGGGAAAGTAAGGAGTAGAGTTTTCAAATTATTTTGAAAAATAAAGTTTCTGCAGTACATTCTGGAATATTATACTTACAAAATCAGAGTCTTTCCAGAAGTACTAATAATCTGAAATTAATCCTGAAATAACACCTTTAGGTGAAGGGGTCCTGAGAGGCATTTGAAGAGAGATAGCATTATTAATTTAAACAAAAGGGCTTGTTCAAGGACTTACATAGAATTTAATATGGCAGGATCATACAGTGTGATGATATAAAATAATGGTGAAGATGTAGCTAGGAGTTGTATCATTACATCAGTATCCCAAAGGGGGAAGATTACAGTCATCACTGAGGTGCAGGATGATTAGAAGCTGATCCCTCAAGCAGCAGCTGGGAAAGTCTGTAGTTAAGTTCCTCCCAGGGAGAAACTTAGAGATGGACATTTTGCCAGCTCCATCTATGTCGGCAGGTGGGTGGGTATAGCTTCAAGGTGGTGACCCTGAATCCATTAATAACTGTTCATTTGCTACAGTTCTGTTGAGTATTAGAGCCAGGTAATCTGGGGGGGATTTTCCCTTGGTTGGCTGCTAAAAAAACAACAACTGGGGTTCCAGATGTTGTACAAACTTCTTCTAGGAGGATACTGGTGACTTGGAGGGGGTTAGAGGAAGAAGACAAGAGAGGTATCTTCTGGAACTTCTAGTCTTTTATTTTGGTTCCCAGTGATAGCTGAATTAGAAGCTGATTCTCAGCAGTAGCTTTGGAAGTATCCAAATAAATATTTATTAGGAAAGACTGGGAGATGGACAATATTGCCCATCAGAGTGAATAGAAGGAAGAAAATAATAAAAGTCAGAGCAGAAATAAATTAAATAGTCTAAAAAAAATCAAAACAAAATGTCAATGAAACCAAGAGCTGTTTTTAAAAATAAATAAATAAATAAACAAAATTAACAACCTTTAATCAGATTCATCACTCACCAAGAAATAAGGAGAGAGGACCCACATAAATAAAATCAGAAACAAAAGATGAAAAGTAATAACTTACACCAAAAAATACAAAAGATTGTAAGAAAATACTATGAACAATCATATGCCAACAAATTGGACAATCCCTATCAGCATACAACTTTCCAAAACTAAATCAGAAAGAAACAGAAAATCTGAATAGACTGATTAAAACTAGTGAAACTGAAACAGTAACAAAAATAGCTCCCAACAAACAAAAGCTCAGGATTAGAGGGTTTTATAGTTGAATTTTACCAAACATTCAAAAAACTAACACCTATCCTTGTCAAACTATACCAAAAATTCAAGAGGAGAGAAGACTTGCATACTCATTTTACAAGGCCAGCATTATCCTAATTCCAAAACCAGATAAAGACAGCACAAAGAATAAAAATTATAGGCAATATACTTGATGAACATATATGCTAAAATCCTCAACAAAATATTATCAAAATTAATCCAGCAATACATTTAAAAGATTACATACCATAATCAAGTAGGATTTATCTCGGTGATGCAAAGTTGACAAGATATCCACAGAACAATAAATGTGATGCACCACATAAACAACTTGAAGGATAACAACCTCATGAGCATATCAATAGATACAGGAAAAGCATTTGATAAAATCTAGCACCTATTTATGGTAAAAACTCTCAGCAAAGTGGGAATAGAGAGAACATCCCTCAATGTAATCATGGCCATATATGATAAATCCAGAGCCAACATCATACTCAATGGGGAAAAGATACAAGCATTCCAGTTAAGGTCAGGAAAAAGATAGGGATGTCAATTTCACTACTCTTATTTAATATTGTACTGGAAGTCCTAACCACAGAAATCAGACAACAAGAAGAAATAAAATAGGAGATGAAGAAGTAAAACTGTCATACTTGCAGATGGCCTGATAGTGTATAAATGGAACCGCAAAAATTCCACCAAAAAACTACTAGTTCTGATAAATGAAGTAAGTAACATAACAGGTTACAAAAGAAGTACCAAGAAGTCAATTGCATTTTTATACACCAGTAATGAACTATCAGAAAGGGAAACTAAATAAACAAAAACATTTGCAATTGCTTCAAACAGAATAAGATACCTAGGAATAAATTTAGCTAAGAATGTAAAAGACTTGAATTCAGAAAATTATAAAACACTGAAAAAATAAATAGAGGAAGATACAAATAAGGGGAAGCATATATGTGTTCACGAACAGAAAGAATTAACATCATTGAAATGTTCATACTACCCAAAGCAATCTACAGATTCAATGCAATTCCTATCAAGATGCCATTGGTATATTTCACAGAACTGGAACATATATTCCAAAAATCTATATGAAACCACAAAAGATGCTGAATAAGGTAAAACCCAAAATTCAACTATCTCTTTCTCCTCCCTACCTCAGTCCTCTATTAAGAAACAAGAACAGCCGGGACCAGTTTGGCTCAATGGATAGAGTGTCGGCTTGGGGACTGAAGGGTCCCGGGTTCGATTCTGGTCAGGGGCATGTACCTTGGTTGCGGGCATATCCCCGGTGGGGGGCGTGCAGGAGGCAGCTGATCGATGACTCTCTCTCATCGATGTTTCTAGCTCTCTATCTCTCTCCCTTCCTCTCTGTATAAAAATCAATAAAATATATTAAAAAAAAAGAAACAAGAACAAAAGTTGGTGGAATTACTCTACCTGATACCAAAATACACTACAAGGTCACAGTAATCAAAACAGCATGGTACTGGCATAAATAGACATATAATTCAGTGGACCAAAAGCGAGAGCCCAGAAATAAGTCTACATCCTTATAGTCAATTAATACTTGACAAAAGAGGCAAAAACATAACAATGGAACAATGACTGTCTATTTAATAAAGGGTGCTGAACAAATTGGACATGTGCATGCAAAAAATAAAACCAGACTGCCACCTTTCACTACATACAAGAATAAACTTAAAGTGGATTAAGACTTAAATGTTGGACTTGAAACTATAAGAATCCTAGGAGAAAATATAAGCAGTTAAATATTAGACATTTGTCATAAAAAATATTCTTTTCTGATATATCTCCTTTGGCAAGGGAAACAAAAGAAAAAATAAACGAATGGGACTATATCAAACTAAAGAGTTTTTGTATAGCAAAGGAAACCATAACATAATTAAAAGACAACCCACTGTATGGGAGGATATATTCATCAAAGATACATATGTTAAGAATTAATATTCAAAATTTAATAATTTATAAAATCCAACACAAAAAAACAAAAAACAACAACAAATATTACAATGAGAAATAGGCAGATAACCTGAATAGACACTTCTTCAAAGAAGATATACAGATTGCTGTGGAGCAAACGCAAGTGAACGACTACTGGAGTCCAGACCAAATTGAAATTTAGGGAGTTTTTAATAGCTGGCCAGTGACTGCTCTCTCTCCATGCAGGGAGTCCAGAGATCGGCCCTGACTCTTTGTATGGGACCACTTTTAAGCACATTAACCACATCCTGGTTTTGCAGAACAAGTAACCTAAGACAAAACAGTTTTTCCTAAGCAATGTCAGGATCATGCCATTGACAACCATGTTATTTACAGGGTCATCCTGTTCTTCAGAAAGCTGACAGAGATCAATGAAAGAAGGCCTACGTGCTGGGAAGGGGCCATGAGACCATAAGTAAAGGCCTGGTCTGGTGTCAGCACTGACAACTCTATCTGGGGCATAGTCCACAGTCTCTCTGGAATGGGCAAAAATCCTCACTCTCCAACATTCCCCACTGGCTTTATGTACATGAGTCAAATCATTCACTCTTTTGGGTCATTGTTGGGGAGAGAGTTATATTAACATATGAGGACTATAAGCTTGATAGAATTAATTATCTGCTAAATAAACTCAGTGGGCCTGTTTATAAAATAAGGGCCCTGTTTGATGGCCAGGGCTAATTTTTAGAGAGTCCAAAAAGTCCTGGACTCTCTATTTTGCTTGGGCTGTCTTAAGCCAGATATGATGAAGCCACATCGGAATCCCATTGATCTTGACTGCTATGGCGGTGGTCCTTTCCAGGTAGGAGTCAGTCCTTGTATGGCAAATTTCTTTACCCAAACAGAGTCACCAGGGTGGAAGGATGGACCAGATCAGAAGTTGGTATAGGCAGAGTACCTTGGATATGCTTCTCGACTGCTTTCTGCCTGTGGACTGAAGGATCCCAAATTGGATTCTGGTCAAGGGCATGCACCTTGGTTACAAGCATATCTCCAGTAGGGCGTGTGCAGAGGCAGCTAATCAATGTTTCTCTCTCATCGATGTTTCTAACTTTCTAACCCTCTCCCTTCCACTCTGCAAAAAATCAAATATATACATATGTAATAGCTGTGGTACATTTATACCAGGGAATACTATCCAGCAGTAAAAAAGATGAATATCTTTTTTTGAGACAGCATAGAGGACCTGGAGAGTATCCTACTAGGTGAAATAAGTCAGTCAGTCAAAGACAAGTATCACATGATCACACTTATATGTAGAATCTAAGGAACAAGATAAACTGATGAACAAAATGGACCCTGAGACATGGAAGCATGAAACAGAATGCAGAATCTCAGAGGGAAATTGGGGGAGGGTGGGTGGGTGGGAGGTAATCAAAGACCTTGAATGGATAGATAACCCATGGACACAGACAATAGGATGCTGAAGGCCTAGGGAAAGAAGGGGAGGGATAAGAGTGGGCTGGAGGTAGTCAATGTGGGGGAAAGTGGGATATAAATAATACTTTCAACAATATATAATTACTTAAAATGAATACTAAATAAATAAATAAATAAATAAATAAATAAATAAATAAATGTACTCCCCTGGCATCTGTCAACTGGGATTTTCCCCACTTTTCTATGCAAGTTATTTAAAGCTGAAATGAGTGTGGTCCTTTCATCTACCCTATGGTTTCAGCATATCCAGCATTAGGTCCCAGCAGCTCTTTATGGAAGTATCTAAACCTAGAAATGGTGTTCATGGAGCTTACATTGAAAGCAATTTCTGATTCAGACTTTGGCCATATATCTGGAAGAAGGCAATGCCGCAGGAGGAGGTGGTATGAATGCAAAATGAATCTAGGGCCCTGAATTTTATTTTCAATTCCATATTTTCCCTTTTAATATATTATAGGTATGCTGAAGAATTTCTATAAAAAGTGGGTGGCCCATTTACATATACTAGCCTTTTTCTCAGAGTATACTTTTAAGAAAATATTCATATACATTATTAGGTATCCTTTCCCTTAAGCATACTCAGTAGGTTGGGCATTGTCCAGTGCACTGAGGGGTTGTCAGTTTGATTCCAGCTCAGGGCACATGCCCGGGTTGCAGGCTTAATCCCAGGTAGGGGATGTGCACAGGGCAGCCTGTCAGGGCCTTCTCCCATCAATATTTCACTCTCCCTCTCTAAATGTCAGTAAAAATGTTTAAAAAAGAAAATAAAGAAGATGGTGTTCTCTGTTTGGGTGAAAATATTTAATGGCCTGAACTAGGCTCAGGTAATGTGAAAAGGATATTGCAAATAAAGAACAGTATTTATTTGGCAGCTAATTGAATACAGAATTGAGAAAGGAGTCACACATTATCTCCTTGGCAGTAATGAGAGTGAAACCTGTTAATATATATTTAATGCATTGGAGCACGAAACACAAATAGTCCATTTTAGATCTTTTCAGTTGGACTTTTTGACCTGCCATTTAGATTATCTACTCCTTGATGACAGAGACTTTCATATGAAGTTGTTTTTGTTTTTTAACTGAGTTTCATTTGTTTTTTTTATTATTGACACTATTACAAATAATCCTATTCTTTTCCTATGCCCACCTTCACCAGCACCCCCCCACACTTCCCTCAGGCCACCATCATACTGCTGTCTGTGTCCTTGGGCCATACATATGTGTTCTTTGCTATTCTCTTCACCTTCATTTATCCTCTTCATTGCCCCTCTGACACCTGTCAGACAGTTTCATATATCCATGCCTGTTTCTATTTTTCTGGTCAGTTTATTTTATATATTGGACTCCGCATATAAGTAAGATCACATGGTATTTGTCCTTCTGTGACTGGTATAATAATCTCTAGGTTTATTTATGCTGTCTCAAAGGTAAGAATTTCTTCTTTTTTACAGCCACATAGTATTCAATTGTGTAAAGGTGCCACAGCTTTCTTATCCACTCATCTACAGATAGGTTTTTTCCAGATCTTGACTATATATTTAAAAAGGCAGTGACTGTAAAGACCAAAGGATTGACTGAACACTGGAAGTCAATCCTGAAGTCAATGCTGGGTTGCTGTATTGATCTATTGCTGACTGCTTCCACTGCAAGTGCAGAGTCCCAGCACTGACTAATATTAGTGAGTGTAAGGTGACTGCGAATTAGGCCCAGAGAGAGGCCCAGAGAGAGAAGTAGGGTCTGATCCATAGTCTCTGTAGCAGCTGTTTATCAGCTTGGAACCTTCACACACTGCCTCCCTTTCTCTCCAGGCCTGACCAGCAGCACACCTCTCTTTCTCTCCAGGCTTCCACAGGAAGCTGCTGATCAGCTCCACCTCTCTGATCAGGCCCAGAGATAGGCCCAGAGACTCTGACTGGTATAGAAACCGACCAATCAGAACCAAATCTGGGTGAACTGTAAGGAGCCAATGGTTGCCTAGGAGGCAGCGCTTTTGATGCTGACTGGCATAGAAACTGACCAAGCAGAATATAATCATGGTGAACTGTGAAGGCAGAACATAAGGTGGGGTCTGAGGAGGGATTTTAAGGCAGTTGGGAGCAAGAGGAGGGCAGTTGGGGACGAGATCAGGCCATCAGGTGAGGGCAGTTAGGGGTGATCAGGCCAGCAGGGGAGAACAGTTGGAGATGAGGTCAGGCTGGCAAGGGAGGGCAGTTAGAGGTGATTAGGCAGGCAGGCAGAGGCAGTTATGGGCAATCAGGCAGGCAAGAAGAAGCAGTTAGGGCTGATCAGGCAGGCAGAGAGGCTAGGGTGATCGGGCAGGCAGGCAGAGGCTTTAGGGGTGATCAGGCTGGCAGGCAGAGGGTTAGGGGTAATCAGGCAGGTAGAGGCAGTTAGGGGAGATCAGAAAAGCAGGCAGGTAGGTGAGTAGTTAAGTGTCAGCAGTCCCAAATTATGAGAGGGATGTCCTGTGGGATAGGGCCTAAACCAGCAGTCAGACATACCACAAGGATTCCGCGATTGGAGAGGGTGCAGTCTGGGCTGAGGGAACTACCCCCACCCCATGAACAAATGTCATGCCCTAGGCCACTAGTTGTAAATAATGCTCCTACGAACATAGGGATGCCTGATTTCTTTTGAACTGGTGTTTCAGATTCTTAGGATACATTCCCAGAAGTGGAGTCACTGGGTCAAAAGGCAGTTCCATTTTTAATTTTTTTGAGGGAATTCCAGACTGGTTTCCATAGTGGATGCACCAATCTGCATTTCCACCAATAGTGTGTGAAGTTTCCATTTTCTCCACATCCTCACCAGAACTTGTTGTTTGTTGATTTGTTGACAGTAGCCATTGTGATAGGTATGAGGTGATATCTCATTGTGGTTTTAATTAGAATATCTCTAGTGATTTGAAAGAGAAATATCAATCAGTTGTCTCCTGCCCATATTCCAACTGAGATCCTGTAATCTGAGTATGTGCCCTGACTGAGCATCAAACAGGCAACCTTTTGGTATGGTGTTTTTGCTCCGGGGCCCAGTCTGGGGATTGGGGCCTAGTTTGGGGATTAGATTCCAGAGTTCTTAGTGGCTCCCCGCTACAGCTGAGATATCTCTCCGGAGCTTCAGTTGCTGTCTGAAGGTTTCCAGCCAGCCCTTTTCCACCCCTGCCCTTCCTAGTAATGTCTACGCAGTCTCCACTTTCAGTCCTCAGGGTCAGAGTTCTCTCTTGAGAGTGTTCTGTTGATTATTTTAAGAAGTTTTTTGGCCGAGACCGGTTTGGCTCAGTGGATAGAGCGTTGGCCTGGGGACTGAAAGGTCTCGGGTTTGATTCCGGTCAAGGGCATGTACCTTGGTTTCGGGCACATCTCTGTTGGGAGGTGTGCAGGAGGCAGCTGATCTATGATTCTCTCTCATAGATGTTTCTAGCTCTCTGTCCCTCTCTCTTCCTCTCTGTAAAAAATCAATAAAATATATTTAAAAAAATAAGTTTTTTTTGTATTTTAGTTGTAATTCCACTTTGTTCCTGGGACTGTGTCCCTGCAGCATCCATTTACTCTGCCACCAATTTTAGTCCCTGAGAGTCGATTTTCTTTATAGAGTGTTGTCCTTGTTTTGTTTAATAAGTTGCCTTCAACAAATTGGTGAAGTTTGTCCTTACTGGAATGTGCACACATTCATGTCTGTTCATTTATAAAATGTTTAAATCTTGCTTGCTAAGGTTTGCTGCTGGGTCTGCACTGCTTGGCATTTAGCCAAAGATTGGACCAAACTTCTCTTTACATCTCATCAGTCAGGACTTCCTCCTGCTGGTGGATCTGTGTGTTGGCTCACAAGGACACTCAATGTTCAGGCCATTTTCAAGCCTGCCCTGGTTTTGTACATCCCAGAGAATGAATAAATCGCTTGCAGAAAAGTGTTCCACATGTTTCTTGGTTACTCTTACAGGGAAAACTCATTAATGACAGCCTTTGAACTGGAATTGGAAAACTTTTGCTAAGGGATTGGTAAGGCATCCATCTCTCAGTAATTTTTCATCATAAAACAAATACTAGTTTACATATTATGAATTCCATTAGCATAACTTAAATAGGTGTGCAGGGAGGCTGAACCAGGGCATTATTTGAGTCTTCAATAGGCATGAGGATTCCAAGCAACATCTTTCTACAGGGCATCTGCTCTGGGTCCAAAATTAGTTCTACAAAAATCTGGGAATGGGGAATTTTAAATTCCAACTGCTCATTTGACCAAGGAAACACGAAAACTCAGAGTTGGCCTAACGTTTACTCTGAGTATCTGGTCCATTGAGAAACACTAGGGTCCACTGACCAGGAGTCCTGGTGACTGCCTCCTACCTCTCTGTAGCCAGGTCATGTCTCTGATCCTCACTGTAGGCTGAATCAGGAATGTCAGCCTTCTCTTCACATGTCATTACAGAGAGCCTCTCCTGTAAATCTGAGGGGCAAATAGGGTACAGTAGATCATTTTCTAATTGGGCTGCTGTAGGAGGCAAATGCTAGGTGATCATAGTTTAAACCAGTGATTCCCAAAGTGGTCTATATCGACCCCCAGGGGTCTATGACAACCTGCAAGGGGTCTACATCAGCGAAAAAAAATTTGGGGATCCATGAAATGAAAATGGGGGTCCACGATAGTGGATCTCAACATAAACTGATAGTACCTATTTACTTACATCATATTATCTTATAATATAAAAACATATAAATTATTTATAAAAGTACCTATGAAGTAAAAAATTTATTATATATGTTTATAAAATTGTGTAAGTTGTAGGATAAAAACCTGCACATAATGATATACCAGTATCATCTTGTTACAAGCATACGCGCAGTAAACATTCTTGCCAATTTTTGTCTCAAAGCTTCGCAAACTTGCACCGACTTGTTCAATCCATCACTCTATAAATATGAATGTGAGAAAAATACGTTCATTCGTTTCCTGAATCTTGAATAGGAAAGTGCTGAGAAAATATTTAAAAAAATATAAACTGGTAGTTTATCATACAAATTATAGTGAATCAGTGTTATTTTGTTTGAGAATGCCGGAGAAAAGTAGGTACATTATTTTTTATTAAATTTTAACACTAAACTTCACTACAGTTAGAAATTTACAAAAAAATCAGTATCAGGTAAGTAGGGGGTCTACCCAAAACCGAAAAACATGGCAAGGGGTCTACGGCACAAACAAGTTTGGGAACCTCTGGTTTAAACCATTCACACACACACACACACACACACACAAAAAAAAAAAAAAAAAAAAAAAAAGAAAAAGAAAAAGAAAAAAAAAAGTTGGTCTAACTAAGCTGAGTCATCCTGAGAATTTGTTGTTGTTGTTTTGGTTAATTGTTCTTTTACCAATGAAGGCACTTGTCCCTCAGCAAAAGATCTTCGACAGGGGAGGGCAGTTGGGAGGGACCAGGTCAGAAAAGGAGGGCAGTTGGGTGCAATCAAGTCTGCAGGGGAGGGCACTTAAGGGATGACCAGGCTGGCAGAGGAGGAAAGTTGGGGACGACCAGGCCTGTAGGGAAGGGCAGTTGGCAAGAACCCAGGCCTGCAGGAGAGAGCAATTGGGGGGAGGAAGAAGATAGGCTGCAGGGGAGGGAAGTTAGGGGCAAATAGGCTGGCAGGGAGTGGTTAGGGGGTGATCAAGCTGGTAGGCAGAAGCAGTTAGGGGTGATCGGGAAGGCAGGCAGGGGAGCAGTTGAGAGCCAGCAGCCCTGGATTGTGAGAGGGATGCCTGACTGCTTGTTTAGGTCCAATCCTAAGGGGCAGTCAGACATCTTTTGAGAGGTCCCAGATTGGAGAGGGTGCAGGCTGGGTTGAGGGACACCCCCTCCCGAAGCATAGATTTTGTGGACAAGGCCTCTAGTCATTTATAATGATAATGGAAAAATATTCCATTCACAATAAAAAATGAAAAATCTCTGATATGTCTAAAGTGAGCAGGATTTAAAAGGAAAACAAATACTACATCGCTAATAGTGTCAGCAACAACCACAAAAACAAAAAAACAAACAAAAAAACACCAAAAACCCAAAAATGAAAGTATTATCCTGCCTGGGAGCTTAGTTGATTAGAGCATGGTCCAGGTATTCCAAGGCTCTGGGTTTGAATCCCAGTCCAGGCACATATAAGAAGCAACCAATGAAAACTTAAATAAGTGGGACAACAGATGTTTCTCTCTAAATAAATAAGAATATTTTAAAATATTTATTTAAAAAAAACAACAACAAAACTACCAAAACCTAAAAGGAACATATAATAGGACTTACATTAATTGAGAGACAGCATAGGTATTTGAATATACTGATTCAAGAGATTGTCAGTTAAAGTTAATTCTCAGACTAATTAAAATCTCACTAAGATTTTTTTTAAAAAACGTAAGATACTGAATAAAATTCATTTCAGCCCTAACTGGTTTGGCCCAGTGGATAGAGCTTTGGCCTGTGGACTGAAAGGTCCCAGGTTTGATTCTGGTCAATGGCATGTACCTTGGTTGAGGGCACATCCCTGGTTTGAAGGTGTGCAGGAGGCAGCTGATTGATGTTTCTCTCCCATCGATATGTCTAACTCTCTATACCTCTCCCTTCCTTTCTATAAAATGTCAATAAAATATAATATTTCAAAAACTTCATTTTAAATAATTTCAAGGTAAACATTACTAGGAAAAGAATAATAAGGAGGGGGAACATTGAAACTGTAAAATACTATAATACATTTTATAAAGAAGTTTAAATAATGCAGGGCAAATGCAAAAGGAAGCAGGCAGTTCTATGGATAAAACAGAGCACCCCAAAACAGAAAACATAACCAGAGAGTGTAATGCACAGTAAAGTAACATTTTAAACTAGGCGAGTAAAGGTGGTTTGGGGCAGGTAAATAGACATTTTTTAAGAAAGTTCTTAAATGTAACCACCAGGCTCCAAAATAAATCTTGGATTGATTAAAGATATATTTGGGGGAAATCCAATGTAATGTAAGAGGAGGGCCAAAGGGGGAGGAGTAAGAGGCCTGCGGAAAGGTGCTTTCATCTGGAGAACAGGCACTGGTTTCTCATAAATTTGCACCTGCAGACACACATTGCCACTGTCTCTGAAACCATGAAAACATCCTTCTGTTGTTGCCTCCGCTAAATTCCCTGGAGACTGGCTGGGGCCAGAGGGTTGTGGAACAGATAAACTAGTTAGAGATTTTTTAAGGGGAGTTTTCTGGGAGACCAGACCTTGAGCATCCTGAAGTTCCACACCAACCTAGCCCTGTCTTAGCCAAAGACTGCTGTTTTACTGGGATAACTATTGCAAGCCTCTGCAAACACTTGGCCAACTCCCAGGGGTGTTGGAACAGAACTGCCCACAGGCAATCACTGAGATTTTTTTAAATTGTATTTTTTGTTAATCTTCACTGTTTATTTATTTCCATTAATTGTTCATTTGTGGAAGGAAGGGAAGGAGGAGGAGTGGAGGTGGGAGAGAGAGAGAAAGAGAAAAATCGATATGAGGGAGACCTTGGTTGACTGCCTCTGGAATGCACCTGACTGGGTACCAGGACTCTAATCTGCAACTTTGGTTCATGCCCTTGACTAGTTATGGAACCTGCCACCCTCTGGTGCCTGGGCTGAAGCTCTAACCAGGGAGACACACCCACCGGGCAGTCTCTGAGATTTGAGTTACTTGGGCTTTGCACATGGGGTCTGGCTATCCTTGACCACAAGGCCCTATGCACATGCCTAGTGATGTCAGAGGCCGTTGCTTGGTTACTATGATTCCGAGAGGAGAGATGCTAAACTGCCAAACTGCCCTGCTTGAATGCTGTGGCGTGAGGTGGTTGGCTAGAGAGCTGGTATTGAGCTCAGGAGGCGCGAAAAGTGAAAAGCGGAGGGAAGGTGAGGCTTCTCTGAAGCCCTGACTCTCTGCCATGAAGAAGGTGTTTTCTTTTCTGAGAAGTCCCCGCATGGCAGCCATGGACTCCCCCACCCAACCTGGGAGCAGTGGTGTGGGAGCCAACAGGCCTCTCTTTCGAGAAAAAGATATGGGAGCAATCCACAAAGCTGCCAGCGTGGGTAACGTGCGGAAAGTGAAGCAAATCCTATTTTTCAGGAAAAGTAGCCTGAATGATAGGGACAGGATGAGCAGGTAATGGGGACTGGGAGGCTGGGGGCCTGGGGTCCACTGGGAGGAGGTGGGTGGTTCTGGCTCAGCAGCTGGAGAACAGTCTCCTGTCAGCCAGGGCGCTGGGCTGACTTTCCTCCTGGGGCCCCACAGCTCCTCTCCAGGGAACACCTGACCTGGGGTCTAGCCCTCAGACCAACTTTATGAGCAAAAACAAAAGGACCCACTCACAATTCCTCCTATAGAACATTTGACTGATATATCAATATTGGAAACAAAATTAAGTATATACAACATTTTGTAATAGACTAGAGGCCTGGTACACAAAATCCCTCAGCCCAGCCTGCACCCTTTCACAGTCCAGGACCCCTAGCTCCTTACCAACTGCCTGCTCATTGCTCCTTAGTGCTGCTGCAGAGGCAGAAGACTCTCCTGTCATCCCACTGTGCTTGCCAGCCTTGAGCCAGGCTTCTGGCTGAGTGAAGCTCACCCCGTGGGAGCACACTGACCACCAGGCATATCTCCTGCATTCAGAGTCTGTCCCCTGGTGGTCAGTGCGCTTCATAGTGGTTGTTCTGTGGATATGCATATAAGGCTTCTATTATATAGGATGTACACATTTTTACACTGTAATATTACATGCTATAGAAAAATGCATAATGAAAGAAATAATTCCCATAACTGATCAACTTCTGGGCTAAATGTTCTTCAGGTAAAATCCAATATCTGCTTTATATCATTGTGCACCTATGTTCTTTATGGAGGGACCTCAGAAGGAACTTTGAAGTGGGAAGATGGCTGTGGTCCTGATTAGAAAGAATCACTTTCTCAAAATGTGTGCTCTTCCTGTGTTTATCAATTTTACAACCAAATAAACATGTTTTAAAATTATTTCAGTTACATGCTATCTTTCATTATTGTGATGAAATTAAGAAAATTTTGTATAGCACACACAGGTTTACCCTTCTAGCTATCAACATCTGATATAAACTTTGACAAATTATTTATTTACAGATAAATGATTGGAATAGAATGGAAAATTCCCAAACACCCCAAATATATATAAGACTCTAGAAATTGATATTGGTGATATTTCATGTGTGTAGGAAAAGTTCAATTAAAAATGGTGGACATTTTCTGTTGAGTATTTGGAGAAAAGGAATTGGACTAAAATAAATTCCAGATTAAAAATTTTAAATATAGAAAATGAGAAAAGAACTAGAAGAAAGTGCAAATGCCTATTTATACATTTAAAATATATATTGACCAAGACTTCAAGAGCAAGATTTCAGGAGGTTAATTGAGCAATATAAAAAATTCAAATCCCCTGTGTATCAGAAAATAATATTGTCAAACTAAAAGAAAATGTATTTGCAAAATATTTGCAATGTATGTGTATCAGAGAAAAAATAAGTCTTCCTTTTAAGGAGAAGTCTTTAAAATTAACAAGAAAAAAAACTCTACTTTTAAAGTGGACAAAGTAACTTTTTGCATAAATATAAATAACAAGTGGACAAAAGAAAAAATATTTAGTGTCCCTGGTAAGAAACTTGGATAAGTTTAAAAAAGAGGAGTGAAATAATATTTCCATCCACAAAATTTGTGAAGTTGACCAGAGATTGCCTCTATATTACTGCTTCAAGTTTAAGTTGCTTTTGACTTTTGAAATAGGTGATTTGATGCTGAATATATATATATATATATATATATATATATATATATATATATATATTCCTTATACCCATCAATTCTATTTATACTAAAATATCAGTATGAAATAATTAGATAAATTACATAATTCATTTTATATGGCAAATGGGATTTCCATTATTAATTTTTTTAGGAAACTCCATACTGTTCTCCACAGTGGCTGCATCAGTTTGCATTCACACCAGCAATTCTTTTTTACCCCAAATCTTCATCAGCACTAGTTGTTTGTTGATTTGTTGATGATAGCCATTCTGACAGGTGTGAGATGGTACCTGATTCTTATTTTGATTTGCATTTCTGGAGTGATTAGTAAATTTGAGCATCTTTACATATGTCTCTTCAAAAAGTGTCTATTTAAATCCTTTGCCCATTTTTTGATTGGATTGTTTATTATCAAGTATGAGTTCACTATATATTTGGGTGATTAAACCCTCTTAGGCTCTTTTCATTCTTATAATCTTCATGTTGACCAATATGAACAAAATAAGAAATTTATAACTGAAATTAGGCCCTCATCAGGTTAAGTTTTTTCTCCCTGCTTTTAAACAAAACAAATTTTTTTGAATGTAGGAAATTGTAAAAGATAACCTTTGCCTGCCCTTTTGAAATGTATAATAATATGAAATACAAATATTGATCATTGGGAACATATGCTTTCCCTACAATCTGTAAATCTAAATATTGAGCAAAATGAGCCATCCTATGTATTTGAATTCTGATTCTCCTTTGGTTTAAGTTCCCTTTGAAAATCAGAGGAAGAATTACTTAAAAACAAAATTCGTGTTTTGCTTTTTAAGTCTTCTTTCCCCTATAAGGCTTTTAAGAATTAAAATTTATTTAAATGCCAACCATTTGACTAGAATTGCAAGAGGTCTGTTGTAGTTATTATTACTTTACTTAATGTAAGGAACTGTGGCATGATGTCAGTATTGTATGTACCAATATTTTTTTAAATGCTGCCAATAGCTATAAGACATTCTGAACTAAAAATTGGATTCCAATATCAGAGATATTAAAGTGAGATAATATAATCATTCTAGAATAATTTAAATACTGTGTTCTTTTTGATTCTTTAAACACATCTTCAAAGTAGTTATAATGATATCAGTTTACTTAATTGAAATGTTGTCTTTGTAAAGTGGTAGTAATAATGATACTAATATTATCACAATTATTGAGCTGTGTTTTGTGTGCCAGGTACTGTAGTAAATACTTTGCATATATTCTCATTAAAATAAACAATGGTGTCCTGTGAGATACCTATTATTTTTATCCCCATTTTGTTGAGGAGGAAATTGAAGTCAAGAAATGCCAGTGACAGCTAATAAGTGACAGTTAAAATAGGATTAGAACCAAGATTCCCAGGTCATCCTCTCTGTATTCAAATAGGCTTTTCCTTCTCTATTGTGATGAGTAACAAGAACTAATAAATATTGTACTATCCACAGAAGAAAATTAAATATTTGCTTTGAAGGCATAGAGAGAAATATTTACAATAACATGGACAATTGTATGCTTGCATCTAGTGCACTCTAAGTTCCTAAGTAGTCCTCTCACTTTTATAGGACTGCTCTACATGTGGCCTGTGGCAAGGGCTTTCCGAGAGTGGTGAGACTGCTGACACGCAGACGTTGCTTATTGAACCTCTGTGACATTGACAACAAAACTGCTCTCATTCACGTATGTACTCGCCAACTATATCAACATGAGATGGGTTTAATTTAATTAGTTAGGATAAAAATGAGTTTATCTCATTTAACTAGAAGTCATTGGTGAAACTTGTGGAATGTTTACTTTGAATTCCTAGAACTTATAATCTATTTCTTGGCATAATACTGACAGGCCATACAATATGAGCAAGAAGAATGTGCCACCATTCTACTAGACCATGGTGCCAATCCAAATGTGATGGACATCCACGGCAACAATGCTCTCCACTATGCTCTCCTTGGTACCAACACAGCTATAGTGGAAAAGCTACTTTCCTGTATGGAAAATATGGAAGCGAGAAACAAGGTATAGATCACATAACTTTATTTACAAAATATTTAAAATACATGTTTTTACTTTAGTTTCAATCTTTTTAAAAGAGTATATGTTCTATTAATTTTAAAGAGAAAGGAAAGAAGAGGGAGAGAGAGATAGAAATATCAATGAGAAATAATTATGAATTGACAGCCTCCTGCCCATCCTCATCTGGGGATTCAGCCATGACCTCCTGTTTCAAGGGTCAACACTCAATCACTGAGCCACACCAGTATTTCTTCCTTCATTCCTTTCTTCCTTCCTTCCTTCCTTCCTTCCTTCCTTCCTTCCTTCCTTCCTTCCCTCCCTCCCTCCCTCCCTCCCTCCCTCCCTCCCTCCCTCCCTCCCTCCTTCCTTCCTTCCTTCCTTCCTTCCTTCCTTCCTTCCTTCCTTCCTTCCTTCCTTCCTTCCTTCCTTCCTAGCTTGCGCTCTCGCTCTTGCTCTCACTTTCACTCTTGCTCTCTCTCTTTTTTCTCTCTTTTTTTCTTCTCCACAAGCATTTTCTTTCTCACATACATACACTAAATATAATAGATCAGGCCCTGTCACCATGGCAACAACTCCAAAGCCCAGTCAGGGGGCTGGGGAAATGTAGTGTTCATGGAAGGGGAAAAGCTCTGCCTCCCAGCGACCCTTCCACCCCAGAAGGAAGAACTTCCTGTTAGTGCCTGATAGGAGTGGGAAATAAGCTCAGAGCCCTTTAAGGACTGAAGGCCTGGGGGAGTGAAGTGATGCTGGAGACTGGCTGCTATGCTGGCAGGACTTAGGAAATGGTGCTGCTGGGGGTGGGCGGGAGGAGGAGGCCTAGGGCCCAGCAAGAGGAGCTGGGTGAGTGCAAGTGGGAAGAGGAAGCCCCAGTCCACAGACAACAAAATAGCAACAGGATACCAGGATAGGAACAAAGATTCTTGGAACACGGACTGTTCTTGTTGGAAGTGAGATTTGGAGAATCATGCTGCAGTTAATCTGTTGAAGAGGCAGTGGAGGGCATTTTAAAGGGAAGAATAGTCAGTGACTGCACAGGGGTGAGAAGATAGGGGATCTTTTCTTTTTTCTTCCTCCTCACCAGAGGATCCCCCCCCCCCAATTGATTTTAAAGAAAGTGGAAGGAAGCGAAGGATTGAGAGGTGAGAGAGAGAGGGAAACATCAATGTGTGGGTGCCTCCTGACCAGGGCAGGGGACCAAACTTGCAACCCAGGTACAATCTCTTGAATGGGAATCAAATCTGGAACCTTCCATGAGCAGGCCAGTGCTCTAACCAGTGAGAACATCAGCCAGGGCAAAAGGGGCTACTTTTTATTTACTTTCTGTATTATATGTTCAGAGGTTCTTGTATAAGTTTTAATATTCAGTTTGTGTATATATATATGTAATTTAATAAATTATAAACTGTTTTTTCTGTTTATACAGAATGACTTCACACCATTTTCAGTTGCTAAATATGGAAACAAAGAGAAAATGGTCAAACTTTTAGTAACTAAAAGTTCAAAAGCTGATGGCATGGAAAGGTACAGTAGTTCATTCCTTGTTTTTTTATTTGGAGAGTAAATTATTAAAGCTGGGGACAGTGAAACAATGAAGGGTGTAGGGTAGAAGAAGCGGGTGTTATTTGGAAGCATTCTAAGCTGTCGGAGAGATTGAAATAAAGCTTCAGGAAAAGACCAGACTTTCTCCTTTGTTACTAGATCTGCCCCTCAAAGACACTAGTGCATCTTTGTTTAGGTAGTGAAAGATCCCATGTCACCTTTCCCAGAGAAATAGACAGCAGCCTGCCTAAGACTCCATAATTGAGGTTGGCCCCTCAAGGGATTTCCTTGCCATAAGAATGAAACATTCCCATGTGAGTTGAATTTGCCTCAGGTTACAAATTATTTTAAATTATGCCTCACATGGAAGCCAGTTAAAAAAGTTCTGATTCAAAAGTAGGTTATTGGTCATTACAATTGCTAAAGCCCCATGGCTCATCAGTATCCATGAGAGACAAGTAGGATTCTATCATCCAAGCCATTGGGAGTGGACAGGGATATTAAGCATCATTTTCATAAAGATCTGCTGGTTCACAGTGTGAGTAGAAAGGGAAATGATAGTAGTTGTCCATGCCAGGTCCTGACTTCTCTTAGTTTTCTGTGATTGGAATGATTCATAACAAAAATAAGGGAACATTGTGTTATCTGACTTCATGAGGTAATGAATTTGTACATAAATTTAGTTGCAAGTTATATAGTAACTGAGACATCCTGAATTACAGACCACAAAGGAGGAAAAGCTAATAACCAAAATCTTATATAAGAAAAGCTCAATATGCTAAGTGTCTGGTTGTCCAGTTGTCCATTCAACCAATCAAAGCATAATATGCTAATGATATGCTAAAGCTGCTCAACCACTCACTAAGATGTCCACTGACTATCAGGAGCAGAGGATCTGACTGGTAGGTTAGCTTGCTGCTCGGGTCTAGCTGATCAGGACTGAGATGGGCCAGACATGTCCTGGAGCTGTCCTGCAGTCCCTTCCCGGCTGGCCAACTTCCTACTTCCCTTCCTGGTTCTAATTGTGCACCGATAGGATCCCTTGGACTGGCCTGTGCCCTCTCACAACCAGGGAGCCTTCAGTGGGGCACATTGACTGTCAGGTAGTTCCATCCTGTATAATAAAAGGCTAATATGCAAATCAACCAAATGGTGGAACCAACAATCTCTATGATACACACTGACTACCAGGGGGCAGAAGCTTAACAAAGGAGCTTCCCCCTGGTTGTCAGTGTGCTCCCACAGAGGGAATGCCACTCAGCCAGAAGCCCTGAGCTGGGCTCACAGTTAGTGAGCACAGTGGCAGTGGCAGTGGCAGGAGCCTCTCCCGCCTCTGAGGCAGCACTAAGGATGTCCAACTACCAAGTGGGTCTAAGCCATCAGTCAGACATACCCCAAAGACTCCTGGACTATGATAAGGCAGAGGTAGTTGGGCTGAGGGGACTCTCTTCCCCCAAGACACACCGATTTCACACACCAGACCTCTAGTTAATAATATTTTCTGACAACTGAAACATTTGAATGTTAAAAACTATGAAAAATCCACATTGGGATTTCATTGGGATTCTAAAATAGTTTCAAAAAAGAGTTGCCTTACTGTTTCTCCAAGCATCTCTTTTCCCTATATTATCTTATTTAATTCTCCAAGCAATCTTCAAAAGTAAGGCAGTAACACTGTTAGTTTGTAGAGGAGTACTTTGAGCCACAGAAAATTGACTTGTTTGAGAACAAATAACTGTTGGTTATAGAACTAGAATATCTGAGTTCAAGAGACTTGCCATTATGTCAAGCTAACTCCAATTAATTCACCAAACTATATTGCCCTCAAATCATGACTGCTTTATCCTTTAAAAAAAAATTACATGCTTCATAAGAAGTTTGTAGAATTTACAAATTTGGAATGTACAGTAGAATTAAAGTTTTAATATTGATTCTGATGTTATCTGAACTGTTTAAGAATTTATAATATTTGGGAAATTTTTTATGTTTGTATTAACATAGTAATATTATTCATCACTATTTTTTAGTCACAACAAGCAACAACTAACTTCAGAATATCCAGGAGAAAGACTTGTAAGATCTTCTAAATGTAGCAATCTTGGTAAGACTTTTTGATAGTCAATTACTCTTGGTGGCTCAACCATAGATGAAGAGTAATAAATTTTTGCTAATTAAAGAGCAATAAAACACACACACACACACACACACACACACTCACGCACACACACAAAGAATGTGTAAGTTGCATGTGTAGCTTTTCTTAATCCTTCTTAATAGAATAGTATCTAGTATTATTAAAAAAGTTAATTATAGGTAATTTTAAAATCTGGGGCAATATTGATTGAAAAGAGGTTCATTTATTTAGTCCTGACCCCTAAAATCCTATATGATATCTTTATGTAAAAAAGAAAAATGATTTTAAGTTAGGATGTTGTATGTATGCTTCCTCTATATTAACATTGTAACAAATAAGACTTGTTCTAAAAATGGATCTTTTGTTTATTTTTTAAAGCCAGTGGATTACATTTAATAAGTGAAACCCTCTTTTTACATAGTGCTTTGTCTCACTAAAAAAAGTTACTATAATTGGGAACTCAACAATACTTTCCTGGTACCACAAAGAAATGACAAACAATAAGAACTACAACACTTAGTATGCAACAATCTCAATATTGTTTTTCTTTATTTTAGAGGGGAAAGGCGAGGGAGAGAGGCATAGGAACATCAATGATGAGAGAGAATCATTGATCAGATACTTCCTGCATACCCCACACTGGGGATCCAGCCTGCAAAGGGGGCCTGTGCCCTGACCATGAATCTAATTTTGACCTCGAGTTTCAATGGTTGATGCTCAACACTGAGCTGTGTTGGCAGGGCCCAATGAGGTTGTTTTCAAAGATACCACCAATAACACAGAAATCAGAGAGGCAAGACCTGTTGAGAATCATCGAGTGTTTTATCGATAATGCCAACAAGATCTCACTATTATCAACTTCAATCCTCAGAAGTCAAAACAGAATGAGATATATTGATTCAGTAAACAAGATGTTTCCTTCTGTTTGTTGGATAATTGTCAGGACGCTGTAATTTCTTTAGAACAAGATGCTCTGTTATCATCAATCAGAATATAATTATAATAAGTATGCAAATAACCCAATTCAGGACTCTACAAATTTCAATCAAAGTACAAAAGTGTTTCACAATAACAAAAATGCCAGTGTACTACCCAGATGTGGCACCTAGTTTGTTGTGCAATTGTAACTGTGTGAGGACACTGCTCCCCTATCACCCTGTTTCCCCCCAACTGCCCTCCTCTGCCAGCCTGGTCACCCCTAACTGCCCTTCTTTGCAGGCCTGGTCCTCTCAACTGACCTCCCCTGCTGGCCATCTCGTGTCCACATGTGGGCACATGGGGGCAGCTATTGTGTGTTGGAGTAATGGTCAATCGATATATTCCTCTTTTACTAGATAGGATAGAGGCTTGGTGCATGGGTGGGGGCCAGCTGGTTTGCCCTGAAGGGTGTCCCGGATCAGGGTGGGGGTTCCCTTGGGGTGTGGGGCAGCCTGAGCAAGGGGTCTGTGGTGGTTTGCAGGCCAGCCACGCCCCCTAGCGACCCCAGCGGAGGTCCTGGTATCTGGAATTTATTTACCTTCTACAATTGAAATTTTGTATCCTGGAGGGGAGCCAAGCCCCTTGCTTGTTCCATGGCTGTCAGCCATTTTTGGATTAGTTGACCTTCTATAATTGAAACTTTGTACCCTTGAGTGGAGGCCTAGGCTTCCAAGTGCAGGCAGAAAGCTTGGCTTCCGCTGTTGCCTGGGAAACCCAAGCATCCCTCCTGCTCTCTGTGGCAGATAGCCATCTTGGTTGGGCTTATTTGCATACTCACTTTGATTGGCTGGTGGGCATGTCGGTGGACATTGCTTGTGGGTGTAGAGGAGAGATGCTTAATTTGCATATCACTCTTTTATTAGGTAGGATTAGGGACAAATAAAAAATTCTGTAAGCACAAGGATACTATTATGCTAAATGATAATCCTTGTTTTTGCGTAGTTATCACAGATACTTGATTGATTCATAACTATTCTAAAAAGGAATTAAACCCTGCTTAGTTGAAGAAAATTGACAGTATGGTGTTTACCTTTTCTTGAGAGGAACTTGTATGTTATAGAACACGTTACCAATAATTAGGGCTCTGTATTTTCTATTCTGAGTAAATGGGATTGTTGCTTGTTTCACAATGTTTTCTGGCATCAGTATTTTATTTATCTCCCCCCCCCCTTTTTTTTGCCTTTATTCCAATAGCTATAGATCTACAGGCATCTCCAAAACAAGCACTGAGCAAAACAAAATCAAAGACAGGTATTTTGTGAAATCAGCTTCTGACTGTAATTATGTATAATACATCAAAACACATAATAACAATTTCACATAATGCAATTTTGTAAAAGATCCTAAACTCACACCCAAGTTTGTTTATTCACGAGAGAGATTTATAGGACTCAGAATATAGTTGTGTTCATACCTGAGATTTATTACCATGAAAGACCAAAGTAAAATCAGCAAAGAGCAAATGTTTGCATGACAAAGGGTGGAGGACACCAGGCACAAGCTTCCTGAGTCCTCTCCCTGTGGAGTTATCAGGTCTTCATTATTCTAATGTTGGCCTCGGCTACTGCCACTGAGGCTTCATCCAGAAGATCATCTGGAAGGATGTCCAGTCTAATTAGCATATTACGTTTTTATTATTAGAGACTCTGAGCCTGCATCTGGCTTCCTCCTGAGGGGAGTGACCTGCAGGATGACTTCAAAACCATTCCTGTGACATCCCCCAAAGGGTCAGGGTACAGGCCAGGCCAACAGACTCCACTGGTGCACAATGGAGGCTGGGGAAGGACCATGGGAGGGCTTCAGGCCCATCTCACTCAGCTCCATTCACCGGACCCCAGGAGCAAGCTAACCTACTGGTTGGAGCATCTGCCCCCTGATGGTCAGTGCACATCATAGCGAGCAGTTGAGCTTCCTTAGCATATCATTAGCATACGTATTATGCTTTGATTGGTTGAATGGTTGACCAGACAACCAGACACTTAGCATAGTAGGTTTTTATTATATGCAATTCTGCTTCTACTAATGTTGCCGTTTTCTGTCAACTTTATGGGTTTTGCTTAGGATTATGTTCATTGTAAATATCAGTTGACAAGTAGGTATCACATTTTGAAAGATCCCATTGTTTTTTATTTTTGGATTTGATATATTTAAAAAGAGAAAATAAGTGCTCTTAACAGCCTACCTATAGTATGATTAATATTCCCTCTGGTATAGTCTGTGTGTGTGGTCCTAAAGGAATACTTTCTGACAAAGCATTACTCTGATACTTTTAGTGTCCTGTATTTTTCTATTGTTGTTTTAAAATGTATTTTACTCTTTTCCTTAATAGTGTATGAGATCTCTGAAGAAGACTCTTTATGCAGGTAAAATTTTATCAGTATTTAAAAATTATATGTTACCAAAGGGAATGCAGAGAAAAGAAACTAAAAGTTCTAGAGTGTTCTACTGTGGGCTAGACCCTATATTATGGAATTAACCTGTGTTAGATAGTCATCTCGAGGTGTCAATGTAGCTGTGGATTGTAGCCTACTTTTTATTAATGAGGTAATTCAGGGAGGTGGATGAATTGACCCATGTTTCCATAGTTAGCAAGTGGCCAACCCATGATTTGACTTTCAACCTGTTTGACTCCCCAATCTATTGTTGTTTGTCAGCATACACGGATAAGTTCCTGTGTAGTGCTGGCATTGAGATATAGATGTGAATCAGATCAACTCAGAAAGTGAAATCTGATTGTGTGTTAACTCGGATTTAGAGATTTTCTAAGAGGCTCAGTGAGTCTAAGCATTTATCTTACCCTCCTTGACAACTGTAGTGCTAAATAGGACCTTGCTCTTCCCACAAAAGCCTGTAGGGCCCTTCTCAGTTAGCTATGGCCACAGAACCAAAGGTTGTACCTAAGCAAGGCCTCATCAGGCAAGGGTTGTTAGGTAAAAGAATATCTCTTTATCTCTTCTTCTTGGGATGAATTACTTATCTGTAAGTAAGGAATATCTATGAATAGTTCATGTTAAATTCAGCGTGTATTTAGAGGATATTTTTCATTGATTCCTCTATTTACTTACTTCCCAGTCTGGTTTTCTCTTTAGGCTAAGACCTTTGCTTAGTTGTATGAGGTTTTTTCTTTGTTACTATAGTCTTTTTTCCCTCTTCCATGAGTTTTTTATTTATTTTATTTTATTCTCTGCTTTTATTGGTGTTTCTTTCATTGCGTGTGTGTGTTGGTTTTTTTGTTGTTGTTTTTTTTTTTTCCAATTCGCCCAGCTATGGTGTTCATTTTCCTATAGACAGAAACAAAGGCACATAGAAATTCAGTTGTTTAAGTAAGCCTAGCAATTAATTAAACAAAACTGCCTCTAGCCTTTCAACCTGTGTTTAATGTGTTGGCTAACTGATGCTGGCATAGAATACTGGAAATGAAGAGATTAAAGTGACTCATTGGGATATATAAGGTAGTGGAACTGACTTGTAAATTTAGGTTGCCTAAGTATAATAAACTACCTTCCTTATCATTCTGTAGGAGACTTTCATAATAGAAATATGGAGGATGGTAGTGAACACAGTCAATAGAGGATAAGAATAGAATTAGCAGGAGAATTCCAAGTATCAAGAGGAACAACACTGGGTTGAGAATATTGGGGTTTGTGACAAGTTAAAGATAAGTTTTAATAAGGAAGGCCACAGGATGTTGGGAGATCTCCAGAAAGGCAGCTTAAAAAAAGAGGCTCAAGGAAGTCCTGAAGGAGTTGCTGCTCTTCTATTTGTTCATTTAATAGAAAGAACTAGCACCACTCAAGGTTTCTTTACAAAGGTATTTAAAACAGTGGAGCCACTGGAAAGATTTTTTTGATAACAAATAGGACTGTGGTCTCATCAACCTGAACTCTGACTCACAGAGTGGGGCTTAGGTCCCCTTGAGTCCTAGTGTGGCCTCAAATGACAAAAAAAAAAAAAAAAAAGAGCTGCTTCCCCTGCTCCTGTCAAACAAATTAAATGGAGTCTAAGTGATCCACTCATTACATAGGCATGTAACCCTCCTCCATTACTGATTTGACATCTAGTCCTTCCCCTGCCAACCCTCTGTGTATGTGGGAAGCACATCAGCTAATTGGGGTTGATCTACATGCTGGCTGAGGACACACAGTATACAAGCTGCTGTTCAAAGACTGACCCCATGTCAAATAATTCATGCTTCATGCCAGCTCTGTGTGGTACCTGCCCAGATTGTCATTTGGGTGTTCTGCTTGTGGAGCAAACTGGGTCATGCTCTGAAGCGCCCCACTGAGTGTGCTGGTTCTGGGGCCTCTTGGGAGGGACTCTGTTGCAAGATGTCAGTCTCTGCCTGTGATTTCCCCTGGGCTACCTGTGTGGAGCTACAAAGCGATCCAGTTTGCGACTGCCTCCGCTAGGCCTGGGTGCAGCTGGGAGGGGCCAAGCTGCAGAGCAATGCCTCCTGCTACCAGCACCAAGCCCATGGGGCAGCTGAGCAAAATTCCCAAGATCCACCTCCACCTACCAGCATTCTGTTGGGGTAAGTCACTGAAAGAGCTCCTGTTAGTATGTGAGTTACATGAGGTAAGTGAGTCATCAGGTAGGTGCAAGTGGTGTTTACCAGATTGCTACAGATTTAAACTCAGCTTTATTTCTGGGTGTGAGGCCACTGAGCACAAGTCCCAGGATATACAAATGCCAGTTACAACCCACTGGAGACCTGTGGACCTTTGTGGTTGGGTGGGCCTCTGAGAGTCATTAGAGTAAGGCCAGCAGAATTCATCAGGCCCCAAGTATCAAGATTGGGCTGTGTGAAGAGAGGGCTCAGCACTGAAATGGTGGCCTCAGTTAGACCAACAAGGGAATAAAAACCCCCAACCCAAAGTCACACAACTCAGTCTCTGTCACCCCCTGAGTCCATCCCGACCTCCTTAAGAGTCCTCCATGAATGTGTACACCATGGGCCCAGGCAGCTGGCTCCTTTGCAATCTGTAGATCCACAGGGTTTTGGACAAGGATTCAGGATGATGGGCTAGTACATTCCCCAGGCTGAGGCCATAAAGAAGGGAGGGCTTGACTCAGGGGTGATGGCATCTATGGGCATTGTGGGAGAGGGACTCAGCACAGGTGGGCACCCAGAAACCATCTACTCAGCTCTCTCCCAGAGTCACACAAAGCAGTCTCCCCACATGACTCCCTGTCCACTCTGAGCCACCCTTTCTTCATAGGCCCAGGGTGAGTGGTGGGAATGATACTTGTGCACTGGCTCTTTAAGAGGATTCCTGGGTTTCTAGTACACTCCCACCTCTTTCTGAAGGGCAGAAGCTCTGCTGATTTTCACAGACAGATGTCCTGTGGGCTCCTCTTCCAGGCTCTGGTTCTTAGGGCATTGTGATCATTTTCAGAGTGTAATTCCTTTTCTCTTTAACAAAGCTCAGAAGAGGACCAGGGAGAGTCTTCCAGAGATCCAGGGTTTGCAAGAGATGAAGAAACAATTTTGAGAGTGTGTTTCTCTCATTTAGGAAATGTTTGCAATGCTGCAGAATCAGACATTCCAAATCCATCTTTCCCCTCACAATCAAGCACTTTACTTGTCAAGTTAGAAGGCATTTGTCTTAAGCTTACCCCTTCTTTAGAGTTATCACCTAGTGGCTCTTCCTCAGGGCACTCAGTCATTTTGAATTTTACAGAAAATTCATGTGACTTCTGCTTTGACTCATCTTTAGAAAGTAGTAAGTTCTTCCTCTGCTCTAATATGCCTTGTTTGATGCACATTTTCTTACCCTTTCCACAGAGGGGTGTCCTGAATATGCAGATGTATCCTCTTTGTCACATGCCCTATTTATTTGTGATTCTTGAGATATTTTTTCTAAATGCAAAGGAAGAAAATGAATATGCTTGCTTCGATTTTCAAATGTCTTTGCTATCAGGAAACATGTTTTGAAATAACTTTATTCCTAAATAGTCAAGTATGGACAAAGACAAATTAGAATATAATTAAAATTTAACTGTTAGACTTCTTAATCTATGATTAGTTACTCCCAATCACAGGACTGAAATTAAGAAGGAAAAAAATAAAATAAAATAACTTGCCTTGGTCTAAATTAAAATAAAAATATAAAGCCTCAAACCTAATTTGGCACTATTGGAATTATACAATTTATTAGATGTTAAATCTATCAAAATTACTAGCTGAATTTTAACATTACAGATGCTTGCTTCCTCACTTAAAACATTTCACCTCACCGTATCCTAAAAGTGAGCCCCTGAAGTGCAGAGTTTTTTAGGGGTGATCCAAGATGTAGGCAAAAGAGGTAAAAGTTACACTCACCTCCTCCCTGGGCCAAATTGGAATGACAACTAAATTACACAACAACCACATGATGCCTAGCTGAACATTAGTCTTATAACCAAAGATTACAGAAGAAGCTTCAGCTAGACTGGTAGGAAGTCAGAGATTCCAAAAGGGCTGGCCCCGCATCCACTTGTGGTGGCTGAGAATGCAGAGGCATGTCTCAGTGCAATGGTGCCCCTGAGGAGCATGTGGTCTCAACCTCATGCTGAGTTCCCACCCTTGTTTCAGGAGTCTATGCCCTCATGGGCTTAAGTTTTAAATGTTCTGGAGCCTGCAGAGGGGTGATCTGGGAGTGGGAAGGCTAGCAACATAAGCATTTGTTTTTTGACATTTGGACATATATTTGTTCCTCAAATGATTGAGGAACAAATAGAAGTTCCTCAAACATTTCAGGAACTTCCTGTATGGTTTTAGAGTAAAAGGAAGGAATGGGTTCTCCTTAATAAGTGGTTTCCCTGCTACAAAAGCAAGATTGCCATTTTTTATTGCCATCCGGTAGTCTTTGAATCAGGAACAGACAAGGAGGAAGGGACAGTGTATCTTCCCACCTTGAGTTAGATCATCAGATGTGCGCCAGTTCTGGGATAAAAGTTATGTCAGCCAGTAAGTGGTGAAAACAGATTAATCTCAGGCAGAGTGTGCTTTCATTAAATAGGTCACAGGTTGGGAGAGATAGCAGCAGAAATAGATAATAAAAAATTTAAAAGAAATAAAAGTAAGGCCCAGTGTTAATATATCAAGAATATTTATTTGATATGTAGAATAGCTGATCTTACACTTAAATTGTTTTGTTGATTTTTTTTTAAAGAAATGGACTCACTTATTTGTGTTGTATATCTTACTACAAACCTCGCATTATTGATTCATACCCAACATCAGACCATGGGGTCTTGAAGGTAAAGTGCTCTCTTGTGAAATTAATTTCCCTGTTCTGAATTGAATTATGTGTATCACTTCCTCTTAAAGTCTCCTAGTGGCCTACCTATCATTGTTTTATGTTTGTAATGCAAAATTAATCTTTTTATTGTTAAATCCTCGAGTGAAGAAATATTTTTTAAATTTATTTTAAAGAGAGAAGGACTGGGAGAGAGAGAGAAAGTGAAAAATTGATGTGAGAGAGAAACATTGATTGGCTTTCTCCTGCATGGCCACAACTGGGATTCAACTAAAAACCTGTGTATATGCCTTGACTGAGAATTGAACCCATGACCCATTCCTGCATGGTTCAATGCTTCAGCCACCAAACCCCACATGCCAGAGAGGAAAATATATTTATTTTATTCTGTGGTTCCTTTTATATACAATTTCCAAAAAAAAAGGAGGGTCCATAGAGACACAAACCACTCAAGTGGTTGTCAGAGATTTGGGTAAGGCGAATGGGGAGTCTTTATTTCATGGGAATGAGGTTCCCTTTGGGAGAGATGAAAGGTTTTAGAACTAAATAGAGGTGATCATTGCAAATCATGGTACATGTGGCAAATGCTACTGAATTTTTCACTGGTTTACTTTATGTTTGGTGAACTTTAATCACTAAAAAAAAGAATACTGTCATAATCAATCAATCACTCAATAAGTCAAATAAAGATCATGTTACCCCTTTGAAAACAATCCAATAAGCTCATTTAAAACATGGCTTCTGGTGAAAGGTTACATTGTTAATTTGAGATTTTTCATGTTTTTGAGGTAGGTCTATATTGTTGTTCCCTCTTAGGGTTGCTTTCACTATGTCCCGTAGATTTTGGGTTGTCATGTTCTCATTTCAGTTGACTCTAGGTATCCTTTTATTTCTTCCTTGTTCTCATTGTTAATCCATTCACTTTTTAAAATATTTGGTCTCCATTCCTCTCTCATGAGCTTATTTGTGCCTGGCTGGTCCCATTCCTCTCTCCCAAGTGTTGAGTGCCTGAGCCATTAAGGCCTGGTGGCTTTGGGGCATGATGAGCATTTGCATATTAGCTCTTTATTGTATAGGATTGCCAGTGCACTTCATATTTAGTGCAAGGGGCTTGGTGCCAGCAGCCCTGGCTGCCTTGGCTGGCCTTCACAGCCCCAGCTGCCTTAGCCAGCCCTGCAGCCCCACCTTCGTCCAGAAGATCATTCAGAAGGTCATTCTCCTGTTTGGTCCAATTAGCATATTAGCTCTTTATTATATAGGATTCCATTGTGTAGACGTACCACACCATAGTTTTTTAATCCACTCATCTGCTGCTGGGCACTTGGGCTGTTTCCCAATCTTAGCTATTGTAAATTGTGCTGCATGAACATACAGGTGCATATATCCTTCCTTTTTTTTTTCCACCTGAAGATATTTTTCCATTGATTTTTTAGGGAGAGTGGAAGAGAGAGGGAAAGAAAGAGAGAAACATCAATGTGAGAGAAACACATTGATTGGTTGCCTCCTGCACAAGCCCTGACCAAGACCCGGGCTGGGGAGGAGCCTGCAATTGAGGTTTGTGCCCTTGACTGAAATCAAACCTGGACCCTTTGGTCCAAAGACTGACTCTCTATCCACGGGGCAAAACTGGCTAGGGTCATATATCCATTCTGATTGGTTTTTCTGATTTCTTGGGGTATATCTCTAGAAGTGGGATTACTGAATCAAATGGCAGTTCCATTTTTAACTTTTTGAGGAAACTTCATACTGTTTTCCACAGTGGCTGCACCAGTCTGCATTCCCATGGGCAGTGTAAGAAGATTTCTTTTTCTCTGCATCCTCACCAACACTTGTCATTTGTTAATTTATTGATGGCAACCATTCTGACAGGTGTGAGACGGTACCTCATGGTCATTTTGATTTATATGTCTGGGATGATTAGTGACTTTAAACATGTTTTCATGTCTCTTGGCCTCCTGTAGGTCCACTTTTGAAAAGTATCCATTTAGGTCCTTTGTCCAGTTTTTTATTGGATTGTTTATTTTCCTTTTGTTAAGTTATATGAGTTCCCTATAAATTTTGGAGATTAAACCCTTATCGGATTTAACATTGGCAAATATATTTTCCCATGCAGTGGGTTCTCATGTTGTTTTGTTAATGGTTTCTTCTGCTGTGCAGAAGCTTTTTATTTTGATATAGACCAATTTGTTTATTTTCTCCTTAGTTTCCATTGTTCTAAGAGTTGTGTCAGTAAAGATATTGCTATGACATATGCCTGATATTTTGATGCTTGTGGATTACTCTTGGATTTTTATGGTTTCATGTTGTATGTCTAAGTCCTTCATTCATTTTGAGTTAATTTTTGTGTATGTTATAATTTGGTTGTCTAGCATATATCTGTCCAATTTTCCCAACAGCATTTATTGACAAGACTACCTTTACTCCATTGTATGCACCTGCCTTTTTTGTCAAATATTAATTGAGCATAATGGTTTGGGTGAATTCTGGGTTCTCTGTTCAGATCCATTGGTCTATATGTCTGTTCTTGTGCAAGTACCAGGCAGTTTTGAGAACAGTGGCTTTATAATATAGTTTGATATCTGGTATTGTGATCCCTCCAGCTTTGTACTTCTTTCTCAGGATTGCTGCGGGTATTTGGGTTAAGAAAACTGAGTGCATTTTGAGAGGATATGATATGAATAGGAGCACAAAATTGAGAAAGCCTTTGAGAAATCTTGAAAATTTTTGCTTATTTATTGAAAAAGAAATTAAGCAGAATTTGCAATAATTTTAGTGATGAAATTAAACACACAAAATATTGTATTGATTCAAGTCATAGCAACTACACTAAGATCCAAATGATAAAATCAATGGAAACACAGTCTTTTTAATGAATGAGATAATAACAATATTCCTAATATTAAACTTCCATCAAAGGCTGAAGAAAAAAAGGAGCAGAAAACCAGCAAAAGGGAAGTGTCAGGAAATATGGATGCTGGTGCTAATGACAGTGACAATGGATTGAGTCAGCAAAACAACAGTGGACAAACCAATAAGCAGCAGGTTGCTATTATGGAGGATGAAGATTCTTACAGGTAAGCCTACAGCAGTACTTAACAGTATGTAATTATTCTTTTCCTATAAAACAAATTCAAATTTGAGCTAATTCTTTATTAACTAATTTTATATTTTTACTGGAGAGAGTGAACCTTGTTTGGTAATCAGAAAAATGCAAATCAACAAATAATGAGGTACCATTTTGAACTAATAATGGTAAAAAAAAATGCAAATCAACAAATAATGAGATACCATTTTTGAACTAATAATGGTAACTATTTTATTAAAAAATTAAAAACCAGAATTGGCACATGGGAGGAAAAGGCATTCTCTTGCAGTATTGGTAGATGAAATTGGCACATCTTTTTTGAAGGGTAATTGACCTAGTTTCAAAATTTCAATTATGTCATTCTTTTATCCCAATAGCTTCACTTCCAGAACTAGATCCTACAGGAAAACATGATTTGTATCAACACATACATACACATTCTACAGACATTAATTATATATTATATATAATTATATATATATATATATATATATATATATATACTATGACATGGATGTTAAAGATATATAACATATATAACATACACATATGCATATATGCTTAAGGATATTTATATAAATGTTACAAATATATGCATGTATACTAAGAATATTTATTGCAAACCAAAAAATCAAAGGTAGTATTTACCTATAAGTAAATACCTTATTTACCCATAAAATAATGTAGTATGCAGCCATTGGAAAAAATGAGGGTAATTCTGGTCTACAGGATTTTGATTGTTTCACATTGAAATGTCTTTAAAGCATTGGGTTTAATGTCATGTCTTAAGCAAATTTTGTGAGAATCCTATATGATAAAGAGGTAATATGCAAATTGACCATCACTCCTCACAAGATGGCTGCCTATGACTAGGCTGACAGGGGGGTTAGTGAGGGATGTCCAAATGACTGAACAAGCAGGCTGCATGGGACAACCAGGCCAGCAGGGGAGTTAGTGAGGGACAACCACAACTGAACAAGCAAGCTGTGAGGGGTGACCAGGCTGTCTTTATCAGCAGGTGGCAGTAAGGAGTGACCAGGCTGGTGGGGGGGGCGGTGGGCGAGGAGTTAGGAGCAACATAGCTGGCAGCAGAGGGCAGTTAGGGATGATCAGGCAAGCAGGCTGGTGAGCCGTTAGGAACTAGTGAGTGGTCCAGCATTGTGAGAGGAATGTCTGACTGCCAGTTTAGACCTGATCCCTGGGATTGGGCCTAAACCAGCAGTCACACATCCCTGCGAGGGGTCCCAGATTGGAGAGGGTGCAGGCTGGGCTGAGGGAGACCCTTCCCACACCCCTGTGCATGAATTCCATGCACTAGACCTCTACTATTAATATTTGCTCAGGCATAAAAGGAAGTCATATGCAACACTGTGACTCTACTTTGTTTCCATCTAAATTGCTAGTTACTAGCTTTTTGTGTTTTGTTCTTAATACCTGAGTGCCCAAATATTGGACCCTCAAATTAATCTGAAAGGCCACTGATTTCACAAGGCAATTTGTTCCATATCTTATCTACAAAGTAAAGGCCTGGTGCATGAAAATTGTGCATTTGTGTGGGGGGGGTGGAATTCCTCAGCCCGGCATGCACCCACAGGGAGAAGGCCTAAGCCATAAGTCAGGCATCCTTAACCCTGGAGCAGAGGCAGGAGAGATTCCTGCCACCACTGCTGTGCTCACCAGTCATGAGCATGGCTTCTGGGTTGTGGTGCTCCCCTTATGGGAGCACAATGTCCACAAGGGAGAAGCTTCTGCATTGAGCAATCTGCCCCTTGGTGGTCAGTACATGTCATAGTCACTGGTTGTTTATCCATTAGGTCAATTTCCATATTAGCCTTTCATTATATAGGACTAAAGGCCTGTTGCAGGAAGATTCCTGCAATAAGGCTTCCTGCTGTAGTCTCCACCACCCAGTCTGATTCCCTCCCTTCTCTCCTGCCACACTTGTTTGCTTCTCCACAGCTTTGCTCCCTTATGCAGTACTTGGCTTCCCTCTATGCTATTTTCAGTCTTAGCCTGTGTCTGGGTATGCAAATTAACCGACATCTTGGATGGGTTAATTTGCATACTTGTCCTGATTGGCTGGTGGGCATAGCGGAGGTATGGTTAATTTTAATGTTTCTCTTTTATTAGATAGGATTTCAGTATATTGAGTGAAACCTATTAAAGCACATCAAAGGGTTAATCTGTTAGATGAGGGGTTGACAGATAGTCTGTATTGTCTGCTCTATGAAACCATCTGTCTCTGAAATCTATCATAGACACTAGGTAAAGGAGTGGATGTGGCTGTGTTCCAATAAATCTTTATTTGCAAAATCAGGCTCTGGGCCGATACCGGTTTGGCTCAGTGGATAGAGCGTCAGTCTGAAGACTGAAAGGTCCCAGGTTTGATTTCGGTCAAGGGCATGTACATTGGTTGCGGGCACATCCCCAGTAGCGGTTGTGCAGGAGGCAGCTGGTCAACGTTTCTCTCTCATTTCATTGATGTTTCTAGCTCTCTATCCCTCTCTCTTCTGTGTGTAAAAAATCAATAAAATATATATTTTTTTTAAAAATCAGGCTCTGGGCTGGATTTGGAGTGCAGGCATTTGTTTTTTGACCTTTGCATTATAAACCAAGGTGCTCCTGATGTAGTGAGTCTTCTTTTTAAAAGGTACCCTGCATGCATGCCTTTATCCTCTCTTTTTAAGGAGAATGTATTTCAGTATGCACCACACCCAATTTTTCAACAGAGACTTCATATTACACAATTGACAAAAATTCAGTTTATAAAGTAGGAATATTACCTGCATGCTTCCCCCTTTATTTCTGTTACACAATTTAAATAACATTAATTATAGTGCAATTTGAATAGTGTGACATATTATTGTACATTAGAGTAGTGTAACATATTCTAGGGTTGGATGATTTTCATCTAGAAAGAAATCCTTCTGTCGTTTTTGTAAACATGAAAAACATAATAATCAGATTATGAAGTCTTAAAGATCTAGAAATAGTTCATGGGATCTTTTAGTTGTATAATTTGTGAATTTATTTTTTAATACCTAGTCTGGCATGTATTAAACCATATAGTGCCACAGGTATGTAATTAAAAAACTTTTAAGTATTAAAAAATGCTTCATAGTCATTATGGAAGGATTGAAAGCTACAGGTAAACACGAAGCAGATGAGATCATCCAAGGCTGTGCCATTTAGCTACAAAGACCTGAAAAGAACTGTCTATATCACTGGTTGTAATTTCCTTCCAGGCACTCTTGAGCTCACTCAGGTATCTTTTAGACCCACCTCATCTCCAAAATTGTTTTCTCAAGTTTAGTACTTGTTTTCCTCCAATAAATTTGGATATAATGTTTTAGACCTGGTCTTACATAACCTATCAGCAATATTGACCCATTAGAAAATTCTCTCTTTTTTCATTCAGCTTTCAGCACTTTCAGTTTTCAGGGGGTGAAAACACACCTGGTTTCCCCTTGCCCTTCCTAGTCTGTCCTTCTTAGTCTGTCTGGTTTCTCCTCATCTCCCACCTTTTACACATTCAGGTGTCCTGGGATTCAGTCCTTGATCATATTTCTCATGACTTTTATTATCTAACTAGAGGCCCAGTGCACAAAATGTATGCGTGGGTAGGGTCCCTATGCCTGGCCAGTGATCAGCGCCAATCGGGCCTTCTGGCTGCTAGCCAGGGCTTGCTTTTCAGCTGTCAACTGGGGCCTCCCTTCCCCAGCTGCTGGCCAGAGCCTCCCATCTCTGGCTGCAGGCTAGTGTCTCCTTTCCCAGGCTGCCAGCTGGGGCCTTCCTTTGTTCCACACTGTCCCCTGGCCGTCAGTGCACATCATAGCGAGCAATCAAACTCCTGATTGAACTCCTAAGGGGACACTTTGAATATTTGCTTAATAGATAGATATAGATAGAGATAGAGATAGAGATAGAGATAGAGATAGATATAGATATAGATATAGATATAGATATAGATATAGATATAGATATAGATACAGATGATATAGATATAGATAAAATAGAGGCCCAGTTCGGGAATTCATTCATTCATCAGGCCAAAACTCACAGTCCAATACCTCCTGCAGCTCCTGCCTGCCACTCCCACTCATCCTGGCCTTACTGTCAGGGGGGATGGCCTGTAGGCATTTGTTTGTTGACCTTTCCACTATAAACTAAGGTGCTAGCACCCAATCAGTTCCAACTGGGAGAGGCTTATGATGCAACAGTAGAACTCACCAGCCCTAATTCCTGTGTCTGGCACCGTCCTGAGGGGATTGGCTTGTGGGATGGGGCTGAAATTGACTCTCCAACATCCCCTAAGGGGTTCCGAATTGCGAGAGGGCACAAGCCAGGCTGAAGGACCCCTCCGGTGCATCACTGGGCTAGGGAGGAACCACAAGAGGGTTCCAGAGCATGTCTGAACCATTTCGCTCAGTCCTGATTGGCCAGACCCCAGCAGCAAGCAACTACCAGTTGGAGCATCTGCCTCTGGTTATCAGTGCGCATAATAGCAAGTGGTTGAGCATCCTAAGCATATCATTAGCATATTATGCTTTGATTGGTTGAGAAGTTGACTGATCTCTGGATGACACCATATTAGGCTTTTATTATATAGGATTAGATACGAACCTAAAAGTCTACAAAAATTATCAAATAATTTAATTTTCAAAGAAAATTATAACTAATTCTATTATCACCATTATATATATATATATATATATATATATATATATATATATATATATATATATATATATTGATATGTGGGTGTATTGTTTTTTCCAATTTTATTGAGATTGTATATATTGAAGGCATACAAATCTGCTCATTTTATATACTTTTATGTTAAATGATTACCACAGGATACTTTGTTCACATTTCAAATACATCACATAGTTATCAATTCTTTCTTTGTGGTGAAAACCTTTATATCTACTCTGTTACCAGCTTTCAAGTATATAATACAATATTGTTGGCTATAATCACTATGCTGTATGTACATCAGACAGGGTTTAATCATATATGAACATATATGACATTTATTCCAATAATGCTAGCAATATGAGAGAGCAGCAGGTCATCCAAGAAAATCTGCTTTGCACCCCTCATACCAAAAGCCAGCTTATATAATATGAGGTAGAAAGACAAAGATTACATGTGTAAGTAGGCTAAACAATAAGAATGGGTATGATGCAAAAGCAATGAAAATGGATATTACAGGCATGGGGAAGTAGGCCAAAGGAATTAAAACGGGTATAATGATTACAGATTACACCAATGCAGGCTGGTACTCCATTGTTTCACCAACAAGGTGGTTAATCTTCCCATGATAACAGGCAGTTAATGAGGACCGATCAAACTTCCAGGTTAAGTCCATGTCCAAGGGGGTTGGTTGGGCGGAACTCCCAGCTAGATGAGAACATGCTGTCAGTAATCAAAACAAAACAACCAAGGTGAATAGAGCATGATTAATATTTGTTATAACTAAAATTAGTCTCCACTATTCTGTTTCTGCCCCTAGCAGTAGAATTTCCTTCTTTCTCATGCCTCAGAAAATGCCTCTGTGTGTGTGTATGTGTGTGTGCTTGTGTGTGTGTACATATGTTTGTGTGTATACACACACATATATACATATACACATGCACATTCACACATATAATACACATGTACACACAAACACACACACAAACATATGTACATACATACCATATCCTCTTTATTTGTTTATCTATTGGTGAGCACTTAGTTTATACATCTTGCTATTGTGAATAACGTTGCAGGGAACATGGGAATGCAGCTATCTCTTTGAGTTGGTGATAAAAAATGTATGACTGCCAAAACCGGTTTGGCTCAGTGGATAGAGCATCAACCTGTGGACTGGAAGGTCCCAGATTCAATTCCAGTCAAGGGCATGTACCTTGGTTGTGGGCACATCCCTGGTAGGGAGTGTGCAGGCGGCAGCTGATTGATGTTCCTCTCTCATCAATGTTTCCAGGTCTCTATCCCTCACTCTTCCTCTCTGTAAAAAATCAATAAAATATATTTTTTAAATGTATGAATGTTCTATAAATGTTTGTTATGTCTATTTGGTCTAATGTTTGGTTCAATTTTAACATTTCCTTATTGATTTTGTGTCTAGATGATCTATTCATTGCTGAAAGTGGGGCATTGATGCCCCCTACTATTATGGTATTGTTGTCTATTTCTACCTTTAGTTCTGTTAGTTTTTGTTTAATATTATGGGGAAACCAATGTTGAGTGCATACATATTTATAGTTGTTAAATGTCTTCTTTATGAAGTAATCCCCTTATAAAAGACCTTCCTTGTTTCTTGTTACAGTTTTTGACTTAAATTCTGTGTTGTCTGATAAAGGTATAATTACAACTGTTCCCGTTTGATTTCCACTTGCAAGGAATATCCTTTTCATCTCTTTGTGTTCAGACTTTAAGTGTATTTAAGAATGAATTGAGCCCTGGTCTGTGTGCCTTACTTGGCTGGAGGGCCATTCATTATACCAAAAGTTTATAGATCGATTCCAAGTCAAGTTTGATATCTGACCTAGATATGCATGCTATGTGACCAATAAATACATTGGCTGCCTCACCTTGTTGTTTCTGTGTCTGTCTCTCTTTCCATTCCTCTTTCTAAAATGAATGAGCATATCCTTGGGTGAGGACTAAAAAGTTTTAAGAAAATGAATTAATTGAGTCTCTGTAGGCAGCATATATTTGGGTCTTAATATAATCCACAAAGACATTCTATGAATTTTTTCTTTATTAAATTTAGTGAGGTGACTTTGGTTAACAAAATTATATAGGTTTCAGGTGCACTGTTCTATAGGACATTCTCTGTCCACTGCATTGTGTGTTCACTATCCCAAGTCATCCTATGCATTTTGACTGGAGAATTCAATCCATTTACAAAGTAATTATTAATAGGTAATGACTTACAATGCTATCTTTGTGTGCTTTCTGGCTGTTTTGTAGTTCTATTGTTGCATTCTTCCTCTCTTGCTGCCTTCCTTTGTGAATTGAAGATTTTCCATAGTGTGGCTTGACTCCTGCTCTTTATCTTTTGTAAATCTGCTGGAGGTTTGGCTTTTTTGGTTACCATGAGGTTTACACAAGAAATCAACTTATATAATGAAGAACTAATATGCTAATTAGGCCAAACAGCAGAACAACAGTCCAGATGACCTTCTGGACAAAGCTAGGACTTCGAGGGCCTAGCCTCCTGCAAGAATTTCGTGTTTTAGGCCTCTAGTATAAATATAACAGGCTATCTTATGTTGATCACAGCTTTGGTTATATTTAACTGCAGATTTCCCTTAAGAAAAGAAAAAGAGAAAACACAAAAAGCTGATTGGTTATGTGAAAAAAATAGGGTGCAGTTAACAAAGAAAGAAGAGCACTCTATTAAAGAAGTTAAAATTAACCCACAACTGGAAACCATCATTAGAACACAAAACATGACACTGGAGATTGTAAGAGAAAATGAGGTAAATTTATCTTTGGGAAAAAATATCTTATTTCTAACAGTACTTCATCAATATTTATATCTCTTTAATTTTAATGTATATTATTATGTTTAAAACAAATAAAAAAATGTCATCTCATTCAACATCTGAACTGTGACACTTATAACTAAAATTTTTAATTTATTACTATCCTTGGCATCTAACGAATACTCTGTGTATGTTTTCTAAATGAAGAAATAGAAAATAAATTGAGCTTATTCATTAACATAAATGTTAATTTTAGCTCTTAAAAATGTTTACAGGCTAAATTGCCTTGACACTGTGATGGAACTAGTAAAATGTTCATAAAAAAATTATTTCATAATACTGTAATGTTGCTCTATGACAAATATGGCTATCACTTAAAATTTGACTTTTTCATGGAGAGGGAAGATTCTTGTGCTTAAACCAGCTACATCCTTTTCAGTTTTTTAAGGTACTGCTCTTAAGCTTCAGTTATATTTTTTAATGGTATGAGATAAAAAACTAAATGGAATGTGTCCCTAGGTTGTAGAAGAGCAAAATTGCTCTCAGAGCCAACTTTCTCAAGAGCAGAACGCCAGAATATTACAAGATGAAATTCTGTTGAAACACCTTTGCAAACCAGAGAAGATAGAAATTGCTCATAAGGACATGAATTCTGAGGTAGTTTTTTTTAGTTATTTTCAAATGTGTGTGAGTATGTGTGAGTGTGTATATATGTAAAAAAACACCAATACTATGGAAACTAGAGAGGATTTAGAAGCATATCTCTGTGTGTGTGTGTGTGTGTGTGTGTGTGTGTGTGTGTGATAGCGGTGACATTTTGGATCCATTGGATAAAATGATATTGCTTATTCAAATCCATTTGTCTTTCATAGTCCAGTAATGGCATTCACAATGGCTTCATCCTAAGGGAAGGCTTTACATATTTTCTGTAGGAATCAATGTGTGGTCCATGATCTCAAAGGAATTGTTACTAACAACAGATGTTCCAAATTTGGGCAGTGATTTTATTTCCTTGATATATTAATAGAAAGGTTAGTTTTCACTTCCACTGATGGAATGGAGGATGGTATAACCAGGTCAGAGATGATATTTTAGATGTCATTCTTCTATTTTGAGAAAAGTGACAATTTGTTCCTAGTAGTATCCCATTTTAATACAAGAAAGTTCTGAAGAGAATGGCATGCTGTAATATAAACTTAGTGACAACTTATTGGTAAGTATCTTATTCCCAGCAGAGTAGTTCAGTGTATTTTCCCCTCCCCCATTTCACATTTAATACTACTTTAAAAATCATGAAATAAAAGTTATTGCAGCAACAAAAAAACTCATGATTTTCTAAGAAGACTGTAGATTTTATTCTACTTAACATTTTTTTTGAAACAGGCTTCTTTTGTGTATCTGTATCCACACTGGAGGAAAACTATGGATTGGTGCAAGAGCACAAATTGTGGAGTCTGAAAACCTGGGGAAAATTCTGAACTTGCTTATCTTTTTAACCACTCCATTGCATATTGTGATAACTGAATGAGTTCATTGATGGATTTAGAAGTGCTTAGGAAAATGCTTGTTATCAGTTGTTGATGGAGGTAGTCTTTATAATTGACTAGGAATGTATTAGAAAAATGGAATATCTGTTGCCTAATCTTGGGGAAGAAAGAATTTTAGGAAATTTAGTTTATTCTGATATCTGCAGGTTTAATACTCTTACTGTGGAGCACCTGTATGTTCAGACAGTAATTTCAACTTTTAAGTGTAGAAAAAGTCATTAATCGTCTACTTAATACATTATGGACTTGTGGTGATTCAGAAACACTTTTTCCAATTCTGAGACTCTTATAATTCTCTTGTGATTTTATTCCATTAAAAAAATCATAATCTTATATTAAATTTTTTAACTTTGGAGAATTTGTGCTTGAACAAAGTTAGAGAATTGGATCCAACTCTATTTTTTTCCCAGAGGTATACCTATTTATTGCATTTTTTACATTATAAACTTTGGTTATTCTTTAGTTTCAGAGGCTATGGTAACATGCCATTTCAATGTTTTAGCTAAAAGTCTCCTTTGTGTTACTTAGGTTTCTGAGAGTTCTGACAGAGAAAAAAGTCTATTGCATGAAAATCGCATGTTGTGGGATGCAATTGCCAAATTAAGACAGGATATAGATACAATAAAAAATCAGACACAGGAAAAGGAAAAAAAATATATTGAGGACATTGCAGTTGTCAAAGAAATGAATGACTATCTTCAAAAGACAATAACAGAAACAGTATTTCAACACAATGAACAGCTTGAAATTCTGAGAGCTGAGTGTATAATGCTAAACCATAAACTGGAGAATGAAGAACAAATCAGAGGAAGACTGGAAGCAGAAGTTAAATCATACCGGTCTAGACTGGCTACTGATGTACAGGATCATGAGCATTGTCAGAAATCAGAAAGAAACCTACAACTTGCTTCCCAGAGAGCAAGAGATGAATGGATTTGTTCACAGGACAAAATGAATGTTGATATGTCTAACCTAAGACATAACAATGAGATTCTTTCTCAACAACTTTCTAAAAAAGAAAGTAAAAGCAATAGCTTAGAAATAGAGCATCACACAAGAGATGCTCTCAAACAAAGGACATTGGTTTTAGAAAGAGACCTCAGTCAAAAACAGTGTCAAACGGAGGAAACTGAACACGTGTATGAAGAGGAACCAGGTAAAGTGGATAAAGACTTTGGAAAGCAGGAGTCCTCACAGGAGAGGCTATCTCACCTGGAGAGTGAAAAAATGCTGCCTCATCAGCAACTGGACCAGCTCACAACAAAGCTGACAGGGAAGAGAACACAGTAAGTACGATCCAAGATCAGTTTCAGGATATGATAAAAAATATTTAAAGGGAAAAGAGTAAAGCACATTCTTATGCTGAATGAAAGAATTAATGAGTTAACCAATAAATACCATCATTCTAAAGAAAAAATATATCATTATGAAAATGAATATGTAGAAAAGCGGCAGCATGCGCAGTGGAGGAGGCAGCGGCAGTAGCAGGCGCAGCAAGTCGGCCTTGCGGAGCGAGGTGGTGGCAGCACATGCAGGAGGCTGTGGAGATGGTGGAGGTGGCCGCCTGCCCAGTCCTGCCCGCTGCAGCGGGAGAGGTGGGGGTGGTGGGAGGAAACTCACCAGGCAGAAGCTTTAAGCTTGGGAAGGGGCCGAGCCTGAAATCTGATGGGCTGGCATCCCCTTCCTAAGCCTAAAGCCTGAGGCTGAGGCTTTAGGCATGGGGAAGGGTTGAGCCTGAGATCAGAGGTTGGGGAAGGAGGGGCGTGGGGCAGGGGACCCCTTCCCAAGCCTAAGGTCTGGGGTGGAGGCTTTAGGCTTGGGAAGGGGCTGAGTCTGTGGTTGGAGGTTCTGGTGTGTGTGTTGAGGGGGTTGGGGGTGGGGGGAAGAACCCCTTCACAAGCCTAAAGCCTGGGGCGGAGACTTTTGGCTTGGGAAAGGGGCTTAGTTTGGGATTGGAGGGAAGGGGAAAATATCAATGGAAATATATCCTCAGGTGAGGATAAAAAGAAAAATAATGAAAGAAATGTCATATCCTCCCTAACTTGTTTCGCTCATTGGGTGCAGACTCAAGGGTCCCAGGTTCAATTCCGGTTAAGGGCATGTACCTTGGTTGCGGGCACATACCCACTAGGGAGTGTGCAGGAGGCAGCTGATCGATGTTTCTCTCTCATCAATGTTTCTAACTCTCTATACTTATCCCTTCCTTTCTGTAAAAAAAAAAAAACAAAAAAAAAAACAAAAAAAAAAAACACAATAAAATATATTTTTTAAAAAAAAGAAAAAAAAAGTGATATCCTATGAAAGACACATCTTGAAAATGCTTTAAGAAAGTTGTCATTTTTTCATGGAGAAGGGACTGGAGTCGGTGTTCATGAAATACCTTGGTGGCTGTGGTGACTGGCAGTGGCTGCAGCAGCGGGGTAATGGGGCCGGTGCCTTCCCCTGATCAGCCTGGTCACCTCAAGCAAAGGGATCGGGCTTAAGCCATTTGTAGAACTTTCCCTGAGGGCTCCCAGCATGTGAGAGGGGGCAGGCTGGGCTGAAAAACACCTCCCCAGTGCACAAATTTTGTGCACTGGGCCCCTAGTGGATTAAAAAAAAATGGTGGTACATCTAAACAATGGAATACTATGCTTCTATAAAAAAGAAGGAACTTTTATCATTTGCAACAACATGAATGGACCTGGAGAGGATTATACTACATGAAATAAGCCAGTCAGGGAAAGATAAATATTACATTATCTCAATCATTTGTGGAATATAATGAATAACATAAACTGATGAACAAAAATAGGTCCAGAGACAAAAAACAGCTAATAGACTCTCTAATCTCAGAGGGAACGCAGGGGAGGAGATGGGGTAAGAGATCAACCAAATGACTTATCTGCATGCATATTAGCATAACCATGCACATGGACACTGGGGCAGTGGGGCTTGTCCTGGTGGATGGGAATGGCTGGGGAGGGGCCGATCAGGGAAAAAAGCAGACATATGTAATTCTTTAAACAATACAAATAAAAAATATATAAGTTAGAAACAGGAGCTTGAAGAAAAATGATTAAAGTTGTTACGGCTTTTACCAGAGCATCAGTTTTCCTTTTGCTCTATATATTATATAACTTAAGTTAAATATAACTTGTGGTAAACAAAATAAAAACTGAGATCAATAAAAACATATTTTGAAAAGACAGTGAACATCCTCAACATCCCAGAAAGCACTCCAAAGATCCTTTGTAGTTAATCCCTGCTCCTACCCACTCTCCTGCCTCCATTCCAGAATAACTACAGCACTGATTTTCTATCATCAAAGACTAATTTTGCCTGTGCTAAAATTTCAAATAAATGGAATCATAACATAAGAAAATAATAATGAATAAAGTGTACACTTCAGTGGCTTTTTCAAAGAGTTACACAGTCATCCTCACAGTGAGTTTAGGGACATTTTCATCCCCCTAAAAAGTATCCCTGTTCCCTTTAGCAACCATCCTGTGCCAGCTTCCACTTCCCCACTCTTCCTGGCCCTCGGGAACCACTACTGTCCTCTCAGTCTCTCCAGATTTGTCTGTTCTGCACATGTCCTATCAGTGGAATCACACAGTAGGTACTCCTTTGTGAATGCCTTTTTTATTTAGCATAATGTTTTCAAGGTGCATCTCTTTTGTAGCATGTACCACCAGTTCTTCATTCCTGTTCATCACTGAATAACATTTCATTTCATGAAGCGACCTAATTTTTCAAATGTATTCATCATTTAATGAATTATTGGGTTATGTCCTCTTTGGTGTTGTTACTAATACTATGAACATTCATGTCCAACTTTTTATATGAACATGTTTTTATTCTCTTGGGAATATAATTATAAATGGAATTGCTGGATCAAAACTTTAACCTTTTGAGAAACTGCCAGACTTCTCCACAGTGGCTCCACCATTTTGTGTTTTCATTGACAGTGTATGAGGGTTCCAATTTCTCCACACTCTTGCCAACACTTGTCATTACCTGTCATTTGATTGTAGCCATCTAGTGGGTATGAAGTGGCATCTTACTGTTGGTTTTGATTTGCAATTTTCTAATGACTAGTGATGTTAACCATCTTTTCACATGCTTATCCATTTGCATATATTCCCAATAGAACTATTCAATCCCTTTGCCCATTTTTAATTGGATTGTTTTTGTATTATTGAAGTGTAAGAGATCCTTAAATGCCCTGCATACAAACCCTTTATTAGATAAAGGATTTTCAAGCATTTTTTTTTATTCAGAAGTTCACCTTTTCATTTTCCTGATGGTGCCTTTTAAAGCACAGAAGGTTTTGATTTCCATGAAGTCCAGTTCATCTATTTTTGTCTTTTGTTTTCACATCCAAGCTTGATGTTAGGCAGAGGAGACATTGTATTTAAATGCTGCCAAATCCAGTCATGAAGATATACACCTATGTTTTCTTCTAAATGTTTTATAGTTTTAGCTTTTATATTTTGAGTTAAATTTTTAAAAATATATTTTATTGATTTTTTACCTAGAGGAAGGGAGAAGGATAGAGAGTTAGAAACATCGATGAGAGAGAAATTTCCATTAGCTGACTCCTTCAGACCTTTCACTGGGGATGTGCCCGCAACCAAGGTACATGACCTTGACTGGAATCAAATCTGGGGCCCGACATTCTGCAGGCCAACGCTCTATCCACTGAACCAAACCAGCTAGGGCTTGAGATAATTTTTATTTATGGTCTGAAGTAGAGATCTAATTTTATTCATTTGCATGTGGATATCCAGTTGTCCCATTACAATTTGTGAAAAAGACTATTCATATCTGATTTAATTGTTTGGCACCCTTTGTCAAAAAACACTTGGCCTTAAAGGTGAAGGCTAATGTTTGAATTCACCTTTCTACTTCATTGATGGATATGCCTGTACTTATGCCAGTACCAAATCAAATTTTATGAGTACTCTTTCCCAGTCATCTTGCATATTACTAGTTGTTTTATGTTATAAGTTGATGCCCAGTGCACGAATTCATGCACCAGTAGGGCCCCTTGGCCTATCCAATGGGAATTGATCAAAACTGACATCCCCTAAGGGGTCCCAGATTGCAAGAGAGCACACACTAGCCAAGTGGGCCCACTGGTGCACAATCTGGGCCCTGGGGAAGGATGCAGGAAGTTGGTCAGACAGGGAGGGACCATGGGATGGCTCCAGGGCATGTATAGCCTGTTTCACTCACTACTAGAGTGTCTGCCTCCTGGTGGTGAGTGCAAATCAGAGTGAGCAGTTGAGTAGCCTTAGTATATCATTAGCATATTATGGTTTTATTAGTTGAACAGACTACCAGATGACTAGACACTTAACATATTAGGCTTTTATTATCTATACTGGAGGCCCAGCGCAAGAAATTCATGCACAGGTGGGGGTTCCCTCAGCCCTGCCTGCACCCTCTCCAATCCACAACTCTCTTGCAATCTGGAACCACTGGTTCCAAATTGCTCATCTGTCTGCCTGCCAGATCACCCCTAACTGCCTCTGCCTGCCAGGCTTATCTCTCCCTAACTGCTCCCCTGTCAGCCTCATCAACCCCCTAACTGCTTCACTGCTGGCCTGATCACCCCCTAACTGCTCTCCCTTGCTGGCCTGGTCACCCCTAACTGATCTCTCCTGATGGCCTAATACCCCTAACTACTTTTCCCTGGTGGCCTGATTGCCCCTAAATGCCTCTGCCTCAGCCCCCACTACTATGGCTTTGTCCAGAAGGAAGTCTGGAAGATGTACAGTCCAACTATCATATTACCTTTTTATTAGTATAGATTATAAAACCCAGTGGTCCTGACACCTTAAAGACTGACTGGAGAGGGCGGGGCTGTGAGATCTGAGAGGTGTGTGCAGGTGGCAGGCTGCAAGCCTGGCGGGATGGCTGGCGGGTGGGCAGGGTGTGCATGGGTGGCCAAGGCCATGAGATTCCATGTGCTGGCTTTTAGTGTAGGATAAAAAGTCAGTGTAGTGGAATGTTTTTAACTCTACTTCTGTGGAGATTTCTTGTTTCTTGATAAAGCCTGTGGTCAACTTATGTTTTGCAGACTCTGTGACAAGATGGGAAAGTAGGCTTACAAAGATAACACTCATTCCTTTTTTCCTCCATTCAAACCTTCAGCCTCTAACAGTGCCTCCCACTTCACTTCCATTTCCATAAAATCCTTGTCATAGGATCTGCTGACTTAGCCATTTCTTTCATTCTGTTTAACTCTTTATTCATAGATTTGCTGGTAGGTTTCACTGCCTGGGGAGGAGAAGGTTAAAATCTGGACTGACACCTTTCCTCCTTAGAAATGTCTCAATTTGAAATCTCAAAAATTTACTTTATTTTTTAAAACTTTTTAAAATTGATCCCAGAGTGGAAGAGAGAGGGAGAGAGAGATAAAAAACATCAATGTTGAGAGAGAATCATTGATAGGCTGCCTCCTGTATGCCCCCTACTGAGAATTAAGCCCACAACTCAGGCATGTGCTCTTGACTGGAATTGAACCCAGGACCTCTATAGGCAGATGCTATATCCACTAGGCAAAACTGGCTAAGGCTTGAAATATAAAAATTTAAGCCAGTTAGTCTCCTATGGAGAAACACTGTGGTATAACATACAAGAAGCTTGAAGTAAGCTAGAGGAGAAATTGTACTTAAATGGTGCCAAAAGGCATTGCAGTTGTTTTCCCACTGAGTTTTAAAATGATTTTATAATCCTCTCTGTTTCCTCACTGAGAAAAGGATAGCTTAGTCCTAACCTTGGAGTGCCTCTCTGTAGACCTTGGCTTTTCCCTCTGAGACTTTGCTCTGTCCTTTTCATAAGAAATGGCTTGTGCTTGCAGCTCTTTTTGCAGCCTGCTTCCTCCCTGTGGAACATCTTAAGACCCACAAAGCTCTTTTGATTGTGTACTGTCCTAGTCTTCCTTAAAGAGGCAGAGCTAGCAGGCCGGGTTTCTCCTACTACCATTCTCTTAGAATCTTTGAGTGCCCAGTTAATGTTATTGGGATTCACAGCATTAGAAAAGCCAACTCACAACTTGTTTTCAGATAAGCCCTTCACCTTGGGCTTCCTGGAGGTGTTGTAGGACAGTGACTTTAACATTATTACATTCTGAAAATTCTTGAGGCACCACTTAAAGGCTTCTGAGGTCTTAAGGGTTTTATGAGTCTTGGCTTCATCCTTAGACCATGTCTTCGTGGACACTCTGGTTTTGATGTTAGTCCAGAACCCATTTTTTTTGTTTAACATTATTTGACAATTGGACATCTGGGAGAAGGTATAAATGGTAAATGGATATTTGACAACTGTAAATCAGGGTTCCTTTTTCTTTAATTGTCCTTCTTCAGCTTATTTTTCTCATTGAATTCACTGTCAGCTGTTTTCTAGCAAAAATTCCTCATTTCATTGTCATTGTGATCACTTGCTCAGAAGCCCTTGCTGTCAGCCTCCTCAGGGGCCATCAAGCCTCCACACAGAGTTTCTTGGAGGCCCTTTTGGTTTTCATTCTCATGCTTCTCTACCTTAAGTGGGGTTCCCACTGCCTCCTGTTCAAAGGGACTCCCACACGTGTGTGTTTCTTTTTAGTGTCAGTACCCTATTTTTAATGTCAGTGTCTGTGTCAGTTACTTAATAACCACCTCCAAACCTCTTGTCTTAAAGCAGCATTTACTTGTTCACAAAACTGCAGTGAGGCCATTTCATTTCTGTTTCACTTGCCACCAGCTGTTATGACCTGAGCTGGGAAGTGGAATCATCTAAAGGCTTGTTCGTTCACAGGTTTGTCAGTGCAGAGGGCTTTTGGTTGGAATGTTCACTGGGTCAGTCTCAGCTGGACACCTGTATGAGGACTGACCACGTGGCCTGGCTGCTTCATTTTTCACAACACAGTGGCGGGTTCTCAGGCTGAGCTTCTCTAGGGAGAGAATCAGATGGTACCAGACATAGCAGTCACACAGCAGTCACCCTATCCTATTCACCAGAACCCAGTTAGCTCTCAGGCTAGCACCTGTTTCATGGACAAGTGCCAAACAATCTGGAGATGTTCTTAAAAAACTTGGCATCCCTAACCTTTTCTTACCAATAACTATCGTATCTGCAGGAAAGTAGTTCTTCCCAAGTCATGATCACTGACATTTCAGCAAGTTTGTTGATGATGATGATGTTTTGTTTACTATGTTCCCTTATTTCATGGGAAGTAAAAAAATATTTCAGGTAGGACTATTGAATTAAGTGTCCCTGAACACACACACACACACACACACATTTTTTTTTAATCTAAAAAACATAGGGCTCATCTTGCTAAACTTTTACAGTGAGAGATGTAATTTCTCAGTAACACAGGGAATCCTTTCTTTTTTAATGCAATTCAAATTAGCATCAAATGCTTGTAGTTCAGTAAAAGATATATGGCATTAGAGTCTATATTTATTAGATTCATTAATTAGTCTCATATTTAAAGTCTTATTTTGGGAGGCATTTTTTTGACTTGGTCCTGAAAAACCTCAGTATGATATTCCTAAACCTTTTTTTTTTTTTTTAAGGTTATGAAGTGTTAAGATGGGGGAAGAGGTAAGAGACATTCTATTCATGAGCAATGTATAGTCATTTTGTGGAGGAAAGACATGAAACAGTCATAGAAAAAAAGAATACAAAATCAACTGCAGAAGAGATGTGTGGCAAAGACGATAACACTAAATATATTTTTGTGACACCTGTTCGTTTTAACTTTGGTCTTGATTCTAAGTAATTCAAGGTTCCACATTCTAAGACCCTACCAGAGTATAAGTAACATTTGATTGCAACTAAATTCATTTCAAAATTTCATACTAGTGTCCGTACCTTCATCACCAAACTATATTCTTTTATTCATGCAGAATGATAAGCTTATAACAAAACTGCAGCCTTCATCTTCAAAATGTATATGTATGGATAAAGAAAAGACACCTCAACAGGAGTTATCAGTAGAAGCACTCCTAAAGAGACGTGAAGAACTAAAGGATAGAGTAAAGATGGCAAAACAAGAGGCACTAAGCCTCAGATCACATATGGAAAGGAATATGCTAGAATCCTGTGAAGCAGAAGATTATAAAGAGAAGATTGAAGAAGGAGCAAGACGGGATGTAGCAGACACAGTAGAACAACTCAGTTCATTTTTATAGGTTAATTTATTGAGTTAATGTGCTTTAATTCATTTTAATGCAATTTATCCTTTGCATAAATACAGTGTTTTTGTATTCTTCTACTTCCCTTAATAGCAATTTTATTGTGTAGATTTCTGGAAGGAAGGTGGCATTTTTTCTTTTCAGTATTTTAGTTTCCAACTTTCTTATCATTAAATTGATCTTTCCAAATGATTCTTAGTAAGTAGACTATGAGGATAAAAAGGTAAAAACAAGACTATTAGGATAAAAAGGTAAAAAATATGATTTTAAAATTGTACCATACTCTTGAATTAAGTTATATTTTTAACTTTTAATATCTTATACTGATTCTATTATTCTTTGAATAATTAGATTACATGAGTACTAATAGAAGAATGATTAACTTTATCACTGAGATTTAATTGAGTGAACGTTGATGATAAATATTTTAAGTCTCGGCTTTCTTCACACTTAAAACTGATCTCTGAGTCGACTCAAAACTCAAGCAAATATAAGTGTTCATGTTATAATTACTTTAAGAATGTATATTTTTTATTTGCTATAGACATAAATAGAATTTCAAGAAATGTCAGAGCAGATGATAAATAATTATCCTATCTAATAAAGAGGAAATATGAAAATTGACTGTCACACCATAACAAGATGGCAGCCCCTACAGCAGAGCTGGGGATCCGGTAACCCAAGATGGCTGTGCCCAAAGAGGAGGCTGGGTTCTGTAAGGAGCCTTAAGGAGCAATAAGCATGAACCTGAGGCTGTGTGGAGCTGAGCCAGGGCGGGGACCTAAGGATGTGCCCCCCACCTGGTGGGGTGACACATACTCACATTAGCATCCACACAGGGCCCTCAGCTACACCACCATGCCTTCCTGCACTTCACATTCCAGCCCGGATCCTCCTGAGCATCTAAGCTCACGGCAGGCTCCGCAAATTTCCTGTTGGCCAAGGGTGCAGAGCTGTAGTAGGGGCATGTGAGTGTGTGCATGAGTGTGGACCTGAGCAACACACACTAACATGCCTGCACCCACACAGGGCCCTCAGCCGTGCCACCCATGAATGTACCACCTACATTCATCAGGTAAGATCCAGAAAAGCAACGGCTTTCTTAAAGACCGTCTAACTAAACTCTCTTTCTAGAAATTCGCAGCTCCTGGCCGGACCTTCTGCCCATGGTTCTGACTCGAATCCTGGCTACACCAAGGAGCCCCACCTTTTTACCTCCCCAAGAATCTTACCCCCCAGGTTGTCTTTCAGCTCCAGGCCCAGAAAAGCAGCAAGTGATGCCGTGGCAGCCTCAGGACCAGCTTTTACCTCCCAAGTGACTCAACAGGATCTCTCTCAAGACTTCACCAACCAGTCTCTTGGAGAAATCATGCTGCTGCACCCTTTGTCAAGCACGGAAAAACTACCTGTTTTTTTGCTCACATACCCCATGGCTCCTCCCACTAGTAGGCCCACTGGTATCTATACTCTTAATCTTGCTCTTGAGCCCATGTCTCATGCGTTTTTCACTAGTTTCTTGCAGAACAGAATGCAGGCGTTCACCAACCAGAAGGTGGGAGAGATCTATCTGGCCCTGAATTCAGAACCAAACACCAGAATCTTTGAGACCCCGGGTAGACACCCCTAAGAACGACGCCCCCTCTCAGCTGGAAGTAGCTACAGAAGACTGACCTTCGCCCACTGACCTTTCCCGGACTCTCAATTTTTTTTTTTTTTTTTTTTTTTTTTTTTAATATTACCAGAAGCCTGGAATGATAGATCCTCCCTTCTTCCAGTTGATGGACAGATGTAAACCCCACCTGCGGCCAGACATTCCTGAGTTCTGAACCAATCAGCACCTGCCGAATACCCTAAGCCCTGATTCCTAAGTCCCTAGGTTCCTAATCACCAATCAGCGTGTACTGAGTGCCCTAAGCCCTGACCCCTATCCTTAAAGATGCTTGTACCCCCGCGCTCGCTCTCTTCCGCCCCTCTCTGTGGAAGCAGTCGGCAGGGGTACTCTTCCCTCCAATAAAGCCTGTGTGTGTCCTGCCATCCTGATCTCCGGCTACCTTCTCTATTTAATCTATCAAATGCCTATTGGGGATTCTGAATAATTCTCAATAATATAAAGAGATTGTGGTGATGATGGTCCAGACTAAGGAATCTAAATATAATTTAGGAAGTGAGCTTAGTTTTATAATCCAAAATGTACAAGTTTTGGCTTAATGCCGCATTTTGATTTTTAAGTGTTTTTCAAATGGCAGTGTTACAGTAGGTTATATGATTATCAGACATTGTATTATTTAAAGTCATATTATTTTGAAACATTTCTAAACCTTCATTTTTATTTTATGTCTTTAAAATACAACAGAGGAAATGTAAAATAAAACACGATATTTGCAAAGCTGTATGGCTTTTGTTTGTGGAACATTTGTGTGTGTGTGTGTTTTTTTTTTGTTTGTTTGTTTGTTTGTTTTTTAATCATGACTAGTTTCCTAAACAAGCTAAATAAAATATGCGAATGCTGAAAAAGATGTATAACAACCTGGAATAAGTCATACACTCTCAGCAGGAACGTGCGTGAGCTGTCCTTCCTCCCCCGCAGTGCCCACTTTAGTGTGTTGCAGGGCGGGAAGCATTTCTCATGAAGTTGCCCAGTTTCTCAAATCTCTGGTGTGAGGTGTGGCTCTTCCTCTGGGGGAGCCAGCGCACGCTGAACACACACAGGGCCATGATCAAGGGTGGGCTCCCACCGAGGGCCACCAACTCTCATTGCCCCCCTCCCCTCCCCTTTCTTCCTGCCAGGCCATGCAGGCTCAGTGCAGCTGGCCTCCAGGGCTCTGGCCTTTGCCTAGCCTGCTGTGTCCAGAGCTGCCCATTTCCTTTCCCATCATTTGCAGAGCTGTGAGCAAGGGTGGGACCTCTAGCAATCCCTGTCCCTAACTTGTCTGGCAGCCACTTTTTCCCAGGGTGGCCCCTCTTGCAGGCAGGGTAAGTGTGACCTAGTCTGTGTGAGGGCAGCTTTACCTCCCACAGGGAAGTTATTGTCTCTGGTGGAGAGCAGAGGCCTAACATTTGAAAGGATGACTTGTCAGAGGCCCCAGGAATGTGAAGAAGGATGGACAGAGCCGGTCAGCTGTGAATTGTTGCTGGATCACTGCTATGTGCCAACAGTCCTGTGCTCAACCCAATTCCTGGGTTTCTACTTCCTGAGTGTCTACTGTAGCAGGAAACTGCACTGTGATACCAAAATTATATTAGTTAATAGAGGCCCGGTGCACAAAATTTTGTATGTATGGGGGCTGTCCCTCAGCCCAGTCTGCACCCTCTCTAATCTGGGACCCCTCGAGGGATGTCCAGCTGCCCATTTAGGCCAGGTCCTGGTGGGATCAGGCATAAACAGGCAATCAGACATCCCTCTCACAATCCAGGACTCCTGGCTCCCAACCACTTGCCTGCCTGCCTGGTTGCTATTAACTGCTTATGCCTGTCAGCTGATCACTCCCTAACTCCTAACTTTTCTCCCCTGCAGGCCTTGTCACCCTCAATGGCCCTCCCCTGCAGACCTGGTCTTCCCCAACTGCCCTCCCCTGCAGGATTTGTGCCTCCCAACTGCCCTCCACTGCAGGCCTGGTCCACTCCCAACTGCTTATTAGAAGAATAATATGAAAATATCTAGAAAATCTTCCAAAAGCTTATTGGAAGAAAGATATGAAAATAACTCAAAAATTTTATTTTAATTAAAAAAGGCAAAAAAAAGTGGGTCATTAGTATACATTCTTGATATATAAAAACACAAAAAAATGTAATGGACACTATCATCACTTAGTCAATATTGTGTTTAAGATTTAAAGCAACTAAAAGTCATACTCATCCATATTACAAAGTTATATTTCTGGAGAAATAACAATTGAAGGATTTTGAAACCTTTTATTGAGCTGCCTGAACTTAGATACATCAAACCAATTTTTCAACAGTGTGGATATTTGCCATGTATAGGCCAGAAATTGACTGCATTCCGATAAACAAAAGGCCTCTAAAGTATTAATAGTTCAGAATCTAACAAAATCTGTGATCATTATTTTCTTTTTGGTTAGTGATCAGCAATTCTAACTTTATTGGCATTCCAGACAGGACAAATTCAAAGAATTACAGCAATTCCTTAATTGCTATTGTAATGACAGATGTAATGCAGTGCAATAATCTCACTTTACTGGTAAAGTATCTCAGGTCCAGAGAGGTTAAAGCAACTTACTCAAGGCCATCCTTCTTCTAGTGAAAGGCAGAGATGAACCCAAGTCTCCCAAATACCCAGAAAAGACACAAATACGTAATAATATTGTAAAAGTTATTACATACTGATGATCTGAAGATTATGTTAAGTTTCTTTGACATTTCACACAGGAAATACCATCTGGAAAGCATGATAGTTTTCTTATTGGAAATTATGCCAGCCAGCATTACTGTGCCAATTCAGTATTTCAGTGAGGCCAGAGGAAAATTGCCACTGGATGCTTATGCAAGGGGACAAAGGCTCTCTTTCTGAAATTTCCATTCAAAGGCCTAGACTTTAAAGTTAGAAGTAGCCTAGCACCCTTGACTTGATTTGCCTTGTTATACCACCAGGAACAATATCCCGAGGAGTAATAAACTCATGTGCCCTTTCCCTCTATGTTCCTCACTTTGCTCTGTTACTCCATTTCTCTTTCTCTAACGGTCACATTACATGTTCTTTTTGAACCACTTTGCTGTGAATGTCTAAGAAACAGCACAGTTAGCCTTCCACATGGTATGAATAATAAGAAACCCCTCCCCAGAGGAAAATGAGAGGTACACTGAGCAAAGTTTTCCGTGGGGCCAATGCTGAGGCCCTCCGGGATATAAGGCATCTTACTAACTCCCTTCATGCTATAAAACCACACTCTGGACATTAGTTTCCAAGCCACATTACAAACCTCTGCTTGGTGTCCATGTTTTCCCTCTATCTTACTTTAAGTCCAAAAGGACAATAATTTGGAGGAAAAGTTATTTTTAAAAAGAAGAAACAGTTGTCTGAAAGTTTTCAAGGAAGGACCTCAAATTCTACTGGACTTGCATTTAATCAACAGCCCCCAGGAGTCCCTTCCAATCGACGGGGCTTCCGGACCTGGTGGACATTCCTCTTGGTTCCTCACGGGAACTTGTCGCAATTTTTTGGGCAGGTCATCAGTCAAAGCTGATGAAACCAGGTGCAGGGAAGGCCAGCCTCAGCCCCGAACTCCCATGGAGCTGGGTCAGTGCAGACATCAGTGGTGGGATCTTAGAAAGTGGGTCTAAGAGGAGGTTGGGGCGTGTGTTCCTCTGAAACCCTGTGTGAGGCCTGGGACACCAGGGGCATGACACACGTTGAGGGGAAAGCCCCAGGGTGCTGGCTGCAGCTCCCATTGCTCCCAGGCCTGCCTGAGTGCTCACATCGAAGGCTGTGGGAGACTGGTGGGGGTGCGGGCAGGGTGCTGGTCGGCCTAGGGACTCCTGCAGGGCAGGCAAAGAGGTGGATGAACAAGGCTGCACTCAGCTGAGGTCCCCGCCTTGGGAAGAAAGTGGTGACAGCGCAGCTTCTCACCCTGATACAAAAGGGACGCCTGATTGCAGACACACCAGGAGAGAAGCAGATGGAGAACCACTGGGAAAAATCAGGACTGATCTGCCCTCCTCATTGGATTTGTACCTCATTTCCTCTCACTTGCCCCCTCAACACCACAACCTTGATAACCTTGAAGAAAAGAGGGGTTTTGTTCTTGTTTGTTTGTTTGTTTGTGGTTTTAAAATTCTGGTAAACGTTGTGCCTTCCTGGCTCATCCCTTCCTTACTTGCGCCAAGGGCCTCCTTCTCTAAGGAGTGAACCCTGCGAACTGACCCCTTTTTGTCACCTCAATATATTAGTGGAAAGTGGCAAAGGGTTTTGGGGCCAGAAAATGGTTTGACCACAGCCTGAGGACCAGATTTCTTTTTTAAACTGTCTTTCTAAGTGTTTACTTCAGCCCTTTCTGTGCTTCCTCTGTCTGGCCAGCTGTGCAAATGCCCCTGCCCAGCTGTGCACATCCCACCTGGGGCAGGCAGCATCAGAGTGGGGAGGGAAGCTGCCCATGCATTCCACCTGTGAACAGAGCGGGGACTAACTGCTGTTCCTTGCCCTCTATTTGGAGTTCAGCTTGCCTTTGTAGGACTCGGGAGTGGCTGGAGGGATTGGAGTAGGGGTAGGGACAGGTGCACTCAGCACAGGCCATTATTTAAGGATCAGATTGACACTTTCTCACCCCCAAAGCTTAACCACACTCAGATGGCAGGTGAGGCTGTAGCCTCTCACACATTTGGTGGAAATCCAAAATGGTAATGGCATGAGCCCTAGGGGTGGGAGTGTGAGGTGTGAGGGTTAGGGATAGGAGTGGTGTTAGGCAATAGCTATTTAATTCACATATGGAATTACCCTTTGACTCAGAGATCACACTTCTAAGAATGTATTACAAAGATAAATTTATGAAAAGAAGTAATGCATATGCACAGGGCCTTTCTATGCCCTCCTATTTTTAACAGCCAATGACTGAGTGGAAATAACCCCAGTGGCCTTGGGGATGGGAGTCTCCTGAGAGAACGTGGGGAGATCTGAAGATACAGCTATGAAAATCCATTACCAATTGTGAATAGGGTACAAATCCCCTATACCGCTGTCATCAAGTATTTCTATGTGGAGAGGTGGAGGATATATAAAGATCTAAATTAGAAATATAAGTTAGGCAATTTCATAGTTCAGTCATTTTTTAATGAGAAACTATTAAGCTTCTACTCTTCTAAAAGCAATGAAGATAAATAGTGAAGAAAATAATTACTTTTCTCACGGATGGCACATTCTAGTTGAGAGAAAGTAGACAATATACAAATATTTAACAGGTCAAGTGTGAACAAAAAAGTGCCAAAATACTAAACATGACAAGCTCATGGGAGGTGCATGACAGGCCTTACAAACTCTGAGACCTAAAGTAACCACACAGTGTTATCAGTGAAGTGGGCTATCCATTGGTGGAACTAGGTATCCCCCTCCCCACTGGGTGCTTGGAGTTGGGTCTTTACAATATCTGGAGAAAATTAAATTTCTGAGACTCACATGGGAGGAGGAATGATTTACATTCCTGGGTTTGCAAAGTCCCATTTCCCTCCATCCAGGCCTGCAAAATGTGCAGCTGGGGACTCAGCAGAGCTTGAAGCGGAGCCAGTGAGCAGAGTTTGCTTTCCATGGTGGATCTGGGTACTGCATAACATCAGGCTACTTGCAGTCCATTAGTCCATTACGTGTGGGGTCCACATGACCTTGCCCCATGTGTGCAAATGCAGGAGCACAAGAGTCTCACAGGCCAGGGGCATGGGCCTAGGAAGAGAGAGAACTCCTTTATTTAGGAGGTCAGTGTCTCAAATCTCACACTTGCAACGGCCACACCTATTGTAACCAATGACCTGATCCCAGGTGTTACTGACAGTCAAGCATGTTCCCTATTTCACTGAGACTTGACTGGGCATACATCTACCCCTCTCCTGTGCTGTCCCTTCCCCTTGTCATGTGCAGGAAATAGCCCTGGGAGTATTAAATTGCAGTTTCCTGGCAAAGCTGCACAAATGACATGCCTATAAAATATGGTCTTCCCTTTGCTCCTCCCCAGTTATTTATACTGTGTTTATTACAGCTGTATTACTGATGGAAAGAGAAGCCAACCATTTATGGATGAAAACAGAAAACTTCAAAACCAAAAACATAACCTGACAATTTAATGCACAGTAAAGTGACATTTTAAATTTTCTGAAGAAAAAGTTCTTAAATGTTTAACACCATGCTCCAAAATAAATCTTTGATTGATTGATTGAACATTCATTTTGGGGAAGTAAAACAGAAGTGTAAGTGGTGAGCCAAAGAGGAGATTAAGAGGAATGTAGAAAGGGGTTTCATTTCATCAGGACAACAGGAAGTGGTTTGTCATAAATTTACACTTGCAGACACATTTTGCCACAATCTCTGAAGCCATGAAAACATCCGCCTGTTCTTGCATCAGGTACATTCCCTGGAGTTTGGCTAGGGCACTGAGGGATGAAGAAGAGAAATAAACTGAGTCACAAGGAGATTTAGAGATGTTTTTAAGGGGAGATTTCTGGGGGACCAGACCTTGAGCATCTTGAAGTTCCACACCACCCTAGCCCTGGTTTCAGGTAAAGATGGCTTTTTCACTGGACTGAGTAACATTTGTAAGCATCTGGAAACATTTAGCCAACTCCCAGGGATGTTTGAACAGAAGACACACCTGCCCATGGGCACTTCCTGAGATTTGAGAGGCTTGGGTCTTGAGCATGGTCTCTGGCTGCCCTTGACCACAAGGCTCTGTGCATATGGGCAGTTATGTTAGAGGCTGTTGCAAGGTTACTATGATTCTGAGCTGGGAGATGCTAAACTTCCAAACTGCCAAACTGCCAAACTGCCAAACTGCCAAACAGCCCTGCTTGAACGCTGTGGTATGAGGTGGTTGGCTGGAGAGCTAGTTTTGGGCTCGGGCGGTGTGACAAGCAGAGGGAAGGTAAAGCTTCTCTAAAACTTGGACTCTTTAATGAAGAAAGTTTCTAAATTCTGGAAGGATGTGGCATGGGGGGCCATGGTCTTCCCTAGCAGCGGGGCCCAGGCCTATGGTACCAGCTGGCCCACTGTCGCCACTACCAGCGAGGCCAATGTCTCCTCTACCAGCGGGGCCAAGGTCTCCCCTACCAGCGGGACCAAGGTCTCCCCTACCAGCGAGGCCAAGGTCTCCCCTACCAGCGGGACCAAGGTCTCCCCTACCAGCGGGACCAAGGTCTCCCCTACCAGCGGGACCAAGGTCCCTTCTACCAGCGGGACCAAGGTCCCTTCTACCAGCGGGACCAAGGTCTCCCCTACCAGCGGGACTAAGGTCCCTTCTACCAGCGGTGCCAAGGTCCCTTCTACCAGCGCTGCCAAGGTCCCTTCTACCAGCGGTGCCAAGGTCCCTTCTACCAGCGCTGCCAAGGTCCCTTCTACCAGCGGGACCAAGGTCTCCCCTACCAGCGGGACCAAGGTCTCCCCTACCAGCGGGGCCAAGGTCTCCCCTACCAGCGGGACCAAGGTCCCTTCTACCAGCGGGATCAAGGTCTCCTCTACCAGCGGGACCAAGGTCTCCTCTATCAGCGGGACCAAGGTCTCCCCTACCAGCGGGGCCAAGGTCTCCCCTACCAGCGGGGCCAAGGTCTCCTCTACCAGCGGGGCCAAGGTCTCCCCTACCAGAGGGACCAAGGTCTCCTCTACCAGAGGGACCAAGGTCTCCTCTACCAGCGGGACCATGGTCTCCCCTACCAAGCGTACCAAAATCTCCATTACCAGCAGAGCCAAGGTCTATCCTACCAGTGAGGCAATCGTCTCCCCTACCAGTGGAGCCATAATCTCCCATACCAGTGGGAACAAGATCTCCAATAACAGCAGGAACAACGTCCCTTCTACCAGTGGGACCATGGTCTCTCATACCAGTGAGGCCATGGTCTCCCCTACCAATGGGCCCATGGTCTCTACCAGTGGGGCCAAGGTCTCCCCTACCAGCAGGACCAAGGTCTCCTCTACCAGCGGGACCAAGGGCTCCCCTACCAGCAGGACCAAGGTCTCCTCTACCAGTGGGCCCATGCTCTCTACCAGTGGAGCCAAGGTCTCCCCTACCAAGCGTACCAAAATCTCCATTACCAGCAGAGCCAAGGTCTATCCTACCAGTGAGGCAATCGTCTCCCCTACCAGTGGAGCCATAATCTCCCATACCAGTGGGAACAAGATCTCCAATAACAGTGGGAACAAGGTCCCTTCTACCAGTGGGACCATGGTCTCCCCTACCAGTGGGCCCATGGTCTCTACCAGTGGAGCCAAGGTCTCCTCTACCAACGGGGCCAAGGTCTCCCCTACCAGCGGGGCCAAGGACTCCTCTACCAGCCCAGCCATGGTTTCCTCTATCAGCCTGGGAAACAGTGGCGTGGAAACCAGAAAGCCCAACTTTCAAGACAAAGATATGAATGCGATCCACAAAGCTGCCAAAGAGGGCGATCGCTGCAGAATGAAGCAAATCCTCTTTTTCGGGATAAGTGACCTAAATGGAAGAGATAAGATGAGCAGGTAATAGGGACTTTGATGCTGGGGCCTTGGGGTCCACTGGGAGGAGGCAGGTGGGTCTGGGAGAGGTGCACCCTTCCCTGGCTCAGCTGTTGGAGAACAGCCTCCTGTGAGCCAGGGCTCTGTGCTGACTTCCCTCTTGGGGACCTGCAGCACCTCCCTGGTGGACACCTGACCTAGGATCTAATGCTCAGACCAACTTTATGAGCAGCAAAAACAAAAACATAAGAACCCACTCACAATTCCTCCTACGGGACATTTTACTGACCTTTTAAAATATATTGATATATATTTTATTGATTTTTTACAGAGAGGAAGGTAGAGGGATAGAGAATTCGAAACATCAATGAGAGAGTAACAACAATCAGCTGCTTCCTGCACACCTCCTACTTGGAATGTGTTTGTGACCAAGGCACATGCCCTTGACTGGAATAAAAAAAATGGGACATTTCAGTCCACAGGCTGATGCTCTATCCACTGAGCCAACCAGTTAGGGTTTTACTAACAACTTTTAAGATATTTAACAACAAAGCAATAATTGAAATGAAATTGAGTAGCAGGATTTTGCTTCATTGAAATATCTTTATAAAGTGGTAGTAATTCTAATAATGATACTAATATTTAACAAATATTGAACCAATATTTTTGTGTGTGCTAGGAACTAGAGCAAACACTTTGCATAGATTCTCATTGAAGCAAACATTGGTGTCCTGGGAGATAATTATTATTTTTATCTCCATTTTGTTTATGAGGAAATTGAGGCCAAGTGACAGCTAATAAGTGACAGTTAAAATAGGATCAGACCCAGACATCCTCTCTCTATTCAAATAGGCTTCTCCTTCATTAATGTGGTGAGTAACAAGAAACTAATAAATATTGTACCATTTTCAGAAGAAAATGAAATATTTGTTTTGAAGTCATAGGGATTAATGTTTACAGCTACATGGATAATTTATGTTTAAAGATAGTGCCCTCTATGTTCCTAAAGAGTCCTCTGACTTTCATAGGACTGCTCTCCATGTGGCCTGTGCCTATGGACGTCCAAGAATGGTGAGACTCCTACTAGAGAGAAAATGCCTATTGGACCTCTCTGACATTGAGGAAAAGACAGCTCTGATTCAGGTGTGTACTCACCAACTGTTTCAACATGAGATGGGGTTGATTTATTTACTTAGAATAAAAATGGATTTATCTCATTGACTATAAGTCATTGATGAAAGACATGAGATGTGTTTGATTTAATTACGTATAATAAAAACGAATTCATCTTATTTAACTAAGTCATTGGTGAAACTTGTGGAATGTTTATATTGATTCCTAGAACTTATAATCTGTTTCTTGGCATAATGCTGACAGGCCCTACAATACCAGAATATGAAATGTGCAACCCTTCTGCTAGACTCTGGTGCCAATCCAAATATAATGGACAAAGATGGCAACACTGCTCTGCATTATGCGGTCCTTGATTACAATAAAGCTATAGTGGAAAAGCTGCTTTCTTGCAAGGCAAATATCGAAGCAAGAAACAAGGTATATCTCAAGTAACTTTATTTACTAAATATTTTAAATACATGTTTTTAGTTTAGTTACAAGCATTTAAAAAAATGTTTGTATTGACAGAAGAAGGAAGAGGGAGAGAGAAACATCAATGATGAGAATCACCCATTGGCTGCCTCCTGCATGTCCCCTACTGAAGCGTGAGCCCCCAAATCTGGCATGTGCCCGGACCTGTCATCAACTCTGACCTCTAGGTTCATGGGGCTACACTCAAACACTGAGCCACACCAGCTGGGAAGAAGCATTTTCCTTCTCACATACATATACTAAATACAAAAGATCAGGCCCTGTCACCATGGAAACAACTCCAAAGCCTAGTCAGGGAGCTGGTGAAACATAGTGTCCATGGAAGGGGCAAAGCTATGCCTCCCAGCTACCCTTCCATCCCAGGAGGAAGAACTTCCTGTCAGTGCCTGAAAGTGGAGATAGGCTCAGAGCCCACTAAGGACTGAAGGCCTGGGGGAGTGAAGTGATGCTGGGGACTGGCTGCTATGTTGGCAGGGGCTTAGGAAATGGTGCTGCTGGGTATGGGTGGGAGGAGGAGGCCTAGTGCCCAGCAAGGGGAGCTGGGTGAGTGCAAGTGGGAAGAGGAAGCCCCAGTCCACAGGCAACAAAAGAACAACAGGATACCAGGATAGGAACAAAGATTCTTGGAACCGGACTGTAAATGTTGGAAGTGAGATTTGGAGAAGGATGTTGCAGTTAATCTGTTGAAGAGGCCATGGAGGGCATTTTATTTGCTTTTTTAATTTTTAATATAGTTCATTGATTTTTGACAGAGAGGAATTGAGAGGGATAGAGAGTTAGAAACATCAATGAGAGAGAAACATCGATCAGCTGCCTCCTGCACACCTCCCACTGGGGATGTGTCCACAACCAAGGTATGTGCCCTTGACCAGAATTGAACCTGGAACCCTTCCACAGGTCCACACCACACTTTATCCATTGGGCCAAACTGGTTTTGGAAATGTGGAGGGGATTTTAAAGGAAAGAACAGCCAGTGACTGCACAAGGGTGAAAAAAAAAAGGGGGCTCCTCTTTTTTTTAATCATCACTAGAGGATAGTTTCCCCCATTGATTTTAGAGAAAGTGGAGGGAGGGAACAGATGAGAGAGAGTGAGAGAGAGAGAGAGAGAGAGAGAAACTGGGGCTGGGGATCAAACTTGCAACCCAGGGACTTGCCTTTGAATGGGAATCTAATTCTCAACCCTTCCATGTGCAAGCTGACACTCCAGCCTTCACATAACACTAGCCAGGACAAAAGGAGCTACCTTTTTAAAAAATATATTTTATTGATTTTTTATAGAGAGGAAGGGAGAGAGATAGAGAGCTAGTAACATCAATGGGAGAGAAACATCAATCAGCTGCCTCCTGAACACCCCTACTAAGGATGTTCCCACAACCAAGGTACATGCCCTTGACCAGAATCGAGCCTGGGACCCTTAAGTCCGCAGACAGATGCTCTATTCACTGAGCCAAACTGGTCAGGGTTGGGCTACTTTTTATTTATTTTCTATATTATATGTATAAGTTCATAGAATCTTTCATTATTTTTAATATCCAATTGGATATATGTAATTTCTTAAATTAGAAATTGTTTTTGCTTCTTTACAGAGTGACCTTACACCACTTGCACTTGCTAAACTTGCAAACAATGAGGAAATGGTGGAATTATTAGTAAGCAGAGGGGCAAAAGATGATCAGAGGTACAAATTTTGTTCTTTTTAAAATTTTATTTGGAGAGCACATTTATTAAATCTGGGGACAGTGCAACAGAAAGAGCTTCGGGTAGAAGAAGTGGGTGTTAGTTGGAATCATCCTAAGCTTCCAGAGTCAAATAATGCCACAGGAGAAGACCAGATTGTACTTGTTCCTTTGTTACCAGATCTGCACTCTAAGGTTACTCTCTGTCCCTTGGAGTGTCTTTGTTTAGGGAGTGGACGGTCCCATAGGCCTTTTCAGACTAGTAAGCACCAGCTTGCCTGAGGCTCCGTAATTGAGGTTGGCCCCTCAGGTGATCTCTTTGCCATAACAAGGAAACTTTACTTCAGGTTTCAAAATTTAAGTTATGCCTTACATGAAAGCCAGTCCACAGAAAGCTCTGAATCAAAGTTAGGTTATTGGTCCTTAAAATTGCCAAGGGCCCAGCCATGACTCATCAGTATCCATGGGTGACCAGTAGGACTGCATCTTCCAAGCCAGTAGGGGTGGAGAGGGAGAGCAAGTGTCATTCTCATAAAGATGTGCTGGCTCACAGTGCCAGCAGGTAGAGAAGGAACAGTTGTCCTGGCTTCTGTTAGTTTCCTTTCTGCTGCTGGTGATTCACTGAAGAAATACAGGGAGCATGGTGCTGTCTGACTGCAGGAGGCGATATGTTTGTACAGACACTCAGCTGCCAGTTACATAGGTTCTGAGATGCCCTGAGATACATGTGAGGGCAGGTGACAACCAGAATTCATAACATCTTCTGAAAACTGCAACATTTGAATGTTAGAAACTATGAATAGCCCACATTGGGGTTGATTTGAGATTCCAAAATAGTTTCAATAAACAAAGTTCATAACTGGATTTTTTTCATTGCTTCACCATTTTTCTGAGCATAACATTTTGCTGTATTATGGCATTCCATCCTCCTAACAACCTTCTTAAATAAGGTAGTAAGATTCTTATTTTGTAGCAGAGGACCCCTTGAGCCAAAGAAAAATGACTTGTTTGAGAACAAATGGCTGTGGGTTATAGGATTAGGATGTGTGAGTTCAAGACATTTGTGATATGTCAAACTAGCTCTAACTGATTCACTGAACTATACTGTCCTCAAATCATGACTGTTACACCTTATTTTTTTAATTACCTGCTTCATAAAGCAGCTATAGAACTTATAAATTTAAAGTGTATCATCTAATTAAAGTTTTAATATTAGTTCTGATATTATGTGAAATATTCTATGAATTTAATATATTTGGAATTTTTTTTGTGTGTAAATATTAAGAGAGTAATATTATTTATCACCAATTTTGTACATAGGAAGCAGCAACTAACTTCTGCAAATAAAGGAGAAAATAAGGAAGAAAGAAAACCCCGAACATCTAAAAAGTTCAATCTTGGTAAGACTTCAACTAGTGAATTACTCTTGGTGACTCTGCCATAGATTAAGTAAGAGTAGGGAAATTTTGATAATGAAAGAACACTAAAGAAAAATACCAACAATATAAAGTTACACATATTGATTTTTAAGCTTTTTATTAACATCATAGTTTTCAGTATTATTAACTATGTTAATTGTAGGTAATTTAAATTCTGGGGCAATATTATTTGAAAAGAAATTCATTTATTTAGACCCGACCCTTAAAATCCTGTATGATACCTTAGTGTAAAAAAGAAAAAAAGATGATAATTTAGGATGTTATATGTTTCTATTATATTCACATGATAACAAACTGGACTTGTTCTAAAAATGGATCTTGGCTTTAGTATTTATAGTGAATGGATTACATTTAGTAAATGAATACTTGGTATTACATAGTGATTTGTCTCACTAAAAAAATAACTACAACTAGGAATGCAACAATACTTTTCCAATTCCACAAAAGAATGGCAAACCAAAAGAGTTACAACAGTTAGCCAGAGTGCAACATCCCAATGATATTGTTTCTTAACGATTTCTACCCATAGTACTGAAGTCAGAAAGCCAAGGCCTGTTGAGAAGCATGGCAGATTTGACATAGTATACCAACAAGGTCTCACTATTATCAACTTCATTGCTCAGAAGTCAAAACAGAATGAGATATGTTGACTTCATTAGTTGGATAATTGTAATTTCTTTAGAATATACAATGCTTTGTTGCTATTGTCCAGAAGGAAATCATAATAAATATTCCAAGAGCCCAACTTGGGACTCAGAAATGATAACAAAAGTACAAAGGTGTTTCACAATAACAAAATGCCATTGTTCTACCCAGATGTGGCACCTAGTTTGTTGTACAATTGGAACTGTTTGAGGACACCTTGGTCTTAGTAGACCTTTATCAGAGGACTTGTGTAGGTTGGGTTTGCAAATTATAGGAAACATAAGGATATAAGAGCACTTTGACCTTGGAGTTTCTCATAAAATGAGAGGGTTGTACCATGGTTTATTTCTGTGTTGTTGCTTTTTTTTAAAAACAAAAATTGCAGAGAAAATGTAAAAAATATGTCTATCATTTGTCCACTTAATAATGGTCTGCTATTTAACTCTCAGATATCTTTTAGGTGCTGAGTGCTTTTTTGATGTTGCAGAATGGAAACAGTTTATTTAACAACATAGTTCTTCCCCTCTAATAGCTTGTTAGTATCATTGTCATTTATGTTATTTACATTACTTTATTCAGTGCTACTAGGTGCCAGGCAACACTAGGAGCTTATAATTATCCTTGTTTATTCTTTTGTATTGGTTTGTAATGTGTGCCACCCTCTTTAAGTCCATGATGAGAATTAGAATTTTTTAAATGTGGGTGAGGCCTTGGCCAGATCATTCTGTTGCTTAAAAGCATTGTCCCTGATAAGCCAAGGCTGTGGTGCTGCTGCCTGGTCAGGGCACATACTAGAATCTCCCAATGAATGCACAAATAAGTGGAATCAATATTCCACTTTTCTAATGAATTTCTTAAAATTTTAAAATAAATAAACAATATGAGTGTGTTTTAAAGTAAGCATGCAGACTGCAAATAAGTTTGCCAGGCAATTCAATCCTGCTTAGTTGGGGGAATTGTCAGTGTGAATGTTTTCATTTTCTTTATTGGAATGTTCATTTTATACAATCTGTTCTCAATCATTAGGGTTGGTATTATCTATTCTGAATCAATATGATTGTTGCTTGTTTCATATTATTTTCTGACATCATTGTTTCATTTATCCCTTTCCTGCCTTTATTCCAATAGCTACTGATCTACAGTAATCTCCAAAGTCAACACAAAGAAAAAAATCAAAGACATGTATTCTGTGAAATCAGCTTCTGATTGTAATCATGTATAACATATCAACCCAAATAATAACAATTTCACACCTTGGTTTGCTTATTCACTAGAAAAATTTAGAGGACTCAGCATATAGTTGTGTTCATACCTGAGATTTATTACCCTGAAAGACCAAAATAAAATCAGCAGAGATCAAAGGTTTGTGTGTGACAAAGGGTGGAGGACACCAGGCACAAGCTTCTAAGAGTCCTCTCCCTGTGGAGTTGGCAGGAGGTGCTTAGTTAGATTGTGACAGCACATGTGAAACAATGTCATCTCCCAGTCTTATTAGACTCAGTGTCAAGGTTTTTATGGCATGCTAGTCACATGGACATCTCCCCCATAGCCTGTACCTAAATTCTAGATTCCTAGAAGGAAAGCAGGTGTTCAGTATGAACCCCATCGGTTGTACCAAATGTTTAGGCTCCAGGGCCACTCTTCTCAGTTAGGGAAAGGCGGAAACTCTCTCCATATTCAGGCTTTCAATCTCCTACTAGAGAATAGCCATTTAAGCAGGACTTTCTAAGGATAGCAGCCTTAGTCCTGCTGCATAAACATTTTCTGCACAGCAGGTATAGCCTTGACTGAATTTTTGGCATTGATTTAAGATTTATTTTTAAAGCAAGTAATATTGTAATATAACATGGCACTGGTTTCAGTTGCATCATCCATAATTGCTTGCAATGCTGGTTACTATTATTATTCTTTGTGAGTATTTAATAGGTATTTGTACATAAATTAGGAGTACGATATCAGGCAATTATAAACTTTCCTTTTTATCCAATTAATGTTTCTGAATAATTTTTAGATAAAATCTGTGTGATAATTTCTGATTTAACATTAGAATAAACAGTGTCTTTTAGTTGCATGGGTGATTCAGTTTATATTGCACTAAATCCCCACTTATTATTATAAAACAAGATATTCAACCATATTTATCAGTTATTTTCTTGCCCTAGTATACAATTAAAATTATTGGATTTATTTATGTCTTTCCATATACTTCACTTTATTGTGGGGATAATAGCCCATAATATTTATTTTCCCAAATCTTTATTGTTAAAAGTATTACATATGTCTCCTTCCCCTCTCCCCATTGACCTCTCCCTGCCTCCTAATGCCACCATAACATGCCCTCATGTCCGTGTTCATTGGTTATGTTTATATGCAGGCATCCTAGCTCTCTGGTTCATTAGACCTCCCCTTCACCCTGGGTAGTTTGAAGGTTTGTTCGATGCTTCTATGTCTCTTAATACCCATATTCTGATACTTGAATCTTTATATTAATTTCTAAGGTGACTATGTCTTGCAAATACCATTACTATGTTGATAAATGTCAATAATGATTTCAGCAAATACCTGTTTTTAAAGAAAAATTCATAATTCTTAGTTTTTAGATGAGATTTAGGTTCACAGTAATAGAGTACAGAGAGTTCCCATAAACTTCACATCGCCTACACAAACAGCCTCACTCATTTTTACATCCTGCAATAGAGAGGCATATCAACAAAAGTCCATAGTTTACCTTTAAAAATTTATGTTGTATTCTCTATGGGTTTTAACAAATGTATGATGACACATATCCCCCATTATGGTATTGTATACAATCTTTGCATGCCCTTAAAAAATCATTTATGCTCTGCTTATCCATCCATCCCTTCTGCTTAAACACTGGTACTAGTGATAGTTTTGCCTTTTCCTGAATGTTGTGTAGTTGGCATCATACCGTAAAAATCAAAATTCCAAGTTAATTGGATGTATTTATCCAAGATATTCTGTGGTTTGCTGTTGTTGTTTATCAGCTTAGGCTCTGATGAATTGTGCCATATACACTCAAGAAGCATGATTTCTCTAGGCAATTGCAACCTAATGAGATGGTGATAAAAATGACCTTGCACACTACTGCAGAGCACTAACTGCATAGACCATCCTGCACTATGAGGTGGGCCTAGAGAGACTTCCACAATGAAAGGAGACACTCTCAAGCAATTTACTTTATACAGTTGTAATCCCAATGTCTCTCCTACTAATTTTTCAATTGAAAACGGGGCAGAAAGAGTTTGGTTCTTATGTTTTGCTGTGCTGCAAAATATAGGGCCTATCAGCCAAGATTCATTGTGATGGATTGTTTCATCTGAAACTGGCTAGGCTTCACTGATGAGCTGGAAAGGCAGTATGAGATAGGACAAAATAAGTGTACTCTCTTCCAACCACTCTAAATGGAGGGTGTCCAGAGAACTCATGCTGTTTTCCTTAGACATTGTTACTCTATTATTCTTTATGGACTAACAGCACCATTTTCTGTGTGATGAGGTTTGGTTAGGATTATATTCATGGTACATAGCAGTTTAGAGGTCAGCATCACATTTTGATAGATCCCATTCTTTTTCCCCCCTTGCATTTCATGAATTTAAATAGAGAAAATAAATGTTCTTAATGTATTAATGGCCTACCAATAATATGATTAATATTCATTCTATTATAGTCTTCAGGTGTGGGCCCAAAGGAATACTTTCCAACAAAACATTAGTTGGATACTTTTAAATTCGGCAGTTTTTAATTATTGTTTTTAAATGTATTTCATGTGTTGTTGTTTTTTTTTAATAGTGGATGAGACCTCTGCAGAAGGCTCTTTAAACAGGTAAAACATTATGGATTTTTAAAAATTTATGTTAACTGAGGCAATGCTGAGAAAAGAAACTACCCTTTCTAGGGTGTTCTACTGTGGACTAGACCTTATTTTATGCAATGAACCTGTGTATAGTCATCATAATAGCTCAGCAAAGTAGGTATGCTATTTAGCCTATTTTGTATTAATGAGGCAACTGTCGTTCAAGGAGGTAGATGCATTGACCCATGATTCCATAGTCGGCAAGTCTCTGGTCAATGATTTGACTGTCAACTAGCTTAGCTCCCAAATCTACTTTCTTGTCCCTCAACTTACACTGATAAGTTCCTGTGTACCACTGGCATGGAGATGTGTATGAGAATCCGATCAACTCAGTGAAATCTGATTGTGTGTTAACTCTAATATAGAGTTTTTCTGAGAGGCCAGATTAATCCAAGCATTTAACTTATTATCCTGGACAATTGCAGTGGTAAATAGCACCTGGTTCTTCTCACAAATCTTTAAGGGCTCATTTCATTTAGCTATGGCCACAGAACCAAGGGTTTCCCTATGCAAGGCCTAATCAGGCAAGCGTTTTTAGGTAAAATTATATCTATTCTCCTTAAGATGAATTATTTATCTGTAGGTAAGGAATATCTATGTGTAGATCATATTATGTTAATTTAATTCAGCATGTATTTAGAGGACATTTCTAACTGTTTTCTCTTATTTACTGACTTCCCAGTATGGTTTCTTTTCAGGCTGGTACCTTTGCTTTGTTTTGTGAAGTTTTTGTTTTGTTTTTTTGTTTGTTTGTTTGTTTGTTTGTTTTTTCCCCCTAGTCCTTTATTTCCTCTTCCATGACTTTTATTGATTTTACTTCTCTATTTTGTGTGTGTGTGTGTGTGTGTGTGTGTGTGTTTCTTTAATTGTGTTAATTTTTTTTCTACTTCTGCAAGCTCCAGGGTTCTCCATTTACCTATATTCAGAATCAAAGGCATATAGAGTTTCAATAGTTGAAGGAAGCCCAGAATTCTATAATAATAAAAGCATAATATGGTAATTAGACTGGACAGCCAAACAACTTCCAGGACATCATTCTAGATGTCCTTCTAGACAAAGACACGGTGGCTGGAATTGAGGCAGTGGCAGTTAGGAACAATCAGGCAGGCAGGCTGAGTGTGTAGGGGCAATTAGGCAGGCAGGCAGCTGAGAAATTATGGGTGCTGAGTTAGGCAGGCAAGTGGTTAGGGGTGATGAGGCAGGCAGAAAGAGTGGTTAGAAAAGATCTGGCCAGCAGGTGAGTGGTTGGGGGCAATCAGGCAAGCAGGCAGAGTAGGTAGGGGTGACCAGGCAGGCAGGCAAGCAGTCAGCGGCATCAGGCAGGCAGGCAGACAGAGTGGTTAGGGATGACCTGACAGGCAAGCAGGTGAGCAGTTAGGAGCCAGCAGTCCCAGAATGCAAGTGGGTACATGGACAACCATCTACTCCCCCTCCACCCCGCCCTGTACCAATTTCGTGCACTGGGCCTCTAATTAATCAATTAATTAATAAAAACATCTTCTAGTAGGTCACCCGTGTTCAACATCCTGGCCCATTAAATCTTTCCCTTTTTCTGACTAGTGACCTCAGCATAGTTTATTATCTTTTAGACTTTACATTAGCAATACGCAAGTGGTCAAGAGGCATCCATTTTTGTCCCTTCATTTTAGCCTTTGAGGTAACCCACAAAGATGAACACTTCAGCAAGTAAATGGGCAACTCTAAATAGACAAACAGGGCATTAACATTGGGAATATATCTAATTAGCTGCTGAAATAATTAGCTGTATTGAAGATGCTGAGGGGAAGTGATCTCTGTGTTATATGCATAGCCTTTATGCTTGCTAGAAATGATGAGTCCACAAAATACAATCAGGATTCTTCTTCAGCAAGGTACTGATATATTTTCTCAAGATAATTGTGGGTAGACTGTCAAGGAATATGCTTTTGTGAGTGGTGATAATTTGTGTTTGTTTTAAAATGGTGGTTATGACTAAACTGAGGTTTAAAATAGTTTCACTGTTCCTTTTTATGTACCAGGTGATATTTCATAGTTTAGTTCAGGCAGTTTGGGAATAGCAATGTGTTTGTGTCATCTTTAGCCAGAAACTGAGCGAAGGCTCCACTAGTTAGGATGAGTGATGTGCCAGATGCTTTCTCTCAGAACTTTTAAGATCTTTATCCATTTCACTCCAAGTAGAACCTCTATGTATGTGATTACAGATAGAGTATCATCTCTGATTTTTCTAATTCGTTATGTGGATCTTGAAGTGTCATTTTTAGTAGAAATTATGCCTCACACAAAAGCCAGAAAGCTCTAATTCAAAAGTATGTTATTGGTCATTACAATTGCAAAGGCCCCATCCATTACTTATCAGTATCCAAGAGTGGCCAGTAGGATTCTATCTCCCAAGCCAATGGAGGGTCAGGGAGATTATGCTTAATTCTCATAAAGATCTGCTGGTTGACAGTATGAGTAGGTAGAAAAAAGGGAAGTGATAGTACAGGCTGGGTCCTGACTCTGATTAGGGCTCTTTCTGCCATTGGTAGGATTCACTGAAAAATTAAGAGAACATTGTGTTATTGGACTTCATGAGGAAATACATTTTACATAAATTTACTTGCAAGTTGTAGAATAAATGAAATACCTTGAATTACAAAACACAAGTAAAATATCAGGTAATAATCAAACTTAATAACATTTTCAGAAAAATTCAACATTTGAATATTGGGGACTATGAAAAAAAAAAAAAAAACCACATTGGAATTTATTTAGGATTCCAGAATAGATTCAGCAAATGAAGTTCATGTTTCTCTGAGCATTTTTTCTGTGTTATATCATTTAATCCTTCTATAAACCTTCCAAAATGAGGCTCTAAGTTTTTTATTTTGTAGCAGAAGATCTTGAGCCAAAGAAAGTCACTCATTAGAGAATAAATATCTGTTGCTTATAGAACTAGGATGTCTGAGTTCAAGACACTGGCAATTATGTGAAGCAGACTCTATTTAATTAACTGAACTGTACTACACTCAAAGCATGTCTATATATATATATTTTTTAATTTCATGGTTACTAAATAGTTCATAGAACTTATAAATTTGAAGTGTGAAGTGTTTGGTCTCATTAAAGTTTTAATTTTAATATTAGCTCTGATATTATCTGAAATACCCTAGAATTTGCTATATTTTGAAAATATTTTTACATGAATATTAAGGCAGTAATATTATTTATCCTCATTTACTGTACACAGCAAGCAGCAACTAACTTCTGAATATGAAGAAGGAAAAACCCTAACATTGGAAAGTAGCTTTGTTGGTAAGAATTTTGATAATGAATTACTCTTGGTGCTCCTACCATAGATGAAGTAAGAGTAAGGGAAATTTGATAGTGAAAGAGAAGTGAAAAACTACCAAACAATGTGTAAGTTGTATGTGTAGTTTCCTTAATCACTTTCTTAATAGAATAGTAGTCGGTATGATTAAAAATGTTAATTGTAAGTAATTTAAAATATGGTGCACTATTATTAGAAGTTCATTTATATGTTTTCTTAACCTCTATAATTGCATATGATATATTTATGTAAACAAGGAAAAGATGGATATTGTATGTTTCTATTATATTCACATTATACCAAATTGCACTTTTTCTAAAAATGGATCTTTTGCTTCCTTTTTTCAGCAAATGGATTACATTTATTAAATAAACACTTTTAACTCATAGTGTTTTGTCTTACTAAAAAGTAATTAATATTGGAAAGTCTACAATACTTTCCTGGAACCAAAAACAAATGGTGAACAATAAGGGCTATATCACTTAGCCATTGTGCAATAGTCCCAATGAGATTGTGTTTTAAGGATATCTATTCATAGTACAGATGTCAGAAAGGCAATGCCTGTTGAGAAGCACAGGGTATTTACATATTATATCAACTAGTTCTCACATTATTAACGTCCTTTCTCAGAAGTCCAAAGAGAATAAGATATGTTGAATTTATTAGAACAAGATGTCATCATCTGGTTTTTGGAAAATTGTAAAGACACTAATCTCATTACAACAAGATGCTCTGTTGCCATTGGTCAAAAGATAATCATAATAAATATTCAAACAGCACAACTCAGGACTCAACAAATTACAATAAAAGTATAAAATATTTCGTAATAAGAAAAATGCTAGCGTGCTACTCAGATGTGGCACTTAGCTCATTGTGCAATCTGACTTGCATGAGGATACCTAAAACTTATTATACTTTTTACAAAGGACTTGTGTAAGTTGGTTTTGCAAGTTATAGAAAATACTAAGATTAAATATCATTTTGACCTGGTATGTACTCATAATATGTGAGAGTTGTCCCTGGTTTATTTCTCTATCCTTTTAAACAGAATTTAAAAGTAAACGTCAAAATTCAGTATTCATTTTTCCACTTAATAGTCTCCTATTTAACTCTCAGGTGTTCTTTAGTTACTGAATGCTATACTGCTGTTGCAGAATTTTAAAAACACTGTTTCTCCCCTCCAAGAGTCTGTTAGTGTCATTGTCATTTTTATTATTTACAAACTTTATTCCATTCATACTATTTGCCAGAGCACACTAGGAGGTTATAGTTATGCTTGTTTATTCTTTTGTATTGGTGTGTAGGATGTACCAGCCTTTTTAAGACCATGGTGTGGATTAGAGTTTTATAAATGTGGGTGAGGCCTTGGGGAGGTAACTCAGTTGCCTAACTCATGCCTGATATATCAATGATGTGGTTTTGATTCAAGTCCAAGCACATAACAATATCACCCAATGAATGCATAAGTGAATGAAATCACAAACCAGTGTTTCTCTCTTTGAGTCTCTGTCTCTGTCTAATCAAAATTTTAAAAACTTTTTTTAAAATAAGCAAACATAAATATGTGGGTGGGTGTAATCATTCAGATCACAAAGAACTTTTCTAGGTAATGGGGCGTAATTGTGATATTTGGAAGGAGGAACAGATATTGAGATTGCACGTTTGGCAGTAGGAACAGCAGTGCAAGGGCTGAGATGTACAAGGGGTTTATGAGCAGTACCATTTTGATGGTGCAAAATGTGTGCAATAGGAGTGTTGACAATGAGGTGAGTGACTACTTAAGTCAGACTTATGAAAGTCTTTAGTACCACAGTCTCTAGAAAGGACTAGATCATATCTTCTAGGCCTTGGGAAACTTATCAGGTAGAGTGTTTTTTTTAAATTCCTTTATTGATTAAGGTATTATATATGTGTCCTTATCCCTCTCATTGCTCCGCCGAAACTCCCACTCATGTCCTCACACCCCTGTTGTCTGTGTCTATTGGTTAGGCTTATATTCATGCATACAAGTCCTTTGCTTGATCTCTCTCCCTTGCCCCTATCCTCCCCTACCTTCCCTCTATTGTTTGACAATCTGATCGATGCTTCTCTGTCTCTGGATCTGTTTTTATTAATCAGTTTATGTTGTTCATTATATTCGACAATGAGTGAGGTCATGTGATATTTATCTTTCTCTTATTTTACTTAACATAATGGCCTTCAGTTCCATCCATGCTGTTGCAAATGGTAAGAATCTGTTCTTTTTTATTGCAGCATAGTATTCCATTGTGTAGATGTAACACAGTTTTTTAATCCACTTTTCTGCTGCTGGGCACTTAGGTTGTTTACAAATCTTAACTTTAGTGAATTGTGCTGCTATGAACATAGGGGTCCATATATCCTTTCTGATTGGTGTTTCTAGTTTCTTAGGTGATATTCCTAGAAGTGGGATCACTGGATCAAATGGGATTTCCATTTTTTAGTTTATTCATGAAACTCCATACTATTCTCCACAGTGGATGCACCAGTCTGCATTCCCACCAGCAGTGCAGGGGAGTTCCCCTTTCTCTGCATCCTGGCCAGCACTTGTCTTCTGTTGATTTGTTCATGATGGCCATTCTGACAGGTGTGAGATGGTACTGCCTTGTAGTTTTGATTTGCATCTCTGGCATAATTAGTGACTTTGAGCATGTTTTCATATGTCTCTTGACCTTCTTTCTGTATTCTTTTGAAAAGTATCTATTTAGGTCCATTGCCCATTTTTACATTGGGTTGTTTATCTTCTTTTTGTTAACTTGTAAGAGTTCCTTGAAAATGTTGGAGATTTAACCCTTATCAGTGATAACATTGGCAAATATGTTCTCCCATGCAGTGGGCTTTCTTTTTGTTTTGTTGATGGGTCCTTTTGCTGTGTAAAACCTTTTTTATTTTTAGGTAGACCCATTTGTTTATTAACTCTTTAGTTTCCATTGCCATAAGAGCTGTATTGGTGAAGAAATTCTTTCAGCATATGTCTGAAATTTTGCTACCTGTGGATTCCTCTAGTATTTTTTATGGTTTTTGTGTATGGTTGAAGTTGGTGGTCTATTATAGTTTCATTATTTTGCATATATCAGTCAAATTTTCCCAATACCATTTATTGAAGAGACTGTCTTGACTCCATTGTATGTTCATGCCTCCTTTGTCAAATATTAACTGAACATAGTGTTTTGGGTCAATTTATTTATTTATTTATTTATTTATTTATTTATTTATTTATTTCTGTGGTAGTCATGTAAGCTATAAACTTCCCCTCAGGTCTGCTTTCATTGTGTGCCATAGATTTTGGATTGTTGGATTTTTATTGTATTTGTTTCCAGGATGTTAATTTCTTCTTTGATCTCTTTGGAAACCCACTCATTGTTTAATAGCATGCTATACAGCTTCTAAGTGTTTGAATTTTTTGTATTGTTTCTCTAGTTAGAATGCTTTTAGATTCAGATAATAGGTGCCCTAATTAACAGAGGCTGAAACAATAGGAACCAGGATTGTCTTGCTGTTTCAATGATGTTATCAGGATCCCAATTGCAGATCTTTGTTCAGCTGCGAGGTTGTCAGTGTTTATGTCTGCTTTCCTGGTCAACTAATTAGCAATGGCTCCAAAGCATCCTATTATCACATATCAATATGTGAAGGTCAGAAGGACTGCTTTTCCTATCTTAAAATTTTTGTCAGAGTCAGTGATCCTGAGCTGGTTTGGCTTAGTGGATAGAGCATTGGCCTTCAGACCAAAGGGTCTTGGGTTTGATTGTGGTCAAGGGTGTTTATCCCATTTGCTGACTCCTCTGGGGCTCTGGCCCTGGTCAGGGCTTGTACAGGAGGTAACCAATTGATATGTTTCTCTCAAATCAGTATTTCTCTTTGTCTTTCCCTCTCTCTTCCACTATCTCTAAAAATCAATAGAAATATATTTTCAGGTGAGGATTTAAAAAAAAAAAAAGTGGAGTTGGCACACATTATATTACTTTCAAGTGTACAACCATAGCAATTGGATATTGACATACCTTAAATATGTTCCCATGTCTTTACAATAATATGTGTAATAACCATCTGACACCATGCAAAGTTATTACAATACTAGAGTCTCAGTTCACAAAATGTGTCCCACAATCCAGCCAGTACCCTCTTGCAGTCCTGGAGACCTTAGGGAATGTCTGACAGATGGACATCCTTAGTTCTGCCACAGAGGCTGGAGAGGCTCCCACCAGTGCCTGTCTTGTGCTCAGGCCTTCTGGCTGAGGAGCACTCCCCTTGTGGGAGAGCACTGAACACCAGGGGGCATCTTGTGCATTGAGCATCTGCCCCCTGGTGGTAAGTGTGTGTCATAGCATCTGGTCTCTCCACCATTCATTCAATTTACATATTAGCCTTTTAATATACAGGATTTGACACATTCTCTATTTTGTACACTAGAACCCTGTGGCTTATATATATTTAATGTTGGTGGTCTTACTCCAGCAATTACAAGGGGTTCAGGAATCTGGAGAAGACACTGTGTGTAATTATTAAAGAGTCCAGAGATGAAACATAATTGTGGAATTCATTTTGGAGAGTCAGAGAAGACTTATTGAAAGAAACCAAGTCCTCCTGTGCCCATGGCCCCCTTGCTTTTTATTCACACAAATTGACCTAAGGCAAGGTAGATGTACATATCAAAGGACAAGGTTTAGTATACAGAATCCATTATCAGTTTAGGGAAAATGCTTATGGCTGTTCAGGTGTTTTTCAATAGGGTGCAGTAACAAGGAGACTGGAATGTCCTCAACTGTCAGGCAGCAAGCAATCATTTATGCATCCTTTGCAGGTTTGGGGAAAAGCCCTTAGCCATTTCCAACAGGCAATAACATATGTGATTCAGCCCTTGATGAGTCCCTAAGTTCCATCAACCTTTTGATGAAACTTTGCATTTATGACATGCTGGAATTAGCTTCTGGCATATTTTATAATTGGAACTTTGTCCGTCTCATTCATATTCTTCTATTTATTCCATCTCCTCAACTTAATTCCCTCTGGCAACCATCAGGTTGTTCTCAGTATCTGTTTCTGTTTTGTTGTTTTAGATTGCACATGTAAGTGAGATCCTATGATATTTGTCTTTCTCTGTCTTATTTCATTTAGCTTAACACCCTCTCAGTCCATCAGTGTTGTCTTAAACAACAAGAATTCATTGCTCTTTATGTCTGAGTAATACTTAATTTTATGTATATACACAAGCTACATCTTCTTTATTTATTTATCTCTCTAAGGACACCTATTAGCTTCCATGTCATATCTATTGTAAATAATGACAAATTGAACATAGGTTTGCAGATATCTTTCAAACTGGTTTTTATGTTTGTGATGGATAAATACCCAGAAGTGGAATGGCAGTTTTATTTCTAATTTTGTGGGGAATCTCCATGCTGCTTTCCACAGTGACTGCACAAATTTACAATAGCATGAACATTCCATGAGGCCTTCTCTTTTCTCCATATCCTTGACAACACTTCTTAAACATATGTATCTAATCTTTATTGTTGAGAGTATTACAGATGTACCCATTTCCCCCCACCCCATTGCTCCCCTCTACCAATTCTTACCCTGCCCCACTTCTTTACCTCTCTATTGTGTGTGTCCACATGTAATGCATATATCTGTCTACATATAAAAACCTAATATGCAAATAAACCGAACTGTGAAATAACCAAATAACCAGTCACTATGATGTGCACTGATCATGAAGCGGCATGTGTGGAACATGATGGGTGTCAGCAGCAGGTGGCAGAATGTGCAACATGGCAGGGATCCTCACGGAGGATGGTAGGTCAGGTGAGCAGTGTGTGCCAGACCAATGCGGAGTGCAGGTGGCTGTCATTGATGCCTGTCTCTGGTGGTTACTGAAAATTCTTTGCACCTGAGCACCATGGTACCTCCAGTCGCTCATACCTGCTTCCAGTGCCAGGCCCAATTACCCGCAAGGCTTCTCCACCTTCCCCCGGCTCCTGAGGGTTGATTGGGGCCAGCTACAAATTCTTGAACCTGAGGCTGTTATCAGTTCTGCTGGTGCCCAAATCTGATGCCAGAGCCCAGCTCTGTTCCTTATCACTTGGCACCATCAACAGATTTGAGAGGCAGTTGCTGGCCCTGATCACCCCTGAGGGCTTCTCCACCTTCCCTTACTCGTGAAGGTTGATTGGGGCAAGACCGTGGTTTGTACCTGCTGCTGGTGTCAGTCCCAAGAGCTCCACACCATCAGTAGGTGCAAGTGGTGGCGAGGGCTACCAGCAGACAGGGGACCAGGGGCCAAGACTGGAGGGCTTAGGCAGAGGTGGGGAGGATGGGCTGAGACATGCCCCTGTGCCCACTGTAGCCTGGCTGCCCAAGGTTCCTTTTAAGATGGGCAAATTCATGCACTGGTCCTCTAGTATAAAAATAAAACTTTTGGTTAATTCCTCTCTTTACCCCGTCCCTCTGAGAATCATCAGTCTATTCCACTTTCCATGCATCTGATTATATTTTATCCATCAGTTTTTTGTGTTTTTTGTTTGTTTGTTTGTTTGTTTATTAGATTTCTCGTTTGTTTATTTTGACTTTCAGATTTAATTGTTGGTAAATAATATGTATTTATTGCCAGTTTATTGTTCGTGGTTCTTCTCCTCCTTCTCCTCCTCCTCCTCCCTCTTCTTTTTGCTTGTCAAGTGTACCCCAAAATTTTATGTGATTCTGCATTGGTGGTGGTGATGTCCTTTACTATTTCTTGTCTGTGAAGCCCTCTATCTGACCCTCAAATCTAAATGAGATCTTTCCTAAGTAGAGTAATCTTGGTTGTAGGTACTTGCTTTTTATCACTTTGAATATTTTTTGCCACTCCCTTCTGGCCTGTATAATTTTTTATGAGAAATCAATTTAAGTAAATTTAAATAGGAGAGAATTTTGGAACAAGACATATGCTGTATATTGCTGCTACCTTGACAGTAACAAACTGCTTTTCTCTTGCTGCTTTTACCTTTATCTCCGTCTTGGCATTTTAATTGTGATGTGTCTTGGTGTGGACCTCTTTGCATTCCAATTGTTTGGTAATCTGTGTGCTTCCTGGAGTTGGAAGTCTCTTTCTTTCACCAGGCAGGGGAAATTTTCTGTTATTATTTCTTAAAATAATGAAGTTCTCCCAGAAGCTCCTTACACTGTCTTCATATTTTTTAAATTATTTTTTCTTTTTATTCTTCTGATTGGTTGCTTTTTGATTTCTCATATTGGAAATCCTTGATTTAATTCTCAGAATCTTCTATTCTAATATTGGGTCCCTGTAAAATTTTCTTTATATCAACTACTGTATGCTTAATTTCTGACTGGTCCTTTTTTATGTCTTTGAAATTCTCATTAAGATCCTTGAAAGTTTTATGAAGTCACTTGAAGCTCTCATTAAGTCACTGAAGCTCTCATAAAGATCTTTGAGTAACTTTATAAAAATTGTTTTGGACTCTGTATTCAGTAGTTTGCTTGCTTCCATTTCATTCATTTGTGTCATGTTTCTTTGCCTCTTCATTTTGGCTGTTCTCTGTATTTGTTTCTATGTATTAGGTAGAGCTGTTTTGTCTCTTGGAATTGTTGGATTGCCTTTTGTAGTAGGAGTCCTGTAGGACCCGGTGGCTCAGCCTCTCCAGTCACATGATCTGAGTGCACAAGGTGCATCCCTGTGTGGGTGTGTGCACAGTCTTGTTGAAAGGAAAAGTGGAAACCCTTTTCAGTTTCAGGTTTTCAAACACCAATGGAAGGGTAGCCATTTAATCAGGACTTTCTAATGATAGCAGTCTCAAGCTGGCTATATGAAATGTTTCTGCAATCAGGTATAGCCCTGACTGAATTTTTTATTGTGACTTGAAAACTTATTTTTAAAGCAAGTTATATGGTAATATAATATGGTACTGGTTTCAGTTGCATCATTCATAATTGCTTGAATTGTAATTATGGTTATTTCTGTAACTCTTGATGCACATTTCACAGGTATCCCATACAAAAAAACCTAATATGCAAATTTACTGAAAGGGGAACAACCAGTTTCCATAACATGCCCTGACCAGCAGGGGGCAGACACTCAATGCAGGAGCTACTCTGTTGGTCTGTGCACTCCCTCAGGTGGAGTCCTGCTGAGCCAGAAGCCAGGCTCACAGCTGGTGTGCACAGTGGGGTTAGCAGCAGAAGTCTCTCCAGCCTCCAAGGCAGCGCTAAGCACTCCTTGGGAGTCCTGGACTGTGAGAGGCCGCAGGCCAAGTTGAACAACCCCTCACCCCCAATGCACAAATGTCGTTCACAGGGCCTCTGGTTTGTACATAAATTACTAGGGCAATGCTAGGCAATGATAAGCTTTTCTTTTTATCAAATTAATGTTTCAAGATAATTTTTAGATAAAATCACAATGAATTCTGACTTAAAATTTGATTGAAAAGTGTCTTTTTATTAAATGGATGATTCAGTTTTGAATTATATTGCATTAAATCTCCATATGTAATTATAAAGCAAGATATTCAATCATTTTTTATCATTTTCTTGCTCACATATACAATTCAAATCATTGGCTTTATTTATATCTTTCCACATGCTCCACTCAGTTGTGGGGATAATACTCACATTCTGCCTGGTCAGCATGGCTCAGTGGTTGAGTATTGACCCATGAATCAAAAGGTCACAGTTGGATTCCATGTCAGGGCCTGTACAAGTGTTGGGGGTTCAATCTCCAGTGTGGGCCATGTAGGAGGCAGCCATCGATGATTTTCTTTCATAATTGATGTTATCTCTCTCTTCCTCTCCTTTTCTTTATGAAGTCAATTAAAATATTTATTTTAATAAATCATATTCTGATATTTGGATCTTTATTTTAATTTCCAAGCTGAATGTGTCTTGAGATAATAATAATATGTGATATATGTTAATAGCAGATTCTTTTTTTTTAAAGAAAAATTGACAAACCTTTTTTTAGAGCTCTTTTAGGTTCATAGGAAAATTGAGTGGCGAGTACAGAGAGTTCCCATAAATTCCACATCCCCAAACAAACACAGCCTTGCTCATGTTGATATCTTGTACCAGAGAGGTACATTTATTTCAATGGATGGACCTAAGGTGACTCATCATTATCAACCAAAGTCCATAGTTATCCTTAAGTGTCACTCTTGGTGGTACACATTCTATGGAATTTGACAAATGTCTGATGACACATACCTACCATAACAGTATCACGTACAATTTTTCTATGCCCTTAAAATCTGCTGTGTTCTGCTTATTCCACCATCCCTTCTCTCTAACCACTGATAATCACTGATCTTTTTTTTTTTTTACTGTCTCCATAGTTTTGCCTCTTCTTGTTTTTTGTATAGTTGGAAAGAGACATTGGGTATCTTTTTAAAGTTTTTTCAAAATTAAATTCCGAGGTAATTGGATGTAGTTATCCAAGACTTTCTTTGTCCTTAGTTGTTTGTTGTTGTTGTTGTTCAACATAGGATCTGATAACATATGCCACACAAGCTGAAACAGCACAATTTCTCTAGGCGTTTGCCACCCAATGGGGAGGGTTGAGAAAAATGACCTCACACACTACTGCAGAGCACTAACTGTCTCTTCGACCTGCTCTATCAGGTGGGAACAGATATACTCTAACAATGAAAAGAGACAATCTCAAATAGTTCTAGTTTATACAACTGGAATCCCAAAGTCTTTCCAATTTAAGTTGCAATTGGGAATGGGACCAGGAAGACACTGTTTCCTATGTTTTGCTGTGCTTAAAGTGTTTTGCTTGGTGATTAAGCTTCCTTGTCATGGAGTGTTTCTCCCTAAATGGGCTAGTCTTCACTGAAGGGCTAGAAAAGTAGTATTGTGTTAGTGTATAAGAGGTGTTCTCTTTACTAACTTCTCCTAATGGACGAAGTTCAGAAAACTCATGCTCTTTTATGTTTGACATTGTTATTCTATGACTAAAGGCCTGATGCATGAAATTCATGCAATGGGCTTGGCCCTTACAGGTATGTCAGCTTGCCTCAAACCTTCCAGCCGCAGCTTCATGCAGAAGTTTATCCAGAGGGATGTCCAGTCTAATTAGCATATTATACTTTTATTATTATAGATTCTGCTTCTACTAACAATACCATTTCCTGTCAGTCTGATGGGGTATGGTTAGGATTATGTTCATTGTAAATAACATTTCACAGATAAATATCAAATTTTGATAGATCCCATTCTTTTTTTCTCTTGCATTTGTATATATTAATATATTAGTGGACTATCAATAATATGATTAATATTCACTATAGTATAGTCTTTAAGTGTGGTCCCAAAGCATACTTTCTAACAAAGCACTACTCTAGTACTTTTAAAGTCCTATATTTTATTCTTGTTTTAAAATACATTTCTTTTTTTTTCTTTAATAGTGGAAGATATCTCCGAAGGAGAAGACTCTTTAAGCAGGTTGGATTTCATGGATTTTTAAAAAATTTGTGTGATAGCTATGAGAATTTAGAGAAAAGAAACTACTATTTCTAGAGTGGGGACTAGACCCTATATTATGTAATTCATCTGTGTTATATAGTCGTCACAATAACCCTGCAAAGTAGGTGTGCTATTTACTACTTTTTTCTAATGACTCAACTGTGGTTCAGGGAGGTGAATGAATTGACCCATGATTCCATAGGTAGGAAGAAGACCCATGGTTTGACTGTGAAACAGCTTGGATCTGAAATTTTTCTGTCTCTCAACATAAACTGATAAGTTTCCATGTAGCTCTGCCATGGGGATTAAGATGCAAATCAGAGCAACTCAGAAAGCCAAATCTTATTGTTTGTTAACATTGATTTAGAATTTTCTCAGAGGCCCTGCTAGTCTAATCATTTATCTTACTCTCCTGGACAATTGTAGTGATAAATAGGAACGTGTTTTTCCCACCAAAGCTTTTAGGGCCCATCTTGGTTAGCTATGGCCACAGAACCAAAGTAAAACCCAAAAAGGCACATGTCTTTAGGTAAAATTTATTCATTTTTCTTGAGATGAATTATTTATCTGTTAATTAATAATGTCTTTGTATAGACCATGTCTTGCTAATTAAATTCATCATATACTTAGAGGATATTTCTAATTAATTTCTCTGTTTACTGACTTCACAGTCTGGTATCTTTGCCTAGATGTATGAATGTTTTTCTTTTTCTATTAGTGTCTTTTTTTTTTCCTCCTCCCTGACTTTTCTTGATTTTTTACTGTCTTCTCTGATATTATTGGTATTTTTCATTGTATTATTTTCCCACCTCTACCAGTGATGCTGTTCTCCATTTCTATGTTCCATAGACAGAATCAAAGGCATGTAGAATTTCAGAAGTTTATGGAAGCCCAGCAATTAATTAAAGCACGCTCCAGTCCTTCAACCTCTGCACACATGGGGGATCTTCATCTAAATCTTCTCACACTTCAGATTAGTGACTTCAGCATAGTTTTATATCTCTTAGAGGACTTTAAATTAGCAATATGCACGTGGGCAAGAGGCATCATTTTTGTCCTTTCATTTTATCCTCAAGGGTAATTTACAAAGTTGAACACAAGAATGTAAATGGGCCTTTCTATACAGACAACAGTGTATTTACTTGGGGAGTACCTCAAGTTAGCTATTGAAATAACACATTTGAAGATGCTGAGGTGGAGGTAATCTCTGTATTACATGCACAGCCCTCATGCTTGATGTAAATGAGGAGTCTGCAAATACAGTCAGGCTTCTTCTTCAGCAAAATACTGATGTCTTTTCTCAAGATAACTTGGTGGGGGAAGGGCTGCCAAAGAATATGCTTTTGTTACTGATTTTAATTTCTAAGTGTTTGCTTTAAAATGCAGGTTATAATTAAATTGAGGTTTAAAATGGTTTCACTGTTCCTTTTTATGTACCAGGTGAGCTTTCGCAGTTCAGGTCAGGCAGTTTGGGAATGGCAGTGAGTTAACATGTGTCCTCAGCTAGAAACCAAGAGAAGCTCAACCAGTTAGAAGGAGAAATGGAACATATTCTTTATCTCAGAGCTTTAAGATCTTTATCCATTTCATTTCAAGTAGAACCTTCATGCATGAGGTTACAAGTAAAGTCTCATCTCTGATTTTTTCTAACTGGCTATTAGGGGTCTGGAAGTGTTTACTTTATCAGAAACAAATCTGCATTTTCTGGGGCTATCTCCTCTGCCCAACATGGAGTTCTTCAGGAAAATAAAGGATTCCCTAGTTCCAAGGGAGACAGTCTTCTTTCACAAGTGAGATGGAGAGCTATAAAAGGACATCCTAACCTTTCTGTTATTTCCATTGATTCTATTGCTGCAGATCTGCCATTGAAACCAGTCCAATATTCAAGATTGATCTTTGCTCCAAGGTTGGCCTTGCTGATCAAGATTTCTGATTGTTCATATTGACTGACACGTGGACTTGAAAGTCACATTTTTATTTATTTTTTATTTTTAGTTTACATACCATACATATGCTTGTATGTATAGCAACTATTCCAATTACCAGCACCTTATTCTGGTAGCTGGGCCTCCCAGAATTACTTACTCACCACCTCCCCAGCCAACCCTCAACATACCCTGGAAAGTCTATGTGGAGCTTCCTTCTTGTGGACTAGTTACCCTTGGAGCCTGTTATTTGTATTTTATACTAGCAGATGTTAGTGGAGACCATTCTATGCTGTGAAAGAGGTTCAAATAATGCTGCTGGAAAAGACCAGACTTTCCTTTCTCCTTTGTCACCTGATCTTTTCCCTTAGGTCACTTTATATCCTGAGCATTTTAGTTTACGGTCCCATGTTGCCTTTACATGAGTAGTAGGTGCCAACTTGCATGAGATTCATTTCATAACTGAGGTTGCCCCTTCCAGTGATCTCTTTGCCATAACAGTGAAACATTCCCAAGTGATTTGAATTTGCCTCAGGTTTCAAAATATTTTAAATTATGCATCACTTGGAAGCTAGTCAACAGAAATATCTGAATCAAAAGCAGGTTATTCTGAAGATCTTGTATGTTTATGTTCATACCATGGACTCAAGACTGTGGGGTGGAGAGAGCTTGGGACCAGGGGTGGGTGGTCTCAGGAGGTTAATAGAGAGAAAAAGAGATCATAAGTAATAGTAAAGAATTATTTTTAAAAAACGTTACAAACAAAAGTAGGTTATTGGTCATTATAATTGCTAAGGCCCCATCATGATTCATCAGTATCCATGTTTGATCAGTAGGAATCTATCTTCAAAGCCAATGAGGGTGAACAGGAAGATTAAGGATAATTTTCATAAAGATCTGCTGGTTCACAGTGTGAGTAGGTAGAGAAGGGGTAGTAGTAGTCCAGGCCAGATCCTGACATCTATTAGTTTTCTTCGTGCTATTGGCTGCAAAAATAAGGTAGCATTGTGTTGTCTGACTTTAGTAGGTAATATATTTGTAGATAAATTTAGTTGCAAGTTATATAATAGCTGAAATACCCTGATTTACAAAACACAAATAAAAAATAGGTAATACTCAAAAGTAATAACATTTTCCTGGAAACTGCAACATTTTATGTTAGAAACATTGAGGCTTATTTCAGATTCCAAAAGAATTTTAACAAATAAAGTTCATGAACTGATTTTTGCTTTGGTTTACTTTTTCTCTGAGCATACTTTTTTGCTGTATTTACTCATTTAGTCCTCCTAACGACTTTCAAAAATAAGGAAGTAAGATAGTTATTTTGTAGAAGAAGATATTGAGTCAAAGAAAGTGTCTTGAGAACAAATAGCTGTTGATTATAAAACTAGGATGTCTCAGTTCAAGACACTTTCCCTTATGATAAGCTAACTCTAATTCATTAAATTATACTGCCTTTCAAAGGTGAATTGTTTCAGTTTACTTTTTTTTTTTAAATTGCATGCTTCCTAAAAAAAAAAAAATGTTTAGACCTTACATATTTAAAATGTATCATATAATTAAAGTTTTAATATTACCTCTGATATTATCTGAAATATTCTAAGAATTTATTACATTTGAAAAATATATTTGTACTAGTGACCTGGTGCATGGATTTGTGCACACTGAAAAGAAATTAATTAGAAGGTGGGTGTCCAGGTGGGACTGGGTGAAACGGGCCAGACACACCCTGGAACAAATCTCCCTAGAACCCTTCCTGGCAGGGATAGAGTCCATCCAGCAGGTGGGTTCCCTCTGCCTGGCCTGCAGGGATCAGGTAGAATCCACCTCTCCAATACCCCCGGAGGGCTCCTGGAGTATGACAGGGCAATTCTCAGGTGACACACTCAGCAATCAGACTCTCTTCTCTCTTATTGAGGGTGCATCACCCTACACATGTGTCAAACACAAGGCCCGCGGGCCAAATCCAGCCCGCCAGGCCTTGCAATGTGGCCCGCACCGCGCTGTCATCACTGCACTCCGCTGTCAGTTTATGACATTGTCAGTTTATGACTGTTCAGTAAACCATTCGGCCCGCGATTTAGGCTGGATTTTAGATTTTGGCCCCTTCTCTGATTGAGTTCGACACCCCTACGGGCCTAGAACCACAGCTGCCAAGTCACCGCAGCTCAGCAACTCCTGCCTTGAGTGTCTTCCCCCTGGTGGTCAGTGCACATCATAGCTACTGGTCAGACTGTAGAAAGGACAGGTGGTTGCTTAGGCTTTTATACATAGATTTGTATTAAGGCACTAATATTATTTATCACCATGTTTTTGTGCACAGCAAACAACAAATAGCTTCTGAATATCAAGAAAGGAGATCACACACATTTAAAAGTACCCACCCTGGTAAGACTAATGATAGTGAATTACTCTTGGTGCTCCTAATATAGATTTAGTAATATTAAGGAAGTTTTGATAATAAAAGAGCAGTGACAATGTGTAAGTTGCATGTGTAGTTTTTCTTAATCTCTTTCTTCATAGAATAGTATTCAGTAGGATTAAAAATGTTATTGTGGGTATTTTAAAATGGGGGGCTATTTTGTTTGAAAATGTGTCCATTTATCTTGACCCCTAAAAGCACATTTAATAATCTTTATTTAAAAAAGAAAAAAGATGTTAAATTAGAGTGTTGTATGTTTCTACTATATTCACATGATAACAATTTGGACTTGTTCTAAGAATATATCTTTAGTTTTCATAATGAATGCATTACATTTAATAAATGAGCACTTATTATACATAGTAATTAGTGTTACTAAAAAAGTAGCTATGAACTAGAAACTCATCACTACTTTTTAATAACACAAGCAAATGGCAAACGATAAGAGTTACTCACTTAGCCAGTGTGCAATGATTTCAATGAAATGGTTTTTTAAAGAAATATACTCATAGTACAAAAGTCAAAAAGGCAATACCTGTTGAGAATCATAGGGTATTTTACATATTATACCAACTAAGTTTCATTGTTATCAATCTTATTCCTCATAAGTTAAAACAGAATGAGATATATTGATTTATTAGAACAGCATGCTATCTTCATTAAACAAATGTCAGCACACTAATTTCTTTAAAACAAGATGCTCTGTTGCCATTGTCCCTAAAGATAATCATAAATATTCAGATAGTCCCACTTGGGACTCATCAAATTATAATAATAAATACAAAAATGTTTCAAATTTTTGTCAGTGTGCTACCCAGATGTGGCACATAGTTCACTTTGTATTCTGAACTATATGAGGACTCCTTGGACTTAGTAGACCTTTATCAAAGGATTTCTGTTGTTTTGTTTTGCATGTTATAGGAAGTACAAAGATGAAGTAAAGTTCTGACCTTGAAGGTGCTCATAATATGAGAGAACTGTTCCTGTTTTTATTTCTATAGTTTTTAAGCAGAAATTTCAAAGAAAAATATCAAAATTCAGTTAATTAATTTTTCTGCTTAATGGTCATGCTATTTACATCTCAGTTGTCTTTTAGGTACTAACTAGAGGCCTGGTGCCTGACATTCATGCATTCGGGGGAGGGGAGGTCTCTCAGCCTGGCCCATGCACTTGTGCAGTCCAGGAGCCATCAGGGGATGTCCAACTAATGGCTTAGGCCCACTCCCCACGGACATCTTTAGTGCTGCCAAGGAGGCTGCAAATGCTCCCACAACCTCTGCTGCACTCACCAGCCATCAGCTTGGCTTCTGGTTGATTGGAGCTCCTCCTGTGGGAGCACACTGACCACCAGGGGGCAACTCCTGTATTGAGTGTCTGCCCCTTGGTGGCCAGTGAACATGATAGTGACTACTAGTTCCTCTGTTTGGTCAATAGCATATTACATTTTATTATTTAGGATTATTATTTTGATGATGCAGAATTGAAATATTTTAAAAACACAGTCCTTACCCTCTAAGAGTTTATTATTACCATTTGTCATATCTATTATTTAATACTGTTTATTCTATTCTTACCAGGTGCCAGAGTGCACTAGGAGCTTATAATTATCATTGTTTATTATTTTTGTTTGTGTGTGGTGTATGCCAGCCACATTAAGTCCATGGTGAGAACTAGAGTTTTAAAACTGTGGGTGAGGCCTTGGCCAGATATCTCAGTTGCTTAAAGCATTGTCCCTGATATGCCAAGGTTGTGGTTTTGATGCCTGGTCAGGGAACATTCCAGAATCAGAAATGAATGCATAAGTTAGTTGAACTACCAAGTAGTGTTTCTCTCTCTCTGTTTCTATCTCTTTCTAATTATTTTTAAAATGTTTAAAAAATAAATGGAAATAAATATGTACATGAGATTTAAAGTAAGCATGCAGACCACAAAGAAGGTTTCCAGGTAAAGTGACAGGATGATGTTTGTTTTGTTTTGTTTTTTAAATATATTTTATTGATTTTTCACAGAGAGGAAGAGAGATGGATAGAGAGTTAGAAACACATTGATGAGAGAGAATCATTGATCAGCTGCCTCTTGCACACCCCCTACTGGGGATGTGCCCACAACCAAGGAACATGCCCTTCACTGGAATTGAAACGGGACCTTTCAGTCCGCAGGCCAACGCTCTATCCACTGAGCCAAACTGATCCCGGCTAAGAAGGATGATGTTTGGTGGGTAGAACAGCTACAGTTCTGGCTGTAGGAACAGCAGTGCAAGGGCTGAGATGCACATGTGAACTTCCTGGGGTTTATGAGCAGTACCGTTATAATGTGCAAAATGTATGTAATGGGAATTTTGGGAATGAGGTGAGTGCCTAGCTAAGGCAGGCTTAGGAAAGTCTTTAGTGCTACAGAAAGAACCAGGTCTTATCCTCCGCGCCTTGAGAATTTATCAGTGAGAATGCTTTTAGCTTCAGATAATAGGTGGTCTAATTAACAGAGGCTGAAACAATAGGAACCAGGATTGTTTTGGAGGCTCAGTAATGTCACCAGGATCCTAGTTGTTTTTTTCAGCTGTGAGGTTGTCAGTATTTATGTCTGTTTGTCTGGTCAGTACTTAGCAATGGCTCCAAAGTATTCGGTTCTCACATGTCAATATATAAAGACAGAAGGCCTGCTTTTCCTTAGGCATTCTTTTTCCTTCCTTAAACTTTTTGTTACAGTAGAGTTGGAACACATAATATTACTTTCAGGTGTGCATCCATAGTGGTTTGGAATTTACATACATCACAATTAGTTCATAATGATATGTCTTGTACCTATCTGTCATTGTGTAAAGTTATTACAATCCTAGAGGCCCAGTGCACGGATTCATCCCTTGGCCTGGCCAGGGATTGGGGCTGATCAGGGCCTGTCTTGCCCAGTCTTCATTGGGCCAATTGGGGCTTGGAGGTTGGCTTACTTGGGGAGGTTGGCTATGGAAGAGCACTGACCACCAGGATGCAACTCCTGCATTGAATGGCTATACTCCCGTGATCCATGTGCATTATAGCTACTGGTCAGTTGTCTGGTCTTCTAGTCATAACAGTCATTTAGGCCTTTATATATATATATATATTTGAGACATTAGCTCAGCTGTATACTAGATCCCCGTGGCTCTTACATGTTATAACTAGAAGTTTGCACTTATACATATTCTTTATTTCATCCCTCTCCTCAACTTACTATACTCTGGCAAGTAAGGGATTAGTTAGTTTTGTGAAGCTATGGGGTCTCTTTCTATTTTATTCTTTCAGATTGCATATATATATATATATATATATATATATGAGACCTTAGGGTCTTTGTCCTCTTAGTCTTATTTCACTTAGCATAATACCCTCTCAATCCATCCATGCTGCCATAAGTAGCAGGAATTCATTATTTTTTGTCTGAGTAATATTTCATTCTGTATATATGTAAGTATATGTGTATGTGTATACATATATACTACGCTCATATTCAATATTCATTTATCTATGGAAGGACATCTATATTGCTTCCATATCTTGACTATGGTAAATAATGCTATAGTGAACATAGGGTACAAATATGTTTTCAAATATGTATTCATGTGTCTGTTGGATAAATACCCAGAAGTAGAATAGCAGTTCTATTTCCAATTTTTAGATGAATGTCCATGCTACTTTCCACAGTGACTATACCAATTTATAATCACCTGTCCAGTGCATGAGGCTTTTGCTTTCCTCCATATCCTCACCAATACTTGATAATTATTTAAGATTGATGACAGCCATTCTAAGAGAATGAGTGGCTACTTCTTATGGTTTTCCTTTGCATTTCCCTGATTCATGATGTTGAGCTATGTGTTTTCTTTAACTTTATTGAAATAAATTTTTTTATTGTTTTTAGTGTGAGATAGGGAAGGGAGAGCACCATAGAAACATCAATGAGACAGGCAGCCATCACATCCATCAGTTGCCTCCTCTACACTCCTATGAGGGATCAAGCCTAACTATGCCCTGACCTAGAATATAACCAGTGACCTCATGGTGCATGAGAAAACAATCTTCTGAACCACACCAGCTGGGCTTATGTGTTTCTTTTAAAATAGAAAAAAACAAAAAAACAAAAAAAACACAACAACAACACACACACAAAACAAACAAACACAAACAAACAAACAAAAACAAAAACAAAAACAAAAACCACCAAATAAGTGGCCTGCAGCTCACTTTCTCTAACATAGGCTTGAGTTACGTCCCATGCTCATTTCTAAACCATACAGTGGTAAACTTACTGTGATGAGCTTAGTATAATCATTTCTCTTCTTGGAGCTGGAGAGATACCACCTTCTTTGTGTATCAAGACAGTGAATGACCAAATACAGCTGTGGTTCTCCAGCAAAAATGAAGACCAAGGTAGGGAGCCAGCAATATTTGCTGCAGGGATTCATTGTAGTTCTCAGCAGAAGAGTAATGCATTAGGCTTTATTAGGGCACTGTGGTTGAGGTATTAAGCAGGGATCAGCTTAATTTCTCTGGAAAGGGCCTAATTTTAGGCCATGTGGTCTGCCATATCTACTCAAGTCTGCTATTGTAGTGTAATAGCAGTCCTAGAGAATCTGCATGCTAACAGTCAAGGCTGTGTTCTACCGAGACTTTATTTACAAAACTAGATGGCAGCTCATATTTGGCCTGTGAGCCTTCTCTTGATGACCTCTCATGTAGAGCTCAGATGGAAGGATACCACATAAAGAGACTGGGAGACAAAATTAATTTTCCCTCATTGGACTGGCATCAGTACACTATGAAGTTTTTACCCATTTATGTGGAAATGTGTCAGGAAGCTCAATTCATTCCATTTAAAATGTTAATGTTTTTCTAATTCTATGCCTTTTTCATTTGTTTTGCCTAAAAAAATCTTATAAATTTATGAAGGAACATTAATAGTTAGTGGTATCATCCCCCTGTAAGAGCCACCTATAAGGAGCTCATGTTTGATTAGGGCAGTTGGCAGTACAAAACAAAGCAGAGACAGTAGGAGGCCCAGTTCATATGATTTCCTGATGATTGCATGTAAGAAGTGGTGAGGAGAAAGAAATCCAAGGTGACTCACAAAGGCAGTGTACTGGCATTTAGACTGGACATGAAGAATAGAACTTTATTCGATGAGCAGAAAAGGGCCACTGTTCAAGAGGTAAGAGCAGTATTTTTCCATACATACTGAGTTTGGTAGAATATTCCTGGATATCTCTACATTTTGGATTCAATTTCTTTGACTTTTTGACTTGTCCTGTGAAGAACTGCTTTTAATAGGTGAGCCATGATTTTAGTTTAATAAGACAATTTAAAAACATTAGAAACAAATAAAAAGAACTTTGAAATAACTAGAACACTATTTTGGTATATATGATATTTTTTTGTTTTTCTACATTTATCCCAATATTGATTGATTTCTGACTATTGTAGAAAGAAATTAAACCCTGTTTTGTTGTATAAAATTGTCAGTGTGATATCTTTCTTTTTTTTATAGGAACGTTGATACTATAGAACATGTAGTCAATAATTAGGATTTTGTATTTCTTATTCTGAGTAAATATTAATGTTGTTTGTTTCACTTATTTTCTGACATCATTGTTTTCTTTATCCCTTTCATGTCTTTATTCCAGTAGTTACAGATCTGTGCCACACTCAAAAACAAGCATGGACTGAAACAAAATCAAAAACAAGTATTCTGTGAAATCAACCTCTGACTAGCTCACTGAATAATACCAATTTCACATAAAGCAATTTTGTTAAAGGTTCTTAAACCCATACCTAGGTTTGCAGATTCCCCCCAAAAAACATTTAAAGAACTCAGCATATAGTTTTACTCATAAAAAATGATTTATTAGAGAGAAAAGCCAAAGTGAAATCAGAAAAGGAAAAGGTGTGTGTGACAAAGGGTGTGTGTGACAAAGGCACAAGCTTCCAACAGTCTTCTCCCTGTGGTGTTATCAGGAGGTGTGTAGTTACTCAAGTGTCAAATTCTGACAACACACATGAAATATTTCATCTATCAGACTTGGTAGACTCAGTGCCAAGGTTTTATGGCATGCTAGTCACACGGGCACCTTCCTCATAGCATGTACCAAACTTCTAGATCCCCAGAGGAAAGCAAGTGTTCAGCATGAATCCCATCAGTTGTACAAAGTGTTTAGGCACAGGGGCCCACTCTTTTCAGTTAGGGAAAGGTGAAAACCCTCCCCAGATTCAGGTTTTCAGACTCCAACTGATGGGCAGCCATTTAAGCAGGACTTTCTAAGGAAAGGCGTCTTAGGCCTGCTGTATGAAATGTTTCTGCACAGTAGTATAACCCTGACTGAATTTTTTTGCATTGAATCAAAGTTTTTATTTTTAAAACAAGTAATATGATAATGTGATATGGTACTGGTTTCAGTAGCATCATTTGTAATTGCTTGCAGTGCTGGTTACTTCTGTGATGCTTGGTGAGTATTTAACAGATACTTATACATAATTTACTAGTGTAATATTAGGCAATTTTAAGGTTTCCTTTTTATACAACCAACTTTTCAGGACATTTGTTTTGTAAAATCATCATAATGATTTTTGATTTCAAATAGAAAAAATGTGTCTTTTAATTATATGGATGATTTAATTTATATCATGCTAAATCCCTGTTTATAATAATAAAGCAAGATATTCAATCATATTTATCAGTTCTTTTCCTGCCCTAGTACACAGTTATAATTATTGGCTTTACTTATATCTTTCTGTATGTTTTTCTCAATTGTGGGAAAGATACCTATTTTGTGGTACTTGGGTTTTCTTAATTTTCAAGGTGACTATGTCTTGAAAATAGTACTAATATAGTCATGTAGGTTAATAACACATTCAGTTGATACATTTTCTTTCACAGAAGTTCTTAAGCCTTATTTTTTAAAACAATATTAAGTTCACAGCAAAATTGAGCAGAAAGTTCCTTAAACCCTACATCCCTTACACACACAACCTTACTCTTTTTTTTACATCCTGCACCTGAGAGGTACATTTATTACAATGGATGGATGTGCATTGATGCATCATTATCAACCAAAGTTCATAGTTGACATTATGGTTCAATCTTGGTGTACATTCTTTGGGTTTTGATAAATGTATGATGACACATAACCACATTAACAGTATCATAGAGAATCACTTAACTGCCCTTAAATCCTCTGTGCTCTCTTATTCATCCCTGCCTTCTTCCTAATCCCTGTAAGTCACTGATCCTTTTTACTATCTCCATAGTTCTGCTTTTTCCTAAATGTTGTATATTTGGAATCATGCAGTGGGTATCTTTTTGAGTGTTTAAAAATTATATCCAAGATATTTGGATGTAGTTATCCAAGATGTTCTTTGTCCTTTGTGCTTTGTTGTTGTTGTGTATCAGAACAGGTTCTGCTGACACATACTGTCCAAGCTGAAAAAGGCATGATTTCTCTATGCATTTGCCACCCAATGGGGAGGGTTGAGAAAAATGACCTGACATGCTCCTGCAGAACACTCACTGAGCTATGATATGGGCCCAGGTAGACGGTAGCATTGGAAGGAGACTATCTCAAGTGGTTATATTTTACACAACCGGAATCACAAAATCTTTCCTACTTATCTTGCAGATGGTAATGCGGCCAGAAAGAGTCTCATCTTTCTGCAAAGTGTAGTGCCTAGCGACCACGCTTCCTTGTGATAGGGTGTTTCCTCCTAAAGTGGATAGTCTTCCCTGAAGACCTGGAGAAGTTGTACTGTGTTAGGGAAAATCACATGTATTCTCTTCTACCTGCTCTTAATGGACAATGTCCAGAAAACTCATGCTTTTTACAATTGTCATTGTTAGTCTATGATTCTGCTTCTACTAGCGAAACAATTTTCTATCAGTCTGGTGAGGTTTGTGTAGGAATATGTTCAATGTACATAGCAGTTCAAAGGTAAGTATATTTTGATAGAGCCCATTCTTTTTCTTGCATTTAAAAGAGAAAGTAAATGTTCTTAATGTGTTAATGGCCAACCAATAATATGATTAATGTTCACTCTAGTATAGTCTTCAGGCGAGGTCCCAAATGAATACTTTCTAACAAAGCATTAGTCCAATACTTTTAAAGTCCAGTTGTTTTATTGTTGTTTAAAATATGTTTATGCTTTTCTTTAATAGTGGATGAAATCTCTGAAAAAGACTCTTTAAGCAGGTAGGATTTTATGGATTTTTAAAATTATATGTTAACTAAGTATATGCAGAGAATATAACTAACATTTCTAAAGTGTTCTGCTATGAACCAGTCACTATTTTATGTAATTAACCTGTGCTATATACAGTAGTCTTCACAATAGCTCTGCAAAGTAGCTGTGCTATCTGGCCTACTTTTTTTAGTGAGCCCGCTGTGGTTCAGGGAGGTGGATGAATTGACCCATGATTTTTTAGTTTTAGTAAGGGGCTGACTCATGGTTTGATTGTTAACCAGGTTGACTCCCAAATCATTCTCTTGTCTCTCAACATATACTAATAAGTTCCTGTGTAGCACAGATAATTCAGAAAGTCAAATCTGATTGTGTGTTTACTCTAATTTAGAGTTTTATTAAGTGGCCCACTAAGTCCAAGTATTTATCTTATTGTACTTGAACATTATAGTGGTCAATAGGACCTTGTTCTTCCCACCAAAGGTTTTAGGGAAAATCTCAGTTAGCTATGGCCACAGAACCAAATTACCTCAGCAAGGCCAACTCAGACAAGTGTTTTTACATAAAAGGGTATCTATTCTTCTTAAGATGAATTATTTATCTCTAAACGAATAATCTCTATGTAGAGATTGTGTTATATTCATTAAATTCAGCATGTATTTAAGGGATGTTACTAATTGATTTCTCTATTTACTGACTTCCCAGTATGGATTTTTATTCAAGTAGTAACTTTGCCTAGTTGTATGTTGTTTTTCTTTTTTCGTAGTGCTCTTCTTTCCTCTTCCATGACATTTATTTATTTGTTTGTTTATTTATTTTACTTTCTTTTCTGTTGTTTTTTTTTGGGGGGTGTGTGTGTCTTTTATTGTGTTTTGTTTTTTTCTACTTCTGCCAGCTCCAGTGTTCTTCACTTTTTCATAGGCAGAAAGAAAGGCAAGCAGAATTTCAAAAGTTTGAGGAAGCCTATCAATTAATTAATGAAAACTCCCTGTAGTACTTTAACTTGTTTAAAATCCTGGCCCCATTATTAACATGAAGTATTGGAAACTGGTTTAAATTGACTCATTGGGATATAAAAAGTGGTGGGACTTATATGTATTGTAAATTCAGGTTGCTTTATCATTCTGTTGGTGAGTTTTAATAATAGACATATGGAGATTGGGTAGTGAACACAGTAAATAGAGGATAAGAATGGAATTAGCAGGAATGTCTAAGTTTCAAGAGGAACAACACTGGGTGAAGGTTGGAATAAAAGTTTTGGAAATGAGATGGGTATATTGGGATTTGTAAGAAGTTAAATATAATTATTAAGAAGGAAGGCCATATGGTGTTCTCTAGAAAGACAGATTAAAATATGGGGCTCAAAGAAGTCTTGACAAGTTTGCTGCTCTTGTATTAGTTTGTTCAATTGGAAGAACTAGCAACAGTCAAATTTTCTTTAGAAAGATATTTAAAAAATATGAGCTACTGGAAAAATCTTTTGATGGCATAAAGAATTGTGATTGCATCTACCTGAACTCCGACTCACAGAGTGGGGCTTAGGTCTCCTTGAGTCCTAAAGGATGAGGATTGCTGAACTACATAGATCTATGCCCCAAGGCAGGTGTCTTCTCACTGCTACCTGTTTTCCCAATTAGCTGATGTGTTTTTCCTCTACATGGAGGATTGGGCAGGAGTAGGACTAGATGTCAGATCAGTAATGGGGTTGGTAACATGCCTATGTTATGTATGGATTACTGAGACTCCATTTAGATTGATTTCAAGGAGCAAGGGGAATAGAGAGCTCCCATTCTTTGTCATTTTAGCCCATCCTTGTTTCAAGAGCCTGTGTCCTAATAGGCTGAAGATTCAAATGTTGGAGACTGGCATGGAGCCTGAAAGGGTGATCTGGGAATGGGAAGGCAGGCTGACAACATAGACATTTGTTCTTTGACATTTAGACATTTAACTTTCAACCATTTCAGGAAACTTCCTGTATAGATTTAGGGTAAAAAAAAAAAAGGAAAGGATTCCTCTTAATAAGTGGTTTCCATGTTAAAGAAGCAAAACTGCCATTTTTGACTGACATTGATTAGTCTTTGAATCAGGGGCCGATGTTAAGGAAGGATCAGAATATCTTCCTACTTGGATGTAGGTCACCAGATGAGTTCCAGTTCAGGGAACAAAAGTTATGTCTGCTCTTAATTGGTGAAAACAAATTAAACTCAAGCAGAGGGTGCCTTCATCAAATAGATCATAGGTTGGGAGAGGTGGTGGCAGAAATACATAACTAAAAGCTTTTTTAAAATAGATGCCCAGTGTCAAGAAACTATATCAAGAAACTATTTCACTTCTAGGTAGTTGATCTTTAATTTATATATTTTGTTGCTTTTTAATTTTTTCCTTTTATTATTGTCTAAAATTTTTCATATGTCTCCTTTTTCCCAGCTTGATTCCCCGCCCCCCTTTTTGTTGCCTTATTAAAGTAACAAACTCACTCATTTTTGTTTTATATTTTAATGTAAAGACTTTCCAGCAAATTTGGCATTGATGATGCATGGCCTACATCACACAATGAAGAGTTCAAGGTAGTGTACTCCCTTTGAAGTAATTTTCCTGGTTCCAATATAATTTTCAGGAGCCCTAACTCTTAAAATTTTGTAGTGGCCTACCTGTCTATGTTTTTTGTTTGTAATACAAACTGAGTCTTTTGTTGTTAAATCCTCAAGTGAGGGTATATATTTTTTTCATTGATTTTATGGAGAGAGGAATGGGGAGGGGGTGTGAGCTACTGAGAGAGAGAGATAGAGGCACTGATGTGAGAAAGAAATATTAATTGGCTGTCTTCTGCATGGTTCCCAACCAAGATTGAACTGGCAATCTGGGTATGTGCCCTGACTGGGAATTCAACCTGTCACCCTTTGGTGGATGTGACAATGCTCAAACCAACTTAGCAATGCAGGCCAGGGTGGAAAATATGTTTATTTTATTATCTGATTCATTTATATGTAATTTCCACAATAAGTTAATCCATAGAGACATGCATCATACAAGTTATTACCATAGACTTTGGTAGAAGGAATAGGGAGTTCTTATTTCATGGGAATAAGGCTTTCTTCTGCAGTGATGATAAGTTTTGGAACAAGATAGAGGTGGTTATTGCACAATTTGGTATATGTACCAAATGCTACGAATTTCTCACGCTAAAATTATTTATTTTATGTTTGGTAAATTTTACTATCTAATAAAAAAACAAGAATACTACCATAATAATAATCAGCTAAGTGATCAAATTAAGATCATGCTATTCCTTTTACAACAATCCAATAGGCTCATTTAAAACATGTCTTCTGATGAAGTTACATTGTTAATTTGCTATTTTTCTTTTTCTTGTTAATTTGCGATTCTTAGGCCTGAATTGCTTTGAATAACTCTCTTAGGACTGCTTTCACTATGTCTCATTGGTTTGTCATGTTCTCATCTTATTTGTCTCAAGGAATCTTTTGATTTCTCCTTTGATCTCATTGTTAATGCATTCACTGTTCAGTAACATGTTATTTAGCCTCCATGTGTTTGTGTGTTTTAAGGTATTCTTGTGTGTGTGTGTGTGTGTGTGTGTGTGTGTGTGTGATTGATTTCTAGTTTGATACCATTGTGGTTGATTTGTTTGGGGGGAGGGAGATCTATCCATTGATATCATTAGGGTGTTAAACTCCCAACTATGATTATATCAATATTTTTTGTGTATAATTATGTTCTCCTGTGGTAGGTGAATAATTGGGTGTTTCTTGCTACTTTGTCTTCTAAATAAAAGATTCTAGTCTGACACAGCTGACATAGCTCATTGGTTGAGTGTCTTTTTTGATTGATCCCATTATCCTTTGTTGCCTATTAAAGACTTAGTTTTAAATTAAATTTTTTTTCCTGAATAAATTTATTTTTGTTTGCATTTGAATAATTTTAAAAAAATTAATCTTTACTGTTGAGATTACAACAGATGTTCCTCTTTTTCCCCCAAATAGCTACCCTCCATCTGATTTCCCCCCCTCCCCACCCCAGGCCCTCTATTGTCTGTGTCCATGGGTAATGCATATATTCATATAAAATATTTGTCTAATCTCTTCCCACACACCCACACACACTCTTCCCTATGAGAATGGTCAGTCTTTTCCATTTCCATGCCCCTGATTCTATTCCAGTCACCAGTTTATTTGATTGATCAGATTTTTTATTCATTTGATTTTTAAATTCAAATATTGATATATGTATATATTTGTTATCACTTTGTTGTTCAATTTTTTTTTTTATCTTTACCTTCTTCTAAAAAAAATACACTTTAGCATTTCATTTAATACTGGCTTGTTAATGATGAACCTCTTTACCTTCTTCTTTCTTGTCTGTGAAGCTCTTTATCTAACCTTCAATTCTAAATGATACCTTTGCTGAGTAATCTTGGTTGTAGGTTTTGCTATTCATTACTTTGTATATTTCTTGCCACTTCCTTCTGGCCTGCATAGTTTCTGTTGAGAAATCAGCTGACAATCGTAAGGGCACCCACTTGTAGGTAACTAACTGTTTTTCTCTTGCTGCTTTTAAGATTCTCTCTTTGTTTTTTGCCCTTGGCATTTTAATTATGCTGTGTCTTGGTGTGATCCTCTTTGGATTCCTCTTGTTTAGGGTTCTCTGTGCTTCCTGGACTTGTAAGTGTATTTCTTTCACTATGTAGGGAAGTTTTCTATCATTATTTCTTCAAATAGGTTTTCAATATCTTTCTTTCTTCTTATGGTACCCCCATAATTCAGATATTGGTATATTTGAAATTGTCTCCTTACACTATCCTATACTTTTGGATTTTTTTTCTGCTTGCTCTTCTGGTTGGGTGTTTTTTCTTCCTCGTATTTCAAATAATTGTCTTGATTCTCAGGATCCTCTAGTCTACTGTTGAATTTCTGTTTATTATTATTTATTCCAGTCATTCTATCTTCATTTCTAACTGGTCATTTTCCCTTCTTGTTCTTGTTCTTGTTCTTGTTCTTGTTCTTGTTCTTGTTCTTGTTCTTGTTCTTATTCTTATTCTTATTCTTATTCTTGTTCTTCTTGTTCTTGTTCTTCTTGTTCTTCTTGTTCTTCTTGTTCTTGTTCTTGTTCTTCTTCTTGTTCTTGTTGTTGTTGTTGTTGTTGTTGTTGTTCTTCTTCTTCTTCTTCTTCTTCTTCTTCTTCTTCTTCTTCTTGTTTTTCTTCTTGTTGTTCTTGTTGTTCTTGTTCTTCTTCTTGTTCTTCTTGTTCTTGTTCTTCTTCATGTTCTTCTTCTTCTTCTTCTTCTTCTTCTTCTTCTTCTTCTTCTTCTTCTTCTTCGAATTCTCAGTAAGATCTTTGAAAGTCTCACTAAGTTCCTCAGAAGTTTCTAGAAGATTCTTGAGTAACCTTATTACCATGGTTTTGAACTCTATATCTAGTAGTTAAGGTTCTTCCACTTATTTCATTTGTGACATGTTTCTTTGTCTCTGCATGTTGGCTGCTTCCCTGTGTTTGTTTCTATGTGTTGGGTAGATGCTAAGTCTCCTTGAATTTATAGAGTGGCCTTGTGTAGTAGGTGTCTTAGAGGGCTCAGTGGCTCAGCTTCCCCAATCATCCAAGGTGGACACTCTTGGTGCACCTCTTTGTGGGCGATATGCACAGTTTTGTTGTAGTTGAGCCTTGATTGTTATTGATGTCTTTGGGATGAATTGACTTCCAGTCCAATTGGCTGTGGGGATCAGTTGCAACTAGACACCCTTATGGAGCAGGACTTGCTTCAGTGGGGATTTCGTGCTCACTGAGTCTGTCCCATGAGTGTGTCACTTATGGATGTGAAGAGTTGTAATCTGATATGGTCTTACACTGACCACTGGTACACTGGCATTTTAATTATGCTGTGTCTTGGTGTGGTCCTCTTGGGTCTCCAGAGAGGTGCAAAGTCATCCACTTCCTGGGGCCATCCAGCAGGAGCTACAGAGAAATCTTCAGATTTCTCCTCTTTGTATCAGGTTCGATAGTGCCCAGATGAGGCCCAACTGTGAAGCAAGGCAGCCTGGTTCTGGTGCTGGTACTGGGCCTTTTATTGATAGGTTTGGGGTTCCCTAAGCCACCTGCAGCTTATTTGACAAAATTTTAGCCCGAGAAAGGTCAGACCATTCATATGTAAAAGCCGTTGAGCACAGTTTGGGGGTTGTAAATGGGGTGGGACAGGGTCTCAGGGAATCACCAGGGCAGAGCAAGCAAAAATGGCTACCAGTCAGCCATGCACCAGGGAGGTCTCACCATGGGACCAACAATCCCTTTGCGCACCTGCATTTGGAAGAAAGCTGCCCCCAAGTTCCTGCCCCAATCTCAGACCCTCCAGTTCTCCTTTTATGAGTCTGGTCTTCCAGAGCATCGCCTGGCACATGGGGCCTTTCAGTCTGCAAGCTGGCACTGTTCCCCTGAGCCAAACCAGCTAAGGATGATTTATTGATTTGAGAGAGAAAATAATGGAAAGGGATAGAAAAATATAAACATCAATGAGAGAAAACATCGATCATCTACCTCTTACATGTTCTCCCATGGGGATTGGGCCTGCAACCTAGGCATGTGCCCTGACCAGGAATCAAACTAGTGAACTCTTATTTTTTGGGTGGACACTTGACCACTCAGTACACGGCAAAGCAAAAATTTGTTTAATTAATTTTTTAAATTATTGTTTTGAGATAGAGGAAGGGAGAGACAGGCAGACCGAGAAAGACAGAGAGAAACATCAATTTGTTGTTCCATTTATTTATGCACTCATTGGTTGCTTCTTGTATATGCCCTGATGAGAGACTGAACTGGCCAACTTGACGTATTGGGACAATACTCTAACAAACTGTGCCACTAGAACGGGACCTTTTTTTTTTTTTTTTTTCCAGGAAATATCTTTTTCCATTTCTTTACTTTCAGTATGTGTATATCTTTTGTTGAGATGGGTCTTTTGTAGACAGTACATGTAGGAATCTTGTTTCCCTATCCACCCATGTATTCTCTGTCTTATAATTGAAGAATTTAATCCACATACAATTTAAGGGATTATTGATAGTGCTCACATATTGCCATTTTATTCTTCATAATTATTTCTACCCATAAAGTTATGTCCCTGCCTTTTTTCTTTTTCTTTATATAGAAGTCCTTTTAATATTTCCTCTAATACTGTCTTTGTTTTCAGATGAACTCCTTTAAGTTATGTGGAAAGCTCTTTATCTCTTCTTCACTTTTACATGATAGCTTTGCTGAGTAGAATAGTTTTGGTTGTATGTCCTTCTTTTTCATCAATTTGAATATTTTATACCAATCCTTACCAGACTGAAATATTTCAGTTGAGAAAGCACCTGATAGTCTTACGGGTCCTCTCTTGTAGGGAAATATATGTTTTTCTCTTTTAGTTTTTAGATCCTCTCTTTGTCATTAGTCTTTGCTATTTTAATTATGCAATGTCTTCCTGTGGTCCTCTTGTATGACATACTGTGTCTGGCACTTGTGTCTCCTTTTTCCTCACCCAGTCAGAGAAGTTTTCAGTCATTAGCAGTTCTTCACATCAGTTCTCAATTTTTTGCTCTCTCTCTCCCCTTTCTGTAATCCCCATAAGGTAGATGTTGCTATGCCTTGTGTTGTTTGAGAAGTCCCTTGAAATAGCCTTATTAAAAAAAAAAAATCTTTCTGCTCTAATTGGGTGTTTCCTGCTACCTTGTCTTCTAAATCAAATATTCTATTCTCACCCAGCTGGCATAGCTCAGTAGTTGAGTGTTGACCCATAAACCAGAGGTCACACTTCAATTCCATGTCAGGACATATGCTCAGGTTGTGGGCTTGATCCCCAGTGTGGGACATGCAGGAGACAACTGACCAATGATTCTTTCTCATGAAAGATGGTTTTTATCTTTTTCTCCCTATACCTACCTCTCTGAAATCAATGAAATTTATTTTTCTAAAGAAGATTCTGTTCTCTGCTTCATCAAATCTGCTATTGATTCCTTTTCATGTATTTCTCATTTCAGATATTATATTCTTTATTTATGAGTGGTTATCTTACATGGTTTATTTGTCATTTTTTACACTTGCTATCTTTATTTAACTTCTCACTGTGTTCCATGAGCATCTTTGTAACCATAATCTTAAACTCTGTATCTTGCCTTCATTTTATTTATTTATTTATTTATTTTTCTGAAGATTTCTCCCATTCTTTCATTTGGGACATGTTTGTCTCTCCATTTTGGCTGCCAAGTGGTATTTTATTTTGTGTATTGGGTAGATCAGCTTTACCTTCTAGTCTTGGTATAATGACTTTATGTATTAGGTGGGGCACCCCATTGGTACACTCTTTCTGATTACCTGACATAGGTGCTCCAGGAATGTCACTTGTGTGTGTTATTGTGTTATGTGAGTCCTCCCTTGGTAGAGTTTTCATTGCTGTTGGCCTGTGAATGTATGGGTTTGACTCTCATGCTGGCTGACTATGCCAGCTGCTATTCAAAGACTGGGCCCATGTCAAGAAATTCATGCCAGCTCGGTGTGGTGCCTGCCCAGGTTTCCATTTGGGTGTTTTGCTTATGGAGCTAATTGGGTCATGCTCTGAAACCCCCACTGGGTGTGTTGGTTCTGGAGCTTCTTGGGAGGGACTCTGCGGCAAGTCAATGTCAGCCTCTGCCTGTGATTTCCCCTGGGCTACCTGTGTGGAGCAATAAAGTGATCCAGTTTGTGTCTACCTCTACTGGGTCTCTGTGCACCTGGGCGGGGCCAAGCTGCACAGCAATGCCTCCTTCCACCAGCACCAAGCCCATGGGGCAGTGGAGCAAAAAACCCATGTCACTCTGAGATCCACCTCCACCTACCAGCTTTCTGATGGGGTCAGTTACTGAAAGAGCTCCTGTTGGTATGTGAGTGGCATGAGGTAAGTGAGTCATCAGGTAGGTGCAAGCGGTGTTTACCAGATTGATACAGATTTAAACTCAGCTTTATTTCTGGGTGTGAGGCCACTGAGCACAAGGCCCAGGGTATACAAATCCAGTTATAACCCACTGGAGACCTGTGGACCTTTGTGGTTGGGTGGGGACTCTGAGAGTCATTAGGGTAAGGCCAGCAGAATTCATCAGGCCCCAAGTATCAAGATTTGGCTGTGTGAAAAGAAGGCTTGGCACTGGAATGGTGGCTTCAGTTAGACCAGCAAGGGAATAAAAACCCCCAACCCAAAGTCACACAACTCAGTCTCTGTCACCCCCTGAGTCCATCCAGACCTCCTTAAGAGGCCTCCATGAAAGTGTACACCATCGGCCCAGGCAGTTGGCTCCTTTGCAGTCTGTAGATCCACAGGGTTTTGGACAAGGATTTAGGATAATGGGCTAGTGCATTCCCCAGGCTGAGGTCATAAGGAAGGGAGGGCTTGACCCAGGGGTGATGGCATCTGTGGGCATTGTGGGAGAGGGACTCAGCACAGGGAGGGCACCCAGAGACCATCTCCTCAACTCTTTCCCAGAGCCACACAAAGCAGCCTCCTCACATGACTCCCAGTCCACTGTGAGCCACCCATTCTTCATAGGCTCAGGGTGAGTGGTGCGAATGATACTCATGGGTTGGCCTTTTAAGAGGATTCCTAGGTTTCTAGCAGACTCCCACCTCTTCCTAAAGGAAAGCTGGATGTCATGTAGGGTCCTCTTCCCAGCTTTGGTTCTCAGGGCTGGGAACCCAGTGTCAGATTGAGACAACATGCTCCTCAGGGGGCCATTGCACTGAGACATGCCTCTGCATTCTCAACCACCACATGTGAATAAAAACAGAAGTGGGTGGGGGGGGCATCCTTTTGGAGTTTCTGTTCTTCCTGCCATATAGCTGAGACTTCTTCTGTAGATCCTTGGTTATAACACTGATGTTCAGCTAGGGTTCTTGTTGGTAGTTATATTTAGTTGTCATTCCAATTTGGCCCAGTGAGGAGGTGACTTAACTTTCACCTCTTCTGCCTCCATCTTGGAGCACCCCTAAAAATTTGTGAAATATACTGCAAGAGATCAATATTTAGGATATGGTGATGTGGGATATTTTAAGTAAGAAAGCTATGTAATGATAAAACTCAGCTAGTAATTTATTTTTGATAGATTTAACATTTAATAGATTAATACCAACAATGTCAAAATTTGGTTCATATTTTTCTTTTTATTTAGGCTAAGGGAAATTATTTTATTTATTTATTTATTTGTTTGTTTGTTTGTTTGTTTGTTTTACTTTTTAGTTTCAATCCTGTGATTTGGGAGTAGCTAATCATAGATAAACAATCCTAGCAGTTAAATTTTAAATATATTATAATTTTTCTTTGTTCACACTTAATTACTTAAGGATAAAGTTATTTCAGAAACACATACCTGGACAGCAAAGACATCTGAAAATCAAAGCAAGCATATTCATCATCCACCTTTGCATCTAGAAAAAATGACTCAAGAATCACAAATAAATAGGGCATGTGACAAAGAGGATACATCTGCATATTCAGGACACCCTTCTGAGCAAAAGAATGAGGAAATTTGCATCAAACAAGGCACATTAGAGCAGAGGAAGAATGTACAACCTTCCAAAAATGAGTCAAAGCTGAAGTCACATAAATTTTCTGTAAAATTAAAAATGACTGAGTGCCCTGAGGAAGAGCCACTACATGATAACTCTAAAGGAGGAGCAAGTTTAAGACAAATGCCCTCTAATTTGACAAGTAAAATGCTTGATTGTGAGGGGAAAGATACATTTGGAAAGTCTATCTCTGCAGCATTACAAACATTCTCTGAACGAGAAGAAACCACTCTCAAAATTGTTTCTCCATCTCATGCAGACCCTGGGTCCCCAGAAGACACTTCATGCCCTTCTTTTTCTCTGCTTTGTTTAAGAGAAATGGAATTACATTCTGAAAACGATCACAAACCTGATGCTGAACTTGTTTTAAACAAAAATGAGGAGAGTTCTTATAATGATACAGAAAGTAAAAAAGTAAGGACCCCAGTAGTTATGTCTGAAGTGAGAGAAGACCAAGAGTTTGCTATGCAGATGACAAAAAATAGGTACCTGGATACCACGGATTGGAAATTAGGCATTGAACCTAAGCCTCAGTCTAGTGATCCGAAAAGCAATGAAACAAAACCCATGATAGAAGTAAAATGCCATGATATACCTGCTGTTACAAATACTTGTACGGAAATAAAGCCAAATCAAGACTTGTTCCAGAAGAAATTATGTGCAGATCATCCCAGTGCTAATTATCGTAAAAGCATGGACTCCAAATTAAAAGATGAGAGTTCCTCTGCATTGCACAATGACAGAACACCTGGTGTACATGTAAATGAACTACAACAAGATATACAAAGGCTTAAGAATGACATAGACATGTTAAAAGTAGAGTTCCTGGCTTGCAAAAACGAGATGGTTCAACTTCCAAAAGAGGTAGAATAATTTCATTTGCTGCAATCTATTTTTTCTCTTCATCAATTCTCTGGATTTTCCACTTCTGAAAAATTGTATGTAAAATGAGGTTGTCTAAATATGCAATTGTGTATATAAATAGATTCTGTCAACTAAATAAGAAGAATTTAGGAAAATATTCTCCTGTTCTTTAATTGACCTAAGTCTCTCTGTCAGGCTTCCCTCTGAATTGGGCAACTAATTTAGCTATGTACCATGTGACCTATGTACTATTAACCAGTGAGAATATAAAGGAAATTGTTTGAAATATGTAATAAGTACTATACTGTTGCTTTTTAAGTCCATTGGCTTAAATTTCCATTACATCCTATATCTCAGGGAGTGTAGCTCAGTGGTGGAGCATTGGCCCATGAACCAAGATGCCCCTGATTGGATTCAGAGTCAGGGAACAATGTTGTGGCTGGATCTATAGTATGGGATGTGTAGGAGGAATCCAATCCATGTATTTCTCTCATCAGTGTTTCTAACTCTCTATCCCAATCCCATGCTCTCTTCCTAAAATCAATTTTAAAAAACCCATAAAATGCATCCCAGAAACAATAAAATGGAGGGAAGCTCTGAGTGGGAGAAAGGACATAAACAAATATCCCCAGCTAAACTCATCTATTTTGTTCTATAGTGTGTGCAATCTTCTATGGTTTACTCAAAACTTTGAAACTTAGAATTCTGATATTAACACTTCAAGATATTTTCACTTCATTTTTGTTACAGTTTACATTCAATATTATTTTGTATTAGTTTCACATGCACAGCATAGTGGTTAGATAATCATATACTTTATAAATTGGTCTCCTCAATATTTCAAGTATCCACCTGTATTGTACATCATCATTGCCATTTTTTGAGATATTTTAATAACACACATATACTGTATACTTCCAAGCATATTTTTTTTATCACCACTCTCAGATGTTTCTGTTTAGTCGAAGCTTTACATTATGGCGTTTAATAAAATGTGGTACTGCCATAAAAAAAAAATGAAACCTTGCCATTTGTGACAGCATGGATGGACCTAGAGGGCATTATGCTAAGTGAAATATGTTAGACAGAAAAAGAGAAGTCCCATATGACTTCACTTATATGTATAATGTAAAGAGCAAAATACTGTAGAGAAACTAAGAAATTTATGAGAGACTCATAGATGACAGAAATCTGACTGATGTATGCCAGAGAAAAGTTTGTCAGCAGACTGGGCAAAAAATATAGGGATTAAGAAGTACGAAATGGTAGTTACAGAATAGTCACAGTGATGTCAAGTACAGCATATAAAATGTAGTCAATCATCTATATATAAAGAGCCAGGTGCCATCACATCCAAAACAACCAAACAGGTTGAGTGGGTTGACAAGGCTGGCAGGAGAGTTAGTAAAGAAGAACCAAACAATTGAACACCAGGCTGTGTGGGGTGACCAGGCCAGCAGGGGGGAATGACAGGTAACCAGGCTGGAAGAGGGGAGTAGTGAGTGGCAACCAGGTCAGCAGGGAGGGCAGTTGGGGACAACCAGGCTGGCAGGAGGGGCTGTGAGGGGTGACCAAGCTGGCAGGGGTGGGTCAGTGAGGGTTGACCAGCCCAGCGGTGGGGGGCAGTTTGGGGTGACTAGTCCGGTGAGGGAGGGTAGTTGGGGTGACCAGGTTGGCAGGGGCATAGTTAGGGGCAATCAGGTCAGCAGGCAGAGGCAGTTAGGAGTTATCATGCTGTCTCGGGGGCAAGTTAGTGGTAATCAGGAAGGCAGGTGAGCAGTTAGGAGCCAGTGATCCTGGATTGTGAGAAAGATGTCTGACTGCCCCACTCCCAGAGATCAGGTCTAAACCTGCAATCAGACATCCCCTGAGAGATCCCAGATTGGAGAGGGTGCATGCTGGGCTGAGTGGACCCCTCCCCACATGCACAAATTTTGTGCACCAGGCCTCTAGTATTGTAATAAGTATGTATGGTCCCAGGTGGGCACTTGGAATATCAGGAGGATTACTTTGTAAAGTATCTGATTGTCTACCGTATTTTCCAGCGTATAAGACGACCCCCTAATTTTATAGTGAAAACATAGGTTTAGGCCTATATTCACTGTATAAGACTACCCCACATTTCTGAGGCAACACCAGTTCTTTTTTTAACAGACCACCTCTCTAACTCAGCCAATCCAAGCAGGCTTTTTATGCATGCAAATTATACATGTTCTGTACCCAAAGCTACACTGTGTTCTAGTAAAAAGCCTGCTCAGATTGGCCAGAATCAGAGAGGCTGTCTATTAAAAAAAGAACTGATGTTGTCTTGGAAGTGGGGGTAGTCTTATACAGGAATATAGGCCTAAACCTATGTTTTAACTATAAAATTAGGGGGTTGATTTATACGCCGGAAAATATGGTAACCACTATGTGACACAACTGAAACTAATACAAACAATGTTGAATGTGAACTGTAATTAAAGGTTTAAAAATAGCTGAAACCGGTTTGGCTCAGTAGTAGAGCGTCGGTCTGCGGACTGAACAGTCCCAGGTTCGATTCCGGTCAAGGGCATGTACATTGGTTGGGGGCACATCCCCATTTGGGGGTGTGCAGGAGGCAGCTGGTCGATGTTTCTCTGTCATCAATGTTTCTAGCTCTCTATCTCTCTCCCTTCCTCTCTGTGAAAAATCAATAAAAGATATTAAAAAAAAGAAAGTTTAAAAATATAGAAACATAGAATACCTTCCAAAAATAAAAGCATGGCAATTGTCATTTTAACATGTATGTATCATATAGGTCACATAAATTACTTGCCATAGACTCAATATTTGTCTCAAAGAGAACCTGAGTTTTGAGGTAGAAAAAATTTAATACATTAAATTCCTTTATAAGAAAAAGTGGATGAGCCCTCTCATTACACTAAGACAGTGGTCAGCAAACCACAGCTCATGAGCCACATGTGGCTTTTTGGCCCTTGAGTATGGTCTTCCACAAAATACCAAGGTGTGGGAGAATCTATTTTGAAGAAGTTGTGTTAGAAGAAGTTTAAGTTTAAAAAATTTGGCTCTCAAAAGCAATTTAAATCACTGTACTATTGATATTTGACTCTGTTGACTAATGAGTTTGCCAACCACTGCACTAAGGCATTAAATTACTTTTCAAAAGTTATACTTAATTAACATGGTAATTTGATGAAATTTTCTATTTATTTATCTGATTCAGCATTATAGAATCACTAGAGGCCCAGTGCACCAATTCATGCACCAGTGGGGTCCCCCTGGGCCTGGCCTATAGGATCAGGCTGAAACCAGCTCTCTGACATACCCTGAATGGTTCCAGATTGTGAGAGAGTGTGGGACAGGCTGAGTGACCACTCTGGTCATGATCAGTGCTGGGGAGGGACACAGAAGGTTGGCCAGTTGCGGAGGAACTGCAGAAGGGCTCTAGGGCATGTCTGGCCCATCTTGCTCAGTCCCAATCAGTTGGACCCCAGCAGCAAGCTAACCTCCCGATTGGAGTGTCTGCCCCCTGTAGTCAGTGCACATCATATAGACTGGTCAACTATCTGCCCCTTTGTGGTCAATGAACATCATAGTGAGCAGTTGAGTAGCCTTAGCATATCATTAGCATATTACACTTTGATTGTTTGAATGGCAGACCAGATGACTGGACACTTAGCATATTAGGCTTTTATTATACAGTTCTAGAAGCCCAGTGCATGAAAACTCATGCACTGGAGGGGGAGGTCCCTCAGTTTGGCCTGCCCCCTCTCACAGTCCAGGAGCCCTCAGGGGCGGGAGGCCACCCTGCAATCAGGGGAATGCAATGCCCCATCACACCACTGCTGCTTCCACTGCCAGCAGTGTAGGCCTTGGTTGGCCCTAGTTACATGAACCTTGGGTGGCCCTGGGTGGTTGGGCAGCTGCCATATGAGGCTTGCCTGCACCTCAGGCCAGCCCTAGGCGACTGGGGGGCTGAGGGGATTGGGGGACTCTGGAGGCAGGCACTTGGAGCTGCTGGTCCTGCCTGGGGGCGGACCCAACATTGCAGTGCACCTGCCATCTTGACAGGGCGGAGAGGACTGGGCACTGCCATCTTGTGGCTGTGGGCACTGCCAACTTTCAGGATGTGGCACTCAATTAGCATATTCCCTCTTATTGGCTGTGGGCACCACATTCTTTACAATGGCATGAGGGTCAATTATCATATTCCTTCTTTATTAGATAGGATATCCCTTCTTTTGGTACATAAAATTCTATATAGGTAAGGCATCTTTAGGAACTTTGGACAGATCATTAAACTTTAGTTTTATTTCCGTTATCAGTAAATATGGGTTAAAGCACTGGTTGGCAAACTGCAGCTCATGAACTGCATGTTTGCTGACCACTGGGCTAAAGTAAGAAAATAACTACTTCTATGTCCTCTATCTATCAGAGTTTATAGTGATTGTATGTGACATTAGGGGAGCATTACTCATTTTTCAGAATTGTACATTAACCAACAATTCATTGGCTTCACTCGACTCCAGTGCTGTGGTAAACTCTTGTTCAGATATTTTATGAATACCACTACTTTTTTGATACTCTCAAGTATCTTAAAGAAAAAATAATTGTAAAAGGCAATGGGGGGAGGAATAGCTTCCTACAGAAAGAGGAAAGCTTCCTATTTGTTTCTGAGGCACAATGCACATCCTCTAAATCTGGCTGTAATGCAAGACTCAGGTGGGAAAGAGAAGAGGACACGTTGTGCATCTTTGTCCTTTTATTTCTCTCTCTCTGCTAGATAAATGGGGTGGGGGTGGTTAAAGGGAATGTTAGGTATCAAAGAATGGATGTGATGTGAAAAGAGCACACAGTTAAGACAGCTCTTTAAAAAATCTTGGAAAATTCTACTTCTTTACTGAAACAGAAATTAAGCAGATTTTTCAGCAATTTCAATGACTGTAATAATAAAATTAAATACACAAAATATTTTTGTTGGTTAAAGTCATGACAATTAAACTAAAAGCCTAATGATAAAATTAATGAAAACACAGTCTTTTTAATGAATAAGGTAATAACATTATCCTTAATTTCAAACTTACATCGAAGGTTGAAGAAAGAAAGAAGCGGAAAAGCAATAAAAAGAAAGTGTCAGGAAACATGTATAATGCTGCTGCTGATGACAGTGATGGATGGAGTCAAAAAAGCACAGGTGAACACTCTGATAAGCAGCAGCTTCCTATATTGAAAAGTGAATATTCTAACAGGTAAGCCTACAGTAGTATTTAATAATCGGGAATTATTCTTTTCCTATAAAATAAATTCCAATTTGAGCAAATATTCATGATTAAGAAATTTTATATTTTTACTAGGGATATTGATCCTTGCCTGGTAATCAGAAAAATGTAAATCAAAAAACAATGAGATACCATTTTTTAAATATAAAATGATAAATATTTTATTAAAAAATAACAACTAGAATTGGCACATGAGAAGAAAAGGCACCCCTGTGTACTACTGTACATAAAATGGGCACATCTTTTTAGAGGGTAATTGACCTAGTTTTGAAATTTCGAGTATGTCATTCCTTTATGCCAACAGCTGCACTTCCAGAACTAGATCCTGCAAGAAAACATGACTTGGATGTACACACATGTACACATTTTAAGGACATCAATTACATATTATTATGTATATAAAACATACTTTAGGTCATTATATGTATTTTATATATCTACTAGAGTCCCAGTACATGAATTTGTGAATGGGTGAGGTTGGGCCCTGATCAAGGTGGGGGAGGCTGATCTGGGACAGGGCTGGCCAGCGGGAGGGTTAGCTGGCAGTTGGCTGACTGGCCCTGCTCTGCCCCGTGGTTAAAATCCCAGTTGAACTCCGGTAGAGGGGACAATTTGTATATTAGACTTTTATTATATAGGATTATGGCAGATGTTAAGACTATATAATGTACAATGATGCATCAAGGATACAAATATGAATGTTAGATATACACATATGTATAAATATATTTATTACAACATTGCTTACAAAAAGTTGTAAGTAGTGTAAATACCTATCTATAAGGTAATACATTATTATACACATAAAATAATGAGTATACAGCCGCTGGAAAAATGAGGGTAGTTCTGATCTACAGTATACTAATTGTTTTACAATTGACTTGTAGTTAAAGCAAATCAATTGTGAGAATTCTTTTAATATTTGTTCAATTATAAAATAAAGTTATATGCTACACTGTCACTCTACTTTGTTTCCACCTAAATTGATGGTTACTAGATTTTTGTGTTTTATTTCTAATATTGGACACTCAAATTAACCTGAAAGCTGAGGGATTTCAAAAAGCAATTTGATCCATATCTAAGACCAATGAGCATATCCTCAGGTGAGGATTTAAAAAATTAAGAAAATGAATTGCGTCACTTGTAGGCACCATATAATTAGGTCTTATTCTAACCTGTCCAGACATTATCCACTTTTTAATTTTTTTATTTTTTTATTTATATATTTTTCAATTTTGTTATTAAAGTATTATATGTGTACATATTTTACCATTGCCCCCCCCCCAACCACTCCTATATATGTCCTCACCCCCAGGATTTTTCATCCATTCTTTATGCTTATATGCATATATACAAGTCCTTCAGTTGATTTTTTATCTCCCCCACCTCTCCCTAACCTTCCCACTGTAATTTGACAGTTTGTTTGATGCTTTACTGTCTCTGTATCTATCTTTTTGTTCATATGTATATAATGCTCTTTATTATCCATAAAAGAGTGAGATCATGTGGTATTTTTCTTTCATTGACTGGCTTATTTCACTTAACATAATGTTCTCCAGTTCCATCCAGGTTGCTGCAAATGTTAAGAAATCCTTCTTTTTATGGCAGCATAGTATTCCATTGTGAGGATAGATGTACCATAGTTTTCTGATCCAGTCATCTACTGACAGGCACCTAGACTGTTTCCAAATCTTAGTTATTATAAATTGTGCTGCTATGAACATAAGGATGCATATATCCTTTCTGATTGGTGTTTCTAGTTTCTTAGGATATATTGCTAGGAGTGGGATTACTGGGTCAAATGGAAGTTCCATTGTCAGTTTTTTTGAGGAAACTCCATACTGTTCTCCACAATGGCTGCACCAGTCTGCATTCCCATCAGCAGTGCATGAGTGCTCCTTTTCATTCACATTCTCGCCAACACTTGTCATTTGTTGATTTGTTCATAATAGCCATTCTGACAGTTGTGTGATGGTACCGCATTGTTGTCTTGATTTGCATTTCTCTGATAATTAGTGACTTTGAGCATGTTTTCATGTGTCTCTTGGCCTTCCTTCTGTCTTCTTTTGAAAATATTCTATTTAGGTCCATTGCCCATTTTTTAATTGGATCATTTATCTTCCTTTGATATTTAGTTGTATAAGCTGTCTGTAGATGTCGGAAATTAAACATTTATCAGTGATAATATTTGCAAATATTTTCTCCCATATAGTGGGCTTTCTTCTTGTTTTGTTGATGGTTTCTTTTGCTGTAAAAAAGCTTTTTATTTTGATGTAGTCCCATTTGTCTATTGTCTCTTTAGTTTCCATTGCCCTAAGGGGCAGTGTCAGTGAAGATATTGCTTTGGCATATGTGTGAGATTTTGCTATGTGTAGATTCCACTAGCATTTTTATGGTTTCCCATCTTATGTTTAAGTCCTGTATACATTTTGAGTTTATTTTTGTGTATGATGTAAGTTGGTATCTAGTTTCATTCTTTTGCATGTTTCTGTCCAATTTTCCCAGCACCCTTTATTGAAGAGACTATGTTGACTCCATTGTATGTTCATGCCTCCTTTGTCAAATATTAATTGAGCATAGTGATTTGGGTTGATATCTGGATTCTCTATTCTATTCCATTGATCTGTATGTCTGTGCTTGTGCCCAGTACCAGGTTGTTTTGAGAACAGTGCTTTATAATACTGCTTGAAAACTGGTATTGAGATCCCTCCTACTTTATTTTTCTTTCTCGGGATTGCTGTGACTATTCAAGGTGTTTTATTGTTCCAGATGAATTTCTGGAGAGTTCTTTCTAGGTCTGTGAAACATGCAGTTGGTATTTTAATGGGAAGTGCATTGAACCTATAAATTTCTTTGGGAAGTATGGACATTTTAATGATGTTGATTCTACCAATCCATGAACATGGAATGTTCTTCCATCTGTTTATGTCTTCCTCTATCTCTTTTTTCAGTGTACTGTAGTTTTCTGCATCTGTTTATGTCTTCCTCTATCTCTTTTTTCAGTGTATTGTAGTTTTTCGTGTATAAGTCTTTTACCTCCTTACTTAAGTTTATTCCTAGATATCTTAATTTTTTTGGTGTGATGGTAAATGGGAATGCTTTTTTAGTCTCTCTTTCTGTAAGTTCACTAATGGTGTATAGAAAGGCCATAGATTTATTGGCATTAATTTTGTATCCTGCTACATTGCTGAATTCATTTATTAAGTCTATTGTTTTTATAATGGAGTCTTTTGGCCTTTTTATGTACAATATCATGTCATCTACAAATAAGGACAGCTTACTTCCTCTTTTCCAGTTTGGATGCCGTTTATTTATTATTTTTGTCTAATTGCAATGGCTAATACTTCCAATACTATGTCAAACAGGAATGGTGAGAGTGGGCATCCCTCTCTTGTTCTGTTTTTAGGGGAAATGGTTTTAGTTTTTGCCCATTGAATATGATGTTTGCTGTGGGCTTATTATATATAGCTTTTATTACTTTGAGGTATGATCCTCCTATTCCCACATTGGTGAGAGTTTTTATCAAGAAAATAGATTGGATTATGTTAAATGCTTTTTCTGCATCAATTGACACGACTATGTAATTTTTATATCTCAATTTGTTTATGTGACGTATCACGTTTATTGTTTGCGGATATTGTACCATCCTTGCATTCCTGGGATAAGTCCTACTTGGTCACGGTGTATGTTCTTTCTGATGTACTGCTAGAGCCAATTTGGTAGAATTTTGTTGAGCATTTTGGCATCTATGTTCATGAGGGATATTGGCTTGTAAATATCTTTCATTGTGTTGTCTTTATCTGGCTTTGGTATTAAGGTGATGCTGGCTTCATAACAGGAGGTTGGAAGTGTTCTTTCCTCTTGATTTTTCTGGAATAGTCTGAGGAGGATAGGTTTTATGTCTTCCTTGAATGTCTGTAAAACTCTCCTGTGAAGCCTTCTGGCAGGACTTTTGTTTGTTGGAAGCTTTTTGATGACTTCTTCAATTTCTTCCATAGTTTCTGGCATAGTAAGCTATTCAGATTCTTTCTGATGGAGTTTTGGAAGGTTATGTTTTTCTAGGAATATGTCCGTTTCTTTCAGGTTGTCCAGTTGGTTGAAAAGGAGTTTTTTATAGTATTTTTAAACGAATCTTTTGTATTTCTTTGGGGTCTGTTGTTATTTCTCTTCTTTCATTTCTGATTTTGCTTATTTGGGTTTTCTCTTTTTGCTTCTTAGTGAGCATGGCTAGAGGTTCATCAATCTTGTTTATTCTTTCAAAGAACCAGCTCTTGGTTTCGTTGAACTTTTGTACTGCTCTGATCTTTATTATTTGCTTCCTTCTGCTTACACTGGGATTTTCTTGTTGCTATTTTTCTAATTCTTTGAATTGTAGTGTTATGTAATTTATTACCATTGTTTCTTTCTTTCTTTCTTTCTTTCTTTCTTTCTTTCTTTCTTTATTTATTTATTTATTTTTTTTTTTCTGTAGGTTTGTAGAGCTATGAACTTCCCTCTCAAGACTGCTTTTGCTGTGTCCTATAGATTTTTTATTGTTGTATTTTCATTGTCCTTAGTTGCCCTGATATTTTTTATTTCTTCCTTGATCTTTCTGGTAACCAAGTTATTGTTTAATAGCATGCTGTTTAGTTTCCATGTGTTTGATTTCTTTGGATTGTTTTTATTGTAGTTGATTTATAGTTCTATGCCACTCTGATCTGAGAAGATGCTTGGTATAATTTCTCTCTTCTTGAATTTGAAGAGACTTTGCCTATGTTCCAACACATGGTCTATCTTTGAAAATGACCCAAGTGCATTTGAGAAGAATGTATATTCTGTGGCTTTTGGATGAAATGTTCTGAAGATGTCAATTAATTCCATCTAGTCTATTGAGTCATTTAGGATTGATGTTTCTTTGCTGATTTTTGATTTAGAGGATTTGTCCAATAGTGATAGTGGGATATTAAAGTCTTCTACTATGATTGTATTTTGCTGTTAATCTCTCCCTTGATAAACTCCAGGAATTTTCTTTTAAGTATTTGGGTGCTCCTGTATTGGGTGCAAATATGTTTACCAGCATTATTTCTTCTTGTTGGATTGTTCCCTTTAGTATTATGAAGTGGCCTTCCTTATCTCTTGTTATGTCCTTCACTTGGAGATCTAATTTTTCAGACATAAGTATTGATTCCCCAGCTTTTATTTTTTCATTTCCATTCACCTGGAAAACCTTTTTCCATCCCTTTACCCTCAGTCTGTGTGTGTGGTTTTTTTTTCTGCGGTGGGTTTGTTGAAGACAGCAGAAATATGGGTCTTGTTTTCTTATCCAATCTGTTACCCAGTGTCTTTTGATTGGGATATTTAATCCATTTACATTAAAGTTATTATTGATAGGTTCTTATTTCTCACCAATTTTATTCTTTACCCTATTTTCCTTCTTCACTTCCTATTTCTTTTCCTTTCTTTCTTTCTTTCTTTCTTTTCTTTTCTTTCTTTTTTTTTTTTTTTCAGAAAACCTTTAGCATGTCTTGCATTGCTGATTTGTTGGTAACAAATTCCCTTAGTCTTTTTTTGTCTGTGAAGCTCCTGATTTCACCTTCAGTTTTGATTGATAGCCTTGCTGGGTATAGTATTCTTGGATTCAGACCTTTCTTTTGTAAGATTTTATATATTTCATTCCATTCCCTTCAGGCCTGATGTGTTTCAGTTGAGAAATCAGTTGCTAGTCTGATGGGGGTTCCTTTGTATGTAACTTTCTGTCTCTATCTGGCCACTTTAAAGATTCTTACTTTGTCGTTGGTGTTTGCCAATTTAATTATAATGTGCCCTGGTGTCGGTCTTTTGGAATTCATTTTGTTTGGGACTCTGTTAGCTTCTTGGATTTCTGTGGGTTTTTCTTCCCTATATCAGGAAAGTTTTCTGTCATTATTTTTTCAAACAGGTTTTCTATTTTTTGCTCAATTTCCTTTTTTCCTGGAACCCTGATTATGTGGATGTTGTTTTGTTTCATGTTATCCCAAAATTCCTTAGTTCTCTTCCTGCTTTTTAATTTTTTTTCTAGAAGCTGCTATACTTGGATATTTTTTTTCATCTTGTCTACTATCTCACTGAGGTGGTCCTATGCTTCTAGTCTACTCTTGATGCTTTCTATTGAATTCTTTACTGCAGCGATGTCATTTTTCATTCCTTCTTGGTTCTTCTTCATTTCCTCTTGGTTCTCACTCATATTGTCAAATTTGTCTTCCATTCTTTTTCAGCCACCTTATGACCATTTCTCTGAATTCTTTCTCTGATAGGTTCCTTGCCTCTATTTCATTTACTTCCTTTTCTGGTGATGCCTGCTTTTCTTTCATATGCAGGCTGTTTCTTTGACTCCCCATGGTCTCTCTCCTCAGGATGTCTGGTTATGTAGTTTTCTCTCTCCTGCACTGATTTAAATGCACAAAATACAACACAACCAGGTAAAACATACAAGGCACTGAATAGAAATGTATTCAGGATATTAATAACCTCCAATAAAGGTGACCACCAGAGAATGGCAAATTAGAGGATAGGAGAGAAAGAAGAAGAGTAAAAAGAAAGAGAAAAAGGTGGGTCAAATGAAATTGTGAAAAGAAAAAAAAAAGTAAGAGAGACAAGAATGAGACTAAGAGAGAAAAGGGGAACCAATTATATATATATAGAGAGAGAAAGAAAAATCCAATATAACAACCACTACTCCCAGCAAATGCCAGCAACAAGTACCTGGAGATTAATACAAACTACAACACCAACTAATATTAAGCCAGGCAAGGGAAAACAGAAGTAAAAAAACTGATGAACCAAAAGATAGATATAGAGACAGTATATCAACAAGTAGACTGTCAAACTACAGCAGGGAGGGGAGGAAGATCTGGGGGAGATAATAGATCAACCGAAGGTCTTTTATACATGCATATAAGTACAACCAATGGACACAAAACTCTGGGGAGGGAGGGGATGTGTGGGAGGGAGGGAGGGGGGCAAAAAAAATCAATAAAATATATTAAAAATAAATAAATAAAATAAAAAGAAAAAAAGAAAAAGAAAAAAAAATAAATGTGCAGGGATAAACATAAATCTTGGAGGAGGCGATTAAAATTTTCAGCCAAATAAATAAATAAATAAATAAATAAATAAATAAATAAAGCAAACAAAAAAGAAGAAGAAAAACAATCTCACAAAAAAGCATAAAAAATAGATATAATCAACATTCAAGCAAACCACAACAAATGACCAGAGATAATAACAATTGTTGGACAGTTAATACAGTGAAGAGAGAGGTGTTTATGGACTTGTAGCAGGGGATTGGAAATTAGATATATAAGTAGGGTGAATTTTAGCAGGGGGTAAACAAAAATAATAGAGACAATCTAAAGCAGAAAAGGATTAAGATAAACAGGATACCAAAAGGGGAAAGGTTAGAAAGAGAATGATGGCATAAAGGTAGAATTGAGATAGGGTAAAATGATGCTAAATGTAAGATAAAAGTAGAATGTAGAACACTAATCCCAAAGTAAAATAAAGAGAAAATAAAATGACACTTAAAAAAAGGTAAAATAGTAGTAATAATAACACTGACTGAAAATAAAAATGTAATAATTTAAAAGGTAAAATCAAGTGAGAAAAAAAGAAAAAAGTTATTTTCTTAAGTAAAATATGCAAAAATTAAAAATAAAAAAATAAAAATAATATTAAAAAATAAAATGTGGAATAGTGAAGGTTATTCACTTCCTCTATTGTTCTGTTTGGCACTCCTGTTTCCTAGTCCTGACACTATTGCATTTTCCTGTGTTTCACTGCTCTTCAGTCTTGTGAGCCAGTCCTAATTTTAAGAAGGCAGTGTCTTAATTTTTCATATTCCCTTATTTTTTATTACACAAGAGTCAATTTGTGATTCAGCCTTTGGGTGGTAGTGTTTCTGGGTTGATTTCTGGGTCAATCTATGGCCTCTCTAGCCTTCTTTCCCTGTGCACTCAATACTGGTTTGTGGAGGGTGGCTGTCTCAGAGCTGAATCTCCGATGGTCACTCCCTACTCCAATCCCCAAGTTCCAGTAAAACAACTTCCCCTTGCAGTCTCCCAGGGTATCCCCAACTGGGTTATCCTATGTATTGGGCTTAGTAATCAGAAGCAGAAAAAGCCCAAGTGTGTGGACAGTGGGTCCGTGCAAGTCTAAGCAGCCAGCACTCCCTTGAAATTCTTAGGCTGCCCCTTCGGGTCAGATCAAAATAGGTAGCTTTCTAGAGACCCCTTCTATTACGGTGTTTCCCCGAAAATAAGATATCCTCCGAAAATAAGATCTAGCACATGGAAAGATAAGACATCCCCTGAAAATAAGACCCAGCACAACTTTGGGAGAAAAAATTAATATAAGACACTGTCTTATTTTCGGGGAAATGGGGTAGCAGCTCCAAGAACCTCCCTCCACATTCAGGATCACACCAGCTCCAAAGCCACGGATTTTTCTAGGCACAGGCTTCCCTCTGGCTCTCACAAAACACGTGTTTCTTTCTCCCCTGGGACCAGAGACTTCACCTTATCCCAGGCAAAATCTGACCCCTCCCCACGTGTTTGTGCCAGTTGGGGACCAGTGTTCCGGGGCTCACAGCTGTTTGGTGGTCACCACAGTTATGGATTTTCAGGCTTTCAATATTATCCACTTTCCCTTTTAAGAAGACACAGTTTCCTCATCCAAGCCCTTAGCTCCAAGACGGGGCCCAGCTGCAATGTGGGCTGCCAGGTCAGGGGAACCCCATCCAGCAGTCCCCCTCTTTCTCCTGGAGTTTAGCTGTCCTTTAATTGCTAAGAAACACTCCCCATGCAAGCATCAGCTGTTCTTTCTTTCTGCTCTGGGACAAGGCTCAGAACATGTCTATCTATTCTGCCACCATTTTTCTCCCTCCCTACTTTTTTTCATTTTATTGAATTTATTGAGGTGCCTCTGGTTAACAAAATTATACAGGTTTCAGGTGCACATTCTACAACATATCATCTATACACTGCATTGTGTGTTCAGCACCCCAAGTCATCCTATGCCTTTTGATTGGAGAAGTCAATCCATTCACAAAGTAACTATTGGCAGATAACAACTTACTAATGCTATCTAGTTTTCTGGCTTTTTTATAGTTCCATTTTTCCTTTCTTGCTGCCTTCCTTTGTGAATTGAAGATTTTCCATAGTGTGCTTTGATTCATGCTCTTTATCTTTTGTGAATCTGTTGGAGGTTTTTGCTTTGTGGTTACCATGAGGATTACACAAGACATCTTACAATATAATAGTTTATCTTATGTTGATTACATCTTTGGTTATATTTAACTGCAGATTTCCCTTACAAGAAGAAAAAGAGAAAAGACATAAAGCTGGTCTGTTACGTGAAAAAAATAGGGTGCAGTTAACAAAGAAAGAAGAGCACTCTATTGAAGAAGTTGAAATGCACCCACAACTTGAAAACACCATTAGAACACAAGACATGCCACTTGAGATTATAAGAGAGAATGAGGTAAATTTATCTTTGGGGAAAATCTCTTATTTCTAACAGTGATTCATCAATATTTATATCCTTGTCATTTAATGAATATTATTACATTTAAAAAAAAAACAAAAACAAAAAATGTTCTCATTCTAGATGTGAACTGTGACATTTGTTATTTAAACTATTATTAATTTATTGCTATCCTTGGCATCTAATAGATACTTGTGAATGTTTACTAAATGAAGAAATGGAAAATAAATTGAGCCTATCCATTGACATAAATGTTAATTCTGGCTCTTAAAAACTCTTAACATGCAGGTTAAATTGCCTAGAGACTGTGATGAAACTAGTGAAATGTTCATAAAGAAATTTTATTTCAGAATACTGTATTTTTGCTCTATGACAAATGTAGCTATTACTTACAATATTAGTTTTTCATGAAAAGGAAAGACCCTTGTGCTTAAACGGGCTACTATCTTTACACAGTTTGTTTAAGGTATTGCTCTTAAGCTTTGGACTTTTTTTTTTTTAATAGAGTGAGATCAGAAACTAAATTAAATGTATCCCTAGGTTGTAGAAGAGCAAAATTACACTCAGAGGCAACCTTCTTCAGAACAGAACGCCAGAATATTTCAAGATGGAATTCTGACCATACACGTTTACAAACCAAAGGTGATAGAAATAGATCATAAGAAAATAAATTCTGAGGTAGTTTATTTAGTCATTTGCAAATGTACCAGTATGTGAGTATGTGTGAGTTTGTATATATTTAACAAACAATACTGTACAGTGGAAACTATAAGGGATTTAAAAAGTGTGTGTGTGTGTTAGTGTATGAAAGAGAGAGAGAGAGAGAGAGAGAGATGGCTTTTTTGATCCATTGGATAAAGTGATATTGTTAATTCAAATCCATTTTTTTTTCAAGTAGTCACATTCACAATGGCCTCTTCCAAAGAGAAGGCTTTTAATATTTTCCATAATAATTGATGTGTTGTTTATGATATCAAAGATTTTGCTAGTAACAATAGATGTTTCTGATTTTGGCAATGGTTTCATTTCCTGATTTATTAATATAGAAGTTAGTTTTCACTTCCAGTGATGATATGGAAGAAAGTAATAGCAGGTTCAGAGATCACATTTTAGATGTCATTCTTCTACTTTGGGAAGGGACTTCTGAAGAGAATGCAAGCTATAATATATATTTAGTGATAATTTATTGGTAAGTATTTTAGTGTATTCCCCCCATTTCATATTTAATACTACTTTAAACATCATGAACAAGAAATAAAACTTATTGAAGTAATAAATAATCTCATGATTTTCTAAGAAGTCTGTAAATTTTATCCTACTTATCATTTGTTTTTTGAAACATGGGCTTCTTTTGTGTTTCTATATCCACACTGGAGGAGAACTATGGGTTGGTGCAAGAGCACGAATTGTGGAGTCAGAAAATCTGGGGGAAATCATGAACTAGTTTATCTTTTTAACCCCTCCATTGCAGACTGTGTTAACTGAATGAGTTCTTTGATGGATGAAGAAGTGCTTAGGAAAATGCTTGATTATCAATTATTAATAGAGGTAGTTTTTATAACTGACTATGAAAGTATTAGAAAAGTAGAATATGTAAGGGATACTACTGGGGGAAAGAATTTTAGGAAATTTAGTTTGTCCTAATATTAGTATGGTTAATACTCTTACTGTAGGGTAGCTATATATTCAGACTATCATATCAACTTGAAAGAGTAAAGTTATTTGAATTTTAATTAAATTTATTCTGGGCTTCCGATAATTTAGAAAAACCTTCCTAATTCAGAGACTCTTAAAATTCTATTGTGATTTTTTTCACTTAAAAATTCCTCATATTGCCGAAACAGGTTTGGCTCAGTGGATAGAGCATCAGCCTGCAGACTAAAGGGTCCTAGGTTCGATTTTGATCAAGGGCATGTGCCTTGGTTGTGGGCACATACCCAGTGGGGGGTGTGCAAGAGGCAGCTGATCAATGTTTCTCTCTCATCGATCTTTCTAACTCTCTATCCCTCTCTCTTCTTCTCTGTAAAAAATCAATAAAATATTTTTAAAAATTCATCACATTATATTACACTTTTGAACTTTGGAGAATTTATTCTTGTATAAAGTTAGAGGTTTGGATCCAACTGTATTTTTTTCCAGTGGGCTATCCAATTATTTCAATTTTTTATTATAATCCCAGGTTATTCTTTAATTTCAGAGACTATCATGACATGTCATTTCAATGCTTTAGCTAAAAGTTTCTTTTGTGTTACTTAGGTTTCCGAGAGTTCTGACAAGGAAAAAAGTCTAGTGCATGAAAATCGCATGTTGTGGGATGAAATTGCCAAATTAAGACTGGATATGGACACAATAAAAAATCGGCCCCAGGAAATGGAAAAAAAATATATTGAGGACATTGCAATTATTAAAGAAAAGAATGACCTTTTTCAAAAGAAAATAAAAGAAATGGCATTTCAACACAATGCAGAATTTGAAGCTCTGGGAGCTGAGTGTATAATGCTAAGCCATAAACTGGAGCATGAACAACAAAGCAGAGGAAGACTGGAAGCAGAGGTTAAATCATACCAGTCTAGATTGGCTACCATTGAACAGGATCATGAGCATTGTCAGACATCAGAAAGAGACCTACAACTTGCTTCCAAGATAGCAAGAGATGAATGGTTGTGTTTATGGGACAAAATTAATTTTGAAATGTCTAACCTAAAACGTAACAATGAGATTCTTTCTCAACAACTTTCTAAATTAGGAAGTAAAATCAATAGTGTAGAAAACAAGCTGCGTCACACAACAGATGCTCACCAAGAAGGGACATTGCCTTTAGAAAGAGACCTCAGTCAAAAACAGTGTCAAAAGGAGGAAACTAAACACGTGTATGAGGAGGAACAAGGTAGAGTGGATAAAGACATTGCAGAGCGGGAATCCTTATTGAAGAGGATATCTCACCTGCAGAATGAAAATATGCTGCTTCAACAGCAACTAGACCAGGTTCACAACAAAGCTGACAGGAAAGGAAGGACAGTAATTAGCACCCCAGACCAGATTCTGGAAATTTCAAAAATATTTGATGATGAAAATAAAAATTATGTTCTTAAGGTGAATGAACTAGTTAAGAAGCTAATCAATGAATGGCATCTCTTAAAAGAAAGAATACATCGGTATGAAAATGATAATGTAAAAAGAGATGTAAGTATCCAGGCAGTTAAATATTTTTCAAATTTTCTAAGAGAACATTTTTTTAAAATATATTTTTATTGATTTTTCACAGAGAGGAAGAGAGAGGGATAGAGAGTTAGAAACATTGATTGCAAGAGAATCATCAATCAGCTGCCTCTTGCACACCCCCTACTGGGGTTGTACCCGCAACCAAGGTACATGCCCTTGACCAGAATCGAACCCAGGACTCTTCAGTCCGCAGGCCGAGGCTCTATCCACTGAGCCAAACAGGTCCCGGCTAAGAGAACATTTTAGAGTAACATTTGATGATGGCTAAAATGTTGAATCTAGTTGAATATTAAAAATGTAGAGATTATGGCCCTAGCTGGTTTGGATCAGAGGATAGGGTGTTGGCCTGAGGACTGAATGGTCCCAGGTTCAATTCTGGTCAAGGGCACAGGCCCAATTGCAGCCTCAGTTCCCAGTAGGAGTGTGCAGGGGACAGTCAGCAATAATTCTCTCTCATCATTGATGCTTCTCTCTCTCCCTTTCCCTTTTTCTCTGAAACCAATTTAAAAAATATTTTTAAAAAAATGTTCAGTGTATAAATGTGTTTGCTCTATCAGCTTTAAAGCAGACGATGTATCCAGTAGATGAACATTAAACCTGAGAGGTGTTTTGTTTTGAGCAAAGACATTGTGCTGCCCATGAAATGTTAATAAGTTACATTATAGATTACTAATAGATATAAATTTATATTAATAATTTAGTTTTATATTAATAGAATATTAATTTTAATCTTTGTCACCAAATTTAAGACCATTAGGAAGTAGGTAAATAGAATGTTCTACCTAAAATGAGTATTTTGAAATTAAGACTCAATTAAGTGGATTAATTTGACAGCTAAGTTCAGAGTGCCCAGATGAACTGAAATGTAGATGCTTTATCATATACCACCTTTCTTTAAAACTTGTTATACGTTTTAGTTTGTATACACTTTATTTTTATTCACGCCAATTTGAATTAAATTTGGAAATATTTCAATCTCCTGTAACATATTCATATGACCTCTCAAGTCTTTTAAAAGCATATACTTTACATTATATCATAATTCTGGGACAAATGTAATGAGTTTTAGAAAACCTATACTTGATTTAATCTTTCCACTGCTATTGTATTTACAATTTTCTTTGAATATTTTTACAAATAATGTGCTCAGATTTCTCATTTTGAGGCCTAATTGCTATCATTTGGAAATACGTTTGTCCAAGACAGAGAGAATTGTAGCTCTCTGTGATTTATTAACTTGGCATTGGATCTTCATTTCAGATTAGTGAGGGGTGGCAGGGTTTATGTGTAACAAGGAAGGAGGGGAAGGCCTGGTTACCTAGGGCCTTGAAGGTCATTTGAATGAGTTACTTTTCTTCTAAGTTAGGAGCCAATGGGAAGGATTAGAACAGGGGATTGAATGTGTGAGGAATTCTGAAGTAAATTGAAGCTACTGGTTAAAAAATAAATAAAAAGAGAAAAGTTTCCATAATATTGAATTTACTACCACTTGATCCACCTACATGCCCATTTCTCTTTGAGATGTCAGTAGATTGTATATTATAGCTTTGAGATTTATGGGGAGGTGGATGAGAGTGGGGATGAATATGCTGTCTGATTAGGCAGGAGGGTTACATTTTCTTTGGCTTTTGCCCGATTAAGCAAAAAGAAACATGTCCACATGAGGAAAAGAAGGTAAATTGATGAAGCTGGTGATATTTTTCCAGTCATAGATTATTGTCATAACATTATGATAGCAATATATGACTCTAACAAAGTACACCCACAGTGGGGAAAAAGTAGGTTTATACTTTTTATAGTTTTTTGTATGGATAATAATAGAATAATTAGTTAATAACAATCCAAGAATAAACTCTGTGTTTCATATACTCACAACTGTAAACCTTTTGTCCTATGCTTTATATGAAGTTATGTATTATTAACATTATTTAATAATAATGTGATTTATAAAATCAGTAACAGAAATATCTTACTAGGCCACTGTGAAAAAACTTCAACAAGAACTGGCTGACACCAAACAAAAACTATCTACAATAGAGGTTTTTATGGAGATTGAATCACGTCATGCTATGCATTTAGAAGATAAGAAACAAGATTTCAAGAACAAACTAAATCAAAGCAGAAGTCAGGTATGTATGAAATTTAACCTGCCATCAGTTATAGCTGGTTAAATAATATAGTGTTTTAGGATACCACTTATCATGGCAGCTTTCTTATGTATTTCATCGTGATTAATTTATTATAATTGTATTATTTTTATAGTGCTCTTATAACTGGCTTTTATTCTGCCATTTGTATATATATTTTTTAATATTTACCGTTAGGAAAGTTGAGAATTATGTATCATTCTTTCTTTCTTCATAGAAGTCAAGAGGCTTTGTTTTCTACTAAATAATATTGAAGATCATGCCATTAGAGAAGCAACCTCACAAATGGTTTTCAGATAAGCTCTCCTTGGGCTTCCCGGTGACAGTGGCTTTAAGACTCTTACATTCTGAAAATCCTTGAGGAGCCACGTAAATGTTTCTGAGGCCTTAGGGTTTTATAAGTCTTAGCTTCATCCTTAGACCATGTATTCCTGGACACCCTGGATTTGATGTTAGCCCAGAGCCATTTCTTTATTTTAGCACTAGAGGCTCGGTGCATGAAATCATGCACAGGTGCAGTCCCTAGGCCAGGCCGGCAATTGAAGAGCACATGTCTGGCATGGAAGGGCCCTGGGCAGCACCTGGGCCCCCAGGCCTTTGTGCACTCCCTTCTTCCTGATTAATAGTGCCTGAGTCCCCACACGGAGATTCAGTGAGCACGGCCGGATGCACAGGCCCAGGCATAGTGTGGGCCTCTGGGCTGCCCAGCGGCCTTGCATGGAAACTGGGCAGGCAGCGTGAGCTCTTCCTGCTGGTCCCGCAGACTGGCTCCTGCACAAACCTGTGGGGAGCTTGGCCAGCCCCTGTTTCCCTGCAGCTGTGGCCCAGCTCATCCTGAAGACACCATGTGTGTGAGCCCTGGTATTCCGGGGAAGGGTAGCTGGGGGAGTGACAGTAAGCTCAGCAGAACCTCACATTCTCACTATACTTCCCTCCGCATCACCACTGTCCTCAGGTAACCGGTGGGAGGTCACAGCCCCATATCATAGCGAGCAGTCAAACTCCTGGTCTCCCAGTCAAATCACCGGCTGAGGGGACAATTTGCATATTAAGCTTTTAGTTATATAGGATTATATGACAATTGGACCTGTGGGAGAAGCTATAAATGGGAAAAGGGTATTTAAAATCCTTAGGTCCTGTTTCTTTGATATTTAATTAGAGGGCCAGTGCATGCATGAGATAGGGGGTGTCCCTCAGCCCAGCCTGAACCCTCTCTAATCTGGGACCCCTCGAGGGATATCCAACTGCCCATTTAGGTCCAATCCTAGTGGGACATCCCTGGGGGGGGGGGGGATATCAATTTGTAATATGCAAATTGACAGTACCTCCGCTGCACCCACAAGCCACACTCACAAGCCAATCAGGAGTGAATATGCAAATAAACCCAACCAAGATGGCTGTGGCCCAGGGCCATGGGGAGTGGGAGGGAGGCTTGGGATTCCCCAGCAACTTCAACCCAGTTTGCTAGGGCTCCCTGGGGCTATGCAGTCTTTTTTTCCTCTGCAAAGATCAAGGCTGGGTGCACTGCACTAGTTGCCCTGTGGGTGCTGGGAGGGGCTGGCTCTTCAGGAAAAAAAATGGCTGCTTAGCATTGGAGAGTCCAGAATGTGCCAGTGCCGGATGCCTGGTCACCTTTCCCTATCTTGCTCCTCTCCCCAGACTCCACAAATCTGCTCCTTCACCTGCACCGTAGCCTTGGTGAGTGTTTGTAATTGAAAGGACCTATGAACTGGATTTAGTGAGTAAAAACAAAGAAAATATAAGATTTTTCTTTATAAGAAACCACTGTGAGTTTCTCTCCCCCCTCATATCATGTGGCTCAGGCAGTTCCTCAGGCTGTCCTTCTGGGTGTGGTCTCTCATGGCTGTGGACTGAGATCTAGATTCCCTGGCTGCCAGCTGTCCTGAGGAACCCTCTCCCACAGTCGAGGTTTGTGTGGCCCAAAGGGATGCGAACTTGGTGCAGCACAGGTTCTTTCTGAACCTCTTGTCCCAGTGGTCGAGAATCTTTCTCTCCAGCCCAGATTCTGGATCCTACCATTTTCCAGGTGTCCTCTGTCACTTCCAGCCATGGTTTGTCTCGCCAGCTATTTAATTAGTCAATTCCAGGTGGATGTTATTTGATTTAGTTGTTCCTTCTATCTGTTCCATGTGAAGGTGCTGGGCACAGCTGCCTATTTGGCCACCATTTTGAAAACCAGCACTCTTTTTTATTGTCAGTACCTCGGCCAGTTACTTATTGCTGCTTAATAACCACCTCCAAACCTGTGTCTTAAAGTAGCATTTACTTGTTCACAAAACTGCAGTGAGGCCAGCTCATTTCTGTTCCACTTGCCACCAGCTGGGATGACCTGAAGCTGGGAAGTGGAATCATGTAAAGGCTGTGTGTTCACGGGTTTGTCAGGTGCAGCGGGCTTTTGTCTGGGACGCTCACTGGGGCAGTCTCAGCAGGACACCTGTATGAGGACTGACCACGTGGCCTGGGCTCCTTCCTTCTTCACAATAAAGTGGGGGTGAGTTCTCAGAGTGAACTTCTTGAGGGAGAGAGTCAGATGGCACCCAGACATAGCAGTCACACAGCAGTCACCATTATCACTGAGATACCAGCAAGCTTGTTATTGTTGATGATGTTTTGTTTAGTATGTTCCCTTATTTTGTGGGAAGTAACAAAGAATTTTAAGATAGCATTATTGAATTAAGTCTCCCACCCCTACTTTTTTGGTTCTAAAAAATGTAGGGCTTAGGTTGCTAAACTTTGACAGTAAGAGTTTTAATTTCTATATAATCCAGGGAATCATTTCTTCTTGGAATGCAATTCAAATTAGCATAAAATGTTTCTAGTTCAATAAAAGACTATGGCATTAGAATCCATATTCATAAGATTAATTAATTAGTCTCATTTTGAAAGTCTTATCTTTGTGACAGTTCTGAATACCACAATATGATATTCCTAATTTTTTTTAAAAAGATTATGAAGAGTTAAGAAGGGGGAAGAGGTAAGAGATTTTCTACTAAGGGGCAAAGTGTAGTCATTTTATGGAGGAAAGACATGAAATGGTCATAGGAAAAGGAGTATAAAGTCAAGTGCAGAGTTGTGGGGCAAAGATGACAGCAGTACACATATTTTTGTGACTCCTGGTCATTTTAACTTTGGTCTTGATTCTGAGTAATTCAAGATTCCACATTCGAAGACTCTACCACTGTATGGATAACATTTTACTGCAACTGAACTCATTTCAGAATTTCATACTGGTGTTCATACCTTCCTAACCAAACTATATTCTTTTATTCATGCAGAAAGATGAGCTTATAGCAAGACTGCAACCAGCAACTTCAAAACGTGGACGTCTGAAGGAAGAAAAGACACGTCCACAGGAGTTATCAGTGGAAGCACTTCTAAAGAAACGTGAACAATTAAAGGCTAAAAGAGAGAAGTGGAAACAAAGAGCAGTAAACCTCAGAACAGATATGAAAATGCACATGTCAGAAGGCTGTGCTAGAGAAAAGTATAAACAGAAGATTGATGAAATGATATAGAGTTTGGAAGACAAAGTAACACAATTTGATCTATTTTACAGGTTAATTTATTGATTTAATGTTCTTTAATTCAGTTAAGTGAAAATTACATTTTGGATGAATACAGTGCTTTTGCTTTTCCTCTACTTCCTTTAATAGCAATTTATTTTATAGATTTTTGTAAGGAAGATGGCATTTGTTTTTCCTTTTTAGTATTTCAGTTTCCATCATTATTATCATTGAATTGATATTTCCAAATGATTCTTAGTAAAGGATCATTTTATTTTTAAGACCAGTTGATGTTAAACAAGACTGTTTGGTAGAAAAGAGGAAAATGTGATTGAAAAATTATTCCATACTCTTGAATTAAGTTATATCATTCTACGTTAAAATGTTTAAACTGATTCTATTAGTCCTTGAATTATCAGATAACATGAGTACTAATAGAAGAATTATTAACTCTATAACTCAGATTTAATTCATTGGACATTGATTATAAATATTTTAAATATCAGTTTTTTTCACACTTAAAGCTGATCTCTGAGTTGCTGACTCAAAACTAAATAAAACAATTATAACTAATCAGGTTATAATTACTTTAAAATATATCCTTTTTATTTCCTTTAGACACAAAGGCCATCTCAAGAAACCTCAGAGCAGTTTATATGTATGCATAATGCTTCAGTAAGAAGTCATTTGGAACCCAGAACTCATCTTTTTCCAAACTTCTCAAGATGACAGCAAAAAGAGAATCTGAAAAAACATGTGCGACTCTACCAAGAAGAATTGAAAAAGAAATGAGCTTTATAAGTCAAATGAGAATCTGAGAAAATAAATTTAACTCATTAATTAGCCTCTAAACTTAAAACATAATTACTATTGTGCCAGGTTCAAGAGATTAGTAGGGCTTGAAGCTAAATAGTGTAACTTTGGCAAATGATGTTAGTAAATAAATTTACTTTCAAATGTTCTTTCAGGACAGTTTCATCTCTCCTTCTTTTTTGGTTTTAGGTACCTTTAGTTGTATCCCCCCTTAATATCGTCATGTAGTTAACCTGATCTACTAGTCTTAAGTTGAATGTCTTAAAGTTTATCAATATTATTTTAAACTCGCTTGTCAGAATTCTTCTAAATAGAAATATTTAGGATAGCTTAAACACAATGGGTTAAGTTACTCCAACACAATCTGGTACTTAGTAAGTTTACTTTCTTGATTGTGACCTTTGTTATTATCACTAGAGGGCGCCTTTATAGTTTTTCTACTCTAAATAGAGCCAAAAATATTAAATAGAGAAAGATTAACAAAGGCGTGAGGGGCAGTATAATTGAAAAAGTGGCTAAAAATAATGTGACCTGCAAGAGGAGGGTGTGAGAAAGACAGAAAGGGCAGATCTCACCTCCAACACCTTTATAAAGTAACACTGTTATGAGCAATGGCCTCTTGAGCTGTTTGTCATTTGATCACCAGCCAGGTTATCCTGTTCTCCCTTAAAGGTTGTTGCTCTAAATTATGCCTTGGTGTTAAATGATTACTATCTCCAAGGTAATGAGTGTGTTGTACAGGGTGGAGAAGGCAAATGCTTGGCAATGTCTTTGAGGGATTTTTTTTTTTTTTAATTTCTAAAGAGGCTACTAAATATGTCCAAGGGCATCTTCCAGAGGCAGCACGTATTACCTGATAAGCCGTCTGCATCCCTGGTAGCCTCCTACTTTGGGTTACTTAGTTGGGACCCCTTCTCCCCACTGCCTGGAAGTGTAAGTACTTTTTAGAACGTATACTTGAATAGAGTAGCTCTTTCTGACACATTTTCATTGTTAAAAATGTTATTTAACGGGAAATTCCATTTACTATTGTGGCTACTTTAAAGAATGCAAATCACTTAGGGAAAAATAAAATAATAACCATCTGCTGTTTACAGTCTTCATGGGGCTCAGAAGCAGTTAGCAGAGGTCAGCACCAAAGTTCTCCTTCTTGTCAAAACAACAAAACAGATGACTGAGCACTACTAATACGAGGCCAGTTATGCATGCAATAGAAAACTTAGTGATTCCTACTCGGAGAATCTGTTCTTATGAATTAAATAAACTTGTAATACTAAACTGATTAATTTCTGTTTTTATGTGAAAATTTTTTGTCATCTTTTTATGTAGAGAACATTCTTAATTGCTACTTTACATAAGCATTTTTATTTCAGTTTTTATAAAATGTTTTGTTGAGCAGTTATACATTTTCTAAAATGTCTTGCTGAGCAGTTGTAAATTTTCTAAATAATGAAATGAAGGAAATATTTGAATTTTTATTTTATACATTTGCATTTTAAAATGAAGTTCACTTATGTCTCTATCTTGCCAGCCCTTGAATGACTGATGACTAAGATGGCAGTGTCAGGCCCTCTTCACATAGCAACTAATTTTCATTGTGTATCAGTTATTAATATATCCATTCATTATCTCATTCATTGAGTTTTTTATTTCCATAATTAGTTTGGCTCTTTTTATAGTTTTCATCTCTTTGGTAAAGTACTTCTTTTCTTCATTAATTTTATTCCTGCTCTCATTGAACTGCCTTCATGTATCTCGTTGAGTTTCTTCATGACTGCTGTTGTAATTTCTCTCTCCTTCATATCACAATCATCCATTATTTTTAATTCCTTCCTGTGTAGTTGTTACCTTGGTGGTCCATGCTGCTTGATGGGTTGTTCCACTGCTGGCACATTTGAAGTGGTGAGCACCTTTCTTATTTAGGAACATTTTCCTTTCCACAATTCAGCAGGTTGATAATTTGAGGTCTTTCTTTTGTTATCCAGTAGATGGTAGTCTAGCACAGTTTTTGTTTACTCTTACCTGTACTACTGAAGCTTGGGGAGGGGGATGCTTGTGAGTAAAGGTGTAGGAGGCTTTGCCTTGGACATGGGAGTGGACATGAGGTGACCAGGGTAGTGGGTTCTGGTGCTGGATCCGGGTTGCCTGGGTTTCAGGGCACCACCCCCCTGGCAGGGGATGTGGTCAGTTGAGGGGAGCCAGTGTATGAGCCCTCTGAGCTGCTACCTCATTCCCATGGCCACTGGCAGCAAGATACTGTGGCCTGGAGGCTGGACACTTTGTTTTGCTGCTGCTGCTGCTGGTCTGTGATGGGGTGAGCACAACTGCAACTGGGGAGGGATCTGGATTGGGGGGTGGGAGAGTTAGGAATGCTGGCAGTGGCCCTGCACTGGTTTGTGGTGTGGCAGCTGCACCCTGACTCAACCACTGCTTCTGTGTTTGCTGGGCCTGTAGGTTCAGCCTTGCTTCAGTGACGGGTCTGTCCCTGTTGTCACCTCTACCCCTCTCATGCTGCCTCTGCTACACAATCCAATACGTCCACCTTCGGAAGTGCTGGCCCGTGGACCTTTCAGTGTGTGATGCACAGGAACCTTTGTTGGGCACATACAAAGGAGGTCTCACTTCACCATGATGCTGTCACTCACCAAAATACCCATTTAAATCAGTGCCCATTGGCTTATGGTTTGATGTGCTTTTATGGCCGTAATGCAGAGAAAAACAGCATAGGCCTGGGCTAAATGAAGCTTTAACCTTATTTTTCCATTTGGCTTCATCAGAACACATCGTAGAAGAGCAAATCTGATGATTTTTAGACCACCTTTTGGGCAAATATGATCTAAGTGCTTTAAAGTTGTGAAACTGGACTACTGGGTACAAAAAGAAAATGAATGGCAAATATTTCTGTAAATTGGTAGGCATGAGACAAACCTAAAATGTTCTTGTTAGTTCTTACCAGGAAAATTAGATAACGTTTCATTTCAGAAGATAATGAAAGAGTGTGTAGCTGCAGAAACAATACAAGAGAAGATATTCGTTAAAAAATTTTCTTTAATCTTTTGGAGAGAAAGTGCTTTTGTTTTAGTATTTCTAAATAATTTGAAAGAAAAATGTTTATACCTAATATTGGTTCTAAGGTATGAATAGTTTTCTTGTGAGGTATTGGTTTGCCAAATCATGTTAGACTGACTTCTGGAACTGCTGGAAATTTAATTATCGCCACGCGGAGAACATAAAGTAATACTTTGAGTGGTGCTCACATGCTGTCCATGTGAATGCATGGGGTGAATGAATGCATGAAATGAAAGCATGGGGTGAGGTCTGGGATGGGCCATTACAAAACAACACATTTCTACAGATTCTTAAACTGTGATTCTGGAGAGTAAAATGTTAAAAATGCCTTAATATTGATTTTTTTTAATCCCCTTTATTGGCAAGGTGTTAACATTTTAGACTGTTCATACCTTGTTTTTTCCAACTTTAAGCACAATAATTATAACAAAGTATCACTAATCAGTGGTTTCAGTTTTCTCCATTTTCAGAATATTTAGATATGTTGCTTCTCTCACCATAACATGGTTAGCTTTGCCCAATTATTCCATTTGCTATCTTAAAATAGAGTAACATGCAAATTGACCATCAGTTCAACACACAAGATGGCTGCCCCCATGTGGACACAAAATGGCCACCAAAAGGGGGCCAGCAAGGGAGGGCAGTTGGGAGGGACCAGGCCTGTAGGGGAGTGGTTAGGGGGTGATCAGGCTGGCAGGCATAAGTTGTTAGGGGCAATCAGGAAGGCAGGCAGGCAAGCAGTTGGGAGCCAGCAGTCCTGGATTGTGAGAAGGATATCCCAAATTGGAGAGGGTGCAGGCTGGGCTGAGGGACACACACCCCCATGCACAAATTTTGTGCACTGGGCATCTAGTAGTGATATAAATGATTGTGTGTCTGTTTTGTTGATTTTTATCTTTAGTATTTACATTCTAGTTTAATTCTGGGATGTTTATTCTATATATCAAAAGAAATTTCAATTTTATTTAATGATATTATAAAATACAAAAGATAAAATTAGGACAGAAATATCACTAGGAAGATTTTATTTTTATTTTTTTCATTAATCCTCATCCAAGAATATTTTTGTTGTCATTGTTTTTAAGAGAGAGAGAGAGAGAGAGAGAGAGAGAGAGAGAGAGAGAGAGAGAGAAACATCGATGTAAGAGAGAAACATGGATCAGTTGCTTCCCAACAATTGATTGAATCAGCAACCTAGTTATGTGCCCTGCTGGTGATGAAAGCTGCAGACTCTTGGTGTATGGGCTAATGCTCTAACCAACTAAGCCACCCTGCAGGGGACTAGTTAGATTTTCTTATACATAAAATATTTTATTAATAACTGAAAACTTATTCCATGAAAATTATTAACAGATGAAATTTCTCTGGTTTCAAAATATTTTATGTTCAAGTGTTTTTTATTATTTGTGTTCCTAACACAATTCATGGCATGACAGCTTCTCAGTCATTGCTCTTTAAATCTGTGTTAAATAGGGAAACTCAATTTTACATTGATTGATTTTAGACTGTTGGTCCATTTGTGACACTTTCATAAAATAATTAGAATTCTAATGATTTATTTAAGTTTTTCCATTTCCCAAATGTGTGCTCAATAGTTTTTCCATTTCTCAAATGTGTATTCAATAGTTTAGCCACTCTGTATACAAATACATGAAAGCTAAACTAGTTACTGTTCCTAAGACTAACTTTGTACATGGCAGGCAGAACATTGTGTCTCAACAGAATGTTGAGTCAGATATCTTCCTGCCTAAACACAGGCCTCATGTTTACATCACCAGGGCAGTGCTTTTCTACTCGGAATTTTAACTCTATTCAAACTATCACAGTAGGTATGCTAGTTTCTCATAAGCAGAGATGAGTTTAATCAACTTGTTTTTATATTGCTCTATGTATAATAATTGCTCATGACCTCACTTCACTTTGCTCATTTAGACAATTGTCCCATAGTCATTTTATCTTTTGAAGGATACAGATATTTACTCAACTTATTCCTATTCTTTTTCTATTTACTTAACTTTTTAGCTCCTTGGTCAATAAAGTTTTTCCTTTTTTTTTTTTTTTTTTTGCAGTGAAATGCATGTTTTTTTTTTTTAAATATATTCTATTGATTTTTTTACAGAGGAAGGGTGAGAGATAGAGCGCTAGAAATGTCGATGAGAGAGAAACATCGACCAGCTGCCTCTTGCACACCTTTTACCGGGGATGTGCCCGCAATCAACGTACATGCCCCTGACCAGAATCAAACCTGGGACCTTTCAGTCCACAGACCGACGCTCTACCACTGAGCCAAACCGGTTTAGGCAAAATGCATGTTTTTAATATTTACAAACTGCCCAGTGTATTTTCTTTTAATCTAGTCACAGTTGTGTAATGAATTGCAATGTTTTAAATGGCAATGTACTTGATTTTATTACATTTTATTTTACATTTCTATAACATTTAAAATAAGAATGATATCAAAATTTAACTTAAAAGTATCAACAGTTACTGAAATGCATTAAATTTGAAAATGTGTGTGTACTATGAATATGTTTATCAAATTGGTCTCAGAAAGAAAATACAATATTATTTTCTATCCTATAATCTCAGATATAATTTAATGGTAGCTTATAAATAAATTAGTGTTGAATGAATAACATATACTTGTATTTGTTGTGCTTTGGTTGGTATTGGCTTCATTATAATTTTTCTAAAATGTAACTTTCCGCTCTTTATAGTGGGGTTGTTTTGGACAATGTACATCATTATAAAATCAAGGAAGAAGAAACATTTCTGTAAGTGTTGTATAGTCATATTTCTTGTTGGAGCTATGGTGGGATAGGTGGCAAATGACTGCCCTCTCTCCCTTCTGATATTAGAACCTAGGAGTCAGGCAGATGGAGATGAAATTACTACTAGGTTACAGACATGTCATAATGAATTTGAGGATGATATATGTGGCCACATTGGTCTTTGGAACACAATACAGAGAAAAAACTTGTTAAAAATTGTATACTTTAGTGATATAATATAGGGTATATGAATTACATCTTAGTAAAGCTATTACAAAGATCCTATTTTGTTTTTCTTAATTTAAAAATTGTAAATTACAGTTGATGTATAATATTATGTTTGTTTCAGGTATACAACCACATTATTAGACATTTGTATAACTTATGAAATGATCACCCAATAAATCTAGTACCCATCTGACACAATACATCTATACTAATAAAAAAGATGGTTGACCATACCTTCCCTATGCCCACAGCCAATCAGGAGTGATATGCAAATGAATCCAACTAAGATGGTGGTACATTTGCATACAGAGGTGGGGCAGGCAGCGCCTGACTTAGCCCACAGGGTCCAGGCCACCATAGACCCGGCAGGCCTGATGGGCAGTGCCTGATGTCGTCCACAAGGTCCAGTAATAGTGACGGGGCAGTCTCTGCGGCAGCACCTGACACTGTCCATGGGGTCCAGGAGGTAATCAGGGCCGGGCAGGCCCAGGGGACAGTGCCTGACACTGCCAGTGGGGACTAGGAAGCCATCGGGACCAAGCATGGCAGCATGGACAGCGCCTGACATCACCTGGGGGTCCAGGTGGTGATCTGGACTGGGCTGGCCAGGCAGATAGCCCTGACATCGTCCAGCAGAGTCCTGACTTCAATTGGGGCCAGGCAGTTCCAGCAGGCAGCACCTGACGCTGCCGCGGGGTCCAGGCAGTGATTTGGAGCGAGCAGGTGGCATGGATAGTGCCTGATGTTACCCTCAGAGTCCAGTCTTCGATTGGCACCAGGCAGTTCCAGCGGGCAGCACCTGACACTACCCATGGGGTCCAGGGAGCTGTCAGGACCCGAAAGGCAGCATGGACAGTGCCTGACGTCACCTGCGGGCTCCTTAGGCAGGGGTGGCCAGGATCACTGTCTGTCCCCGGGCCTCCTGAGGACACTGATGGAGCAAGCCAGGGTTGAACATTGTAATGAAAATGCAAATTTCAAGAGAAACATCAAAAGGGCTTTATTCAAAGTAATGTCCATTGCTAGCTACACATTTCCCCCATCTTCCAGGTAATTTGTGGATACCGTCCCAATAGAACTTTCCTTGTTTTGAGTCAAACCATTCAGAGACCAAATTTTCCACTTCATAATTTTAAAGTGCTGCTCAGAAAGTGCATGTGCCATTAATTGGAACAAGTGGTAATATGGAGAAAGGTCTGGTGAATACAGTGAGTGGGTTAATACTTCCCAGGCAAGATCTTTTAATGTCTTTTTAACTGGTTTTGAAGTGTGTGATGGTGTGTCATAATGAAGCAAAATAGCTTTCCTGGTCTTCTGGCTCATCCTGGTCATTTTACAATCAAAGTGTGGTTCAAATTGACCTGGATGTTCTTTGTCTTTCACGTAGAAATAATCACTTTTAAAGCATTTAAACCAGTGTTCACAAGTATCTTGAGATGGAGCATGTTCACCATAACCTTCCCAAAGAATACAATAACTTTCAGCAGCACTTTTCTTGAAAATAAAGTAAAGAATCAAAACTTTCTACAAATGCTCTTTCTTTTTGGCATGAAATTTGACATTTTTAAGTGTAAAAATACCTATGATATTAACACCTTCAGAAAATTAGACATGAAGTTTTGAAGCAAAACTTTGTCAATACAACAAAATAGCATACATATCAAATCTCATATATAGCAACATATGTGTAACTCCATCTACTGAAAATCCACATTATTATCTGGTACACCTATTATTTCAATCTGAAATGAGTCTCTTGTAGACATCATAAGTAAAGGTCTTGTTTTGCTATCCAGTCACCATATGTTTTTTGATTGGAGCACTTAATCCATTTTCATTTAAAGCAATTGTTGATAGATATGTACTTATTGTCATTATATTTTTCATATTTTTATTCCCCCACCCACTTCTTCTTCTTAAAGAAGATGTTTTAACTTTTCTTGGAATGCTGGTTTGGTGGTGATGATCTCCTTTAACTTTATCTTGTCTGAGAATCTCTTTTATGTCTTCGATTCTAAATGATAGCTTTGCTGGTCAAAATAATCTTGGTTGTAGGTCCTTTTTTTTTTTTTTTTTTTTTTTTTTTTTTTTTTTTTCCATCACGTTGAGTATTTTGTGGCCAGTTCTGTTCTGCCAAGTTTTTGTTGCTAAATCGCCTAATAGTTTTATGAAAGGTGCTTTTCTATTGCTGCTTTTAAGATTCTCTCTTTGTCTTTTACCTTTGGCATTTTGATTATGATGTGTCCTGATGTAGGCCTCTTTGGGTTCATCTTATTTGGGGCTCTTTGCAGTTATTGAGCTTGTATGTCCACTTCCTTCACCATACCAGGGAAGCTTTCTGTCTATTTTTTTCCCCCCACATAGGTTTTTACTTCCTTCCTCTGTCTTCTCCTTGAGGCACCCCATGATGTGAAAGTTGATCACATCATGACCATTTAAAGTTGTCCCAGCATATCTTAAACTCTCTTCATTTCTTAAATTCTTTTATTTTTGTTGTTCTGATTGCTTTCTGCTTCCTTATATTCCAAATAGTTGGTTTGACTCTTGACTTCATCTACTCTACTGTTGATTCCCTGTAATTCTTAATGTTGATAAATGTATTCTTCATTTCTGACTATTTTGTTGTTGTTGCTGCTGTTGTTGTTGTTTTAGCTTTGCATATCTTTTTTTATGCTATTGAATTTCTCACTATGTCCTTTGAACATCCTTTAAACAATTGCTTTTAACTCTGAATCTGCTTACTTCTCTTTCATTTAGTTCTTTTTTTCTGAAGATTTCTCCTGTTCTTTCATTCGGTATCTCTTTCTTTGTCTTCTCATTTTGGCTGCTTTCCTGTGGATATTCCCATGTATTAGATCTTGGTATAGTGGCCTAATGTAGTATAGGTTTCCTATAGGACTTAGTGGTGCAGCCTTCCCTGTCACTGAACCCTACGTGTGGGCTGTGTGCACGGTCCTGTTGTAGTTGGGTCTTGATTATTGTTGGAAAGTCACTGGGAGGAACTGACCCCAGACCAATTGGCTATGAGGATGGCTGCAACTATAGCTTAGGATCTGCTGGGCAGGGGCTGATCCCACAGAGCAGGACCTGCTTCACTGAGAGTTTGGTGCCTGCCAAGTCTTCCCATTGAGTGTGTTGCTTGTGGAGGTGATTGGGTTGTAATCTGGCATGATCTGAAGCTCACTACCATGTTCACTGGTTCTGGGGCCTCCCAGGAGGTACAAGATGAACTACTGCCTATGCCCTGCCAAGGAGAGGCCAAGCTCTAAACTGAGGCTGACTTTTACTAGTACCAGGCCTGAGCCCACTTAGCAAGATGTATGGGGCTTGCTAGGCCAGATACTGCTTGTTTAGTAAATTTTAGGAATGTTTGAAGCATGAGCCAAGACAGCGCATTTGTATGGAAAAAATCTCTAGAAACAGCTCTACTGGGCCCACAAGTTTGGTGAGGCTGGATATCAGGGAATCACAGGTATGGGGCAAACAGAGTTAGCCAGGTTGACTCAGTTATGGGGCTCACCTGCAGGCTCTGTGTGGGGAGGGCTCAACAAAAGAGCAGTGGCCTTTACCAACACTTTTTTTTTTTTCTGGCAGAAAGCTGCCCCTCCAGCTATTGCCCTGATGCCAAACAACTCAGTTTCTCCTTGTGTGTGCCTGGTGTCTCAGTGCTGCAGAGAAAAGTCTTCCCAATTATAATGGTGAAGTGGATGAAATTCCTGACGAAGTAATTGTGGAAGTATTACAGTATAGCTAATTAACTATGGACACTTACAACCAGGTTGTAATTTGCCTGAAGAGATATTAAATTACAGTAACTTATTAAAAAAACAAAGTTTGTCAATCTTGTTTATCTTTTCAAAGAACCAGCTCTTGGTTTCATTGATATTTTTTGATGATTTTTTTAAGACTTTACTTCATTTCTTTCTGCTCTGATCTTTATTATTTTCTTTCTTCTCTTCACTCTTATGGGTAATATAGCTCATATCCCAGGCTTTCCTGAAAGAGATTTGTTTGGATACTTCCAAAGCTACTGCTGAGGATCGGCTTCTAATTCAACTAGCACTGGGGACCATAATAAAAGACTAGAAAAGCCATAGGATACCTCTCTTGCCTTCTCTCTCTAACACACTCCAGGTCACCAATATCCTAGAAGAAGTTTGCACAACATATAGAAATGCATACTGCCCCCCCACACTCCAACACAGATGGAGCTGCCAAAATGCCCATCTGTAAGTTTCTCCTGGGGGGGGGGGGGGTGGGACTTAACTACATATTTTCCCAGCTACTACTTGAGGGACCAGCTTCTAATCATCCTGCACCTCAGTGATGACTGTAATCTTCCCCCTTTGGGACACTGATGTAATGATTCAACTCCTAGCTACATCTTCACCATTATTTTATATCATCACACTGTATGATCCTGCCATATTAAATTCTATGTAAGTCCTTGAACAAGCCCTTTTGTTTAAATTAATAATGCTATCTCTCTTCAAATGCCTTTCAAGACTCCTTCACTTAAAGTTGTTATATCAGGACTAATTTCAGATTGTTAATTCTTATAGAAAGCCTCTAATTTAATAAGTATAATATTCCAGAATGTACTGCAGAAACTTTCTCCTTCGAAATAATTTGAAAACTCTACTATTTCCTTCCCCAAATTCCCACATAAATGAGTTAATAACTCAGTGGTTATCCCTCAAATAACCCCTTTAATCTAATTATATATGTATTCCATCTTTTTTTTTTTTTTTCTTCTACCCATATCCTCAGCTGGTTCAAAATTAGTGGATAGATAGCAGAGAAATCACACTCAGCAGGTGAAGAGATGGTTCAGCACCAAGGACAGGGACACCCAACTTCCTTGTCCCATTCATATGCTTTTAGTCATGCCATGATTGTGTTCTTTAGGATAAGAGCTCCCCCCTCGTTGCTGAATTTATTTCAGTCATAGCTATCATATTATATTGAAATTATTTTGTTTCTTATTTATAATCTTTACCACACTTAAGGGTACCCTCCTTAGCATCAGTACAATTCCTGGGACTTAGTAGACTCAGTAAATTATACATGAACTAATAAATGAATCAATGACTCAATAAATAAACAAACACATTTCAGGAAAATAAACAGTAAAGTCTTAGGACACACTTAGAAAAAAAACAAGTATAAAGGGATTCAAAAGTCATATATTTGTTATTAGTCCTTCAGACATCAGTTCTCAACCCTTGCTGTTCATCAGAATGATCTGTAGAGATTGTTAAAAATGCAAAATCCGAGTTTCCTCAGAAAGGTAGAATATGAATCTTGAGAGTGGGTATGTTGCTTATGTAAGGGAGTGGGGGACAGGTGATATCTAAGGTCATAAAATAATTATTCTATATATAGCTTTAAGAGTTGAAGTTTTAAAAACCCTGGTGAGAGCTTCCTATGAAAAAAAGATGGTGGTTTTCTTTGATACATATTCTAGAAAAAGCTAATAAGGCTATTTGAAATTTTCTTATAGGACTTTAGGGAGATGTCATAGAATTTCCTGCATGAGGGGAGAATCTTAAATATAATTTTAGATGATGCAAATCTCAAGTTACTAATGATAATCAGAATGTTTCAGTAACATCTCAATACTTGAGTTTGCTTCACATACAGTAATCCTGTCTTCCCATTGCAAATCTCTTGGTGTCTCTCTCCGACCCACAACTTTGGGAAAAATCAGGTTTTAGTTCTTGCTTAAGCCAACATGTACTATATAGTTGCTCCATATTTCTGAATCCATCTCGTGTCTACAAGCCAGATTTAGCAAAACTGGAATCATAACGAAGCAGAAGTGGGCAGGGATAAAGGAGATGGCAGGGAGGAAACAGAGTCAGAAAGGAAACAAGTCGCCACTGCTTACTTCGAATGGCTTTGCACACCGGTACAGCTGATAGACTTGTTCAGTGTCCTAAACTGGGACATTCATGGAGACATAGACTCCTGATTAAAAATTTTTTTGGAAGCCAGGAAAGAATCTAAGCAAATGGCTCCAGAAAAGGTTTTGATAAATTCTGACTAAGCAAACAAAGGCTTGGAGCAGGGATCCTGGGTTCTCTTTTCCTTTTCTAGAAAATTCTCCTCATCCTAGTGTTAAGTGATTCAACCTTGGAGCTGTAACTCTTCTATTCCTTTTCCTTTTTGTGCCTATTTGGAATTTGATAAAATATGGTGTAGCAGTAAAGGCAGCTGGCAACTATTATCCACAGTTGGGAATACACATTAATCAGATTGAGAGGGCAGGGCAGGGTTAACTTCCTCCATTTTGCATAATTATGTCACTATGTAACTGGACCCTAGCCCTCACCCACCCAATCAGGGTCAGCCAAAGCAGTGACCTCACCACCCCTTTAAATCTATTGTTCTAGAGAAACAGGCCTCTTCTTCCTCTACCTTGCCACTGCGTTGGTATGGTGGAGGGGAGGGGGAGGGAGGGATGGTGTGTGAGCGGGGCTAGCCTGTAATAAAACGACTCTTCTGCTTTTTCATTGGACTCAACTCCCTGGTGGTCTTTGGGGATCATGAAATCTGGGCATAACAAGGTAAGATAGCAATTAGAGAGAGAGAAAAAAATCACATAAATATTATTTCAGAATCCATTAAAATTCAGAATGTCCAAGCTTGCTTAAGTAAACAATAGAAGCTATTTAGAACAAAATAATGTCTTAGGATTTAAAAATATCTTTAGAAGATGGAGGTTGCAAACTTGAGAGAATGCTTTCTGAATTTTCCCAAATACATTTGTGTGCAAGGAAACTTTATGCCACCAGGCCTCCGAGGTAGTAATGATACAGGGTTTTTGGACTGGAATACTCAATGTTCCCCTGGGAAGGGTGGCTTCCCAGGATTCTTTGTTCCTGGGAGTTGAAGAATGAAATCATGTACAGAAGATGATATAGCAAAGGTGGAAATTTATTGAAGAACAAGTACAGACTCCCATGTGGGGAAGGGGAAAGAATCTCACAGCACAGTCTTCCATGTACAGAGGGGGAAAGAGTCCCACAGAATTCCTTCTTCCGTGGTTTATAAAGGCTGCAGTTCCTGTGTCCTGATATCTCTTCTGATTGGTTAATATTCCCTTTGATTTGGTCACCATAGCAATTCCTGAGCTCAAAGGTCACACCTCACATGGAGACTTGTGAGGCCCTCCTTCTTTATTTTGTAAATATAGATCTTTGGCTATTCCCAGTTTCCTTATCTTATGGAAATGTAACTTCTTCCTGCTTCATTGTTTTATGGAAATGTAACCTTGGTGGCTCTGTGGCCCTGTATTTCTTCCATGGACACCTTTAATTTTAAAAATTCCCTAAACCTGCCTTTTTCATCTCTAAAAATTCCTATTTCATTACACATTCCCAGCTTTTCCCAGATGAAGTGTGGCAAACACAGGCAAGGCCTTCTCTCAGGGGAGTTTTCAGTCTGATGTTCCTACAACATACTTTTGCCTAAGTTCCTCCTTTAATTGTTTGATCTTAAAATAAGTGTGTCATGTTTCATTTCATCCCAATTTTGACAGATTTGAAAATACATTTTGTTCATGTATGAGTTGCCTGTATGATGAAATGTATTTAACATACATGTTTAGTGTAATCAAGACCCTTTTAATCTACTGATTGAGAAGTATATTTCAGTTAACTGGGTTTCTATAGAAGCAGAATAAGCATTGGCCCATTTTATTAAAGGCAAGAAAATGAATTTACCACCAATGCTTTATTTTGTTTAGTAGGTGGATTAAAGGATGGCTTTATCTTTTTCAGATAATTCATAAACAATTGGGGGACCAATTATGCTACAGGTCATCTTTACTCACAATAATTTACAGCAGCAAATAACATTCCTGACCCTTGTGAGTTCTGCATGGTTCTGATCCAGCCTTCAAGCAGGGCAGAGTGGAGGTGCTGAAGGCTCTCTCCCAAGACCAGCCTGGCTCTGCTGTGGCTGCAGAAGCTTCCAGGAGAAACCTTCCACCCTAATTAAGTGCATATTTGTCTCCCACCCTCCAGACCACTCCCTTTTCTCATAGCTGCTTCCAGAACAATAACTCTTTTAGAGGGGTTTTTTTTTGGTGTTTTTTTTTTAATATATTTTATTGATTTTTTACAGAGAGGGAGAGAGAGGAATAGACAGTTAGAAACACATTGATGAGAGAGAATCATTGATCATCTGCCTCTTGCACACCCCCTACTGGGGATGTGCCCACAACCAAGGTACATGCCCTTGACCAGAATCGAACCCGGGGCCCTTCAGTCTGCAGGCCAACGCTCTATCCACTGAGCCAAACCGCTTTTGGCAACCCTTTTAGGTTTGATTCTCTTCACATGTGTTAGCCGACAATGTGCATTTAGTTCTCTTTCTGACCAGAGCTCCTTGATGGGCGCCCAGCCGCTGTGCAATCTCTCCTTGAGGACTGCTCCAGGGGAGCCTCCCATGCCGATCACACTCTACACAAGCCCCAGAATGCCTTTCTCCCTCTATTCCTTCTATAAAGTGTCCTTGAAGATCCTGCTTTCTCTGACCTCCTAAGGAGGCATCCTAGTCCCGTCTCTTCTGCCATCCTGGGAACTTCCTGAAACCTGAGACTGATCTTTTATCTTTGTTGGCCTGCAGCTAACACATCACAAAGACTCAATCTCTAGGCTGATTTACTCTTTTTTGTTTGTTTTGTTACTCCTCCTCACCCCAAGGATATTTTTTTCTTTGGTCTTTAGAGAGAGTGGAAAAGAGGGGGTGAGGTAGAGGGAAACATCTATATGAGAGAGACACATCCATTGGCTGTCCTTGCATGCACCCTGAACCTGGATCTGGAATGGAGACTGCAACTGAGGTATGTGCCCTTGGCTGGAAGGGAACATGGGGCCTTTCAGTCCATGGGCTGATGCTCTAACTCCTGAGCAAATCTGCCAGGGCTATGCTGCCTTACTCTTTCAGTGGCAAGGCCATGACTCTGGGAAGGCAGGTGGCTGGAGAAGTAGAGTTATGAGCACAGGAAATATCCTATATAATAAAAGCCTAATATGATAAGTGTCTGGTCATCCAGTCGGCCATTCAACCAATCAAAGCATAATATCTACAATAATAAAAGGGTAATATGCTAATTAGACCAGGATACCTGGAGACCAGTTGTCCTTTCGGACAAAATCACTGTGGCAGGGCCAAAGCAGAGGGGGGTAGGGGTGAGCAGGGTGGCAGAAGGGCAGTTGGGAGGGTGACCAGGCCAGCTGGCAGGGGGGATTTTAAGGGGTAGCCAGGCCAGCAGGGGGGTTAGTGAGGGAAGACCAAATGACTGAACAGCAGGCTGCATGGGGCAACCAGGCTAGCAAAGGGGCAATTGGGGGGTGACCAGGCTAACAGGGGGACAATTGGGGGGCAAATAGGCCAGCAGGCAGAGGTAGTTAGGGGTGATCCGGCTGGCATGGTCGGGGAGGCAATTAGGGGCAATCAGTCAGGCAGGGAGGTGTGCCTAATCCAAGGGATCATGCCTAAACCGGCAGTTGGACATCCCCTGAGGGGTCCCGGATTGTAGAGGGTACAGGCTTGGCTAAGGGACCCCCCACCCCCATGCACAAATTTCATGCACTGGGCCTCTAGTGTTAATGATATATTAAGGCAGCTTAACTACTCTATAATGTGCATTGACCACCAGGGGACAGATGCTCCAACTGGTAGATTAGCTTGATGCTGGGGTCTGACAGATAGGGACGTATATATGTCATTAGGGGCTCCTATGGTTTCCCCATTTCTAAAGCAAACTGTGTTATTTAACCTCAGAAGGGAATGATTAAAGTCTTTTTCATTCTGTCTTAGAGGAATCCCTCCATTGGGTACAGGAAGATGAGTTATTTATAGTTCCTGTGTCAGACAGAACTTAGCGCTGTTCTTAGCTGGCAGGGATATTCCAGTGTGCTGCTGTGAAGGGCCCTGGGAAAGGCAGGGAGAGCAGTTTCCTCCAGCCTGTGGGAGAGTGAATGAAGGCAGAATGGGATTCTTCCTAAGTGCCCGTCTCATGGTATGGAGTGTGGATATGCAGCTTGTTGGCACTGTTCCCTCCGTGCCAAGGCCTTCCATAACCCCCATCAATCAACTCAAAGATAGTTGCAGTGACATCTGTCAACCGGGGGTCCTCTGCTCAGGTGGCTGTTGCTCACCAGCTAATAGGTGATTATCTAGTCTGCCCTAGTGGGACTCAATCTTAATAGAATCTAATATTGTCCTTATAAATGCATTTACCAGAATAAACCTGCTCCCAGTGTGCTCAAGCAGAAGTTGGTGTTTTGTTTAAGCAACAAACCAACAAACAAAACCCCTTAAATTTATATGAAAAGATACCCAGAGCAGCAATCACATTCCTAGTGAGGGTGTGGATAGGTTGACTCTTAAGACTCAGCCCTGGGAGGTGATTCTAACACCAGGAAGGTAGGGCAGTCACAGGACAGAGCAGGGAAAAGAAGGGAATTGTCTCTGCTATTGCCAAGGGCCTTAGAGGGGTTTTCTCATCGGACCCTTACAAACCTCTGTAATAAGTACCACTAAGCCAAGTTGGCCAACAAGGAAACATTCAGGACTGTAGAGAAGAGACAATATATTATGAAGTAGGAATTTTGTCATTAGTTCAGGAATTATTGAAAGGCTTCTGACATTACACAATGGCTGCCTCAGGCTGAAGGTGAGCATCTAGGGAAAGGGATTATTAGGCCAGGCCTTTGCCCCTTCTTCCCTTTCCCATTTCCACATGGAGTCTCACTGAATGTTACTATAGCTGTTGGATGAATAGTGTCACTGGGTTGGGATCCTTTATGCATTGAATTTATTCCTAAACTAAATCAGCTCTTATAATAATAATAAAATATTATAGCTCCTAATGATGGGAGCAGAGAGAATCAGTCAATGTTAGAATTCAATTTCCCACACAGAGCTAATTTTAGACAGTTAATTCTCAATAGATCTTTTACCTCAAATCCCATCCATCCTTCTAAAACAGTGATGTGAGCAAATGCTTTGTTTTCGCCACTTTAAAAAGAAGAAATTCTTCCTTTACCTCTTGGCTGCTTAGTAAGATTTGGACCCACCTGCTCTTTCCTGAACAGAGGCCAGCCTGGGCTCAGCCAACTGTGGAGATGCCCAATGATGCTCCCTCTTGAATGTGTCTCCTGTCTCCACAGGACAGAGGAAATGTATGCACCCTTAGGCAACAATTTAAACAAAAAACAATATAAAGAAAATTCCTATTAAAAATATTTTTTTACTGATTTCAGAAAGGAAGGAAGAGGGAGAGAGAAACATCAGTGATAAGAGAGAATCATTGATCGGCTGCCTCCTGCATGCCCCCTACTGGGGATCTAGCCTGAAACCTTGGCATATGCCCTTGAATGGAATTGAACTCTAGACTCTTCAGTCCACAGGACAACGCACGATCCACTGAGGAAAAACAGCTAGGACAAGAAAATTTCTCTTTACTCTCCTGATCTCCACAATCATAAAACAGACTTTTAAGTAAATACAGAAAAAGCAAAAGCTTTAGCAACAAGATTTCCTTTTGACTGTCTAAACTCTAAATTGAAAGAAATTTTGAGCTCTCCTCTGGTCAAGTTTGCATAATAGAATTTTCTTGGAATTTTCAAAGTAATCAAGTTTAAATAAATTGAAATTTCTCTGGAAAGTCCTGTTCTTGTCAACTGTAATACACTTTTAATTAGTTTTCCTGAGCCAGAAGCCTCAGTGCCGACACTCAAATAGAAACCACAAATATTTTCTCCAAAAGTGGGGAGCAAGAAGAGAAGGGTCTGTGCAGCCATTTAGGCTGTGGTTTGTTTGTGTTTATCCAGCACGTGCTTCCAGGCCAGGACTAAGGGCGGCAGGTGTTGGGAAGGGATGACCCTCAATTTAGAGCATTTAGTGTGTCATTGCTACTTGCTTTTCGAGACGTTGGAAACTCTTTATTGGCTTGGGGGGAAGAGGGGGATGCCAAGTCACTCTTCTTTCTTGGGATAATTCATACCCGGGCTTTCTATGGGGAGGGGCTGCGGTCACATGCTCTCTGGGTTCAGCCCAATCTTGTCTAGATGAGTTAGGGGGGATGCAAGGCTTGCGTCTGAGGCCTGGCTCTTCCAGGCATCGGCCCAGAGTACAAGTAAAACTACCACATGCTGAGCATCCACTATGTGGCAGGCATTGGGTTTTCTTCTCCTTTCAACCTTCACCATCACCCTTGTGTAAGTGCTGTATGTGTCCTCACTTACCAGATGAGCTCACGGAGGTTCAGAGAGGTGAAGTGATTTGTCGAGGGTCACAGAGCAGATAAATAGCAGAGCTGGCACCTGAGGCCAGGCAGTCTGACTCCTGCAGCTGCTCCAGTAGCTGCCTCATGGGAAGGATGAAAACGTGGGCCCACGGATCCTACTTCTCCTGGCAGGAGCTTCGGTTTCCAGGCCACCAAACCCAGTTCTTCAGGATACCTCCTCCCCATGGCATTAGAGCACCCATAGCATAGACTAATCTGATTTGTATTTATTTGGCCACACAAGTCCCTGGCAAGGCATATCAGAATATACTTTACCACTTCCCTTCCCATGGCTTTCTAGTATTTAAGGTTAAAACTTTCTAGTTTTTAAGGTTAAAATTTCCCACCTCAATAGCCCATGTGTATACAGGGTTGTATTGCGGCCGGATCCACATGTGTCCCAGCTGCCCTGAAAAGCCTGTGGGCCTCAGTGGGTCTCCCGGGCCACAGGCCAGGCATTTGTTATAGAATCAGGGAAAGGAGAACACAACACTCACTGAATATTTGATACGATTATAGACATTTTATTATTACAGTTTTAGTTGTGATAATGGTATTGAGGCCTTTTTTATTTAAGGAATCTTCTTTTACAGATTCATATAAAAACAATTTGGGGTGGGGAGGATATGAAATGGGGGAATAAATGAAATGAGATTCAGGCCCTGAGTCAGCAAATGTTGAAGCTGTGGGGCGGGGGGGGGGGGGGGGGGGGAAGTCCTTCATGGGAAGGAATCTATTGCACTGTTTTCTCCACTTATGTATGTACACAAAACTTTCCATAATAAAATATTATTTACAAAGGTTGGATCCTAGGAAAGAGAAACCAGAGTGGTAAGCAATGTGCTTCGGACGCTACAGTGGGAGCAACTGCAGAGGTGAGAGTTCTTTTTCCCAACCAAGACCCAGAGACAGGCTGAGCACCCTGACAGGTGAAGAGCCTTTTATTCAGGCAACTCACTAAAGCTGAGCTCCCCAGTGTGGCAAAGTCAGAAATAACGATACAAAGCCGGAGCTGTGTCCACATTCACACATTTATTTGGGTTTAGAGAGACGACACAGATAAAATACTTAGATCATACACAAGTTTACATTTGGTAAGAACAGGTTACCACATGTTTACATTTTGTCTTTTTTTTTTTTTTCTTTTAGTAACAGAATAATGCCGGAGAGATGGCAACATCTTGCAGAAACACCACTTGGGAACACTATTTGGCACACGTAGCTAATAAATACACAGTGTTTGCACTTAGCATTTGAAAACAGGACGGCACATGCAAGGTGATCTCTACTTTTAGGGTCCTGCACTCCCTGTCCTGCCTTATATTTACACCTGACACCTGTGCTTTCTTTGTCCTTATTCTAAGGAGTAGGACCTACTCCAAACCCCAGGAGGGATGGCAGCATGTGATATTCTATATTGGCTTCTTCTGTTCTCAGAGATAAAGTAGCACTCACCTTGCTTTCTGTGAAATCACAATTGTCAAAGGAGGTTCTCAGTGGGGTGCTTAGCTGAGGGCATGTTCTGTATTAGAGCTGATGTGGAGGGCGTACAGTTCAGCAGAGAGGGGAAGAGAGAGAGATTACCGGAACAGTGCAAATGCAGTTCTCAGAATATCGATACAACTAGCACACAGAAAAAAAGACATATCAATAATATATTGTACAAGCTTTTACAGCAACACATGTTGGTTTGCAGCACTGTAAAGTTCATATCTAAAGCACACAACCACGATCTGAGGTGACAAGACAGTACTATCAATACAATAAAGACAACACAGATACATACACAACTGATTCCTTTTCTTCCCTCACAGCCTTGTGATAATACATGGATTCAATCCACTTCATATGTCTCAGATTAAGACAATACCACACTTGTTTCAAGTATTTAAAAATAATAAACACAATATTGCTGTATAAATGAAAATGGTCATGTTCATTCTGATCAAGGCTATAACCAAACTTTTCTAAAATTTGTAAAGAATGGTTCCGCCTAAGCCTTTGGCACTGGGAATTTTGGCTAATGTTCAAAACAACCTCCCTCCTTCCCTCACTCCCACCTGAGTGGGTGACAGACCTATTTTAAAGAATATTTATTAAACTGCCGGGACCTATTAGTTTTCTATTTACCTCCTTCCCTGGGCTATGGCCGGTAGGGGTTTCACTTCCCCAGCAAACTTGGAGAAGGACCTAGAAGGAGCAAGGGGTGGGGAAAGCCGCCTGTTGGTAAAAGTGGTTTCTGGTCCATAGAGAAAGGAGAAATGTTTCTAAATTTGTGTCTGCAGCCTCACATATGAGTCCACAGTCCCCTCTGCCAGCACTCAGCATCTGAGAATCAGCAGGCTCAGAACTTTCTGTGGGACCTCTTGTTTGCTCATGTCTCTCCATCACATTTGCAGGGGCAGAGGATGCTTTCAAATATTGTTTTGATTTCTAAGGACCTTAATCTTTGCATAATCTGGGCACTTTGGGTCTTGATGGGAGATAGAGAAAAGAAGTTCTTAAGGTGCTGTCTCAAAATCTCAGATGAGGAGCTATTTTCACAAGGACAAAAAATAACTACCCATGGAGATGAAATTAATTATTTGGGATCCCAATGATGGGGCACGTAAGCAGGGGAGACTTTCGTGGGTAGAGATGGTTGGAAATGAAACTAAGCAATTACTCGGGTGGTAAAGGACTCTGGACAGTAGACTAACACCATCTTTCTCAAGCAGACATCCCTTTGCCCATTGTTGGCTTTTATTTCCTGGGCTCACCACATTCTGGAGTGTGCTTTGTTCTTCTTCACCCAGGCTGATTAGACTTTATTTTTCTCGAATCCAAATGACCTAATAAAATATTATGATTTGGAAAGATGCCATGAGAACTAGCATCAACCTTCTGTTTAAAATAGGATGAACTGGAAAGTAGAATAGAGACCATTACCCTAATTTAGTCTAAGATGAAGCTTGGCTTGTTATGATCACTGAGCAGATCTGCAAAAAAGTCAACTGGGTGGAAAACATTTTTAAATGGGAAGGGAATCTTATTGTTTATCTGATTAATTATAGTAAGGGACTTGCAGTATTATTTTGTATTTGTTTTATAATACTGACTTTAAAGATGTGATAAGCCATAACATGAATACAAAGAAGGCCATCATACCTTTCTTAAGAATTTTGTGGGCCTATGTTTCAAAATAACTGCTAAGTGTTTTATTGTCCCTCCATGAAAAGAAAAAAAAAAAATCTGGCTTAGTTTTTATATCTGCCCCCTGCATATAACCCATATAAAATAAAAATCTATATGTTACAAAATAGGATTTCTTTTTAATATATATATTTTACTTTTGTAAAATTATATGTATTTAAATACATTTGAAATGTGGCTATAGGTAAATTAGAATTTTTTCCTAATACTATGAAAAAGGCAAGAGTTTTTATTGTCAACATACATTTTATATTTACTTTATCCTTTTTACTGCACCCCAAAGAACCTTTTATGATTCAGGGGCAATTTGGCACTATTCAATCCTACTACTGTTAAGTGAAAATAACATTTGTTTTGCATACTCTATTAAAAGTAAGGGAAGTACTTATAAGAATTTTAAGCTTTTCTTTAATGATTAGAACACAGCCTTTGACGCTAATTATTAGAGAGGTATTCTAACTTAAGAAAGGTTTTTTAAAAGAGCGATGTTGTTGTTGTTTTTCACTGTACTTCTACTTTGACACCACAATATAGAAATAGATTTACTTTGGAACAGACTACAAATACATTCACACAAGTTGTGATAACTTAGTTGTCTACCTAGAGAATTGAAACAACTTAGTGAGTTAGTTTATTATAAATCTTGTCCGAGGCGTTCTATTTCTTCAATCAGGAAATCGATGTCTTGGTGAGTGGCTGCAGGATTTGAAATGACCATTCGGAAGAAATTGACCTTGTCTCCCAAGGGCTGGTAGCTGACCATTGTAGTCCCGTACTCCATCATTCTGGCTTTAATCACCGGAGCCACCTGTGTGAGAGACCGGACCAACATGGTGACTGTTTCTCCTGGGGGCTCTCCCCTGGGTCAAATAATCTGCTATTAGGTAGCATTTTCAGCTTTTAACTAAACAATTAGAACTATATTTGTTTTTCCTGGAAGGAATTGCCTCCAAGCTTCCTTGGGATTGGAGGCCTGGAGCACCTGTATATTTAGATCTTAAAGGTGATCAGAGGAATAATAAATGGTAGTGAAAGGATTTTAGAGATAGGAGAGGTGGGTTTTAGGGAAGTTGTGTCCATGGGAGAGGAATGCATATGTGACAGGCAGAGACAGCTTTAAGCTGCCAGATTACTTATAAGAATGTAACAAGATAATGGGAAGAAGAAGGGGTGGGGGGCACCAGGTGAGCTTTGAAATGATGAAACTGATAACATGCAGGAATAAGGGGCAGGGTAGCGGGGTGGCCAATTGGGAAAACATGGGGGACATAAAATAAGGAAGTGTCCAATTAAGTGACAGGAAGAGACAAAGAACATTCCAGCATTTATAAACATATAAACAAAGAGACTCATAGGACTAGGTTTTTCCCATTTTAGAGAGAGCAAGGCTTTCCCATTTTGGGGATCCCTTCCCTTTAAAGTTCCCCTTTGGTGGCCCCGCCCCAGGGGGAGCCTATATATGTTTAAAATAAACTTCCAGAACCAAGATGGTGGCATAGGTAAAAGCCTGTACCCACTGCCTTCCACAACCACATCAAAATTACAACTAAAACACAGAACAACTATCATCCAGAACTGTGGAAAAGCTAGCTGGGTTGAAGTACTACAATAGAGAGGTAAAGAAGAAAGCACACTGAGACTGGTAGGAAGTGTGGAGGCACGGAACAGGCTGGTCTGGCACCCAGGTGTGCTGCTTTTTTAATCAGGAGGGAGATTGCCTCTGCAGAGGCCACCTGAGGAGCAAGGGGCCCACGCCCCACACCAGATCCCCAGCCCAGAGATCCAGGCCTGGGGAAAGAAGTCCCTATGGGCTGTAAGAACTACGGACTGTAAAAACTTGTGCGGATTGGGGATGAGCGACACACAGGCTGCTGGATACCCAGCTGCTCCTCTTAAAAGGCTAGCACCATGAACTGAATTTACAAGCTCACACTTCCTCTGAGCTCCAGTGCTGGGAGAGGCTCTGGGGGATCCAGACACAAATGGGGAGAAACTGGATTGTCTGGCACTGGGGCAGTAACTCAGAGTTGGCTTTCTTCCAGATAGAGGTGCTCATAGTGGTCATTGTTCCTGTGCTGGCACCTCCCCAGGACAAAGCTGACTGGCAGCCATTTCTGTTTGCTTCACCCTGGTGATTCTGTGAAACCCCACCCTATTCAATTTACAACCTCACCCAAGCTGTGGGCTTTTGCATATGAAGCTGTGGCTGGGTCAGAGAGCCCCAAACCTATCAATAAAAGGTCCAAAAACCAGTACCAGCACCTGTCTGCCTTGGTTTACAGCTGGGTCTCATCTGGGCACTTCCAAACCCAATACAAAGTGGAGGAATCTGCATATCTCTCTGTAGCTCCAGCTGGATGGCCCCAGGAAGTGGCTGACTTTGCACCTCCCTGGAGACCCAAGAGCCAGTGTACCAGTGGTCAGTGTGAGACCATACCAGATTACAACTCTTCACATCCATAAGTGACACACTCAAGGGGCAGACTCAGTGAGCACTAAAGCCCCATTGAAGCAAGACCTGCTCCATAAGGGTGTCTCTTGCACAGCATCTCTCCCATTGTAGTTGCAGCTGGTCCCCACAGCCAACTGGCCTGGAGATCAATTCCTCCCAGTGACACCAAAAGCAATCAAGGCTCAACTACAAAAAACTAAGCACTCAGCCCACAAAGGGGTGCACCGAGTGTCTACCTCAGGTGATTGGGGAAGCTGAGCTACTGTGCCCTATAGGACATCTACTACACAAAGCCACTCTGTCAACTCAAGGAGACTTAGCAGCTACCCAATACATAGAAACAAACACAGGAAAGCAGCCAAGAAATGTGTCACAAATGAAAGAAATGGAAGAAAGTAAAATGCTGGATGTAGAGTTCAAACCACAGTTATAAGGTTACTCAAGAATTGTCTAGAAACCACCGAGGAACTTAGTGATACTTTCAAGAATCTTAGTGCAAATGCAAAAAAAAAAAAAAAAAAAAAAAAGGAAAAGGACCAATCAGAAATTAAGCATACATTGACTGAAATAAAGAATAATATACAGGTATTTACCAATAGATTAGAGGATCCCAAGAATCAAATCAATGATTTGAAATATGAGAAAGTATAAAACATCCAACCACGTATCAGTAGGCTATTAAGTAATTGCTACCTTTTTCTTGACTTTCTAGTCAGTATTTTGGGAGAATGAGAAGAATCTGGTGTTGGTCCAAGGCTAAATAGTTTAGCAGTACAACATTTGAGAGAGGGTATCCCTCCCCCTCAATAAATGTAGAAATACTGGAAATAAGACATTGTTCAGAGAATGTTTTCCAAGAGGTAAGCCTCACTATCAAGTGATGTATGAAAATCAGAAGACTTTTGAGACTCAACAGCAATTTTTTTTTATTGAGACCCTAAAGCTTCCTAGTTCATTTTCACTCACCTTTTGCATTTCCTTAATTTATAAGATATTTTGAAATATGTTCCTTAATAATGATGAAGAATCTGCTGAGGCAAAAGGCTGAACCCATAAGGACTTAACATAGAAGTCACCCACAGCTGAGGTTTTTCCACATGTATACCAGTCTTATGACTACAGTGCCAGCTGTCCTCTATTGTGTATGAAATTAAAGTCAAACTCTTCACTCAGTATAAAGGCCTGTCATCCAGTTCTGAGGACTTATCTTTTAGTGCTCACCAAAATAAACCTTCAACTCTGACACGAGCTATCTATGTAATACCCTTGGAGTGTACTATACATATTTTTATTCCTTCATACTTGTTCTGTCACACTTGATCTCTTTGCTTAAAATCTCTTTTTGTCTTATAGTTCACATTGAACACACAATCCAAGGCAACACCACAGTTCTACAACTGCTATGAACACCTTCCTGGTTTCTCTAGTCCACTAACATCTCTCTCTTTTAATTCATCACTATATGATCCTTACCTATAGGTTATGACTATATTCTAATTTCCATTTGTCCTCTTATGAGAAAATACATTTTATCTCTCTACTTCACTGGCAAGCACAGTGCCTTCCACTTCTTTTGTTTACCGTGATACTGGGTGCCTATTGAGGAGTCCCTTATTGACTATGAAGGCATACATTTAAATTATGTCTAACTGTATTTATGGTCTGCCCAACGATATGTTATCACCAGAGCCTATAAATATAACATCTGATCTTTTAAATGTATTGCTGAAACATGTAACCAGGAATAGTAGGTGATAGAAACACTGTAGACTCATTCAGATATACATAGACAACAACTCAGTTAAAAAATGGGGATCATTTATATGAAATGAAGGATAGTTAGATTCCAATTGAATACTGCTAGGAACATAATCACTTTTCAAAGCCAACACATAAATAATCATTGGTTTACAATGAGATTTTCATCTTCAAAGTACTCAATGCACAAAATCAACATAGTTCCCATCAGACAAGTGAATTTTTAGAAACTGGAGATATAAAAAAATTTTTCCTCCCACCTTCTAAATTCATCTAGATGATTAATAATCAAATTTGATATACACAGTTTTCTGGAGAAAATCTCCAAACATTATTTTACAGGTGCCATAAGCATGAGAACCATGGACAAATTGGACAGTTAAGGGCTTTTATGCCATCTTGAGCTAAGGAAAAGAGGAGGTGAGTTGTGATTTGGGACAGGAAGGAAATTTTCATGGAGATGAAAAAGCAAAAGTTTGGTAAATAAATGTTTTCTGCGCCATATTTAACAATAAGATACAGAGAAGACTTTGATCAAAGGGACCATGCTAGGTTCTTTCCTGTCGATTGCACTTAGTTTATATTAAACTATAGTTATCTGTGATAATATTTCCCTTCCTGAAGCATGTTCTCTATCTAAATTCCTTTAGGCAGGTAAAGGGGGATGGTCAAAGGTTATTTCTGAATTGTTTGTTTCTTAGTAACCAGCTTAAAATAATTAATATCTCAAAAGACATATGTTGGGATGGCAAACACTGCTATTCTTCATTACTAAAGACAAACTGCACCTTCACCTTCATTTTACCTTCACTTCCTAAACCTAATTTCCTCATCTAAAAATGTGGAGGATGGTTCCAGCACTGAGTTTTTTGATTCAATATAACAAATTCTTAAGTCCCTTTCTTATTCTAGGGGGAGGAAATATAAAGAGGGATATTTCTGTTGGGTTGATCCTTCTTTCAACTCAAAGGATTAAAACTATCCAGAGCATTGGCCTCATCCAAGGGAATCCTATATAATAAAAGACTAGGTGGCATCACACTCTCTCGCCATTCTCTTGCCTGATGTCATCACAAGATGGCCGCCACAAGATGGCCAGTAGGGGAGGGCAGTAGGGCCAGTAGGGGAGGGCAGTTGGGGTTGATAGGCCTACAGGAGAGGGAAGTTGGGGCACTCAGGTTGGCAGGGGAGCAGGTAAGGGTCGATTAGGCTGTCAGGCAGAAGCAGGGAAAATCAGGCAGGCAGACAAGCAGGCAGGTGAGCGGTTAGGAGCCAGCAGTCCCAGATTGTGAGAGGGATGTACCCGAGGGGTCCAAGATTGGAGAGGGTTCAGGCCGGGCTAAGGGACACCCTCTGCCCTGTGCACAAATTTCATGCACTGGACCTCTAGTAAATATAAATAATAATTTAATATTTCAAGTCTGGGATTAAGTTCTGAAAATGGATTGCCTAGAATATTCTAGCCTAAGGACATGAAATTTACCACTTTGTTCTAGGAGGCAGAGCAAGTCAATGTGCTCCTGGGAAGAGAATGAGCAGGGGTGGGTGGGGGCCAATGGGGAGATAAGGACACATATGTAATACCTTAATCAATAAATAAAATAAAATAAAATAACACTACTAAATATATATGTAAAATATAAAATAAAATGTGCATTATCATTTTAACTAATTTCAAAATTTCTTGTCTATACAAAGAATTGAATGATTGTTTACGTATTTTGCTTAAATATTTTTAAATCTAAAAACGAAAGGGTTCTATTTTGCATGTTGGGACTTCTATAAAAGAAAAGAGCAAGATCCCATAAAAGCATAATGTCATGGGAATGAAAAAGAAAAAAAAAATTATGATTGAAAAAAAAAAGGAATTCCAAATCCATGTATCTGCAGGAACTTAAAAAAAAATCACATAAGTGTTCCTTAGTTTTACCTGTGCAACAATTACGTTTGCTCTTTAGAACTGATAAAACAATAACCATATTTAGTGAATTAAACCCTGATTTAGTTTGCACAGGAAAAACATATAGGAATGAAACTAATTATTAAGAACCACCACCTCTAACTTTTCAGATAAATGCAAATCAAAAGCTAAAAGATTAATGGTAACAGCCATCCTCCCAGATTTTGGCATTAAGTAAGATTGAGTCCAGTTCCTGAAGCTAGCTGGGATGGCAGAAATCACAGCTGTTTAAATACATGTGACTTTTAGTTGTTTCCAGAAAATGCTGATGAACTAAAATTAGCAGAAACATGGAACATCTATTTCATTACATAATCACTAATTTGCAAGTTAAGAAGGAAAATAAAATCCTGATTATTCTGATGACTATATAGAGCTTTCACTTATCTCTCGGATGTGTGTGTAACATTTTTGGGTTTGCTGAATTAAGGAAGTCAGTTAAAAAATAGAGGACTGCATGTTGAAGAATTCACTAAGGGCCTAATCAGCAAGAGTTCTTTGGAGCCACCTTAAAAGTTTTAGGGTATTATTTTCTCCATTGTGCCATTAGGTTTTCCAACCCTTTAGAAAACAATAACCAGAGGACTCTTTCATAATTTGAATACACATTTTTCTTACCTCCTAAAAGAGCTCAGATTAAAGCATCACAAAATGTATGTTTTCACTGCGTATTACAAAACCTTTTTGTTTTTAAATCTTAGAAGTGTGAGTGAAAATTTTGAAAAATGAAATAGCAGAATAATGATAAATAAGACATTCTATAATGCTTAAGTCTCCCCATTACATTTAATATCAGAAGAGTCACAACAAATATAAGGTCAAATACTTCTTTACAAATTTACTCTTAATTCTATAGTTGACCTTTTGAAAATATGCTAATCAGTATCTATACTAATAAAAGCCCTCACGTGATCACAAGATGGCTGCCCCATTTCCTCACAAGATGGCCTTCACAAGATGGCCACCACAAAATGGCTGGCAGGGGAGGGTAGTTGGGAGACCAGTTCTGTAGGGAAGAGCAGTTGGGTACTATCAGGTCTGTAGGGGAGGGCAGTTGGGAGTGATCGGTCCACCAGGGGAGGACAGTTGGGGGCAATGAGGCTGGTAGGGGAGCAGTTAGGGGCAATCAGGCTGGCAGGCAGAAGTGGTTAGGGGCAATCAGGCAGGCAGGCAGGTGAATAGTTAAGAGTCAGCAGTCTCGGATTGTGAGAGGAATGTCCTAGGGGTCCCAGATTGGAGAGGGTGCAGGTTCAGCTGAGGGCCATCCCCTACACATGAATAATAAGCACTAGCCACAAATTGAGCACCTGATATGTGGCTAGTAAAATTCTGGTTAAAATTATTTTTAATTGATTTCAATTTGAAAAGCCACATATGGCTATTACTACTACATTGGACTGTGCAGATGATTTACTCTGCCTCAGCTCTTTTCTTTCTAGGATCATGTGTGTGTAACAATTTTACTGGACCCTAAACATTATAGGTTAAGTGCTTTGTACTTAGTGAAAAACTTTTCTAAAATTCTGAAAAAATTATTGACATAAAAGAAATTTAACCTTGATATTTGTGGTTCTATTTTGATTTCCAATTCTGAATTGCTGAATTCTCTCTATTAGAGTTAGGAAAATGGAGTCAAAGGTTAGGGGAAAATTAGGAGAATTCATTTTGCTATACCAGGAGACTTTCAAATTTAATTTATCTACAGCATAAAAGTAACTTATTAATATTCTAATGGCTGTTCTCAAGAAATAATTTCCTTTCCATTATAGTTCATGTGATGTGCTAAATCTAAGAGGTATTTGAAGAAAGTTGTATTTAACTGGGGAACTCAGAGTTGACTTATGCTCAGAAAATGATGAAAAATTCTTTTTGTTTTGTATTCCCAGCTTGATCCATCCTTCAGCCCAGCAATAATTGGTCAGTTTAACAAATGGAATCAGCCAAACTACTCTATGTATTTTCTGCCTGGTCACAGAATTAAAGGAGCGAAAGCCAATGAAAATGGAAATATCTAATTTCTAACTAACTTATCAAATGAAATTAGTTATTGTTAAGATAATATATACCATGGATAAGCCACCATAGAAGTTCCAGAAAAAAAAATGAATTCTTTCTTCTCAAACAGTAGCAGATCATTTTTTATTTTTTTCAAGAACCTATAATTTTCTCCAATATAACCATCCTTACTCCATTATGCCCTTGGCTTAATTTCCTGCAATGAACCAACTTCTCTAAACTTGCAAACATAGCTACCATCCCTTCCACCCCAGACACACATACACACCCATGCTCTAGAAGCTTTTTTCATTCTTCCTCTAAGTCAGTGGTCAGTGGTCGGCTCTTTGGCCCCTTGAGTGTGGCTCTTCCACAAAACACCACATGCAGGCATGCACATACAGTGCGATTGAAACTTCATGGTCCATGCACAGAAGTTGGCTTTCGGCTCTCAAAAGAAATTTCAATTGTTGTACTCTTGATATTTGGCTCTGTTGATTAATGAGTTTGCTGACCACTGCTCTAAGTCACTGCCTCTTCAGCCTGGGTTTTACATTGAAATCACCTGGAGAACTTTTAGAACTATCCCCAAGCCCATTCAAAACAAATTGGATGAAAATCTTGGGGTAAGAGTTGGTCACCAGTATTTTATAAAGCTTGGGAACAAACACTAATGTGTAGCCAGGGATGTGAACCAAAGGTCTAACTGGAAGTTGTGATTTAAGAACCTCAACTATGTGTAAGTTGTCTTCTGTCTGGGTCTCTAAGGGGAGGTATTAACATTTATAAGCTTTTCTGGAGGTTTTAAATGCCACATAAAACCCTGTTCTTTATTTACTCAGAAGAAAATAAGGTGTTCCCCACATGACCTCACTCATTGGTGGATGATAAAGATCATTATAAACTGATGAACCAAGAGACAGATATAGAGAAAGTAAAACAACAGGCAGACTGTCAAATTACAGTGAGGAGGGGAGGAAGATCTGGGGGAGATAATAGATCAACCGAAGGACTTGTATACATGCATATAAGTACAACCAATGGACATAAAACTCTGGGGAGGGAGGGGATGTGTGGGAAGAAGGGAGGGGGGCAAAAAAAAAATCAATAAAATATGTAAAAATAAATAAATAAATAAATAAATAAATAAGAAAGTCAACTGTAAATGAAAAATAAATAAATAAATAAAAGCCCATTTAATCTAAAAATAAATAAATAAATAAATAAATAAATAAATAAAATGCATCACATTTTTTGAAGATCAAAAAAAAAAAAAAGAAAAAAAAGAAAATAAGGTGTTCCAGAAGGTCATTGAGGCAGCCCAGCCGCCTTAGTGGGGATGGGTGAGAGGGGGGTGCCTCCTCTGTTCTGGACAGTGACTGGAGGACGTCTCTCCTTTGTGGACAATAGAAAACTAACCAACTAATCAACCACGCAAACAGCCAGCCAACCAGCCAACCCATCCACCTTAAAGATCCAAATATACAGGCTCATCCCTAGTTTCCCATTTCTCCAACACTTTGGGAGATGGATCCCTGCATTTATCCCCCCCGCAAGGCTCTCTTTGGTAGGCATAATAACCCATATTTCACTTGTGTGAAGTGATGGGAGCAGAACATGATAAGAGAAAATGGGTTTACTGGCCACAGTATAGTTTATAGCATGCTCTGAGGTCAGACTTGGGTGTGATTTTGAAAAAGTGACTTTTTCTCCCTGTGTTTCAGGTTCCCCATCAATGGAGCAGAGAGACAACAAAGCTTCCCAAAGTGGCTATGAGAGAGACATGATGTCATGCTAGATCAAGTTGAGCTTGGGACACACCACACACTACCTAGTGGTCCTTATTACTGCTCCATGCTCTGTTACCTTCTGGGAGTCACCACAGCTCCAACGGCCCCACAGGGCAGCCTTGACCTTGACAGCTCAGGAGGATCAGCAGCCACTTTATTTCCCAATTATTTCTGGTGCCCGAAGTCTCTTCTGTGCTTGTAACTGAGCACCTATTTCACTTGGCACGTCAGTCAATGCCAGTAAGTACAATTGTAAAAGTCTGGATATACCAGCATTGCATGCCTTGGCTCCACAGGAGCCCACAGAGGGGTGAGGGTCCATGCACCAAGTTAAGGATGGATTTCTCCTACAGACCTATGAATATCTCATGAAAGTATACATGGAAAAGCCCTAATGTATCACCAACGGCTGTATCAGAGAAGCTTGTATCACTTACTTTTGAAAGACGGCTCATTCTCTCTTCATTGTCTTCCAGGACACGCAAACTTGGAGGAACATACCAGAAGCAGACATTTGTATGCTGAGGCTACATAGAGGAAAATAAGATTCACACTCAGCACAAACTGGCAATTTTGAAAATCCCAAGGACGTTTCTAACCTACTTATTCTGCAGCTTCTAAATACAATTTCTACTTTTAAATCCGTAATCACCTTTGAAGTGCCTGACGTTCACAACATTATTCAGTTACTTTTAATTTTTTTATTAATATCTTTTTATTGTTGATAGTGTTAAAGATATCTCCCATTGCCATTATTTTGGGGGGAGTATGATTTTTACTCCAACTTAGAAGAGCTACACCCTCATCCCTGCTTCTCCTTTGTAATGATCCACTTACCTGGATAGTACATTATTGACATTAAAAAAATATATCAAGCACAAGAATGGCAATTAACTAAACATTTTGATATTATAAAAATCAGAAGACATACCTTTCCATCAAACACCATTTCATATCCTTCTCGGTTTTTTATGATATTGTATAAATACTCTGCCAGCTCCAAGCACTTGTCAATATGTGCTTCAAACCCAGCAGTTCCCTGAGTGAGAGAAGAAGAGACTTAGGGAGGCCGAGAAAAGTGGTGAACACCCAGACTGAGCACCCAGGCTGAGCTATGGGACAAGTGATCCCTGGAGACAGATGGTCTTCCTGCCACCTCTGTTTCTTCCCTAACAGAAGAGAGTGTTTCAGGAAGCTTTTCTGGCAATTCTTTCTCCTTTACTGTTCTCCCCCTCAGGTGTTTTTGTTCCCTTTCCTTCTGGCATTACTGTTCTCCATGGAGACTCCTTTTCTTCTCATGACCTCCATTCCCCAGGCAATTATTTTGATTACTCAAGGGGAAAATTTGTGTCTGCATTCATAGGGGTAATTATGGAAGTCATTAATGACAGGAGGGCTGGGCTCTTCGCTTCCAGTGGATAAGAAGCATCATTAGAGACCACCCCCACCCTCACACCAGAGGCTGCTTAGGCCCTGCCCATCATGTAAATTTGTCATTTCCAGACCCCGCTTTTGTTTACCAAATGTACCCCATCATAGAACAAACAGGAACAGTCTCAGTGAATATTTGAATAAATGAATCTTTAGGGGTATGCAGATAGATGCTTTGCTAGCCTGTCAGGCTGCAAAGCTTATTCGATTTCTCCTCTGGGGATCAATGGCTGATGTGTGTGTGATGGGCCAATGAGGTCACAGAAGCCTTCCAGCTTTCAGCTCCGGAGCCCAGGGTCTGGACTTAGGAAAAACAGCCCAGCTGCCTCGGACCAGGACTGTTTAACTGAAGTCAGCCCACATTGTTTTTTTAAAATGGCTTGCCTTCGATGCTTGTGGCGTGCTGATGGAAAGCTTAGAAAAGCAGCTCATGCTCATTCCAGGAGCTCTTAGAACTGGCCCACCAATGACTAATCCAATATGGAAACTAGAGTGAGCAATTGTAATGGAGACAAGATGAGCCCACTTTCCTGTTTACACACAATCCTGTCATTCTAGCCAAAAGAGGGACCCAGCACATGCAGTGACATTTAGTGTATGACACATATTTAAGAATAAGCTGCAGTTAAAAAATCTTATAGGTTTAGCAATCTATTTCCCTGGAGATTGCTGCCCGAGCTGATGGATTTAAGGAAGCTGAGTGGTTCCTGATGAGCCCAAGGAAGGACTGGGCTGACATTTGCATGCTCACACTAACACCCACACCGTCTGCTCCATGAGTCGGTGGGTGTCAAAGAAATTAGGAGTGGTCTAAACTGACCTAGAAGTTTGGGTCCACTTGGTATGGACCCTAGGTAGGAGGAGGAGGGGTTAGTTGTTCTTTAAATGAGATTCTTTGGACCAGGCTAGAGCTGAATTTAAATTTGCACACACCTGATCCAGGATATGGCAGGACCAGCATGACTCTGATCCTGTCCAGTGTATGACCTTGGCTAATCTCTCTGGTCATGTGGGAATAGCGGTGCCTGTGTGATTTCCCACACAGAGCATAACAAGAAACACGCATGCTCTGAAAGTGAGTTTGATTGTGTTGCAAAGGGAATGGAAGTCCTCAGCCATTTGCCAATCTACTTGTTATCCACATTGAAATTAAGGAGGCCAATCACAGAAAACTCAGTGATTGAGTATCAACCTATGAACTGGTTTGACTCCTGGTCAGGGGACAGGCCAGGGCTGCAGGCTTGATCCACAGTGTGGGGCGAGCAGGAGGCAGCCAATCAATGATTCTCTCTCATCATTGATGTTTCTTTTTCTTTTTTAAAAAAACATATTTTATTTATTTTTTATAGAGAGGAAGGGGGAAGGACAGAGAGCCAGAAACATCGATGAGAGAGAAACATTGACCAGCTGCCTCCTGCACACCCTGACCAATGTACATGCCCTTGACCAGAATCAAACCCGGGACCTTTTAGTCCACAGACCAATGCTCTATCCTCTGAGCCAAACCGGTTTTGGCTCATTATTGATGTTTCTATCTCTCATTCCCTCTCCCTTCCTCTCTGAAATCAATAAAAATATATTTATATAAAAAAATGAAACCTGCCAATTGGCATAAATATACAGACACAGAGATTTACTATGAAGACTCATTAGTTACATATTAAACCATCCCTGCAGGTCAAAAAAGGGGGACAAATTTTAAACACTTTTTCTATCACCAAGTTTTCATCACTTGAAGAAATCTGTCAAGAAGGAAAATAATCATCAGACAAAATGAAAGTTCTACTCAATTATAATAAAGTTGAGGGCAGGCACAGTGTCCTTGTTAAACACAGGTACCATGAAGCAGTCTAGAGCACCTCCCAGCATCCTACATCAGGAGGCTTTTTAAAAAATAAATTTGGTCTAATCAAGTAATCTTGGACCTAATGTGATGGCTGTCATCAGTGCACTTCGTACCATTAGTCATTAAGAGATTAAGGAATAGTAATTTATACATAGGATGCTATCTTTCAAGTAGTTTATCTTGGGAGAAAATGTGGATTCACTTGAAACATTGCATTCTTCAGGCGTTTCAAATAACAGAGGGTTTAATGATTATTGATTTTTCCGATTGTATCCTCATTCCTCAGAGCAAGAGGGCATGTCAGAGAGAAGATCTTGGCTCACTCTTTCCTGAATTTTCTCCGGAGAAATGACCTCCCCTTTCCTGGCTGGCATTACTAGATGTTTATGATGTTTGAAGGCAATTATCCTCACTTGTGATCCAGAGTGTAGGACTACACTTTTTATTTTAATAATTATTATCAATTCGCTTTGCAAAAAATGCAGCTTTTTTTTTTCTTCTGGAAGCCAGATTTCTATTTAGATGTCTAGATGCTTAGGGTCTTACACAAGGAATTAAGAGACCATGTGTTCATAAGTTATGTGGCTGCTGGGATTGTTCTTTTTCCTCTTTTCCCTCCCCCTCTCCTGGTGCCTTCATTTCAGCACTTTAGAAACTGGATCCTTTGCCTTCATTTCAGGCTTCATTTATTCCTGCTGTTTAATTCACACCTGATGTCCTCCGAGTTATTTCTCTAAGCACCAAGCGGCTGCACCATGCTGGTGAGGAAGCTTCAGATGGGAGAGGAGCAGCAGGAACTGATGAAGCATGAGAGAAATATTTTTGTATAAACGTGGCTGATGATCATCATCTTAATAAAAATGCCACAGAAAAGGAGACCAAAAGGATGGTACTGAACAATATTTAGAGATCAAGCTTACCTCAACTTAACTGGCTGATATTTTGTAATTCCCACCAACTGATGAAATGAAAATCCCATTCCTTTTGAAAGCTTGAGAATACACCAATAATTCATATTCTTTATTTATTTGTTTTTCTCAAAGGAAAGTGTCATTGCCAACTGAATGTGTCCTTGTCAGCTTTCACCTTTCAAAAGAGGAAAAGGTTCCCTGCCCACCTCACCCATCACACTACCTTAATGGGATAAAAACTAACCTGGGGCCTCATTCTAGGCAGCTACTTAATACTTAGCAACTCACAGAGAACATTCAGCTGGGGTGAACAGTATAATGGAGGTTTGCCTGCAGAGCAAGCTATCCAGCCATCCCAGGAGATCACCTGAGTGTTATTTCTGCATGAAGCTTCTTTCTATTTCACCTGCCTTTTTTCCCCAGGATGAATTTAAAGAAGAGCCTATAAAAATCATGATGGACTATATTGTTTGACTTTCAAGCTCCCTCTTTTTCTTGTTAACCATCCTCCTCTCTTAAATGCTTACGGCAATTCATTTTACTTTGAAAATTTTATAAACAAGCATAAGGGACTCGTGGGTTTGGAGATGGCTCAGACCTCTTTACACAATTCCAAGGAAAAGTCCGTTCTGTGGTCTAATCCTGGCATGTCTCACCCCCACAGACCTAGTTATCTGGCTGTTCCTATGGGATTGAACCTGTCTCATGTTTGTATTGGGACCTTTCCCTTCCATATAGAACATCAGGGCGTAACGACTCCCGACTTCCTTCCTATTGCTTCCTTTCCCATTTCCTTTGTCAAGTTTTCCTCATGTACTCTTTTAGCAGTTGGGCTTTTCTAGCATGTCCAGCTGGCTCTAGGTATTGCCTCCTGTGGGAAATAAATGAGACCAGATGTGAAGTCACTGATTTGTGACATTTAAGTTAAGAGTCTGGTCAAAATGAAAAAAAAAAAATCAGGCTTTCCAGCCACTTACACTTAAACATTCACAATGTCCTTAGAAGGCTACAGTTAGGTCCAACCAGTACTGCAAACCATTAGATACAGAGTTTGTGTTTCTGAGAGAGGAGTCATTATCCACAGTTAAGTTCTGAAATCAACCAAAAAAAAATCATACAAAGGAGAAACCGTTCTTCTGTAGTTTTTAAAAAAGATTATAACTAGAGGTTACCCCTTTGAAATGTCAAAAATAAGTGATCATGATGTGTTTTTCCTTTTCCTTTTTTGTTTTCCAAGCATATACTTTTAGATTCAGTTAATGTGCACTGTCATCAATCAATGGGTAAAAGCCAAGAGTTGGGATAAAACAACAAAACACTTCTTAAATATCAGATTTGTGACACATAAAGCAACATAGATTTGTTTTCTAGATAAATGAACATTCAGAGCAAACTGGATTAAAAGAAAAATATATATAATGGATTTTATTATATTCTTACCCATCGTAGAATGCAGATATGTAGATATAGTTTTAAAAAACTTAATCTTCTTGGACAGTATGGCAAAGTGATTGATTATCAACCCATGAGTCAGGAGGTTATGGATCAGGGCACCTGCCTGGGTTGCGGGTTCAATTTCCAGTGTGGAGTACAGGAAGCAGCCTATCAATGATTCTCTCTCATCATTGATGTTTCTATCTCACTCTCTCTCTCTCTCCCTCTCCCTTCCTCTCTGAAATTAAACAGTATATATATATATATATATATATATATATATATATATATATATATATTTTTTTTTTTTTAAGGAAACTTAATCTTGGGTAAGTACTTTTCAATTTGGAAATCAATTATTAACATATAACCCTAAGATTCAGTTTGTGTTCTTAGTAGACACTCAGCAGATCTACACACGCTCACCTTTGCTCTCCACATCAGCCATAACTTAAAGACATCAACATGGCGTCCGCACTGCAAGGCCTTGTCTCCAGTGTCATAGGACAGGTCGTAGTGTTTATCTTGCTGGAAGAGGTAGGAAGCGTGCATCTGGTTGCAACTCTGCATCAATCCCTAAAAGAGGAAAGAAAACTTAGGAAACTGTATTGACTTTCTCTGTATTCTATTAGATTAACTCTGTGATGGAAATTATTATGAAAAAATAAAAGAGAGATACCTTGACTATCCTAGAGAAAGAAACAGTAAGAATCAAATGGGAAAAAAGTGGGACCAATGACTGGGCAGGATGGGCTTGCTAAGTCAACTCTGTGGGATAAATGGCTCAGGGTCAGATATTATCAGAGTTTAATCAGAGAAGGCATTAAAAAAAATCACAATCAGAGTGTAATGTTCATACTTTGGGAGAACATCCTGATATTCTGTTTTTGTTGCAAGCATAATATTTTGGGAACTCTTTGGTTCTGTAAATTATTATTAGTGTGATTCTTCTATGGTTTCATTCCTATCAGTTCAAGTACTTTATCATTTAGGTGTTAAGGTTGAGTTCTCTTTGGAAATCATAGCTTTTAAGATAGTTCACTGCTATCATTTTTACATGCTGGAATCAAAATAAATAAAGACATTATTACTCTGAGATTTCTTAAATAACCAATATGTCAAATGTTATATCATGTTATCAAGAGTGGTTAGTGTGTCTGTACTGCATTCTCATATTCAGTTTCTATGGGAGTTACATTGGGAAGTCTCACTGTAGATGACCATTAAAGCTCCTTGGGACCATAAGCTTACTGTGGAAAATGGATGGCAAAGTGATTGAACTTTTCCAAAGGACAGTGAATGAATCATGCTCTCTGACTAAGACAGCACTGCCTGTCTCCTCATTAGAAACCCCATCATGTTTCAGTTTGTCATGAGCCACAGGAATCCCTTGACTCTTGCATCATCCACAGCATAACTGATTTTATAGAAGATTTAGCATTTTTTTCTCTTGTGACTCATGACCAGAGAAAAGACAAAAATGTGATCATTTAGTAGAAGTTAGCAGTGAGAACTTTTTTTAAATCATGGTGTATTCTACTCTGTACCAAGCAGTGTTACTAAACCAATTCCCTGAAACCTCAAGAGAAAAAACTAAATCTCTTCCATGTGAGAGTAATTTAAATACAGGCTATATTCTCAGAACCCTTCCTTCCTTCCTTCCTTCCTTCCTTCCTTCCTTCCTTCCTTCCTTCCTTTAAACATCCTTAGTTCTTTCAAACCCTTCTTTTACATGCTTACCAAGTGTTCTCTACTATTTAAGCTCTAAGCTTGATAGGGTCCCATATACCATTTGGCACAAACATAAGCAAATCCCACCAGATGTGTTTTAACCAGAAGACGTGGAGGTCTACCACCTCCCTCATACTGAATCTTCACTCTTTCATCCCATTAATGTTTTGTGAACAGTAATTCTCTTAAACCCATTATTAACCCCACAGATTACAACCTAATGTTTTAGGCTTTTTCTCAAGTAGAACAATTTAGCCACGTGTAACACATGACTGTCTTGTCCAGTCAAATTAAAACCAGACTATCCTAGGGCATAAGAGCAGACCTTACAATCATCCTCATTGACAATTCCCCTTTTTGGATCTAACTCAGTGTTCCAGCCTGTAAAATCGTCGTCCGTGTTCTGATTCTATCACTGCACACATTTACTTTATGAAACCCCATAGATGGGCTGGGCTACCAGTCGGAATGACGTACCTCTTCCCTAACGAGGAGAGCGGAGCACTGCAAAGGGACGCCCATCATCTTGTGTGGATTCCATGTCACAGAGTTGGCCCTAAGGAAAACAAGTTGTGTTAAAAGATGGCATCGCGACAAGCTCAGACTGCTTCCCTGTGCCTAGGCAACAGAGCTTCGGGGTTCTTGGCACTATTTTTCAGATGCTGGGAAGACACTAAGTTTGCAAAAAAACCAGCAGATCTGTATTCTTTTCTCTTTTCCATGGAGGCATTCATTAGACTTCCAAGGTGGACTGAGAGCCCCTTCAAATAACTGGAATCATCCAGTCCATGGCCTCCCTTTTGGCTACCAAGGAGCAGAGCAGCAGGCAAGTAAAGGAGCTGCCATGGTGCTGGTCTCCCCTATCCCTACTCCTTACAGTGGTGGCCTGGAGTTCAGAGCCATGGCTCTTTCCACTGCTGAATTTTGACCTTTTCCCAACCCAGTTTCTCCTCCTTCTGATTCAACTGATGACCAAATTTCTCAAATGTTTCATTTCATACTAGCTTCTAACTTATCCCTGCATCCATTTCTTCTTGAATCCAGAGTTATCCTTTTAGACTGCAAGTGAGACACACTACAGCTCCAACAGCAGCTTTTAATCAATATAATGTTCTTCCATCATCAGTATTAGTGAATCTCAGCTTAGGGATTTATGCTGTTTGAAAAGTCTAAGCCATAGTCCTGTTTCAGATTCCTTTAATAATAAGAATTATTATGATTATTTTAATCTAGATACAGCAATCATGTCTTAACTGACTCTCGGTTTCCATTTTATCCTCCCCCAACTCCATAGTTACCTCTTAGCTGTTTATGGACCTCTCCTCTTTCTAAATTGTTGACAACTTCCTTTTGCCTACAGCCCAAATTCAAATGACAGGGTATGGTTATGATACTCGCATGGCATCTAATGTGTTTGATCTTGTCCTTTCACTTTCTTGTACCCATTTCCATCACACCAGACTATTTTTTTTTTCCTCAGAAAATTTTGCACTCCTGGTCCAACGTCTCTTAATGTGAGTTGTTCTCTTTGAATGACAGCTCCCTTTGCCTCACTTGGCTAAATTTTACTTATTCTTTAAGGCCTGGGTCAAGCCTTTGTATCTTGGACTTCATTTAATTTGTCTCCCTCACTTCAACTTTACTGCTCCAACTGCCTCCTCCTCTGCCAGAAGCTGATTCCAGCATGTCATAAATGCAAGAAGTTTCATCAAAAGGTTGATGGAACTTGAAAATTCAGCAGGGCTGAATCACATGTTATTGCCTGTTGGAAACAGCTGAGGCCATTTCCCCAAACCTAAAAAGGATGCATAAATGATTACTTGCTGCCAGACAGCAGAGGGCATTTCAATCTACATGTTATTGCTTCCTGCTGGCCAAACACCTGAACAGCCAAAGGCAATTTCTCCCAAACCTGATAATCTTACTATATACCAAACCTCACCTTTAGGTATGTATATCTGCTTCATGGCATTTGTGTAAATAAAAAGCTCTGGGTCCAGAGAGACTGGAGAACTTGCTTTTTTTTTTTAGCTAAGTCTCCTCTGGCTCCCCAAAATGCTTTCCAAAATTATGTTTCGTCTCTAGACTCTTTACTAATTTACCACAGCCCTTCTCCAGATTCTTTAATCCTTCTAGACACTGGATAAGACTCCCGGCACTCCTCCAATTCCCAGAAAAAGCAGTTGTCCCTCAGTGAGCTCCTACTGCTCACTTTCTATGCTTATCAGACAAGTGAGTCCCTGTGCACAACTTCTGAGAAGTTGCATATGACTTTGGTATAGAGATTGGCAGAAGGAGGAGAGTAGCAGTACCATCCATGACAGCTGCTGTGAGTGCTGCCCCCCCCCACCCCCCGGGCTGAACAACAGACTTGGGCTCACCCTGTGCCCAGCACCTGAGGTGCAAAATCATTGAGGCAAAACAAGAAGCTGGAAAAGATCTGGCTCATCTATTGGATGAATGGCAGGCTCAGCAGCCAGTCAGAAAGAACACTTACTGCCCTGGGGATCTTATCTGATCAGTGAATAGTCCAGCTCTTCTTCTTGGCCTGAATTGAGGCAAGAAGCATAGGCAGTTCATGGCCAGGTGGATACTACCCCTGGAAAGAGGGCTAAATGACTTCAGGACCAGAATCAAGGAACCTGGGCTCTAAGCAGTAGGTAACAGTGGTTAAGGGAGCCAGCTTGGGAGACAATCTGTATTTGCATATAGGTTCTATCACTTCCTAGCTATGTGATCTTGAGCAAGTTAGTCAATCTCTCTATGCCTAGATTTCCTTGTCTGTAAGTAGAATAATAGTACAGTAAAGTGGTTAGAACTCTCTGACATACCATAAGCACTAAATAAGGTTGGCTTTTGCTATTAATTTCAGTTTTATTAATTATGAGCTTGTAACAGTGGCACATACCATGTTTCCCCAAAAATAAGACATCCTCCGAAAATAAGACCTAGCGCATGGAAAGATAAGACATCTCCTGAAAATAATACCTACTGCAACTTTGGGATAAAAAATTAATATAAGACACTGTCTTATTTCGGGGGAAACAGGGTAGATGCTTCCATTCTATTATATTGGACAGGTATATATCTCTTTCTGAGGAAACTCGGCCATCACTAATGACTCTAATGGAAAATAAAACAGCTGTTCTCTATTGCTCTGGCTGTAGGTATTTATGCAGTGGCCAAATGCGTCTTGGAGGTGCCCAAGTCCACAGCTACCTGTCACTGTCCTGCTCTGTTCCAGAGGGGCTGCCTCATAAAGACAGCAAAAAGCTGAGCAGAGTGATTCAATGATGCAGCCTTAATTTATTGGAGAAATGTTGGCAATTTATAAAAAACACCCTTGGGTTTATTTCAAAATATTCTGCCCTTGGATTCAGACAAGTGGCGTCTGTGATTTTTCACAAGTTTAGAGAACTGAGTCCCCTAGGGCTGTTTTCAGACATAGCCAGGTGCCCTCATTTGCATCTCAACCTCAGCAGACCCTGGCTCCTCTCATCCTTCCAGACCTCATCTTTCTCCTTTAATCTTCTATGCCTTGTACCCTGCTTCATTCTCCTCCCAGACATCCAACTCCCTAACCTGTGAGACTTTGCTTTCATTCTCTTCTTCCTGGTCCCCTGACAGTGCCCCTTGCAGTTATCTTTCCCCACTTCCTGGGTTCAACTGCTTTCTTCCCCAGTCCAAGAAATGTAATGCTTTCTGTGCCTAATAGAGGCTCAAGGATAGAGCCTGACCTTGCTCTGTGGGCGGGAGCACTGGACAGGATTTGCAGACACTCTGCTAGCTTCCTAGGCTCTGCCAGGACTCCATCACATTCTCCAAGCAACTGAACTGAACTTTCTCCAAGAACCCTTTCAAGCCTGCAAGTCCCTGCTCATCATTTTGCTGTACTTCTTTGATTTCTGCCTGATAAAGCTCCCATGCCCACCCCTGTTCAGGAGGACTCTTTTCTTCCTGGTCCCTCCCCACAGCTCACTTGTCTGTGTGTTGGGCCTTTACTTTCTCTGTCTTGGATTTTAATCCATTGTTAATTGTCAGTCTTCCCGGATGGAGTCTCAGCCCCTTGAAGACAGGCTTCCTATCGTATTCATCCTTGTGCTCTCATGGAGCCTAGTACACCATGAGGCTTGTATATGGCGGAGGTTCTGCAACTAGTGAGTTAAATTTCAGAACCTCTGACTCTCGGAGGGAAGTGAGGGCAAAGTTGGTAACAGGGCAGAAGCTGCATCAGAACTTTCAGGTAGGCCAGAAAGCCTTGAGAGCGGACCACAGCAGTGGATTCATGTAAATGCGCAGCAGCCTGCAGGGGGAGGGTTTAAGTCAGTTTACATCCAGCTGGCTTGTCTCAGTGGTTGAGCTTCAACCTAGGAACCAGGAGGTCATGGTTCAGGGCACATTCCGGGGTTGTGGGCTCAATCTCCACTAGAGGGATGTGTGAGAGGCAGCCAATCACTGATTCTCTCTCATCATTGATGTTTCTATTGCTCTTTCCCTCTTCTTTCCTCTCTGAAGTCAATGGAGGTGTATTTTTTTTTAATAGTCTGTTTACAGTGCACAGAAACAGATTTTGGAGCCTCGGGGCTCTTGGCAGCACTCTCAGTGACACCATCTCTAGCCATTTGCACAGTGCCAGCGAGGAAGAGCATTGCTTTCTGAGAATTGGGTTGGTTCTTGTAGGAGATGCCAGTCAGGGCTCTGGAGGTTGTACCATTTTGTTATGAGGACAGCACTCTGGGACCCCTGGGGCCACAAGGAAGACTCTGGGTTTGGGGACAAAAATCAATTATCAATGTCCTCCACTTTAACGTGAGTCCTAATGCTCGGGGAAACATAATACTCCAAGTGAGGCCAATTTCTTTCCTAAATTTGTGCCCATGCACATTAGGCCCAGGGGTTTCCCCAGCTCCTGCAACCTTATACACCGACAAAAGTGTGCTTTGGCTGATGATAAGTCAGCAAGCTGGATCATCTCAGATAAATCGAGGGAACTGAAGGGATTCTGATCAAAGCAAGACACCATGAGTCCATCATTTTTAGGACTTCATGTCTGGCTGCTCCACTGAGTAGAGTTCATTACAATAGCTACAAGAACTGCGGTAGTGACAGAGGACTCTGTTCCATGGCGAGTGTTTTAAGCTTTCCTCTCAAATAACAGTCTTTAGTGCAAAGGTGTGTGGGTGTGTTTTTCCCAGGCTCAGGGGAGGTAATTTAGCAGCTTTTAAGTCATCATCAGCGTAGGATGCTGCATGGCTTTTAGCACTTCGAGTCCCAGGTAGCATTAAAGGTAGAATAACAGATGCTCACTTTTGTGCCGGTCACACAAAGAAACTCAGAAAAGAGAAGGCACTGGGTACAGAACACTTCTGTCAAAATCACATGAATTTAATTCCTGTTCTAATCATTTAAACAGGCACCTCCCCAATTGTTCCCTTTTGTTCATTGCCTCTCCCTGGTTGGTTCATTGCCTCCTCCTTAAGCTTTGGGTTTTGAGCAGATCTTCATGACAAAAGGGATGAGGCCTGTGAGAAGCCCTGAAGGACCAGGAGCAGAGACTAGAAGTGGCTCATTGTAGGAAGGCACAGGCCTGTCCTCATCCACCCACACCCATAGGCACCTACAATCAGAGCAAGGGCAGCAACTCAGGACAGCGACTCTGCTGGTCTATCTGGAGTCTTCCCAGTCTTCTCTTCATTAAGTAGGCAGGGTGCCCCTGACTCTGCCTGGGCAACCCCACTCATCTTTCTACTCCTAGATTCCCTGGGTATTGGTCTGGCCTGACTGCTCTGCAGGACCGGTGCTGAGCCTGTCTCCTCATCCTGGAACAGAAATTGTGCCAAGCTGTCTCAGGGCAGAGCCAGTGGAAAGCTTTTCCTGGGCAGCATCTGGCTATTTGGCAGGGCACGCTGGGGATTTGGCAGCCTCCAATGAATTCAGGCCTGCTCAGTTGCCTGGCGTGTCAGAGCTCACCATGCAGTTGACCTGCAGTGTCATGATGGGAGAACAGGGAACTCTGAGTTACCACTGCATGTGGTTCAGAGCCCAGGGTTAGTTTTTCATTCTATGATTTTTGTTTCCTTTGTGCTGTGGATCTGAATATGCTTTACACTAATCAAATAATACCTCTTTTGTGTTTTATAGCTTTTTCTTAATGATTTACTGTTTAGTTTCTGAATAAAGGTACTTTGCAGCATCCCTTAGAGTTATATCAGAAAAGAAAAAAAATACCATGGGAATAAAAGCATATTCCACTTTAAGCAAAGTGGCCATTGAAACCCAAAGTCATCATAAATTACAAGGTGTTTGTTTGCATTGCTAAATTATTTACTGGCTTCTTTAAAGCAGTGGGTGTTATACTTTATGGAACCCAAAAGCCATAAATATCCCTAGGAAAGTTTAAACAATTTTGATTGTTTGTTCAGAGATTCTAGGAAGGTCATTCCTGATTTCTCTGGTGAACCATGGCCGCAGTTGGGAATCTGTGTGTGAAAAATATTCCCTTTGTGTCATTAGATATGGGCTCTGGTTTCTTTTTGTTGATTACACACAGTGTTTACACATATATGAACACACAAGGCAAGGCACACAAGGACTGCACAGAATGGGCTCACCTGTATACAACCGCTCTTAGAAACCGGGTGTAACTTGTTTTCAACATTTAGCTTTCACACTTAACATTGTGAACAAGAAAAGTGTGTACCTCTCCACGCCGCTCAGTTTCCACTTGTGCTTCTGGGACATCAGCAATCCCCCACCCCAAGCGGCCTGAAAAAGGAAAATCATACAAGGAAAAAGGTGGCAGATTTTCATTGCTTAGATTTCTATAGTTTGGTGTCTTTCAGAACAGTGAGCATCTCCTTGACCCCAGGCCACCTTCTAGCACTAGATTCTCAAAATTTAAATTGGGGGCTATTCTAAGGTCTCAGACTCCATCCCACATTTATATGGGGGTAAGGACCCACATTGGAGCCACCTTCCCTCACTCTGCAAGAGAAAGAGACAGATTCTCCCCACACACCATCACCAGCACTCAGTCCTAGTAAAGCACTTCATCTCAGAGCAAGAAAACCTATTATCTGCACAGTGTAGAGTCAAGAACATGGGCTGGGGACCCTTTAAACATCTTCCTAGTTGCAAGGAAAACTCTTTTGACAATTCTGAATAAATCCAGAGGGAGGATGCGGCTTCACAATCCAACTTCACTGCTGTGTAATTTTGGATAAACTAATTTCTCTGTCAAAAGCGAAACAAACAAACAATCAAAAAAACAAAAAACATACCACCATAAAAGCAAACAGGAGAGATCTGTACCAGTCAATTAATTAGCAATTAGAACATGGCCCTTAAATTTTTTTTCTCAAGTTTTAAGATTTGAATTGGCAGAGTAATCTTTAAAAATAGGATGTCAAGACAAAGATTCATTGGAAGATATTAACCTTCTTTGTGGGTAAAAAATATTCCTGGGATCATTTTGAAGGAAAAAAGCCATCACTGTTAGGGTATAATTGCTCCCCCTGCTTTGTTGTAATTTCAGTTCTTTTATACTTTCAAAATATGACCAATTTTCCAAATGTGTAATCTTTTAAGATTTTTTTGTTTAATTATAGAATGTATAAAAATTAAAGAGAATAAGTAGTAAATTTGATATATTTCAAAAAAAAAAAAGCTAATACAATTGGTTAAAAGACCTCCCAGCTCTGTTGTAATTATAATCCTAAAAGAGAGACCACAGCATCTGCTAGCTTAGGACACACGGACATTGCTATTTTTAAAGGAGTCAGGGTAATTGTCTTCCTGAGTCGGCTAGCAAAGTTTAACAGACTCTCATTTCCGAAACCAGGTCACTGAAGGTACTCAAGTTGTTCAACCTTTTCTCAGTGTCTTCACGTATAAAATGAAGGGGTCTCTGCTAGCCTAATGCACAACCACATTGTGAATCAGGGAAGGAAAAGAAATTTGGTAATTACTATGCAGACTATACCTCTGGAATAATAGAAATTTATCTAGCTTAGCCTTTGAATGTTTCTTGCTCCTAATGAGAGGGGAAAATAATTTGCTCTGAATACTTATCATAAAGCCAGGATGGCCTAAAGTCAGTGCTACTCACCAACATTCTTGCACCAGAATCAGCTTATGCTTCCTTCACTGAGAAAGCCACACAATAATAATAATTTAAAAAGTCAGCTTTATCAAATACTGTGCTTAGGGATATTTTGACACTGACTCCTTATCTCATCCTGGATCATTAACAGTTTGCAGATAGCAGCTAATCTCGAGCCATATTTTGAAAAATACTAGCCTAAATGTAAATCCCTGCAATTTATCCTTCTAAAAATTGACAGTTTTTCATTTGAAAATGTTTTTGTGGGCTTTTGTGTGTGTGTGTGTGTGTGTGTGTGTGTGTGTGTGTGTGTGTGACTAAGCCTAGAGTCAAAATTCTCGAATCTAGTTTATCTTCTTAGCTGATCAAGCTGAGAAATTGGAAATGTGGTGGCAGGTATTTCTTAGCAAGCTGTCAAGTCTGCTTTCTTCCCAGTATATACAAATACTTGATTTGAGTTTTTTGAGCCTTTGGGTTTTCTATATAAATGCAATTCCTATTTATTCATTTGAGCATTCTTGCAAGGCAGTAAGCTCTGCATGTGTGTGCTGTGTATCTGTGTGTGTGTGTGTACAAAGGACATTGTGGTTCAATGGATTAAGAAATGAGTGCTCAGCTCAGGTACTGGCCAAAGAAATAAGAATATTATCATGTTGAGAACATTAAGACATAATCAACCTCAGACTGCTTCCAATGAATTTGTATATTTTTTCAATTGCAAGCTATTTTATCTTTGCAGTTATTAAAAGCTGAACCATTACCATTTGAAAATAAGATCAGAGAGAGAGAGGAGAGAGGGGACATATTTCAACATATTTCATTCCATGAGCACAGGTGAAAATGCATAAGGACATTTTAGTGGCAGGCCTATGGGATACTTACATCCACATGCATCCAGATCTTGTACTTTTTGCAAATGTCAGCGACAGCTAAGAGGGGATCAAATGCTCCATACACGGTGGTCCCAGCTGTGGCACTCACAAGGAAAGGGACAAATCCCTATGCAAATGAGAAAGCCCCAAGACATATAAAACAGCGGTTCAAAGATTCTTTAAAATAGCTGGCAAAAGCAAGGAAACCCTCTTTCATACAGGCGCGTTTTTGGAACCATCAGAAAGGCCATTGAAACCTCAGAGCCTGGTAGGAACAGTGTTCATGCTCAAGGACTGGAGTTCTCCAGGCCATTCCTCCGGAACAGAAGACATTCTGAGTCTCAGAAGAGGCTACACTGGACCCAGAGGGGAATACGCTTTGTGGTGCTCAGTCATTTATACTTTCTAGGGAGGTTTTCTGGCCTTTCTTCCTACCCTTTGATAAATTTCTAGTCTTTCTTGTTCATAAAAGGAAAACAGAATTTAATAAATAAGCAAAAAGGAGAACAATGAGAAGGAACTCCAACTAGCTCATTACTCCTATTTCCAAAATCCTCGGATAACTTATTTGGAGTCTTAGAGAAGAGGATTCGTGTGGAGCTAAACTATAACCCCGGGCTTTTATGAGAGTTACTAGTTCTCTGTCTGGCCCTGGGTAAATGAAAGGGATTGAAATAAGAGATGGCTGCTGAAAGACAGCAGAAGAATGACTGGGTTACTCCACATGCTACAGCATGATGTTACAGAGTTAGTCTGTAGGTGGCAGCAAAGGCCTAATCTGTGATTTACCTTACAAGAAGTTCTAGTACAAGAACAATGGAAACCTTGGGGGAGGAAGGCATATAAATAGAAATAATTATTCCTGAGTTCATAATAATCAAAAGGTGTTACAGCGTTGAACTAGGAGCTGTAGGTTACATTCAGTGGACATTAAATTAAGAGAATTCTAGAAATAAGCTCTCTGGCTTGCGAACTATTCCCGGATGAACATAACTTTCCAGAGCTTTGTGGGAATCTGTAGCAGGTCTCTAGAACTCGTTATTTCTAAAAAAAAGAGTTTTAAATGGTTTCTGAAAAAGAAGGCGTTTGGAGAGCCAGGCATACCAGTATGTGTACAGGCAGAAAAAAATGGCCCCTTTCCAATAACCTCACAGCAGTAACTGACACGCTGCATTAGCATCCTGATATTTTCCACTTCTTGATCTTTCAAAAGTGTCTGCTTGGTGCCAAGCCTCTTCACACAAGAAGACAAATGCTTTGGAAACTCCTACAATATTATGTGGATGTTATTTATTCTGCAATTTAGACCTTTAGAAAGCAGAACCTACAACCCAGAGAAATAAGTAATGAATAGATGCAAAATTCCGTATTCTCATTGAAGCTGGGAGGTTGAGGTGCAGGTGCTCTTTTAAAAAACTAAAACCAAAATGTGTTCTCCACCTGATAGGACTACAAATTTGTACCTTTAGCTTGTTATGAGCTAGATAAAGCTCCCTACAAAAACTTACTTTTTGTTTGGCTTCAATGATCCTTCTTTCAAGGTCAGATGGGATCATTTTTCCCCTGAAAGGAAAAATAGATTACTGTATAGATTTGCTTTGGATAATTTACTTTTTTTTGTCTTTGGCAAGCGGCAACATGAGGGTAAAAATCCAACCCTAAACCATTGATAATAATAATAATCAATTTAAACAACTCTAATCTCTTCAGAAAGAAATGCCTTTCCTCCCTGAATGATGCAAGACGGCAATTTCTGGCAAGTTCCGGGGACTCTCTCCTACTATTGTGCACTCGGCACAGACCCTGCTTTTTAGATCATCCCCTTAATTTGGTTAAAACAAGGATGCTTTGGAGCAAGACATTTGGCAATGGGGGGAGAGTGCAGAAAAAGACTTGTATTTCAAATCTTCTAATGAATGGACCTGCAACTTCACATATAGACAAAACACCAAGACAAGAAAATCCATTCTGAAGCCTTCAAATCAACTATTAAGCCAAAAAGCTAACTAATTACACACTAAGTGCTAAAGTCATGAAGCAGGCCAAGAACTCATAAACTCAAATTTCAAACAGGAATTGGAAGAAAACATCCTTTCATCCCCATAATGCTTCTTTCCTAAAATAAAAACGCAAGTAGTGCTTTGCTTGCTATAAAACCCCACGATTATAACAACTAGAGGAGATGATTTCTCCAAGAAGTCAGATATAGCAAAATGTGTGATCTTAGTCAAGTTTCTTAATTTCTCTGTGTGTATTATTATTACTAACCTTAGAACATAGAGGTAATAATATCACTCATAGAGTTATGAGGATTTAATGAGTTCATAAATGCCAAGTATTTTTAAAGTGCTTGACTTATGGGAAGCATTTAATAAATGTTAGCTTTTGCTGTTGGGATTGTTGTTATATATTGCGACATTCCTATCTAAGGTGTTAGGGGCAGCACAGGCAAAGGGCAGAGGACAGAGTAGGTACAGAGCACCGGAGGAGTGAAACATTATTTCAACCAACACAGCTCTCTTGAATTGCTAGACCGGTTAAACTTTTCACAGCAAGGTCCTTGATTAGGTGTGTGTGTGTGTTTAAGGCAATTTGGAGAAGTAAGTTATGAGGAGGAGGTTTAACAATAAATGGCGGGAGGATGCTGCTAGCATTTAGTGAGCAGCACGAGGGGTATCAGCGTTTGTCACTAGCTCAGTAGCCCATCCACTGCCGTCCCTGTGACTCCAGATATAGCACAAGAACTGGGCTGCTTCCTTACGTCTCCTAGTGTGAGAATGACTTAGGTTTTGCATATTGAAATGTTATTTTATTGTTATTGTGCTACCATTTCTCCACTTAAAAACATAATTTGTGCCTTATATATGAGCAGGTAAGTTATATGTTCTACAGTTTTCATTTCAGGCTAATAAAGGAGGTGTTGCACACAGTTTGAATATAAAGCAGGCATTAAGCCTGAAGGCATTGAGAACCACTGATTTATGCGAAGCTGTTTGCCAAAGAAAAGCATTTAAAAGGCAATTACCTGGTGATGGCTATAGAGAAGTTAACAGCCATTGGTCAGTCAGGGGGGTAGCGAACAAAGGCATTGAATGTGCATTTGGTACAAAGGGTGCACTCCAACTCAGAGCAGCCAAGGGGGAACTTCTGTGCAACGGGGTCAGGAGGAGGGACAGAGGGAGTGCGAAGGTGGGAAGGCATCTCACTCCCTGTGTTTCTCTCTTCACTTCACACTTAGCCTGGGAGCAACCTCAAAGGAGTGATTTTCACCTCTCCTAGACCAGACTGCCAGAACACCTCACTCCAGCCCTGCTATAAGCAAAAGGTTCACCTTTCAGAGGAATTGCAGATATTTATCTTTTATATAAAGTTCTAAGCACATTACATTTACTGTAGTGCCTTTGTAGTGTATGGAAATTGAGAGAATTCTCATACATTGTTTACAAATCCCAAATTTTACCTGGTCTTCTAAAACCAATCACCTGTCTGCCTTGCAAAGTCTGAGGCGGACTAGCTTGACAATAGCTATCTCCTCATCTAATCACTGCTACATGGGTCTGTTAAATTTGGGCAGGAAGGTGTCACAGATTAGGGCACATTAGAATTAGAAGGGGCTCAAACCTGATGCTGGTTTCATTGTCTCCTTTTACAAATGAAAAAACCGGCCAAGAGAGGCAACGTGACTGCCCAAGATCAAAAGCTGGTAAAAGACTGGCTGTCACTAAAAATAAAATGAGCAGCTTCTGGCACAAACTCAAAGGGCCAAACATATAGGAAGCCTATTTGGGAAAATTGGAATCTTTTAGGATAAGATAAACCATTTAAGATAATATTTTAATTTCATGGATTAGAGGTGTCATTCAAGTCTTCCAGGAAAACAGCCATGTACCGTTGTTCCATTTCTGTATCAGTGAGCTGTGGGGCAGCAGGAAGGGGCAGGCAGTCACATGCAATATGCCCTCTTTAGCCAGGGGGATGCATTCATTCCAAGACCTCCAGTGGTAGAACCAAACCCCCTGTATATACTATGCTTCTTACTTATACATACATGCCTATGAGAGAGTTTAATTTATAAATCAGGCACAGTAAGAGATAAACAACTAAAAATAACAGAACAATTAAGTAATATACTGCAATAAAAATTAAGTAAATGTGGTCTCTCCCTACCTTCTCTCTCTCTCTCTCTCTCTCTCTCTCTCTCTCTCTCTCTCTCTCTCTCTCTTCTCTCTCTCTTTCTCTCTCTCTCTCTCTTTCTCTCTCTCTCTCTCTCTCTCTCTCTCTCTCTCTCTCTTCTCTCTCTCTTTCTCTCTCTCTCTCTCTTTCTCTCTCTCTCTCTCTCTCTCTCTCTCTCTCTCTCTGAAAACAGCTTATTGTCTGTAATCACCTTTTCAAGTAAAGAAAGCACTTTATGGCTTCTCTTTGGTATCTGAATTATCAACATTACTACTCTTACACATTGGGGCTGTTATTAAGCAAAAATAAAGGCACTCTGTCTTCCACTCCCATATTTGTTTTATCTACTTCAGAACCCAGAGCCTGGCACACTGCAGGTGGCAGCTCAACATTCGTTGGATGTGTGTAACTAGAAGGCAAAAGTTTAACTCAAGGATGATATTACTATGTTTACTTTATACTTTGACCAGACAGCTAGTGTGGAGGCCTCTGGAGACAAAAAATTTCATATTTCAATTTATTTTAGAATTGGCTGACTTTAGAACAATGGTACTTAAATTTTAGTGCACATAAAAATCACCTGTGTGCCCCTTTATTTATTTTTAATATTTATATTTGTTAATTCTCATCTGAGGATATTTTCCCATTGATTTTTAGAGAGTGTGGAAGGGAGACAGAGACAGAGAGAGAGAGAAAGAGAGAGAGAGAAAGAGAGAGAGAGAGAGAGAGAGAGAGAGAGAGAGAGAGAGAGAGAGAGAGAAAACACATTGATGTAAGAGAGACACATTGACTGTTTGCCTCCCACACACACCCCAACCAGAGGAGAGATGGAGCCTGCAACTGAGGTATGTGCCCCGACCAGAATGGAGCATGGGACCCTTCTGTCCAGGGGCCAACACTCTGTCCTAAACTGGTTTGGGCTGTGTGGGCCTTTAAAATGCAGATTCTTTGCCCCCTGCTGTTAGGGATTTTGATTCAGTCAGTCAGTTATAAGACCCAGGAATTGATAAATCACACAAGTACTTACTGAGCTCTGACCATGTGCTAAACACTGGGGACCAGGGTAAACAGACCAGTTTCTACTCTCCAGGGCTTACATGCCAATAAGGGAGATACATAATAACATAGTTAGTAGACAAACACGCATAAGAATTTGCATTTATAATAAGCACCCAGGGTGATGCTGAAGCAAGTAGACCTAGCTCCAAGAAATAGTTTTAGAAATGGAACACTAACCTGCTAAATAGCTGGATAACATACTAGCCAAGTACTTTCATGTGACCCATGGTTTTGAGCCAGCATGGCTTAGGGCAGCGAGCAGAAGGAGCTCCTCAGTGTGGCCCTATGCGGCCCTGCCTGCTGTGTGCTGTGGGTGAGTACATTGGGCGACGACCAGCAGGCTCTTCTGAGGATTAGGAGCTGTCTGGCCAGTCCTGGCTTTTCCAGCCCCGAATCTCTTGGTGCAGGGAGTTTTGGATGGCAGCTGTTGCATCCTTTGTCTGTTCTGAAAATATTTCTATAGCCAAAAGTTCTTTAATGTTTCCACATACAACCTTTAGGCTCACAGGTGACTGACTCTTTGTAAGGCTGTTCTCTGTTAGTTGTTGGTGTTTAAGAAAGCAACATTGAAGTGATGCCTCTTGAACCAGACTGCTGCTTTGAATGTTGTTTTGCGTTAAATTCCCAATTTGCAGTAGACTTTGAAAATTCACATGATGCTATAGGGTCAGCTAACTGCATATAGTTGCCTGGGGAAAAATCCCACAATGCCAGCAGGAAAAAATCTTCTCCTTGTGAGAAGGGCAAAAAATATGGATTACATCATGTGTAGAGTTTTTTTATTCAGATTCATGGCTCTGAAGGAGAAAGCTACTGATCCTATCTAAAGGAGCATGCTCCTGGAGAGTGTGTACCTCCAAGGCAGGCATTCAAATGGGCATCGGTGACCTGCTCATTGACTTGCTGAACTTGTAGTAATTCTACCAGCTTTTCCTAAGTGAGAAGAGCTTGGATCTGTTCATAGAGACATGAGCGAGCGCAAAGAAGAAAGGATGCGTGAGCCCTTCCTGTTAGAAAGTGACTAATGTCACAATCACTGTTAATAGCAACACAACAGCAGTGATAATGACTTACCAGTTTTAGGAAGAGTCACTGCACTACGCCTTAGATAGGCAGCTGAATGTGACTAAACATTTGAAATGTGGGAACAGAATAACTGGGCTCCTGCTCCAGACCTTGTGCTAATTGTGTGTACTTGAAGCACTTAGTTCTTCCTTGTACTCACCTGCCTCACAAGGTTTACATGAGGATCCAATGGAATAGTAAATGTAAAACACTATAGGGCGCTAAGTATAAAACTCTGGCTAGCATGTTAGATAATCTCATTACTAATAGTAATAGTACTAGCCTTCATGTGCCTTGCAGGATGTCACACAGGTGGTGGGAGGCAGGTGTTTAACTTAAGAGCTGTGTGAAATCATAACCCAAGTTCTTAGCACCATACAACAACTGTCTTTGTGAAGCATTTATGGGGTTTAAGCAAAAATACCTACTACCTTGACTATTCAGGTTGAGTTCTAGAATTGTAATGATATAGGTAACATTTCCACTATGACTGTTTGGAAGCCCCTTAAATTGAGTAGTTCCTTGGTCCCAATTCTTATTGCTATTAGCACTGATTAATAAAATAAGGAAAACATATAACTCCTACTAAAATATATTGCTCTATCAATAAGGGTAAATGTCTGTGTGTGCTAGAAAGTGTGCTGACAATTTCTCGTCACTTCTCCTAGTCCCCAAACTAACATCCCTCTTCTGTGAGAGAAGAAAAGGATTATGATAAATTGCTCAATTTATCATGTAAGAAACCATGCTTAGCTACTGTAAATAACTTTGTGACCAAGAGAAATAAAAACTGCCATTAAAGAACCTTAAAAATTCATGATATGGGTATACAACAGATAAAAATATGAGAGGCATCCTAAATCATCCTCAGAGGAAAATGAATAGCCTGAAATGTTTCTGCAATTAAATAACAAAGAATAAAGGCAACTAAACTGAATATTTAACCCAACAACAATGTAGGCAGAAAAATGAATATTTCAATGAATTAGAAACTATAAATACATTTAAATTCAAAAGATGGAACATTGAAAAGATCAATGAATATACAATTATCTGACTAGTCCAATTAAAGAAAGAGAGAAAATGTAAAATTTGAAATGAGAAAGGAGGTATGGAGATGTATATATATATGGCTAATATGCAAAGTATCTCTTCAGGAGTTTGGGAGACTGGGAGTTCGCTTGCTTGCTATGATCTGTGCTGACCACCAGGGGGAGATGTGTAATGAAGGAAGGCCCTGATTGGCCCTGATTGCTGGCCAGGCCTAGGGACCCTACCTGTGCACGAATTTTGTGCAATGGACCTCTAATGTGTGTATGTGTATGTGTGTGTGTGTGTGTGTGTGTGTGTGTGTGTATTTAATATTATAAGAGAATTCTATGGAGCACCTTAGGCTAATCTTAAAATTTGGGGAAATATATAATTTCCCCCAGGAACATGTAAATTAAAAGAATTGATCCAAGAATATATAGAACATTTGAAAACAAAAACAAAAACAAATAATAAGTGGGAAAATTTTTCCAAAAAATTGTTCCTCAAAATGCCGGGCCCTGATGTTTTGGTAGTGAATATTAACAAGTCTACTATTGGCAGATGATGCCTTTTTAGCTTTTATAGAGAAGACGATGGAAAGCTTTGAATTTATTTCCTGAAATTAGCTAACTGTGAAAGCAAAATCTGTCATATGTAGTCCCCCAAATCTATAGGTAGATACATCTTAGAATATAGCTACAAAAATCTAAAATATAATATTAAAAAACATAATCCAGAAGAAGATGAAGGATTAACATGGCATTAAATAGGATTTGTTGCAAGAATGCAAAGAATGGAATGGAGGTAAGATGATAATTAGTATCTGAAACTACAAGTGAGTAAACTGAAACTAATCTATAAGAAGAAAAATACAGGCAGGCACAAATCAGTCTGCACACTTTTGGGAGGTTCCAGATAAAACTGGAGGCTTGTTTAAGGCCGTTCATCTACTTTTTATTGGAAACCTGACTTAAACCTCAGGCTTGGATCTCTAAAATGCAGGCCTCAGGCTCTTGGACTATGCAGGTGAGTGAATGGCAGAAGAACTATTTTGCAGTTACATCTGGCACATGTACAGTCAGATGGAAGGCAGATACCTACCCACAACAGGTGCTAGCATTCAGTATGCCTGGTCAAACAGAGAGTTTTCCCAGGTCTGTGCTACCAAACTGTTAAAAAAAAATTATGCAGAGAAATATTTTGCTGTTATTGATTCTGACAGTGTTGAAACTGGCTTGAATAACTATGCAGAAAACGTTTTAATTTTAGCAAGATCTCAGCAAACTGACCCTGACAAGTAGGAGTCTGGAATGTCAATAAATAATGTTTTCCGTCCAAACAGGTTTGCTCAGTGATAGAGCGTCGGCCTGCGGACTCAAGGGTCCCAGGTTCAATTCCGGTCAAGGGCATGTGCCTTGGTTGTGGGCAGGTTCCCAGTAGGGGGTGTGCAGGACGCAGCCGATTGATTTTTCTCTCTCATCGATGTTTCTCTCTCTCCCTCTCCCTTCCTCTCTGTAAAAAAATCAATAAAAGTATTTTTAAAAAATAATGTTTTCAAAATAAGTAATGTACAGGAGATGGTGCAGGCTAACAAATATTCAAAGACTCCCTATTGGCACACCCTGATGAATCAGTAGTAATCCATAAAGTGACCATTGTCTTTGATTGCCACACTTAGTGTTTGTGGTGGCTCTGAGGAAAGTGACCCATGAACTAACCAGCTCACAGTACAGCTAGGACCCAATTCTTTTTTTGTGCCCTTTGGTAAAGATCTGTATTTTTCTTCTTTTTTATTTCTGAACATGCTTTATTAGCTAGTCCTGGAAAAGGGAAGAAAATTCTATCCGGTTACAAACCAGACAAAGTAAAAACTGCTACTTCCACTCCAACTTTTGGCGAGATCTCAAATCTGTTAAACAACAGAAAGCAAAGCTCTGTTTCCAATGTAAACCACTCTGCTAGCCAACACTAAGAATTCTGTGGTCTTCTGAAGAAACTCTTCCTCCAATAAAAGATGCATATAAATCCTACATTCTCATGTTCACATACAATTTAAAGATTCAATTTGAACTCACTATTCATCCCATTACACATTTTGAATAAAACCTGTTCAAAACAAAATGAAATAGTTTCTTCACATTTTGTATGCATAGGTGTATATATCAGGTAATAACTGGATGAAAAATCAAGTTTCTATTAACACATGCCATCGATCAACTGTAAAACCTGAGCTATTGCTATGCTATTGTATTTGAGCTATCAGATTCTGACCACTTCCCCTCAGACCTTCTTTTCAGTTCTAACTTCTCTCACATCCATGGCTTAGAGCTCGCCATGACCTCTGCTTGTTTCAAAGTCTGCCTTCTGCACACCAGACTAAATTTTGCAGAGTCTGTTTCTATGTCCACCTTGTCTCCCACTGTGTTCCCAACCAAGACCCCTGCCTGCAGCCAAAAGAAGTAGCTCACAGGGCTCTCTCTTCCATTAGAGGGGAACTTCCTGTTCTTCCAAAATTATCATCTATAGAAGTTTTCTCTCCTCATGCCCTGGCTGAACTTCTGGGAATTCTCTTTTTGGTTAGTGGCCTCATCCAATTCTGAAATATCACTCAATTCTTCTACAAATACTTATTTTCCTCTAGATACTAATTCATATTTTCTTTTCTATCATTAAGCACGTCAATGCATCGTATTTTAAATTCCAATAATTTAAATTTTGCAAATATCAAACCCAATGATACTTGAATAAAAGTTCAGTAATCCCATCACTGGGAATATTCAACTTTTTGCTGACAAGGAAAGGGAACTATTAAATTAAAACTTAGGAAATTAAGGATTCATTTAACTGTTAATGATTTTAACACATTTTCCTCTTTTGAACTTAATAATTAATTTTTACAAAATATAATACTCTTTTTACTTATACTTCCAATAAAATGTAAAGCATGGGAAACAGGCTTTCCATTACCCTATCTTATTTTACCTTTTACAATATACATAATAAAATTAAAATTCTTTTTTATTTTCAACTCTCAGAGAACCTGTTTCAAACAAGTGATTTACTCTAAGAACTGTTTTAACTGAAAACCATGTTTCACTTTAAATAGGTCACCAAACTGAGACCCTTTAATTGCTAATTAGGGGATAGTACTATCTCTCAGGATGTTTTTCTACATGTGGCTATGAGATTGTTAGAAGGTCACAGATTATTCTCATCTTTCACTAGGATATTTGCCTTCAATTGTGAGCTTCTTACTAAGTCAACTATCTGCAGAACAAGATAAAATCTGTCAGCCAGTCACCGATAGACTGATGAGCAGAGTCAGAAAAAGTAACTGTAAGAAGAGAAAGGTCCAGACTCATGTTTAGAGAGCAGGTCCAGGCTCATATTTTGCAAAGTCTGGATGAACTTTATAAAGTTCACTAGGAGAAGCTTTGTCAGTCTCAGGTGATTTCTGAACTGCACGCCTGATTTTCAAGGGGACTTGATAGATAATAAGAATGACGTGGCCACCAGGAGGGTTTGAGCATATTCCCGTGGGAACTGTGGCTGCAGATGACTGCTCAAGGCCTCCTCCTGGTTCCTGGCTCCAAACATGTCAATTTGACTTAATCCATCAAGACCAAGGCTCTCAATCTTAAACTCATGTTATACAGATGGTGTGAATTATTAAAATCAAAGACTGTCTGTAGCTACCAACATATCTTTAATTTTCTTTTCCAAAATGTTCTCATACAATATTGCTAGGAGTAAATTCATGAAACCTGTTGAAAGGCAACATGGCTTGATGTGTCACTTTCCTAATGAATGTTCAGAGTTTAGGTAAGCCATTATACAATGAGAAAACCATAGATGGAGAAGCCCTGGGCACATAAGAATATTCGCTGAAGGATGTAAAGGTTGTTTACAAGAGCAATACCAGAAATAGGGAAATAAACAGCAGGGGACTAATATTCTGTGCTTTCTCTGTTCTAGCTGTCACTTTTAGCATTTTACATTTGTCAGTGCATGCAATCTGCACAACAACCCTCTGAAGCAGGTGCCATTTCTTTCTCCTTTCTTTAGCTGAGGAAACGCATGTGTCCCGGCTACTGCTGGAGCGAAGATTTATTTAAACAGTGTACTATCATATTTCCCAGAGCCAAACCTCAAAAATTATGTAAAGTGTGTTGTATTTATAATAATGTAGAAATATATTTATGTTATCATGTTTAGTTAGAAAAAGAAACATGATCACAAATGTAAATATTATTCAAAAGAGGGGGGGGAGAATAAACCTCTATGCTTAAAAAGAGACTCAAAGGTTTAGACAGCAATGTAGTATGGTCTTTGGGTGGGAGAATTATGATTTTCCCCTGCTATTTTCTACAAAAAAAAAAGTGAGCATAAATTGCTTTTTAAATGTTTCCCTCTGTTACTCCCATTTCCCTCTACTTCCTTCCTCCTTGCTTCGTTTCATAAAGGCACCACAAGATTTTTCTTCTAGTCCTTATTTCTCCCACCTTTTACTTCATATGATTTTTTTCCTTCTTTCCTTTTCTCTTTCTTCTTTCTCCTGTGTTACTCCATTCCTCCCCTCCTCATCTCACAAGGCCCCTGAGCAGGAGACAAAGCCCCTTGGCCCTCCTGGTGGTGAATGACAGACAGCTTTGGCCTCTGTCCCAGCTGCCCTGTCAGTGGTTTCTTTCCCTGCAACACTTTGCTTTTCCTTCTTCTTCTAGGAGGCCAGCACTTCTCTATGGGGCATGATGCTGCCTCCAGACAGTCAAATGTCCTCAGGTCAGCCTTTTGCTCTCATAAATACCTGGTGGGCAGGCTTTGTGGATTCCTCCCAAGGCTATTTCCGTGGTCACAGCCTGATTTTCACAGTAGAAGCAATATTGGTGCCATAAGGAGAGGAGTCAAGAGCCCCCTCTGTTCTCCCAGATCATCTATCCTTCCACTGGGATTCAATTCGAGAGCACCTACGAAGCCATAGCTGGTTTGGCTCAGTGCATATAATTGGTCTGTGGACTAAAGGGTCCCAGGTTTGATTCCAGTCAAGGGCACGTGCCTAAGTTGTGAGCTCTATCCCCAGTCGGGGGTGTGCAGGAGGCAGCTAATCAATAATTCTCTCTCATCATTGATGTTTCTATCTCTTATTTCCTCTCCCTTCCTCTGTGAAATTATATATATTTATACACACACACACACACACACACACACACACACACACACACACATATATATATATATATATATATATATATATATATATATATTTTTTTTTTTTTTTAGAACTCCTACAAATTAAGCTAAGAAGGAAAAATGACTAGATTGGAGAAAACATGGCCTGTCAAACAATTCTTCCTTGAATTCCAGGCTCATTATTTATAACCTTGATTAAGGAAATGTTTTGTTATTTAAATCTTTATCCCCAGTTAACAAATTTTGTGTCTGTGCCAATTTTCTCCTCAAGTACCTGATAGTGAGGAACACTGGCAGCCTTAAAAGTATAAAGCAGTTCCCTTTTCAGAATGTGTTCACCTCACTCCAGTCCTCTATTATTTCACACCCATCTTACTGCTAGAGTCACTGACCAGTCTCTGCTCTGCCTTGCTCCCTGAGGGAGTTTCACTCATGCCCTTCGCAGACAAAAATGCTTGCAAGTTACCTGGTCTCCAGCCTCATCGAGTTCAAATGCTAAGTTTAGCTTTTTATCCCCAAAAAGAAAAAAATAAAACATCACTGTTTTTTCTCATTGTACAGGTAATGTGCATTCTTTGCAAACAAATTCTGACAATATACAAAGGTGTGAACAAGAACGTGGCAGGCTATTGTAATATTGTCTTCCCGAGGGAGTTATGGCTGTTAATCAGTTTTTGTTTTTGTTGTTGTTGTTGTTTTTTGTTTTTTGTTTTTTGTTTTTTGAGCTTTCAAAATCCCACATGTCCAGAAGGCTGTCCCCTTCCCCTCCTGGAGCCCCATAAGCTCATTGCTACTTCTATGACGTTGCTGGGGGTATTCAATCTTCTGCTCTTGTCCCCCTCCAACCCTTGTTTCCAACTCATCTCCAATTTTTAAAATCCAGCTCAAGCCCTCGCTGCTGCATGAAGACTTTCAACCTTACCAATATATACAATGTGTACTCTGGGCCACACAATTCAACCATATCAATGTCTCTTCTGATGCTACTCCATCTCTCCACTTAGATCATATTCTGTCAGGGCACTGGGATTATGCCTCATCTTTTTCTAGAGCTTATTGGGATGGTGGACAATCATAAATGTGTGTCCCATAAATTCATACCAATAAGTAAGTGGCTACTTTATTTTTATAGGTTCTAAGCTACAGGCCAATGGTAATTTTTTAAAATATATTTTTATTGATTTTATGGAGGAAGGGAGAGGTATAGAGAGATAGAAACATCAATGATGAGAGAGAATCATTGATAGGCTGCCTCCTGCATACCCCCCCACTGGGGATCAATCCTACAACCTAGGCATGTGCCCTTGGCCAGAACTAAACCTGATCCGCAGGAAAGCTCTTATCCACTGAGCCAAACCAGCTAGGGCTAGGCCAATGATAATTTACATGAATATCTTGAAAATGCTATTAAATCTTTCTTTTTCCCTTCCCTCCTCCCTCACACTTATTCACAGAGTGCCTATGGGTGTCAATTAAAACATGGATTCATCTTTGGTTCCAGTATAAAGTTGATGAGTTTCTGAGGCATTATTTATTCCCTACTTGCTAACATGCCCCCACTTCTGTAATTATTCCATCAAGTGCACACCATCCTGGGTGCCTAGAATGATGACATCACCATAAATCAGTGATCAAGTTGTTGGTGTTAATGAATGTCCTTGTGCACCATCTTGGTGCAGATATTTTTATAGATTTAATAAACATTTTGATTCAGTCAAGGGCCATGGAAGGCTCTATAGCATTGAGAGACACCATCCCACGACTCCAGGCAAGAGCCTGTGTGAAAAAGTAAGTGAATGACAGTGGCCAGGATAGAGCCAGGTTTTCTATCCCTATGGTGATCACCTGTTTTCAGCCTAAAAGGCATATATATGTATGGACTTTGAAAATTGATAACCAAAAAGGGTTGCATATTCATGCTCACCTCTCATCACATTTAATTAAAATCACGCTGTCTGTTCCAATGCCCAAGGCTGCAGCTCCCTTCTTGAGAGAAAAATGACTCTGTAAAAAGAGCATATCAGTAATTAGTTGCATATAAAGTAAAAATCCATTCCTTTAGCTATTTTTTTTTTCATTTCTCCTGTTTCTAACTTGTTCCTCCAAAGCCTGGATTGCTGAGAGAAGAAGATATCATTCACTTGGGCTTAAAAAATTGTGGTGAAATCTAGATAACATAAAATCTACCATCTTCACCATTTAGAAATGCACAATTCAGTGGCCTTAAGTACATTAATGTTGTCGTGCACCCAACACTACCATCCTTCTCCAGAACTCTTTCCATCTTGCAAAACTGAAACTCTGGACCCATGAAACAACAGCTTCTCATTCGTCCCTCTCCACAGCCTTGGAGACCACCATTCTACTTTCTGTCTCTATGAACCTGGCTATCCTAGGAACCTCATGTAAGCGGAACCATGCACTATTTACCCTTCGTGAGTGGCTTGTTTCACTGAGCGTAAGGTCTTTACGATTCACCCATGTTGTTGCTTATATCAGAATTCCCTCATTTTCAATGCTGAATCATATTCATTGTATATACACAACACATGTTGTTTTCCATCCATCCGTCCATGGACATTTGAATGGCTACTACCTTTTGTCCTTATGGATAGTGTACATGTAGAAAGCTGTATGAGCATGAGTGTGCAGATATTTTTTTGAGCCTTATTTTTAATTCTTTGGCATATACTCAGAAATGAATTGCTGGATCATATGATAATTCTATTTTTGAGGAATTGTCTCATACAGCTTTCCACATCAGCTGTACCCTTTTCCACTCCCACCAGCACTGCTCCATGGTTCCAGTTTCTACACATCCTGTCAACAATTATTTTGTAGGTTTGTTTGTTTGTTTGTTTGTTTGTTTGTTTGTTTTGAAAATAGTCATTCTAATGGGTGTGGAGTGATACCTCATTATGGATTTGCTTTGCATTTCCCCAATGATTAGTGATACTGAGCATATTTTCATGTGCTTATTGGCCATTTGTACATCTTCTTTGAAGAAATGTCTATAAGCATCAGCCTGAGGACTGAAGGGTCCCAGGTTCGATTCTAGTCAAGGGCATGTACATTGGTTGCGGGCACGTCCCCAGTAGAGGGCGTGGAGGAGGCAGCTGATCGATGACTCTCTCTCATGGATGTTTCTAACTCTCTATCTCTCTCCCTTCCTCTCTGTAAAAAATAAATAATAAATAAATAAATAAATGTCTATAAAGTCCTTTGATCACTCTTGAACAAATGTTTTGTTTGTTTTCTTGTTTGCTAGTTGCTACTATTGTTGAATTCACTTGGACTTTAAGTGAAATACTAAGACCCTGGAAATTGTAAAAGGATCTTCTACTCCAACACACAGTAACCCAAGCCAATTTTATATCTGAGGGGTAAGAACACATCGACTGCCCCCAGCAGCTGTATATGTGTGGTTCCCAAACTTATATTTTGCTACCAAAAGATTATGCTCAAGTTTCTCTCAAAATTCAGTGAAATTATGTGCACTCAAGAAAGAGGAGTGATTGGCTTTAAATTTAGCACTTTTGGTCCCAGAATTGTTGGAGGGGCTATTTGTTGTCCAGGTGACTGCCCAGGGGGTGCTGGGCTCCAGAAGGAAGGAGGCATTGGTTCCTGGCTTGGGCAGAACGCTGCGTAGAAAAGGCCACACTGACAAGGCACTGCCACATCTTTGTGCTCTTGGTTATTGATTCTGGATAGGAAGCTGAATCTTTTTTTTTTTTTAATGGCTGTATCACTGTGCAATGTGGAAAACTGAGAGACTAACCTAAGCCCAGCTGTACTGCATCTGCTCAGCAGCCTCCAACTATTAACTACAGATCATTAAGCTGTCCGAGAGGGGAGCCAATGACTCAATTTACATCTCCAAAGGGCTGCTGGCTGGAATTTTTAAGTTATGGTTCCTGAGTGGGCACTCTTTTCAAAAGCCCACTTTTGACTTATTTGAATTCTTAAACATGCAGCAAAGGAACTGCTATACTTCTAGGGCTGTGTCTCATAAACAAAAGGAAATCACATGTAAAACAGTAGCAAATAATGCAAACCAGTTAACAGGGCACTGAACTGAGGCGTTTTAAAAGCCCAGTGTCCCTGAGAAATAACGAGAAAGGGCCATTAGCCTCATTTTACAACCTCGAAAAGACAAAGTGGACATTTGTTACCAAGATACCTGGAAACTAGGAGAGAAAGCTTAATTGGGTTTGTAGAGATGCATGTCTCCCTCCCTTAAAAAAAAAAAAAAAATAGTGGTCTCTTGCTTATGTAGCAGATCCCTAAGCCATCCAGGAAAGGGCGAAACAGCACTAAGTCTCCCTGCTGGGAGGGCACAGAACAGAGGAAACAGCTGCCCCAGTGAGCAAACACAAGCCTCCAATTAGGCCCCTCAGCAAATGAGCTTGTAAGCACTAAATTGCCAAGTGGCAATTTGGGGGTAAGTAAGAGATCTGATGCACCTGGTCAATGAGAGAAAGTCCTCTCCTCTGGTATTTAATGAGTAAGGGTAAGGATCCTCAAACGAGGAGCAATTAACCAGGATAATTGATCACTGTACCAAATACCACACACTTAAAGACAAACACATGCCCAAATAGAAAGCGTGAAGATGGGGAACAAAGGTGACATGAGGCATGAAAAAGAACACTAGATACCGAAAGCGTTTATATTTCAGGAAAGGGAGCAGGGAAATAGCTAGATGTTGTCCACAAATAGCAAGGGACCCATAAAGAGGAAGAGACTTGAGAGACAAAAAAAAAAAAAAAAAAAAAAAAAAAAAAGACACTGCCTAATGAGGAAGAAACAGTGAAGCCAGCTTAAATGGCCCATCTCTCTATGCTGATGGAGAATCATTTGTAATCCTTAGCACCACATCGTTTAGAACCACTTGTTGAGGAACCAGAACACAACAGCAGACTGGATGCTGAGGAGCCTGGAAACCAAGTGTCTAGAGACATCTCAGAGAATACCTGGTGGTAAGCAGATATAAAGAGGGACATGGGGCACATGCGTGGCCTTTGTGTCTGAAGGGCTATGCCAAAGCACAAGTAAAGGAATAGCTAGGCTGGTCTGGGCAGCTTCAGAAAGCAGAACAAAAATTGGAAGCTATAAGGATTCACAAATGTCCCTCAAATGATCAAGACTGTTACAATAATCAGTTCATCGATGGAATAGCTGCGGAATGAGCTAATGAATAGTCCTCTGACCCCCTGCCTCCCTGATTTTGGGAAAAAATAACATTAGTCCCCCTGTTAGAATCTAGTGCTTATTTAGAACAAAGTCATGTTTCAATTCAAGGGTAATAGATGTTAAAACCTATATGTTTTTAATTTATACTAAATAAAGATTAATTTACTGGTATATTTTAATAAAATAACATTAATCTAAACACAGGGTATATGTTTCAGTTGACATTTAAAATGTGCAAATAAGTATGAGATTTTATAGTTATGAAATAACTGTAAGTGAAAAGTAAGCAGGGTTTGAGTGTGTTGAGATTGTCCAAAAGTGAGAATGTGTGAGGATGAGAGTAGAGTCATGAGCTCCATCATTGTATGCAGCCCTGGTGCAGTAAGTCTTACCTGTCTTTAGAGATGGTGGGAGAGTAAGGAGATGGTGAAAAGTTCTGAAAGAAACCAGGTCAGTCCTTTGAAATGCTTTTTTCTCTTCCTCTTTACAACTTAGATAAGCGGTTTGGAAAGTTGCATTAATTCTTTTAAGCCATTGTTAGTCACATCCAGATACTTATTGTAGCAAATAGTTAATAAATATTTGTTGAATTGGACTACCTCCACTCTCCCCAGTCTTCCCCTTCCTTGGCTTTGACCAAATTATTGTCTCACCTGTCCAGAATGATTTGGATCAACTGTTCAAAAAGACACAGGAGTACTTTCAATAAATTTGGAAAACCCCCTCGGCTCAGCCCTGTCAGATGAGGAGGTGTTTTCTTTGGAGGAGGTAACAATGTACCATCACCTTCACATTAAGAAAAATCTCTTGGTGGAAATTTTATTTTGGAAGGTAGAAAATGTTAAATCAGTTGATGAACTATGGTGTACAAAACTTTGTTGCTGACACTTTTAATCTGGTTTCTACATTAGTAATCAAAGCAGGTACCTCACTGGTCTGTGAGTCAGGAAACTCATTTAATCCTATCTCTGTCTATGTAGCTGACTGCAGCCTCTCCATTTGTAAAATATTGATAATAATCTCTGGTCTGTCTGTTGCACAAGATTGTTATGAGAATCAAATAAACTAATGTAATTGGAAATGTGTTGTAAACAGTCTAATAGTTACCAGATATAAGGTATTATACATTAGAAAAACAGTTCATTTGTCAAAAATAAATCTTTAGAACCAGTTGGTATTTTAGGGTAGGTTTATAATTCAAATGTTATTTCATAATTATGTATGTGGATAGAGACCCAAAAAAGAGAAGGGAGAATTAAATGGTTATTGTATTACTGAATTACCTTTCTTTCCTTAGAAATAAAGAATTAGACTCCAAGTTTGTGATATTAGGAAAATAAGGCATAACAAAATCATTCCCAGACTATATGACCCACGCTTTTTGGGTAAGGTTAATTCAATTTGCATGAAGCTTGAGCCCAACTCATTCAGAAACCAGAGAACACAGGGCAGCTTGTTGGTTAATCAACCTCATTTCAGGTTGTGTAATTGGTACAGAAACCAAAAGAAAAAAAATACCCAATATATCATCTGGGATTTTTGAGACCGAGAATATAGTAACATTTACCAATGTAGGGGTCCAAATCCACTGCAGGGAATCAGTAATTAGAAAATATTGCACCATGTTTTTCTACCTTTGGAAAAGCTGAGAAATGAAAATTAGCTGCTGATATGGGTACTAGGCCTAGAAGAATGAACATTGTCTTCCTCCCCAAGGATGCCCATATCCCAATCCCTGAAACCTGGGAATACGTTACCTTACATGGCAAAAGGGATCTTTCAAATGTGATTAAGTTAAGGGTCTTGAGATGGGAGATTACCTGGGTTATCTGGGTAGACCCAAGTAATCATAAGGGTCTTAACAAGGGAAAGAGTGGACGAGGGAGTCAGAACCAGAGAAGGAGGTGTGGTGACAGGAACAGAAGTCAGAGTGAGCAGAGGACACGGGTGCTCCCCTGGCACCTCCAGAAGGAGCCCAGCCCTGCTCACCCACATTCCATTCTGACCTCCAATGAAGTCATGTTGTCTTAAGCCACTACTTTATGGTAAACATGACTAAAAACAATGGCTAAAGATGATTTGTTAACATAAGTCAGTTTCTTTTGGTTATGAATTGTACTCACTGGCTTCCAGACTGTACTTGCCCTTCATTTCCTTGTTATAACACACACATACAGACACACACACACCTTTCAACATAAAAAGAGAAATTCTGTAGTAGAACTGAGGCCCCACTATGATTTCCTGCTTCTCCTGCCTGACATCTCTTTCAGGAACTTCTGTTTCCCTATTAAACCCTCTCTGCACTCCCCATTTTCCATTTTCTCTACCATCAAAGGGCTACTTGATCTTTGAGGCAGTTGTTTTCAGACGTTGGGCTACTTTGAGGAAAGGTTGTGATGGAGCAGTCTTAGGTATGTGAGAGGAAGCAGGCAGCCTAGCAGAGGTGTTAATTCCATTTACATGAGCAGGAAGGGCAGTTGTTGCAATGCCTTGGTGGCATTAGCTCTTTGAAGGAAGGAATATGAAATACTACTTCCTTGAATTCAAGATGACATCCAGCCTGGTGGTAACTAGGTGTCTGTGCTTGGCTGAGAGATCAGATATGAGAGATCACTATGCCATTTCTCTACAATGATAAAATCTCTGGTTAGGTTAACATTAAAGTGGTTCAAGGTATCATGAGGGTTGGATATCTGGTCAGAATTTTTAAACACAAAGACTGTATCAACAGGTTACTTTGGAGTTATGTAGTTGCAGTAATATCCATAGTCCAAATGAGTTCACAGTCAGTCTGCTTTCTCTCCTCCTACCCTTTCCCAACACACAACATTATTACTAAAAAGTGAAATGTAGGAACTGCAGGTAAAACATCCTGATTTCTCTTTGAGTTTCCCTGAATTTCAAAGAGAAATGCAACCTATTGTACCCACTCAGCTCTTCTCTCCTTTAATTCTTTTCCAAAAAGTATCATTTGGAAAGAGAACTTCTGGGGATAAAGCATTTCTAAATATCATTTTCTAAACCCAGACTTTACAAAATAGAACCTTAAACTTGGAAAGAACAGAAACACGTACATGCTCAGACGTGAAGGCAATGAGCCTTGGAACAGCGGCCATCCCTTTCTCCTTGACTTCTGGGAACATCTTAAAGCGTGCGATCAGCATGGCATACATGTTAGATATGGCGCCACCTAAGGTGCACAGCAACACATAGTTACCCTTTCTAGTCATTATCAACATCATTTCACATGCAAGCCACATTTCCATTTCCAGTGACCCAGAGTTCTCCCTGAATGCAGGAGAAGAACTTCTTATTGGCTATCCTTGAACTGAATACTCAGACTCAGGCACTAGATAAGAGGGTCCAGAGAAGGAGCATTGGGCCCAACCATGGGACGGATGTTCTCCCTCCAAACCCATCTTTGTCTCTATGAGGAACTGCAATTGATTCCACTCTTTGAAGCAGCATTAAAGAACTAAGAAATTGTCACCTTCTTTCCTGGCTTGTGAGTGCATTCTGCATGAGGCCAGGAAAATCTTACTTATATCCTCATGTAGAAGACATTTCTTTTCATTTCAGCTCATACAAATGCCTTGCACTTGAACTGCTACAAATCAGTTGCTAATCACCAATTCTTACAGAATGAGAATATACATCCAAGCCCATCTCATCATACTCATTTGTTAATTTCCCCTAAATTGTTCTTCCTTCTGAAAGATATTATTAAATGTAATTGTAATAGTTTACAAAATCTTATTTTATAGTTATGGGATGACATGCAACTAAGGAAATTTTAAGTTCACATTGAATTATTTTTCTGTGTCATCCTCAAACCATCAAGAATTTCATACAACAAAGTTTGTATCTAATAAGTAGAGTTTTACCTGATGTACAAAGAAGAGTGAACTTTTCCCCAGGAATGGTGGAAAGGTTAGGATTTTTACTATCCAGAAAAGAAGGCAGATTCTTCTGCATGAAAATGAATATGTGGGCATGGAAACTGTGAGATCAAGATCATGAGGCAGGGCAAAGGTACTATCTCCCCCTCACCCAAAGGGGGGCAGGCCCAGGCCCTATCATTATGTGAGCACTTTGAGTTTTCTTCCCTTCTCATGGCTGAAGAGCACAGGAGCTCTCTGTATTTAGTTGAATGGCTACACAGGGGACAATCTTTGACACAAGCAGGCAGCCTGACACACAGCAGTCAACAAGATCCTGGCTTTGTCATCAGTCAGAATGAGGACGATTCCTACTTCTGGACCCCAGAGACATGGGCAAGCAGTATCTATCTAGGTCAAACCTGCTCTGAGCAGACACCCTTTCTAAAAGTCTGACTGTGTAGAATGCTGTTGGAAAATGGAGCAGCTTTTAAAGAAACATGCACTCTAGCTATGGTTTCTTAATTCTTACTTCGGAATAAGGCTGACTACTACCTAGAAAGACATGTATTAGTGATTCAGGATGCTATCAACATTTCTTCTATAATGTCTAATAAGAGCAGAGAAGAAACAGGTTGCTAATGGCTTTTCTTCTGTACCTTCCCTACTTTGCAATGTCTGCATTACATTGTAACATGATATCAATGGCTTCCATTTTAGGTCTTTGAGACCAAGGAAGGAGCCCCAAGATCAAGCTAAAATCTTGTCTATTTTCTTGATCATTTACTGTCATTGATGAGGGTATTGGGAAAGCCCTAAGTCTATATCTGGCTTAGCACAACTGCCAGAGACAATGCCTTCTCTGGGACAGATGGGTTTCAAGACCAGCCAGGTAAATTAGGCCTGCTCAAGCCCCTTTGGTCAACTTTTTAGGTTTCACATGGCCAGCTGTTAGCACATGTTCACTCTGCCCTCCTGGGAACCATTAAAGTAGATCCTGGGATGCTCCTGGCTCTCTCAGAGACAGCTCAGTTATGCAACTAACCTTATAATAGGATAAAGAATAAAGGTAGAAGTGATGTTGATCTCTGAACCCTATCTAATTGCTCATGAAAAATACCTTAAGCCTAAAGATCCTTAAGAACTTAAGAGCATCAGTTCCAGGCAATTATGACAAAGTTCCCTCAGTAGGGGATGATTTCCCAGAGGAAAAAACAAAACAAAAACAAAGTACTAACTTTTCTACAAATAAAGGCTAGCTAAAAATTCTTCACAGCTGGCATTCAATGATTTATAAATAAAAGGCTAATTTTCCCTACAATTTTACTAACAGGTTTTCCTTCAGCACTTGAAAAAAAAAAAGTGCTATAGCTTTAAAAAATATAAAATAAAATAGCAGATATAAGCTTTAGGTAAAGCTGCTTGATTTTAAGCCTACTGTTGCTCATTTATCATTTTTTTTCCATCTGCTTTTTAATTTTCTCCCTCCCTCATTATCCTCTTGTCTTTGTAAATTTGCTGGAGAGAAATCACAATGCGGCCTTTGCTAGGCCTGACACAATCTGGGGGGTGAGGGGAAGACGCCCACCCATTATAATGACCTCCTTCTTGCACTGATTAGTTAATGATCTGCTCACCGGGTTTCTTTTCCATGGGTCATTGACTCTTTTTTTCCCACTGCCCTCCTAACTTCTGTTTCTTCTCTGCATCAAACCAAGGTCACACACACGCGTGCCTGGACAAGCACACACACTGGGAAGCAAGCACAGGCCTTTGTTTCAGGTTGATTCTCTTGGCTGAAAGAGGTGTAAATAACTGGAGCTTAGAATGCAATGGAGGGTGAGAAAAGCCAAGATGAGAGAGATTGAATGACTTGATAAAGAAGAGAAGGAAGGAGAAAATTCCTGAAGAAATCATCACCCTCTCCTTTAGTTCTAACAAACTGCCTCGTAGGCACTTTCCACCCTCCTTGAAATTAGTGTAAATCAGCTTGTTGCTTGAGAGGAACAGGGTTCTTAGGATCTAATAAGTATCTGCCTGTCATGCATTCTCAAACAGAGAATGGCTTTATTAAATGAGCTGCCTTTTTCCTTTCTCTAATTCTGGGAAGAGCATCAGAGGGTGAATTCTCTTATTAGGCATCTTAATTTTTTTGTTCCACATGATGCATACATCCTGTGTGTGGGAGCCCAATAGAAGTCCTGAGTAAATATAATCTTGGTTTATGCTCTTCTAGAACAAAAATAACTAATGTTCAAGAATGGGATAGTTGGCTTAGAGGCATGGCCAATGGTCAAATGTACTTAATGACACTCATTCTTTTTATCAATATACAGACTATTGAACTTAAACAGAAATACAAACATGGTATTTAAGACTTCCCAGGTTCATAATAGGGCACTGCATACCAGAAGAAAGAAACACAAAGAAAAGTTGAAATGTCATATACCAGGAGAAAATATTCCATCGCCAGAGCCACCTGGCCAGCCAATGATTTCTCTCATTTTCTTTAGGGTGACATATTCCAAAAGTACAAAGACTGGAGCAATTTCATAGGTGAACCTGAAATGCAGTAATGGCCACATTTTATTTATGTAACTCAAATAAATAATTCACCACTATAGTATCTACAAAACTTTTTCCTTTTTTCAAACCCTGCATTCACAAATGTTATGGTTATATATGAAGTAGGAAAAAATATGTCTTCTAAAAGGTTTGCTAACTTTTCTATGTTTGTAAAGTTAAGAGCTTCAATTATTGGCTTAGTGCACAATGGTCATTTATCATCTATATATAGAAAAGCCTAAGCAACCATTTGACTGTTCTACTGATAGCTATGGCATATACTGACTACCAGGGGGCAGACACTCAATGCACAGGCATGGAAACATGGAACAGACTGATGAATCTCAGAGGGAAGGGATAGGGGAGAGAGAAGGAAGAGATTATCCAAAGATCTTATATGCATACTAGAGGCCCAGTGCACAGATTAGTGCACCACGGTGAGGTCCTCCTGCACCTCTCACAATCCAGAACCCCTGGGGGACTTCAGACTGTCAGTTTTAGCTGGATCTGTGCAGGCCAGGCCGAGGGACTCCACTGGTGCTGGAATCCATGCACTGGGCTTCTAGTACTGAATAAATAAAGAACATTGCTGGGTAACACTATTTAAAAGATAACATCTAATCTCATTTGTCTTTTACAGTATACATTATTATAAATCTAAAATTCAAAAAGGTCCCTTTTTGTGTTTAAAAAATGTTGTATAGCTTTGCATGAAAGTTATATCAACACTATATTCTATTAAGTTAGAGTGAACAGCAATGTATGTCTGAAATCCATATCACTATTAAGGGGCTACTTAATAAAAGAGATTTTCACATGAGAAGTAGAATAAAGACTATTAAGCTCCACTAATAATTTATCCTTGATTACACAAAAACACATTTACCCTACTTACATGTTAGTGTTTGCTGTTGATGTCAGCCAGTCTGCTGCTAATCCAACCATATCCAGTCCAGTGGAGAGTTGATTGAAATATCTGGGATGCCCTGAATAAAATGGATGCCCAGAATCAGGACTGCATTCAATGAAAATTAATGCCTCTCAAACACATAATTTCTCTTGCTAAAGATCCTTGAAAGATCCTATAGAAGTAGGAAATCTATATTCAGAAACCCAATATGCATGCACTTCCCCTCCCCCCCAAAAAAGGAACATTTCCTCTAACAAGAGAGATCATTTTGGATTTTTAGTATTTCTAAATATGGTCCTTAAATATTCTCTATTAAAATAACAAATGTGGTCTGCAAAGTGGAAAAAATGTACTAGCATTTTTTCAGTAGATTTGTAAACTACAGTGCTTGTGTAATCCAAAGCTATTCAGAGACAGTCTTTTCTTGTTTACACTGGTGTTACTAAAAATCCTTTTTTTGTGTTGAAGCTGTTCTGGAATCAGTCATACCATGACATCCTCCAGCAATGCCAACATTCATAATGATATCAGTGACAAATGGCTCATGATTACAAAAGACAAGGCAAAAATGAGAAAATAGAACATTCTCTTGAATGATTTGCCCTTGATTCAAAAGGTAATGATTGTCTAAAGATGGCATGGAGAAACCTAATTCTTGTCAATTCTTTTCTGTCCAAATATTTAATTATAAACAACAGAACTCTTTCATATCTGTGATTTAAAATAAAGAGGAATACAGTCAACATCACTGTCTTGTCAGCAAGATACATGAAGATATAGTCAATGGACCGATCAGTCCATTAGCAAGGCTTATCTATTTAATTTCTGGATTTCTCATAGACTCTCTAAAGGGGGTTGACATCCAAATACTCCTGAGGCCATTATTTTAAATGTGATGGTAAGTATCTCATTAGAATTCCACTTCTGTGTCTTGCCTCATAAAATCTATCTATAAATCTGTGATTTGCTTAGCAGCAAAAATTTGGGAAGATGAACAATTATGGAAATAGCGTCTGATAAAAAGGCACCTGCCACTTACTGGACACCTGTCTGAAGCCTGGGGGTGTGATAGTCTCTCGTGCCAGCATGAGCAAAACATGATTTAAAAAGGCAGTGCAGAAAGCAGGGATGCTATCTCTAGGACTAGAGTGCTCTCTTATCAGCAGCAGGCATGTGGCTAGACAATTAGATGCTGAGAAAAGATAGGAGCCAGGAAAGAATAGAGCACATTTGAAAGAGATTGGGTTTTGTGCAGCTCTCTACCCCGCCTCTACCATTGTTTTGCCTCCCTTTGGCCTTGCACAGTGCCCCTCTATCTCCCCCCCCCCCTTTTCCAGGCCCTGTGATGCTGACCCTGTCATTTTGTGCATCCATGGGAAGTGAAAAAGCTTTCTTTGGGTTCCACCACTGCCCCCTGGAACAACCCCCCACTCCTCTCTGCCTCATTGACTCCCCATTTCATTAGAGCTTACAGCTGAAACCACAGTCCTCTGCCCCCACCTGGTGCCCCTGCATTTCCCTTTCCTTAGTCCATTTCTTTAAAGCGAGGAAATTAATAAGGATTAGCAAATCTATCTGTTCATCTACCATACCGATTAACAGACATTTTCTCCATGAACCTGGTGTTTGCTAGCACACACTATTTAACTCTAAGGAAACTTTGGCATGAAAACATCGGCATAAAGTTGAGAGGGAGTCCAAGGCCTGTGTTGTGGTCCAGAATGTCAGAAGACCAGTTGCCCCTGATGACTGCCTTTGGGAAATGGTGGGAACAAAGTTGAAACTTCAGTGGCCCATCTCCCTTCTGTATTTCTTTTTTGGCCTTGGTCGCCCATTTTCCCTGAATCTCTTTTCCCTCAAAATGTTTATTTCCTGATAATGATGTGAAAATATAGAGGGTGATAGTTTGACAGATCAGAACAACATGATTTTTTGATTTCTGCAGAAATATCATTTTGCTCCCTTCAAATGACCTTTACAAGCTGCAGGTAATCCAGGCAGGGCTCTCTGAAAGAAGAAGAGTGAGAGACCTTCCTTGGAGCTTGCGAGTTGTCCTGATAACCCTGGCATCCAGCTGCTGCTGCTGCTGCTGCTGCTGCTGCCCCCACAGGGCTCTGTGTTGGCAAGCTCCATGCCAGGAATCAGGTGGCCAGGATAGCCTGAGCAGCCAGTGTTACAGTGAGTTTGAAAGGTGAGATTAGAGCAGCTCCAGGCTCTCGAATGCTCCCCACAGATTAGCAAATGAGAAGGAAGGATGCACAGACTGCTTGTCTGGAATCAGTTGGGGAGGGGCCTTAAGTCCTCCAAACTGTTCTCTTTGTAAGGGTAACATGCACAGAAGGAGGTCTCATTTTCTAACCCTTCAATTCCTTTGACTAACGGTTTAGTTAAAAGATTCAAGACATTTAACCCTTCCATCACCCAACCATCACCACCGCCACCAAATCTAATGACCCCCACAAATGCTAATTATTCCAGGATTCTTATCATTTTTGGCAGTTTTGGGTCCTAGTATTTCTTACGGAGGTAATTTTATCAAAACATGAAGGCATTATTTCCCCGCTGCTCCTCACTCCATTCAAAGCTTGAATTCCAAGTGGAAATTTAGGTTAACGGCTCTCAATAGAAAGCAGGGGATAAGATGCATTTTTTAAAAAACAATCTCCTGAGAAGCATAAAAATGCTTAATGCAGCAGGGTAGTAATTACTTTACAGACCCTAAATAATACTTTTTGTCAAGTTATAGCATAAACTCCTATAACTAACAAGGTTATAGGAGTTTATGCTATAGAGAAGATGACTGTTGTTAATTCTTTGAAATGCTATTTGAGGATAAGGGAGAAGAGTATGTATGTCATGAATAATATTGATATTGAATTAATATTGAATTAATATCAATTTGCCTTGCTTAAAAATCCAACTTAATCAATCGTATTTTTCCTGAACTTTAAATAACACGCATAAGAGCTATACTTGCCCAAAAGAGATAAAAACATATTGTAAAAATCAAAGAAGTGAATTTACCCATGTTTTCCTGACACTAAATGGAATATTGACAGTTACTTCCATTGACTTGCATTTCCCATTATCTTGTCTTTAAATTGTATTTCAGACACCACCAGATTTTAAGGAGAAAGATGTGAAACATTTGTATAGATTCTTTTTGGTTTGGTAGAAAAAAAATAGGTAGCATTTTACTATTAACATTTAAATATTAAGTTAAGGGAATGGGTTAAACAAAAAAAAAAAGAATTAAAAGCATTGTTCAGGTTTGTACTTACAGATACATGAAAAACTGGGAGAAAGAAACATCTTTAATGCCTAGTATATAAATCATGTGGATTCTCTATGAACATAACTGAGAATAATATCCAACAAGCCTTCAAAACCATACTGCACAGATGGAATTTGATAGAAATCACCAAACTAAATTCCTTTCCTTATATATCTAATCGTAAGCCTATAGTCTCACAAAAGTGGATACCAATGATTCAGTAAATTAATTTCCTAAGGTTTCTTCATTGCATACATTTCCTCTGTTGGTTTAAAGAATGTACAAAGAACACCCCTCCACCACACACACATGCACATGCATACTCACACACACAAAGAGCTAAAATCACACAGCAGACATTCTTTAAATGTTTGTTGTTGATTAGAATGATATGGATCAAATTTAACTCCAAATCAATTAGCCACAAATCAATTTAGGTCCACAAGTTCTCTCTTTCCCCCTGAAAATTCAGTCATTTTTATTGCTCTAATGAAGTATCAGGATGATTAGAGATGATGTAGAAAAGAAAGGAGTAATCATGACCTGGGAGATGAATAGCTAATTTTGTGTATACAAAATTAAAACTTAAAATGCATCCAAACAAATGGTACACCTGGCACTATAAAATGGATAGAGGGTAAAGAGTACTGTGAAAAAGCAATAAATTTGCTTCTAAGGATATCTGATTTCCTTTACCCAATCCACCACCCTCCTTATCTTATATACAGAGTGACTATGAAGTGCACATTTTGTATAATATGGCTAAAATGTTAAGGTAGTTTGAATTGTGTTTTCTTTTGTGTAAATTTCTTTGAAAACAGAGGCAAACTGGAGTTCAAATCTAAAGTGTTGGCCATTTGAGACAATGCAAAAATATTATCCCTCTGGATGAATACTTACATAGGATGCTTTGTCCAAATTCCCACTCTTTCTATGCCAAAGTAATTATTAGCATTTGGGCTTTGTTTAGATCATATTTTTTGAGCATTCATTTTTCATACGCCCCTCCCTTTTTTGTTTTTCTCTTTGCATTTTGGGTCCCTGCTACTGGCCTCTGCTGACAAATGCTTGTTTCTATATCGGTGGTTAATCTCTTTGACCAAATATGTGCAATGTAAAATATGACAATTTATAATTAGATAATATTTTGACATTATCAACTTCAGAATCATTAACACTAATAGTAAAGGGTGCTTTTGATTAGTGAGATCATTCTAATAATGTCTATTTTTAAAATGATGAAAAATTTTGTAGACTTGAAAATATCAGTAACTCCAAAAAATAGAAAGTATTTTATAGCAAAAATAAAGATTGTGAAAGAAAAAAAGAGTTTTATTATTTCTGATGGGACAATACCTGTTTTAATGGCATATTTTAGAGTTGTTTGGCAATGCATCAAAATTTCCTCCAAATTTTGTGGTTGGTCTGCCAATTCCCAATTATATTCTTGAAGAAGCTCATTAGGGTAATGGAAATCAATCACTTTGGTTGATCTATCGAAACTTTTCACCACATACTGAAGCAAAATATCCATAACATCCTGCAGGAATGCCAAGGTAGGTCTCTCTCCATCACAGGCTGGCAGTAAGTCTAAGGAATGGAATCAAAATGCCACATTTTATTTTATTTTTTAAAAGGTAGAATTAATTTTAACAATATAGTATCTTATGTAACCCAATATGTCCAGAATACTGTCATCAAAATGCCACATTTTAATTTTACTATGAAAATACCCAGGCAAGATCTGATCCAGCAATTTCTCTATCAACTGGTAATCGTATGTTTAAAAAAATCTTCTGGAAACGCAGAGCATTTTCTTTCAAACAGGAAGAAATGAGAGAAATAGTATTTCTCCCCACCCACCACCCCAAATGAATTCTTGCATTTCAATTCTAAACTTCATTGCTTTCTTTTAAAAACAGAATGTGCCTCTTCACAGGGGTCACAGGGGTTCTTCGGAAACGTTATTTCTCAGTAAATCATCCCACAGGGTTATGGAAATTGTCCATCTCAGAAGTGTTTGAGGAACCAAGGCCTTTGGGCAAAGCGGAACATGCGAAGTTAGGAACTCGAACCCATTAGGAATAGGAAGGCCCGCTGTTTCCAAGGTCTCTCTCTCTCTCTCTCTCTCTCTCTCTCTCTCTCTCTCTCTCTGTCTGTGTGTGTGTGTCATGAGCGCTTTTTGGATGACTAAGTATGTAAATGGAAGGGAGCAAAACCGCTTGCAGTTCTCACGTGAATAGAATCGTTCTCCTGTGAAATCACAGCTACAAATTACTCTTGAGATCTAAAGACAGTCTTTGCACTTCTGACCTGGAAACCGAATCCCACCGGAGGTCTCACCAGCACCAAGAAGCCCACCAGGAGCTTCGGACACCGAAGCCCCTTCTAACCCGGGCGCCCGGCACCGCGCAGAGGCTGGGGTTGGTTCTCAGAACCGGGGCAGGCCCTGCGTGCCTCACTTTTCAGCTGAAGCTTCTCCTAAAGTCATCATCCGTCCTCCATCTGGAAGCCAGCCGAGGGTCGGGCTCGCTGCGCGGGATTAGGCACGGGCAGAGCCTCCAGCACTGGCTCCAGGGGCCCAGCAAGGCCACGCCCTTACCTGTTGCGTGCAGAAATGCATAGTTGACATCCGCTTTGGGACAGCTGCAGGGCTTCTGGTTGCAAGCGCAAGCGGCCTTCTGGGAGGTGGCCTGCGGGGGCTCGCTCCCGCCACTCTCCCCTGGCTTCTCGGCGTCTCCATAGAGCAGAGCTGGCAAAGACACCCGAGCGCGGATTTCGGTCAGCTGAGCTGCTTTCTGGACCCGGCTCCTTAGCCCTCGCCCACCCCGCACCGAGTAACCCTGACTCCGCCGCTCAGGATGCAGAGCTGAGGCGGCGGCTTTGCGCCGGTCCCCGAGGCGCCCAGTCCTATTCGCCTCCTGCCCCGGGATACCCGCACTCACCGCACAGCTTGTTTCCGATGCCACCAGTGAACTTCTGGGCCACCTGACACCAGGCTCTCGCTGTGGGGAAAGAGGGGCACGAGGTCGGCGAGGCAGAAAGAGAAGAGCAGACAGAGGGACGCGCTAAATTTCGTTCTTTGGAAACAGTGTCAATAAACCTGGTGTCCCCGAAGGGGCCTCCCGGGGTTTGGCACCGGGGGGGCTGGTGGGGGAAGTGCGCGGGGATCTGGCGATCCCGCCCGACCCTCGACCCTCAATTTTCTGATTCTTTTCCCAAGGTGAAGCCCACACCGCGACTTCTAGAGACCAGTCGGCTCAGGCCAACTCCTTCCCCTTCCTGCCTCGCTCGGGCGAGTTTTCCTAGACACCGAGCTTGTCCGTTTCCTAGCAGGCTCTCCTTTCAAACCAACAATTCTCTCCCTTTCCCGATGTGTCCTTTCCCCACTGCAACTCGGTCCCTCTCTAGTATCCAAACACCAAGATGGTGGCAGTGTCCCAGGCCTGAGGAATTGAGGGGTCTAGGAAAAGCCTCCGAGGAGAAGGCTCGCCCAGACTTCTGCGAGCGGACCCAGGATTCTTGGGGCGTCTTCTTAAGGGATAAGGACCTGCGGGCGGGCCTTTAGGTCTCTTGGGCCACCAGGGACATACCCCGAAAGGAGGACGAAGCCGCTGAAGTTTCCCATTGCAGGTGGAAAAACCTCCTTCCTCTTCCCTAGCTCCGCAAATCCCAGCCCACCCTCAAAGCTCGCCTGCTACAGGTCCAGATTTTCCTACCTGTGCCGGGGTTCTCCGGATCCCCGGAGCCATCCTCAGACCCGAAAGACCAAAAGCTGGAGCCCGGAGATGCCATCGGCGCTGCGAGACTGGAGCAGATCGCCTCCGAGTGCGAAGTGCGGGCGAGCTGCCCTCGGCTCGGTCCTGCGCGCGCGTGCGTGTGTGCGCGTGTGTGTGTGCGAAGAGGAGGGCAACGCGCGGGGGCCCGCGCAGCCGCGGGTGGGTTTCACTCAGGGACAGGAAACGTGGTGCGTGTCTGCGTGGGCGTGTGTGTGTGTGTGTGTGTGTGTGTGTGAGAGAGAGAGAGAGAGAGAGAGAGAGAGAGAGAGAGAGAGAGAGAGAGAGAGAGAGTTAGGGCTTGGAGACGTGGCGGCCACGCTATGAAAGCCTAGAATGTTAAGTAGGAAAGGCTCAGAGCCAGGAGACGGGAGAGCGCAGAGCGCCTGAGTGATTTTGAAGGCGAGGGAACCCGAAGCGGGTGGATGAGCGGGCGGCGGGAGTGCGCTGAATCAGGATGGGAGACTGACAGTGCTCAGGAGCTGGAGTCGGAGTGAGTGGGTGGGAGGGAGGTGTGCGGGCGAGCTCCCGCAGAGGGCAAGGCGGGATGCAGCCGGCTTCGCCTCCAGGCCCGGCCCGGGTGCGCTGTCCAGGGTGCTAACGCGGCTGACTTCGCGCTGCCCTCTGGGAAGGGCAGACCAGAGACTTTGGAGCGGTGGGAAGGCTGGCGGGGAGCAGTTTTACCTTCGCTGGGGTTAGTGTATTGTTTGAGGTCTGGCTCCCGCTGCGGAGGAGGACGCGCGGTTCCCGCCCCACCTTCCTTCAAGTGGGTGCTAGGGTCGCTGTGACCTCGAGAGCTGAGCGACAGGGCCAGAATCCGGAGCGGTTCTGGAGCTCAGGAGAGTGGATGGTGGGGGAAGGGCGCCTATGCGTTAATGGGCTCATTTCAGCTTCTTAGTAGCGCCTAATGCCTGCCCACTGAGCCGCGATATCCCAGGCGGCGCCCCAGTCCTAGGCTTTTGAGCGCGCTGCCGCCCGACCCATCCACCGTCCAGCTTCTGACTGATGGATGGGGAAAAAGACTGCCAACTGAGGCAATTAAAATTCTTGCTGGAATCCACCTTAGCCTATCACCCACCCAGGACCTAGGGCTGGAGGAAAAAATAAAACGAATGGGAACTTCTTGGAAGGAGTGTGAGGAAGAGCAGAGAGGGAGAGCAGCTAGGATTGGCTGGATTGACAGTTGATGGGGGATGGATGGGATCGGGTCATTTGTGACCTTGGCCGGTGGAGGCGCGGAAAGGCCGTTTCTTACATGTGACAGAAATCGGTGGGTGCGTGGGAGGCGTGCACAGAAACCCCTGTACAATCTGAGCTTTCCAAATCAGAGGCGGAAAGAAGGCATCTCCTGCTGGACCCTCTTTTTAGCGGGTCTCAAACCAATGACCCTCTCTCCCCCTGAGAATCTCTAGGATAGAATGTGTGTGTGTGTGTGTGTGTGTGTGTGTGTGTGTGCGTGTGTGTGTGTGTAGGAGGGGAGGAGTAATTGGTTATATCTGTGGCCTGTGGAAAAGGGGTTTCTCCTCTTCTGAGGAAGTTAAAAGTCTTTTCTCTCTTACAATTTCCTTTTTCTAAAAGCTGTTACACAAAGGGAGGGCGCCCCGATAATTCAAAGCGCACTGAGTTAGCATTGTCTTTTTAAAGCCAACTAGCTAGCAGGGACCTTCCCGCACACCAAGCTGGTGGAGAGAAGGGTGAGGAGGATGAACGGGGTGGGACAGGGGTGCCTTCGGCCTCCCGCAGAAGCGTTCTTTCCTGGTGTGCTGCTCCCCTTGGGCAAATGCTTCTCCTTTCCATTGTGTTCCAACCACTCTCTCTCTCTGACCTCCTAACCAAGTCATTAAAGCTGCTGCCAAAGCAGAGATCCACGGAGCCTCTGTCTCTGCCACCACCCCTCGACCCTGGCTGAGAAAGGGCATCATGGGGCTAGCATGGCCGCCCGCAAGTTCCACTCCAGTGTCTCGAGGCACGAGGAAGCCTGATCAATTGTCTCTACTCAGCTTTGTCTTCTTCCCACGTGCCCGATCCCGATCCCGAAGGAGCCGTTCCATGGGTTCCACGGCCGCCGGGCCCACTCTGGCAGTGGGCGCGGGGAAGGGCGCAGAGCGGGCTGTGTTCAGAAGCCTGCACCGGGCTGTGGGCGCGAGGTGTGCGCCAACACAATCCTCACTGTGGCTCCGGGTCCCAACGCCCCAGTGAAGCCAGGTCACTCACAACTCCGGGAGAGTCATGTTGCGGTGGTTCCGCCTTCTGGGGCGAAACGCGGCTTCGCGGTTCTCGCTTTTGCCGTGCAGATCCGCGCCCGAGACCCCGGTTCTTTGTTTAAATCCACAACAAATCCTGCAAACGTTTTCCTTCAAGCCAGCAGGTTGGGGTGGCAGGACTTTTCTACTATTGATGATTGATCGAAAACAGTAAGTTCTTTAAAATGATTTTTAACATACACACACACACACACAAAAGTCCCCGAAGAACGAAGAGGATGAAAACACGAGGAAGATAGAAATAACACCTGGATTTCACGGATTTTTTAGAACTCGGTGGCTTGAAATTCTACTCCATTAAATCCCACAGCTCCGGAATACTTTCAATCCAAGGGTAGTATTTGCAGGTTTAATGTAGCACCCTACTTCAGAGGCACTCGGGATCCGATTTGTCCTTCCTTAACACCATCCCGCCTAGATGGCAATTTGCTTTCTACAGAGGCATTTCACAAAAGAGCCCACCCCCCAACCCCCTTTGCTGGGCTTGGGGCTGGAGATAACAAAAGAGCTCTGGGAGGTAATAATTACAGTCATTAGTTCACAAAAGAGGCGGCCTCCATCTGGGAAGGGGAGGCGGCCAGCTCTGGGGGAAAAGCTTTCCAAGGGGAGAGAGAGAGACCCACACTCCTGCGCGGCTTGCAGGCCGCTCCCTTGGCTGACCTATTTTTTTATTTTTTATTTTTTTTGTACGTGGATTATCCAGAGATCGCGTCGGAGGTCCGCCAAGGAAGCGTGTATAGGACAGGTTTTCCCTTATGCCCTTTCTGTGTTTACATGTCGAAGGAGAGAGAAAGAAGGGAGATGGGAAAAGATTCAAAACAAATAAATACAAAAAAAAAAAAAAAACCCACAAAACATTGTGCTAGCTACACCAACAGTTTGCCATTCTGGAGCGCGGGGGGGGGGGGGGGGGGGTGTTAGGCATATTCTTTTCCTTTCCCCTGGGCTCAGTACTTTTCCATTACCCACTGCTTGGGGATCTCGCGATTTTCCTATTATTCTTATTTCAGATTTTGCAAGACATGACGAATGGCTTCCAGTTTCCAGTAAACCGCCTCTCCCAGTTTGCAGTGGACTGCTTACACCCGGCCTCCCGCTATCACCTGGCACTTGGTCTGACCGGTTACTCTGACCTGCACAGGAAATATAAATATTCCGCCTTCCCTACACTTGCTTGCTGACAGGACACACTGGTCTCAGCCGCTGTGAGAGAATGTAATAGATTTTAAACTCGCACAACGTCTTTTGGCCTGGATCCTGTCTGCAGGGACCTAACAGAGGGGATTAAGGAAGGGGTCATTGCCTCCCTTTCCAGCCAGGCTGCCAGGGCTCTGGTCTGCGGAGACCAGCAGGGAAGCCTGGGTGGATGAAGGGGCCTGGCAGGAAGCTTTGCCTTTACCCTTAGACCCCTCTGGGCAGCCTGAGCCTTGGTTAGGGGCGGAGAGCTGGGCCACCTTCGGTTATGGAGATCGCTTGGACCTGCCAGTGAGCCGTGTCCTGCGGAGCAGGTTTCCTGGGTGTCTGCGCCCGGCCGCGCCCGCCGCAGCTGGGGCGTGATCTGTATAGCCTCGGGTCATAACCCCAGGGGCGGCAGCGGCTCGAACCCAGGGAAAGAGCAGGCCTAGATAGAATGCACTTGGCCTTGGATCGCAGCCCTATCTCAGCATGAGGTTGCCCCTCGGGCGCCTCTCATTTGTAAAATTGAAGAGTTTGCATGAGTTGTCTCTGGGAACCTGTGGGCGCCCATTCTTTGGGATGGAGAAAACCTTACATCTAGGTGACCAAGTGGTACAACAAACGTAATCAGCCAGCGCACGGGCCATCACCTTCTCCCGGAATATTTCCCCAAAGTCTCCTGTCTCTGGGCCACGGATGTAGGAGCCGCAGCAAGGCAGACAGGACAAGCCAGAACTCTCTCTCCTATCAGTCCTCAAGGAAACCACAGCACCATCCTCCCTATGCCCTCTCCAGGTCTCAAAGACACGGAGGATATCAGTTTCCTAGAAGAGCTCAACCATACTTCAAAATAAAAAACATCGACCAAGGAAGACAAACCTCTGCCCCTCCACTGCCCTCCTCCATCTTAATATATATATTTCACCAACAGGTTGCTATATATATATATATATATATATATATATATATATATATATGGCGTAATATGCTAATTAAACCGGAGGTTCTTCAGGGACAAAGCCAAAGGGGGGGGGGGGGCGCTGCAGCAGAGGCCTCTGGGTGGGGGGCGGGGCCAATGCCCTTGCACGAATTTTGAATTTCAGAGAGGAAGGGTGAGGGAGAGATATTAACATCAATAATGAGAAAAAAATCATTGATTGGCCAAAACCAGTTTAGCTCAGTGGATAGAGTGTCGGCCTGCGGACTGAGGGGTCCCAGGTTTGATTCCCAGGTTCCATTCCCGTCAAGGGCATGTACCTTTGTTGCAGGCACATCCCCAGGGGGGAGTGTGCAGGAGGCAGCTGATCTCATTGATGTTTCTAACTGTCTATCCCTCTCCCTTCCTCTCCGTAAAAAATAAATAAAATATATTTAAAAAAGAATAATATAAAAAAGAATCATTGATTGGCTGCCTCCTGCATGTCCCCTACTGGGGATGGAGCCTGCAACCTGGGCATGTGCCCTTGACTCCAATAGAACTTGAGACCCTTCAATCCTTAAGCCAATGCCCTATCCATTGAGCCAAACTAGCTAGGCCCCCTCCATCTTAAATTCACCAAATTTCACAGCTGGGAGATTGCTTCAAATCTGCAGATGGGGAAAACCTAAAACATCTGACAGTTCATTCAACAGTAGACCAAAATTTTTATAGATGGGGCCAAAGGAAGTCACAGTGTTTGGGCAAGCTGTGTGTGTGTGTGTGTGTGTGTGTGTGTGTGTGTGTGTGTGTTGGGAGATTTGGAAGCCACGTTTGTGTCACAGGTTGTAATTTCGTATGAGCCTTTGGGGTGATGGTGGTGGGTTGTTCGATAGTGGAGACAGAAGGCGAGGTGCTCTGCCCCATCCCTAGTCGTCCCAGCCTGCACAGCAGGACCACAGGAGCTAGACCTCCAAGAAGAAGACATGCACCGGCCCAGAAAGCCACAGACTCTCCAAAGCATTTCCTTTATTTAGTAACTTAATAACCATGGGAAGGGAAAGCGTGAGTTTAAGTTCATCTTCAAAACTTCCCCACATCCTAGCACTTCCTCTCTAACCCAAGCTTTATTCTGTTTTAAGAGACTCAACCTGCCCATGAGTGTTCCCCCCGCCTGGGAGAGGCGTTTCCACAAAATAGGTACTCTTTGAAGTCACCCAAATGAGAGAGGAGGGGGTCAGGTGTGAGCTCAGGCGCCTTCCAGGCATCAGCAGGAGTGAGTGGCAGCCAAGGGAACAAAGAGCTGCATTGGGGGCTGGTGGGCTGGTGGTAGTGGAGGGTGAGCAAGCAGGAGAGGGAGCGCAGCCAGTTGGCATCTGAAGATCTGAAGAGCTCCTAGGTCTTTGCCTTCTGAGCACCAAAGCTGGCCGGGGTCCTCCATCGACCCCTGCCAAGATCGGGGTCCAGACTTCAGCGCTTTGGACCCTGCAAGGAGCGGTCTTGGGCACATTACGGCTGCCACTGGGGCTACACCTGCTGGACCAGGCGCCGGCGCTGGGAGGTTTTGCGCAGGAGTCTCCTGTAGTCATAGGGATTGCTGGAGGGTCCATTCTCCCCCTCCTCCTCCTCCTCCTTCTCCGGATCCTCCACCGCCCAGCACCTGCCAGCGAGATCCAGAGCCCAGCGTCAGTTGCCAGTGGCGCCATCACGTGCATCGCATCCCCGCCCACCCCGAGTTAGCCAGTCTTCTGCACACATTCCACCATCTTCAGGCATTTGAAAAATGAACATTTAAGTAATCAGGGTAGTGGTCAAAAGGATCTGCGATAATCTTTCTCAGCAGGTTTCCAAAACTCCTCTAAGCTGAGGAGCAGAAGAGCTGGTGGAATCTGGTGAATTTGTGTTTGAATGAGAGCTAAAGCTAAGTAAAGCACCAGAGAGAATGTGTAGTTCAGAAAGACTAGCTTCTTTGGGCTTGAAATAGCTCACAACCAATAAACAAGTACTTGCCTAATAGACAACCATTATTTTGCATTTTTACACTGCTCAAATGTTTCTTTAAAAACTCTCCTGCCAAATCTAACACACCACTGGGCTAGCTACACAGTTGGTGTTAGCCCTGTAGGCATTTTCAATAAGGCTGTTGGGCCAAATTTCCCACCTCTGGTTAATCCTGCCATGGATTACCTTTGGATTCCACAGCTTTCCCTGGGGAAGCTATGTACCCCTAAAAGGCAGCCACGGAGGTTTGTCCATTTTATGGAGCACCCACTAAGTGTCAGCCACCAGTGCACATGATGAGTGGGCAGAAGTCCCTGCTCTCATGGAGTTTATAGTCTAGTATGGAAAGAACCATAGATGGCTTCTTCTTCTTCTTCTTTCTTTTTTTAAAATATATTTTATTGATTTTTTTACAGAGAGGAAGGGAGAGGGATAGAGAGCTAGAAATGTCGATGAGAGAGAAACATCGACCAGCTGCCTCCTGCACACCCCCCACCGGGGATGTGCCCGAAACCAATGTACATGCCCTTGACCGGAATTGAACCTGGGACCTTTCAGTCCGCAGACCAACGCTCTACCACTGAGCCAAACCGGTTTCGGCTATAGATAGCTTCGGCTATAGATGGTGAGCGGAACTATAATAGACAGACCAATTAAGTAGCTCATGGGAAAGAGTGATGGATGTGTGTGTATGTATGTCTGTACAAGCCATTTCCTAGTGATCAGGAAAGGTCTTTCTAATAAGCTGGCAAACGAGGAGAGGACTGAAGGAAGGGGAGAAGTGGGCCAGAGAGATTTCTGAGTCATTCAAGGATAACAGTCAAACAATGAAAAAGTTCCAAGACCACAGTGTATATATTGTGCTCAAAAAAATAGCAAGGAGGCCATTGAGGCTTAAATGGAGTAAGCCAGAGGAAGAATAGCAAGGGATAGAGAGAAGGATGAATGAGGGGATAGTATGGCAGATAATTTAGTGCTTTGAGACCATGGCAAAGACTTGAATATTGTTTAGAGTGAGAGAAACTTTGGAGAGTTCTAAGCAGAGGAATGATTCCTAACAGGACCTTACTCTCAGAGAGGAAGTAGGGAGGTCTGTTACGGCTTCTAGAGGAGGTAAGAAATTGATCAGATTCTGAAAATGTTTGGTAGGTAGAACTGAAAGAGTTTGCTTATGGATTGGATATAGGATGTGAAGAAAAGGAATGGAGAATGTCCCTAAGGTTTCTGGCTTAATCAACTGGAAGAATGGAGCTGCCATTTGAGATGAGGAAAGCTGCAGAATAGTATTTTTTGGGGGGGTGGGATAAAGATTTTGGTTTTGGCTATACTAAGTTTACTTATTAGATATCTAAGAGATGGTATTGGATAGGCAGTTGACTACTTAAGTCCTGATTTAGGCTAGATATTTCAGTTGAGGAATTTTAAGTAAATAGATGATACTTAAGGCCTTGAGTGTATATGTTGACAAAGCAAAGGACTGGGACACTCAAATGGTTGAGAGATCTGTGAAATGAGGAAGACTCAGCAAAGGAGAATAATAAGGAGGAGTCAGAGAGGTAGGAGGCAAAGCAAGGGAAGTCTTATCTTGGGGGCAAATGGAAAGAAATGTTTTTAAAAAAATGAGTGAGTGTAAAACAAAACATGTTAAATGTTGATAGGGCAAGATAAAAATTGAGAATAGATAATGGCATATGGCAAAATAGAGGTCACTGGTGGAGTTGTTCAAGAGTGAAGTGGCTCAAGAGAGACTGGGAAGAGAGGACATGGAGGAGGTTGAGTCATTCTCATGTATTACTCTTGCTATAATAAAGAGCAGGAACATGAGTGGTTTGGCAGGGGATTAAGTCAAGGGTATTTTTTTTATGATGGGTCCAATTGCATCCTGTTCACAGGTTGTCAGAAATGGTGTTGTAAGGAGAAAAAAAATGTTCAAGTTGCAGAGAAAAAAAATGGACAATTGTAGGACAGTGTTCTTGAGTAGAGGAAGACACTGGATTCTGTGCTCAAAAGGAAGGCTTGGTCTTACCTGGAGGACAGCCATCCATGCTAAACTGGGGGAGGTATATGAATAAGTGATAGATATGGTGGTGGAAGGGTTGTCTGATGAGAGTGAGGAGATTTTGAGAGTTTGAAGAGAAGAGAAAGTCTGAAAGAATGAACTGGGAACATTGCATAATGGATTTTTAGGGAAATGTAGCATTGCAAAATGAGTCTTAAGTGCCCACCTAATGTGTGTTATTATAAGTTTTAAATTATAATAGACTGTTTTTTTGTAAAGCTACATTCAGCTACATGGGTGCATGTAGAGTTGGGTAGGAAGCGGGGTTTACCCAGCAATGTGATTTATCATTTGAATATAACTGAAGGAGAAAGGGGCAAGGTCATTGAAGGTATATGCAAATGAGTGAAAATACTGACAGGCTAAAAAGGAAAGACTAGAATTTCTGCAGATGGAATAGCCCTTTATTCTAGCCCACTCTGAATGGAGAATTCTAAAAAAGAAATCCTTTGGGTTTTTGTACAGCAAATGAAATCATCCACAAAACAAAAAGACAACGACTGAATGGGAAACATATTTACCAATGATACACCTGATAATGGGTTCATAGCCAAAATTTATAAAGAACTCATACAATTCAACATTAAAAAACCCCCAAACAATCCAATTAAAAGTAAACAGAGAACCTGAAAACATACTTCCCAAGGAGGACTTATAGATGGCCAATAGACATATGAAAAGATGTTCAATGTCACTAATCATTAGAGAAATATAAATGAAATAAAAAATGAGATATTACCTCACACCTGTCAGAATGGCTACCATCAATAAATCAATGAACAGCGAGTGTTAGTGAGGATGTGGAGAAAAGGGAATCCTTGTGCACGGTTGGTAGGAATGCAGATTGGTGTGGCCACTATAATAAACCGTATGGTGGGTCCTCAAAAAAATTATAAATGGACCTGCCTTCTGACTCAGTGATTCCATTCTAGGAATATATCCCAAGAAACCAAAACACTGATTTGAAAGAATATATGCATTCTTATGTTCAGCATTATTTCTAATAGCCAAGATTTGGAAGCAAATGAGTACATATTAAAGCTGTGGTACAATGGAATACTACTAAGCCATAAAAAAGAATAAAATCTTAACATTTGTGATAACATGCATGGACCAAGAGGATATTAAGCTAAGTGAAACAAGCTAGTCAGGGAAAGACAAATATAATATGATCTCACTTAATCTGGAATATAATGAACAAAATAAACTGAAAAATAGAATAGAAATAGACAACATAGGTACAGAAAACAGACTGATGGTTGCCAGATGGAAGGGAGTTTGGGGCACGGGGTGAAAAGGTGAAGGGATTAAAAAGTACAAATTGGAAGTTACAAAATAGTCATGGGGATGTATTGTAGAGCATAGGGGATATAGTCAATAATACTGTTATAACTATGTATGGTGTCCGGTGGGCATATGAAATATTGGGGGGACCACTTTGTAAAGTTTTATGATTTTCTAAGCATCATGCTGTATATCTGAAATGAATCTTCTATATAATAAAATCCTAAGTGGCCAAAACCTATTTGGCTCAGTGGATAGAGCATTGGCTTGCAGACTGAAAGGTCTCAGGTGTGATTCTGGTCAAGGGCATGTACCTTGGTTGCAGGCACATCCCCAGTGAGGGCTGTGCAGGAGGCAGCTGATCAATGTTTCTCTCTCATCGATGTTTCTAACTTTCTATCACTCTCCCTTCCTCCCTGTAAAAAAAAAAATCAATAAAATATATATTTTTAAAAATCCTAAGTTACCTTTACAGTGGAACAACCAGAATGACCAGTTGCTATGATGGGCACTGACCACCAGGGGGCAGATGCTCAATGCAGGAGCTGCCTCCTGGCTGGTGAGTGCAGCAATGGTGGCAGGAGCCCCTCCTGCCTCTGTGGTAGCACTAAGGAGAAGCAAGCCTAGCAGTAAGGAGCAAGCAGACAGGTGGTAAGGAGTGAGGGATCCTGGCTTGTGAGAGGATGCAGGCCAGGCTGAGGAACCTCCCTCCCCCAATGCATGAGTTTTGTGCACTGGGCCCCTAGTACAAAATAACACTGAATGTAAACTGTACTTGAAAATTGAAAAGAAGAAGAAGAAGAAGAAGAAGAAGAAGAAGAAGAAGAAGAAGAAGAAGAAGCTGCCGCCTTTGGGAAGGCCTTTTAGGGAATCATGAGCTTATGATGATACTTGAAAGGGAGTCTTTGGCTGGTACTTATGGGGAGGATCTTGGGTAATTGACTTGAAATCTCATGCCTGTTCATCTCATTTCTGGTCAAATAATATTGAGGATCAACTATCTGCCAGGTACATGACATATATTATCTTTAATTCTAAAGACAGCATGACAAAGCCTTAGTTTTTCTTATCCTCAATCTATACATGAGAAAATTCTAGTTGATATGACTAGTGAGGAATGGAGTGGGGTTTCAAATTCAGGTCTAGAGCACTTAGATCTCATACTTTCCCAATTGTATCCCTTTGCCTGTTTTCTGCTAATGTTTCTTTTATGGTTTCTTCTAACCCTAAAATGATGAACTCTTGTTCCATTTTATGTAACCATACTTCCCCTCCTATTCTCCCTATATCTTCTTGTCAAATTAAAACCCAGCTATGACTTAAATACCCTCCATCACTCTCTATTGCTTAACAGAGACCTCACTACTTTCTGTCTTAGTATTAGATAAGGAGACATCAGTTCTCCTGTTGCCCTCTAATGCTATTCTCTAATCACTACCTGCCACCATTTTTATTCATTAAGAGACTCTTATCATTGCTGCTCCTAATTCCCAGATCTATTCACACCTTCCTGGATTATATCAGAACTTGGGTGTGTGTGTGTGTACATGTGCGTGCACATAATACATATAATATTGTCAGAATAATATATTATACTTATTACAGATGATATAAAAGTTATATTTATGTGCTATAAATATATAATATAAACTATATATATATTCTATAATAATTTAATATATAATATGATATATATTCTTTCTGTAGAACACCATCAGACTTTTAGTTTAGACTCAAGGTTCACTAACTGTCCTAAGTGTCCTTTAGAGCTGTTTTTCTGCATTATTTTTTATTTTAAATTCAGGATCCTATCAAGATTTACCTAATGAATATCTTTGGTATTTTTTAAAATCCTCATCAGAGGATACATTTTTTATTGATTTTAGAGTTAGAAGAAGGAAGAGTGAGAGAGAAACATGGATTGGTTGCTTCCCATAGGTCTCTCAACAGGGGGTTAAACGTGAAATTGAGTATGTGCCCTGACCTGGAATCAAACCTGAGACCCTTGGGTAAGTGGGATGATGCTCCATCGTGGAATGATTCACTGGCCAGGGCCATTTGAATGTTTTGTCTTTTTAAGCTTCTTTAATTCAGAAAATCCCATCTCAGCTTTTTAGATAAACATATTTTCTCTCTAGAATCAAGTTCCTTCAATATAAGGGTCACATTTCATGTACCAATGTACTACAACCCCTTTCTCAAACACGGGGTGGGGGTGGGGGATGGGGTGTTGCCTAGGGAGGTGATACAGACCAGTGGTTAAGATCCTTGACTTTAAACTCAAGAAGGCCCATGTTCAAATTCTGACTCAATCAATTATTGTTTAGGTGCATATTTACAGCCACTAAACTTGTAGACAGCCTTCTCATCTATAAAATGGGGCAATATTAGTAACTGCCTTAGAAGGTTGCTGTGAAGATCAAGTGCTTAACACAAGGTAAGCATTCAACCAATACTAGCTTCTAACATTCTAAGAACCTTATTCTAATGAGCATTAACAACACATCCATAGACACTACTAGAACATCAGGCAGTACTTCAGGGATGTAATGCTTTTAGAGCATGTGTGTGTCTGCCAGTGGAGGAAGGGGAAAAATGCACTAGAGAGGAGGCCAACTGGGTTGTTAAAATGAGAAGCAGGTAAGTAGGTGAAAAGCAATTTGAGCAGGGAGTAGAAAACACTTGGATTTTGGTTCAATAACTCAATGTGTGACTTTGGGCAAATCACTAAATCTTTCTGGCACTTGGTATTCTGCTGTATAGAACTCTGTGGTTAGATTGAAACATCTCTAAGCTCCAACATGTTACAGTTCTTGATCCCAAAATGAAAGAATGCATCCTCTTTGGGTAGTACAGAAAGAAGAAATCATAGTTCAGGTAGATTCTGGAAAAGCAAAGAGAGGTGGTAAACAGTCCTTAAGGACTGCCTCTCCTATGCCACATCTAGTGTTAAGCGCTTCAAGTACGTCATTTCATTAATTTTTTGACAACATGGTGAGGCAGTTATTAGTAAATCCCTTTGCAGATGTGGAAACGGGAGCTTAAAGAGGTCCAGGAACATAAGCAAGGTCACTCAACTACTAAGTAGCAGAATCAGGATTCAAGTCTGAGATGGTCTGACTCTGAAACCTCTTCTCTCATGCACCATCTCGCACTGTAGAAGAAACTGGTGCAGGACCCTGAGTGGCCCAGGTTGCTAGGATGTTTGTTTAGGATTTTAGAAAAATAACTTTTTGTGGTTTGTCATTGCTCCCATTTCTCATACACCACATTTCCATCTTATTATGTGCCCTCAATTTTACAACTTCATGAAGAATGTCTGGAGAAAGAAAAAAAAAAAAACCAAGATAGTAAGTAAACTACAAATGGTTTGTTACTTGAAATGAAAGCCAGTGGCAAAGTGAGAGAATAAATTCAAAATACCAGGTACATATTTTCAAATGAATCTTTCTCCCAAATATTGGTTTGGTCTAACATCGCTGATTCTGAGAAATTACACAGCATAGCTGAGAAACTAGTGATTAAAGTTATATTGGTTAAAGGTTAACTACATTTTGAATATGGTTTATTGCTTATGGTTTATATGACCATAAATTTATCATCCAAACTGAGAAACTTTTAAAGGCAGGGGGGTTGTAATTAATGATTCCACCAAAAAAAAAAAAAATAGGTATAAACTAGGATTGTGCTAGAAAAACTGGGATGTCTGATTACCCTACCATAATATTTACAGTTTTACTTTTAAACAACATATTAATCATAAGATGCAATATTCAGTAAGTGCTTTGTCATTAAATGATTTGTCATACATAGAATGAAAATGCTTTAGAAATGAGATTGTGAGTATAAAATTGAAAATGCTATGCTTTAATGTGAAGTTTATTACCTTTCATCAGCCTTAAAACACTTATTCTGGAGTTCTTTCTGTTGTCTTTGCTCTTGTAAGTTAGGGTTATGTTCCTTTGGTCGAGAATGGTTGGGCAAAAATTCCTTATAATAGAAATCTTCCAAATCTAATAGTTTTCCCTGACTGTAAATGAACACATAAACACACCAGAGTATCAATTGAATTTTCTATTAACTTACAGGACACTTGCTTTCTTTTAAAAATTATTTACTGTAATTTAAGAGTAACACATATATGTTAATAGAAATAGTGTTGAAATGTGCAAAAATAGAATATACTGTAAATTAAAGAGAAAAACAAAACCTTTACCTCTTACCTTTAAGAGAACATTGGCTGCTGGAGGGAATTGTCCTGGTTCTGTCGCCTCCAACTTGACACAGCATTACCAGTGAGTACAATGTTCCAGCTTGGCTAGACTAAGTCAGGATTCACAACAGACCCTTGGGCCACTTTATGTACTAACACATAGCATTTTCTCAATTTTATCAATCATCAATACACTGATGTACACAATGTGTCATGTTCATTACCTTATTCCTTTACAGCTAATCTTCTGTCCACCCCCCTGCCCACTGGTCTTTTGGGAATCATTTTCTGTGTGTGCTAGATTTTAGTTCCTACCCAGGGGATGTGCCTTCAACCATTTAAATTCTTGGATCTACTCTGACTGCAGTTCCGGTGTCTGTGGTGCTCAGCATCTGTAGGACTCAAATGAGGTCACCAGAGACAGGTCTGGACAACTTCCAGGTGCTACAGCGCTTTTCAAGTTACAGATGCCAATGTATAAATCAACTTTCATAAATTAAGAACTCTGCGTCCATTCATGCCTAACAAAAGAAGCTGCAATCGTAATTAACACTGTCTGGACATTAGTTGATTGAAATAATGACAAAATATTAAAATAATAAAGTTCTGGTTGGCTGAAATGCTATAGGTGAAGGGGACCAGTGTGAATTTAAGAGTGCCACACCTGCAGGTGACACAAACCTTATCTTCCTAACAAGTCCGTAAAAGTGAGATTTAACACGTTTTGTCTTCAAGAACAAAAAGCAAAAAGGATTTTGGGGAAAGAAAGTTCATGGTCATGGCCATGTTCAAATTGCCCAACCAAAACATATCAATGGACCAAGAAAAGCAAATTCTGTATTGTTACAGTACAATTCTTTTAAAACTATTTGAGTTCTTAATGTATGCTTCACACTGTGCTAGTGTATTGCCAGTAGACAAGATCTTAGACCACATATTGGCATTTGTAATATAAATATATTGAGAGCATACTACTTTCCAAATATATCCACATAAAACTGGTGATTTTTAATCTAATTTGAACATATAGATTTATATTTTGGTTTGATAACTTATTGAAATCTAGAAAAAGTAATTACCTATCTTTCCTTGGTCTTCGTTTTTCTTCTTGGATTGACTTCTAAAGGGAATAGAATAATTTGAAAAATCTCTATATATTAATGTCTTAATATAATTTGTATATTACTATAATCTTAATAAATAAATATATTTGTTCCTATAAAGCTAACTTAGCAATAAATAAGTGGATACAATATTTTTAAGATATGAAGAAATATAATTTACTCACATTTTACTAATTGTGAACTTGTAATTATTTTTACCAGCACTGGACTGAAATTAATCTTTGCATTCCATACAAAAAAAAGAGTTCACCATAGTGACCACTATACACAAGACTACATAAGGTTTATCTATCTAACAATAGGGGGTGGTCAGAATTTCCTGAAAATCCATTTCTTCACAAATGCAGTTGTAACTTAGGCAGATGATCAGGCTGCTTTGTGGTACTGTTTCTATGCCACCCTTGTCTGCAGGTAAAGCAGATGGGCGGGCAGTGAGGGCAGCTGCAACAGTTCACAGGCCAATGAAACTGTCTTCACTAACCTATAAGAGTCCATTTATGGCATTAAAGTAGCAGCACAGCTGATACATATGTTCATTTGCAAAATGTTTTCAGGTTGACAACTTTATGTATCAAGGCAAAAATGAGAATATTTAAGTATAGGTATGATTAGATATTTTTTAATCAATACTTTGATTTGGACTCTAGCAAAATGGTACTTTACTTACAAAGCAATTTCCTCTTTGGTACTGTAACTGGGTTGAACTGTGTGCTAGCTCAATATATTTGAACATATATCTACATGCTGCAAGAGCATATACATCTCTTAGGCTGAGGAAACAATACCAGAGTCACCTTGATCAAGCCAAAGATATTATAATTGTGGAAACCCTAATGCAGACATCAACTTGGCTGGTACCATAACAGTGTGAAATAATAAAAATGGCAATTAATAATGGTTTGTAAGGACTGAGGGTTTCCCATTACTTATAGACACACAGTCATTTTTCCCTCATGATTTATCATTTGCAATAAACTAAAATGTTGGATGAGTCAAACAGTTCATCGTTTCATTCATTTTCATTGGTTGTAATTTTAGTGGGTGGATGAGGCAGAAGTAATGCTTAAATGCATCAAGTCTGGGAGTGGACCTTTCAGAAAATAACAATGTAAGGGGCAGGACACCAATTACATTCCTGTCCTCCTTCCCATTTCCTATTACTTTGTATTCTTGACCCAATGCCCTAGGCTAGGAGGTGCTTAGAAATAATTGTATTACCAGCATAGGTACAATGGCCCCTAGTGGTCCAGTTAATGATCCCTGGGACCAGGGTGGTGTTTGCTGTGGTTGCTCTTGTTGTTTTAATATGACAGAGGTCCTGTCTCCTTGATCCATTGTCTGAAAAAAAGTCTGTTTTGCTCTTGGTAACCATTTTCTATAATCCAAAATTATGCTGAAATGATAGCATGATGTTGTGTGGCAGAGATCCCTTTTATACAACCAAGAATGAAATAACGTTCTGTTTTTGAATTCCCAAGCTGGCCAGATTCCCACTCCCCTTTTTAAACCTAACCTAAGGATATGTTTTTATTGATTTTTTTAGAGACCGAGGAAGGGGGAGAGAGAGAAAGAGAAATTTCAATCAGTTTCCTCCTGTATGTGCCCCAACCGGGGATTGAACCTGAAACCTTTTGTACTGGACATGCTCCATCCAACTGAGTTACCAGTCCAGGGCAACCTCTCTTAATTCTGTATCTCCTTTTCTCCTGGGAGGCAGTGTGTGTGAGCTGGCTCTCAGTTACAGGAATTCTTAGAAGAGGCTTTACTTCACTCTTGCCTGTGTTAGAATATTCTAATGAAATGTAATTCCATAATAAAAATTTCCAAAAATGATTTAAGATGGTTCATAATAGAAGCAAATATACAATCAAGATAATCAAATGTAAGTTGTAAATAAGAAAGGACAAAAATGAAATGTGTTAAGATGGAGCCTTAGCGTTTGTCTCTTGATTCCTAGAGGCTAAGTCCAAAAGGGAAGCATGAAACTACATTCTTTATCATAAAGAAGGAAGCACATTGTCCCTCATGGGAGAGGATTTAATATAAATGTTAACCCTTGGGACTTTATATTAGGGGCATTTATTGCTAAGACAAAAATGTTGTCAATTATAGTTTCAAAATTACAAATTACCAACTTGAAATCTTAAATGAAAATACAGAAGCAAATGTCCTATTGCAGTTTCTTAAGGAACCACAGTAAAGAAGAGAGAAAGACAAGGTGACAATAAAGACTCAAGAAGGAGATTTTCCCGTGAGGATGTTTCTTAAGGGGCCTTTTGAAAGGATAGAGGTCTTAGCTCAGAGGACTTGGAATCAGAGGACTTGGAAGACTCAGCTGCATCACACTCCTTCCCCTCTAACCTGATGTAAAAAAATACGTTTTATAATGAAACTTTAAATTTCACATCCACTATATCATGTTGGACACAGTTTTACAGTCCTTCTTAAAATACTCTCTATATTTAGAAGTCTTCACAAAGATAAAGAAAGTAGACAAATCATAGGGGAAAAAGATCTTGGAGTGGCCAAATAACCTACTGCTATAGTCAGGGAAGGTACTGGAGAAAATAATGAAACTGGAAGGCCTTTGGAATCATGTGGTCAGTTACTCTTCTTGAGGAAATTGTTGGCCCTGAGTCGTTTTTGCTGGCTGTCCAGCTTCTGTGTGTCACAGCAGCCCCACACGCCATTACAGTGGGGTGTGCAATCCCAGCTAAGGTTCTCCCCTCCACAGGCATGCTCCTTAGGCTCAGGCTACTCTTATTTTGGACACAACTATAGCCACATTTCCCAGGTGTAAGATATGAGGAGCATCACATCATAGAAGAGAGCTGGTATTGATGTTAAGGCAATCAGAATGACTGTGGTAAGAACTGACATTCAAGGAGAAACACAAGCTATAAAAATAGGTGAAACAACCGAAAGCACAGTTGTCTATGATAAGCAGGTTTAGGGAAATAATTTTCACAGCTCAGCAGCTCCATAAATATTTATCAAGGCTCTGAGAAAATGAAGAGGGCCACGGGACACAGTGATGGGGTGCTGCCTTAGACATGGTGGTCAGGGAGCCTTGCTGATAAACATGGATCTGAATAAAGTACTAACATTGCTGCTCACTGCAATGACCTTGGGTCATCAAGAAAAGGTTAAAATGTGCATTATAACATATTTTAGAAAGATTTTCACGGAAACCACTTAAAATTATAGTGTTTTGATGGGTAAAGGGAGGTTTTTGTTTGTTTGCTTTTAATGTTTTCATAGATTTTTAGAGAGAGAGGAAGGAAGAGGAAGAGAGAGAGAAACATGGATGTGAGAGAAACATAGGTAGGCTGCCTCCCAAATACAACCCAGGCATGTGCCCAGAACCAGTAACCTGTTGTTGCATGAGACAATGCCCAACCAACTGAGCCACACCAGCTAGGGCAAGAGGATGTTTTGACAGGTAAAGGAAGTGGGGTCCCACCGTTTCTGTAAATTTCACCTACATGTAGCACTCAAACTCAAGTAAGGGCCAATTGAGTATGAATACATGGTGTGTGTTTTCATAATAATAATAATAATAATAATAATAATAATAACTCTAGTTTTCTGTATTTTATTTTTCACCAAAGCCACAGATTTAAAGACTCAGGGTTATATAAAGGATTCCAGTCACTATGGTAATAACTCAAGATGTATTAAAACACTGTACATTCATTAAAAAAATCATTGTTCAATGACAATGTAAGCTTTTTGGGGGCAGGGATCATTTGTGGAAATCCAGAATCTGCTCCACTCTAGTAGGCTATCAGCCATAAACATTCCTCCTTATTTCAAAGTCTCTTACAATTTCTCATCTCGAGAACAGTATCTGTTGTTGAAGTCACTGTAGCCAATTGCCATTTCAGTGGCAATTAATAAATCTTATTGAGCATTATGTTTGGTACTTTCTAATTTTGTGCTCTGCTATTCATCTTTGGAAGGAGTCTGGCCTTCATGCTGAGGGAGTTGCTGAGTTATAAAGGGACTATCAAGGGAGGAACACGACCAAATTGACCGTTTAGAGAGATTTGCTAATATGGACTACAGAGGCTGAGATTAGAAGCCCTGATGTGGGGCCTGAAGCATTGCAGGTGGAGAATGATGATGGTCTGAAATAGGGCTGCTGCTGTGAGAGTAGAGGAGGGGGATGAATGGGAGCGAGGCTTTGCTGGTAAAAGCCACACTTCAAATTGAACGGTTAGATGTCATGCATGAGAGAGAGGGCCAGGTCCAGGATGACACCAGGTTCTTGGCTTAGGTAACCAAGCGGATGATGGTGTCATTCACAGAGAACAGGAACATGAGAGGAAGAGGAGGCTGGCAGGGCGGATGCCAATGAGCTCACATGGTGCCCACGGTGAGTGAGAGGACCTCAGAACAATGAATGACCTTGACAACTAAGAAGTGCCCTATCTGTGTCTCAGAGTCCTGATCTGTGAGATGGGAATGCCGCTGTAAAGGCTTTCTAGGATTAGATATCCCAATGCATGTGGACATACCCCATTCCATGCCTAGAATTTAAAACGTGTCTAATAAATGCCTCTTTTTTCTTCCTTTCTTCCATTTTCACCGAAACTCACCCATTCACATTCAGGTCCCTCTCAGGAGAGCTCCTGCTATGACAGGGTTCTCTTTCTGGGTTAATGTTTGCATATTAGCTCAGATGAAAGGACCAGCAGAGAAAACTGCTGAAAGGCCATGTGTTACAGGACAGGGGAAGAGGCCTAGGTGGTAAAGATGGCCAGAGGATAGCTACATGCCCAGGTCCTCAGCTAAGGACTGGGCAGGAAAGCAGATACTGATAGGAGTCTCCCTTTTAGAGTCCTCCCTTTGGACAGGCCCAGGCCCAGTGTGGACAGGGTTTTGTGGATGCTATGGCTCCCATCTGATAATAAGAGTGAGCCACTTACATGTAGCAGATAATAGTATGTGCAGTCTTCAGGGTTATTTAATGTTTTGGGTTTCCGGGGCCGTCTTGGGGGTCTCAATATTTTTGGCTCCTCTCCTTTAGAAATACCTACAAGAAAGGTGATCATAGACAAGAATTCAATTACAAAGACTATCATCAAGCAATGCCTTTCTTTTGGGATAAATAAAAAATAATATATGCACTACTGAGCAAAGCTGGGAAAAAGAGGAAATACCTTTTGTTCCCCAACCAACCCTCATCAGATTCTTCACCATGTGCTTCCTTCCAGTTGTCTGATGGTTTATGACTTTAAGTGTTAAGGAGGAGAAGGGAAGGGGAAGAAAAGAAATGTATAGTCTGGTGATGTAGAATAGTATACTTCAGATCAAAGGGTAGATGAGGAGACAAAGCTGTTAAAAATCTTTTAAAATGGGGATTATGCTCATAAAATTTTGCTCCTCCCCTCTCCCCCCACTGCCAGATTCACACATCCACCTGTTCATCTAAGACCTGCCTGATTTTCACTTTAAGGTACCACATCATGTTATGGTCCAAACAAGGACTCTTGCTATAAGACTAATCAACCCTATTGCTAAAATTTGGAATTTTCAGACCTGACTTTAAAAACCATGACCAAGAAAGAATAAAGGCTGTCATTCTTCACTGCCCCTTTGTCAATACTAGAGGCTCAGTGCACAAAATTCATGCATTGGGGTGGGGGGGGTTGTGTCCCTTGTGCACCGTCTCCAATCTGGGACCCCTCGGGAGATGCTTGACTGCCCATCTGGGCCCAATCCTTAGTGGATTGGGCCCAGATGGGCAGTCGGAAGTCCTTCTCACATCCAAGACTGCTAGCTCCCAACTGCTCGCATGCCTGCCTGCCCGATTGCCCCTAACTGTTTCTACTTGCCAGCTTGGTCACCGCCAATGGCCCTCCCCTGCAGGCCTGGTCCCCCCAACTGCTCTCCGCTGCAGGCCTGGTCCCCCCCAACTGCCCTCCCTTGCAGGCCTGGTCCCTCCCTATTACTCTCCCCTACTGGCCTGATCACCCACAACTGCCCTCCCTTGCCAGCCATCTTGTGTCCACATGGGAGCAGCCATCCTGTGTGGAGTCATGGTCAATTTGCATATTACACTTTTATTAGATAGGATAGCCACATTCTCAAATGGCTGCAACATCATCAGAGCATGCTTGGTTGTTAGTGATCATGGGTGGCTTTATATTTATAGAGATAATAAGTTTCTCATAAAGTATGCCTATTTTTCATGATTCTTGGAACTCCATCCACTGACTGCAATTATGCATGAATGTCTGCTTGATAGAATATAAAGATCAGGGTGGAAAAGGGTCATGGCTGCTTATTAGAAAATACTACTTTAAATGGACACTTGAGCATACATTTCTTAGCTAAAATGTAAGTGTATTAAACAGATCATTTTTGTGTTTAGGAAGAGGACAAGAACAATCTTTAATTCTTATATAAGAATACACAGAGAAACTGAATTGCTCCAAACCAAAAGTAATCAAAGCAAGTCAAACAGAAACAAGCCAATGAATATTTAATAGTTACTATGTGTAAACAACTATGGCTGGCAGTGTAAATCGGGTTCTACCGGATGTAGAAGCCACAGGGATGTCTGACTTTCTAGTCTCTTGTTTGACCCACTAGGTGAACATACTGATCACAGCAGCATTCATAGTCTAATGTCATCCAGCTCATTCATTTTAAAACATGGGAAATTGCTGGATGACAAAGATACATCAATAGTTGAGAGTACTTCCTAGAGATTTAATGCATAGAAGAATACTAATCAGAGAAAATTATGACAATCTTACTTTACCATTTTTAAAATAAAACAAAGGAAAACCAGGTCTTTATTAATGAGATTGTTAAGTAGAAATTAGTAATAGACTAAGGAGTAACACACTTTTCCAACCAATCCCTGGAAGTTTATCTCCCATTCTCTCTCTCTCCCTTCTTCTCCACAGGAGTAGACAGTAGAGAGAACTGAGATATAGAAACCCTGTCAGCATCCTGTCTTGCACTGTCACAGGCACAAGGAGAGATGGTAAAACCTGAATTCTTGCCACCACCATACACAGTATTTTTTTAAATTAGTTTCTTTCTCTTTGCTTATCATCTGTCCCAGTGCTGATCAATAAACAGCTTCTATTGACTCTTACAAAGTGTTATTTAGAAATGTATTGGTCATATTCACTTATATTACTAATTTGAATCTAAATGGAAGGAAACAAAAAGACAGTATGAGCACTAACCGGTTTGGCTCAGTGGATAGAGTGTCGGACTGCGAACTGAAAGGTCCCAGGTTCGATTCCAATCAAGGGCATATACCTTGGTTGCAGGCACATCCCCAGAAGGAGGTGTGCAGGAGGCAGCTGATTGATGTTTCTCCCTCATCGATATTTCTAATTGTCTATCCCTCTTCTTTCCTCTCTGTAAAAAATCAATAATATATATATATATATATATATATATATATATATATATATATATATATTAAAAAGACAGTATGAAATTATTATGGTTTCAGAGGCATAAAAGTGACCTGTGACTAAATTAAAATATTTTTGAGTTTATTTTAGAGAGAGGAAGGGGAAGAGAGAGGAGAGAGAGAGATATCTCAATGTAAGAGAGAAATATCATTGCATCATGATGGGTTGCCTCCAGCACATGTCCCAACCGGGGAGAATCAAATCCCCACAACCTCCATATGTGCCCGGAGGGGGTCTAATGCACCACCTCTCAGTGTATGTGAATGGGATGATGCTCCAACCAACTGAGCTACAGTGGCCAGGGTGACTTGCGACTAAATTTTAACTTGACTGTTAATTTTATTTAAAGTCTGCATTAAAGTATCAGAACATTATTATTGAAATGAAAATCAATTAATTTGAAAATGACAAGTAATTTGAATAAATTCCAGGAGAGTGAAAAACGACCAAATTCTGGGAACAAAAGAAGTATTGCTCTTGCCTCCATTTTCCCAACAAGTTTTCCCCATTCAATCTGATTTCTATTATCAAGACTCTATTGAAGCTGCTCTCCAGACACCCAATGTTGAACACTTTATTGACAAATCAAAAGCCCTTTATCTGTCCTTATTATCTCTCATTGCATCATTTTACCGGTACATTATTGACCACTCCTTGCCCTCATAACTGAGAATGAGGTTTCTGAGGGCAGACACTTTATCTTATTTACCTATGTATTCTTGGCACTTAGGGAAAAGCTGGACACATAGTAGATGTTTAATAAAAGTTTGCACACCATACTGACCACTTCCTAATGAATACCTCAGGTTTGACCCTCTCAGCCCTTTAGACTTCCTGCCCTAATTTCTTGTTGAGTGCTTTCATCTCAAACTCTCAGACTCAAAAGGACCAGTGGCTGTCTTTCTCCTCTCTCTAAAGTTCTGTATATCACAGCCTCAATGGTACTATTATTTCTGTCCTTCACTAGGTTCAAACTACTGGTGTCATCTTATCTTATCTTATCCCTCTTCTTAATTTCCTATAAACAGGTAATCATCAACTTCTGCCAATGCTGAAGTGGTATTTCAGGAAAGAAAATCTGGTTTTCATTTGTGAGAAAAATTCATGAAGTTTCTTTTTATTACTTCCTTAAGCCTAACCTTCTAAATCCAGATTATTTTAATCAGCACTTTGAACTTGAACTTCCACTTCCCACCCAAAATTATCTCCCCTGGTCACCCAAGTTACCTCATAGGAACCCTGACATGCCATGTTTATAGCTATGACTTTATTTATTCTCATCTTCTCGCAGCAAGACTGAAATCTCCAGCCTCTTTCAGTGTCCACCTCCAGGCCTCTCTCTTCCATGATGCTCTCACTAACTGTCCAGCAACCTCCCTCTCATGTGAATGAACACTGTTGGTACTTACAGGATGAACAAATCATTTGAAACATGTTATGGGGTGTATTATGTTACCTCAAAGTTCATATGTTGAATTTCTAAGCTCTAGTAGCTCAGAATATGACCATATTTAGAGAAAGGGTCTTTAAAGTGAAATCATATGGGTGGGCACAAATCTAATAGGACTAGAGCCTTATAAAAGGAGATGAGAACACAGACACACGCAGAAGGATGATGATGGAAAGACACAGGGAGAAGATGTCGTCTACAAGCCAAGGAGAGAGGCCTCAGAAGAAACCAACTTTGCCAGTGCCTTGATTTTCAACTTCTAGCCTCCAGAACTATGAGGCAATAAACTTCTGTTGTTTAACCCACCCAGTTTGTGGAACTTTGTGATGGTAGCCCTAGCAAATTGTATAAAACCTTACTATTTTTAACATGTGATTTGTTTTTCTAAATAATGCGTCCGTATGTTTTAGGATGATGGGCATCATGACTCAGATGAGAACTCAGGTTTTCATGCCCTCCTGCCTTTCTGGTGGTGGTCTGCAGGTGCCAGGTGTTGGATGGATTCCATCTTAGCCTCAAGACACAGTGCTAAGTGAAGAGTAGACACTCAATGTACTTTTGTTAACTGGATCTCTATTGTCACTAGCTATAAAATTAAATTCCTGATGCTTTAAAAAAAATGTAAATCAAAAAACCAACAAAACTCTTGAAAGAGAACCCAGAAACTTCATGAACAATCTAGGAGTACACATATCTTAACCAAAAGTCAGATGTCATAAAATGTTAGATATATCTGCCTATTAAAAAATCTATGATGTGGAATCACTGGGTCAAATGGGAGTTCCACTTTTAGTTTTTTTTTGAGGAAGCTCCATACTGTTCTCCACAGTGGCTGCACCAATCTGCATTCCTACCAGCAGTGCACCAGGGTTCCTTTTTCTTCACATTCTTGCCAACACTTGGTTTATTGATTTGTTGATGATAGCCATTCTGACAGGTTTGAGATGGTACTGCATTGTCATTTTGATTTGCATCTCTCGGATAATTAGTGACTTTGAGCTTGGTTTCATATGTTTCTTGGCCTTCCATCTGTCTTCTTTCGAAAAGTATCTATTTAGGTCCATTGCCCATTTTTTTTTATTGGATCATTAATCCCACTTCTAGGAATATATTCCAAGAGACCAGAAACACCCCTATGTTTATAGCAGCACAATTTACCATAGCTAAAAGTAATCAGCAGATGATGGATTAGAAAACTATGGTACATCTATACAATGGAATACTACATTGCTATAAAAAAGAAGGAATTCTTACCATTTGCAGCAGCATGGATGGAACTGGAGAGCATTATGCTAAGTGAAATAAGCCAGGCAATGAAAGAAAAATACCACATGATCTCATTCATTTATGGAAAATAAAGACCACTATAACCTCATGAACAAAATGATAGATACAGAAGCAGTAAAGTACCAAATAGATGACCAAATTATAGCAGGAAGGCTGGGGAGTGTTGAGGAAAGGGAGAAAGAGATTAAGGAAGGACTTGTATGCATGCATATAAGCACAGTCAATGGACACAAGACACTGAGGGGGTGGGATTGAGGACATGTGACAGGGGGTAGGGAAGGCTGGGGGAAAGTCAATGCAGGGGGAAGGAGATATATGTACTACTATGTGTAATACTTTAAATAAATAATAAATAAGTAATATATAATGAAAGCCTTAACATGTCAATGAAATCAAAAGAGACAAGATAGATTTAGAAAACCACATGTATAGCACAAATGCCAAATAAAGGTGATATTTAAATATACAAGAGAAAAAGCAGCCGAAACCGGTTTGGCTCAGTAGTAGAGAGTCGGTCTGTGGACTGAATGGTCCCGGGTTCGATTCCGGTCAAGGGCATGTACATTGGTTGCGGGCATATCCCTAGTAAGGGGTATGCAAGAGGCAGCTGGTAGATGTTTCTCTCTCATCGACGTTTCTAGCTCTCTATCTCTCTCCCTTCCTCTCTGTAAAAAATCAATAAAATATATTTTAAAAAAAGAGAGAAAAAGCAAATGATTATAAAATTAAAGACCAACAGAAAAATGAGTAAAAGATATAAACAAGAAAGTCAAGATGAGCAAATCCAAAGGGCCAATAAGCATGGAAGACACCTGAGCTTACTAGCAGATAATATATATAAATTAAAATAGCAATGAATTATCATTTTACTTCAGACACATTAGCAAAGATTAAAAAGGAGGATAATTCAGTTGGACAGGATGTCAGAAAAATTGTATTCTCAGAAATTGTTGAAGGAAATATCAATTTCAAGGGCCTTTTAATGAAGCAATCTATCAAAACCAAAATTACCTTTCAATTCAATAGTTTCTGAGAACTTTTCTCAGAAAATTAAAGTCCTAGGATACAAGGACATTTGCAAAGATGTTTACTGCAACATTTTTCATAGTGCCAAAAAATTTAAAAGGTGAATATCTGACAATAGAAGAAAGATTATACAAATTATTGTGATCCACACATGAAATATTATACAACCAGACAAAAGAATAAATTATAACAATTTCAGTTGATATTAGGAGATTCCTGCTAAAATACTGAAGGAGAAAAGAAAGATACATAAGTGGTTATATTATGATTCTATTTATATAAAAGAATGACAAAAACCTCTGTCTATATGTGTGTATAAGTACATGTATGCATATCTACAAAAATAGTAATGCATTTTTCATAATGAAAGTTGCATTAAGGGAGAATAATGTGGGTTGGGGAGGGAGAACAAAGGTGTGAAGAAGAAGAAAATAGGAAAAAAGAGAAAATAAAACATACTGCGTAAAAAGAATCCTGAAATGTATGATATGGTCACATTTATTTATTTATTTAAACTTATAAATTTATATGCTAGTATGTAGGTGCTATAGAGATTTTTTTTTTAAATGTCAAAATGCACTGAATTTTCAGAATTTATGTTTAATTATTGTATTTTGCAGGATCTGCTTTAGTGTTAATTGACTTTTTTCCTTCAGCTGGACAATCTTGAGGATGCATATTCTTTATTAAAAAAATACATTTAGTTGATTTTTACAGAGAGGAAGGGGGAGAGAGATAAAGAGTTAGAAACATCAATGAGAGAGAAACATTGGTCAGCTACCTCCTACATGCCTTGGACTGGAACTGAACCTGAGACCCTTCAGTCTGCAGGCCAATGCTCTATCCACTGAGCCACACCAGTTAGGGCAAGCATGCGTATTCTTTAAGATCCTGCCATGCAAAGTGGCAAGCCAGCAAGGGAAAATTATTGATGAATATAATAAACAGGGTCTGATTGTTCAGATTAAATTTACCCAGACTATTTTTTATTTTTGAAGAGCAAACTTCTCATGAGCTTATCAGCATACAAATGTTGCAGAAAAGTTCAAGTTTATTTTTGCTTTCTAAATTTTTGTTCCTTTGGGAAAGTATAAACACTGCCTGCTAACATCACTCTAACCCCTTAATTACAAAAGTGACATAAACATTTATAATCACAATATAATTTGATTCTCCCCTGTAGCATATCAATGTTGGCAGTAGCAAAATTAGGTTTGTGACTATTTTGTGTGATGTGCATGATAAATATTAGGTGGTAAAGGTTATTGCTATATTAAATAGTCAGAGGGTAAAAATATCGATTTATATTATAGTTTTGATAATTTTCTAATTAAGTTTACTAGGAATGAACATTTTATAAACAGAGAATGGACAAACATCTCAACACTGCATCCTCCCCCCAAAAAAGATAGATTTAAAACTGGTCACTATTTGCTTTAGGAAATTAAATTTCAGTATTACTCTCATTTTAATAATTGCATGATTTTATTTATGAATACATGCAGAGTATAATTTGTATAAGTATCACATGCCTAAATTAGATGAGGTCAGAAGTGCACTTATGTTATTGTAATTTCTTAAGAAATTAGTTTTTGTAAATTTCCATTTACTCCCAACAGTCTGTGAACGTTAAGCAACAGCAGAGTGACCTAGAGGAAACCTTCGAAGGGAGGCATATCCATTGCTGCATGTCTAGGCAGGATTCACCCTCGTCAAGGTTGCAACCTGCCTTTGGGAAGCTGCTGATTCTGCCTTCCCCCTCCTCTGCCCTTCAGCCGGGCTGGCCGCTCTTAAAGAGAAATGGATACAGGTTCTGAGCTTTGTGGGCCATTCAGGTCTGTATGGCTCCTGGCTGCTTTCTGCTGAGCTCCTGGAGACCTTTTCATTTCTCATGCTGGGCCTATGTTTGACCACTAGCTTTACTCTACTACGTGGTCTTTGTTCTTTTGAGTCTATCTGAGGGGAAGAGGTATAAGGGTGCGCTCTTGTGCTTTGTGTGTCCTTAACACTTCTGTTTGCCTTACTGTTCAGTGGGTCTGACTGTCCTCTTTCCTCTGACCTTCTCCATAGGCAGCTACCAGCCCCACCCCATTCAGAACTGCTCAAGCGATTCCTTCTGTCTTCTTTTCTACCACCTGAACACTGATGCCCTATAGCCAGTTTACACCTGTACTTACCCTAATGGTCGTAGGCTCTAAGCTTTTGTCACTCTCTGATTTAGGTATGCTGCACTGATATCCAGAACCTTCACACAGAACATTTCGTTTTTGAATTACACTCTCAGATTTAGGTAAGTTGCTTCCCCCAGCCTGCCCTTTATGTCTCTTCTAGTTACATCACAGGAGAAACAGGGGAGAATCAATCAGCTCTGTTTGTGGCATGAGGCCTTTGGACTATCATTTGTCTACATGCCTTCTGTCATCTTCGTTGGGCTGGGGTCATGGGTCTAACCGTTAGAGCCTTCAAAGGCTAGTTAGTTTTTTCCCCAGTCCCTGGGGTTAGGTTATACCCTTACTTCCAGCTATCTGCCATTCTTGTGCACAGTTATCAAAGGAGGGTGCCCTAGCAAAGGCATATGAGAATGCACACAGTGATGCTGATGCTGTCTTGACGGTGCCATCTTTGATGGGGACAGTGAGCTGTCACAGACCCATGAGTATGCATCCTGTGTATGCCCATTAACAGGACAGGATACATTCAAACAACAGAGCACATACTTAGTTGCCTGAAGAATGAGGAAACTCAGGAGTAGTATTTAAGAGTCCCTAATAACCTCTTGGTTATAAATAGTTGGGTACATAGCTTGAGGTGAAAACTTGTTCATTTCTTTCCCCAAAGAGCCAAATTTTAGAAAACTATTTATCGACTATTGCATAGTGATTTTCTCAGATTGGCCTTTTTAAAACACATTGCCTGATTTTAAACAAGCAACATTTGGATTTTTTTCTTACCCTCTGCTCATTCTTGATAATACAATGAAAGATGGTTCCTCTCAAGGTAAGGTAAGACATAGCAATACTTTAAAAAAGCCATATTCCATATTAGAGCATGTCTAGTCATAAGCATAGCCAGAGGAGATACCAAGCAAGATTTTAGTGCCTCAAGCCAGCCTGGCAGCAAAGAAGACATACCTGGAGATGCCACCCTAGTCTTATTACACATGGCTGTGCAAGCTCTGTGCAAGGCTGCAGTAACATTATTCAGATGATTAATTTTATACAGACATGGACTCTGAGGGCCCAAGTCAGCAAGGGATGGAAAGTGTCTGCTCTGTTGGTGAGTGAGCACCAAGTTCTTATTCAACCAGTCACCGGGTTTTTCTAAAGCTCTCTACACAGATGCTCTTGTTAATGAACCATCTCACATGAGGGAATATTAAGCTGATTTATTTACATTATCCAATTCCAATTCTGCAATATTTTATCCTGTAGCTAGCAGTTTGCCAAGGTTATTCTTTGAAAAATGAATTTAAGGGCTGTTAATATTCCATATATGAATGTGTCATTTCTTATTAATCATTTCCTTATTGTCTAATTTTTTATTTTGCCATGTACATACATTTTTATATTTCAGCTCTGATTATTCCTTTAGGCTATGTTTTCATAAGTGGGTTTACTGGGTCAATGATATAAATATGTCAATGTTTGTTTCTTTTTTTTTTTTACATATTGTCAAGTCACTTTTTGAAATGTTGACTCTTTACAATCTCACCATTACTATTTGAGAATAATTAAATCCGCACATTATCCTCATAGTTAAATATTTTTTTTCTTTCTTGCCAGTTTGATAAGTAAAAATAGCAACTTGTTTTAATTGTATTTTTTTGGTGATAATATATATATTTATTTGCAATTTGCATTTATTTTTATATAAATAAATCCATTCTTGTGCCCATTTTCCACTGGGGTATTAATGTTTTTCCTAATGATTTATGAGAGCTCTTTCTACATTACATACGACAAACTTTTTTATATTTGTTTTAAATATTTTATCCAATTTATCTTTAACCCTTTAATTTTTAATCTTGGCTTTCTAATCTCTAGAAGGTTTGTTCATGCAGTTCAAATTTATCACAATTTTTCTTTGTAATTCTTTTATTACTTCTTATGCTTTGTCCTGTCCAAAGTAGAGATTGTGCAACATTCAGTTCATACCAACTGGTTTCTTTTGGTTTGTTTATTACTTTTGATTCATTAGTATAGCTGGGTAGTCAGTATAAGGTATGATTCTTATTCCTTCTCCCCAAATAAGAAATATTTCAAGCATTACCTATCAATTTTTTATTGCTTTACTGTGTATATTTTAGTGACAAGTTTTCAGAAATACAAAGGTCAATCTGGGAGCTACCTATTTTGTTCAAATAATCTGTGGTTGATTATTATAATAGAGGCATATGGTTTTAATTGCTATGGCTTTATATTATTTATTTTATTGTTTAATAAGAAAAGTCTTCATTTATAATATTTTTTTCTGAAATTTACAAATAATCTTTAGGGACATTTTCTTAAGTTCTAAAAAATCTCAGAGATTGAATCATGTTTATAGTATCTTATCTTCTAATTCAGACACACTATATAATGTCATTCCATTATTAACCTCTTTTTTGATCTCTTTGGTTTTCTTATTAGCTTTATTTTAATGTCTTTACTTTTTTTTGCTGTTATTTTCAATGAGCTCTTTCTCCATTATACATTTTTATAAGAAAGAATATCTGTATATCTATATATCATTACTGCATTTTATTGCTAGTATCAATCATTATTTTGGCTCATTCTTTGCTTTTTTAAGGTCAAAAATCATGTTATATACAAATACTCTTACAATTCTGTCTTTTCATTTTCAATAGTTAGAAGTTTAAAAACATTTTATTTTCTTAGTGTGTCAGTGAGAAATTCTCCTAAAATATAAAAAAGTATTTTTGCTAGCATGCTTATCATAATGCTGCCTTCTAAATGGAACTGCTTCTAGTATTTCATAGTTAATTATGATGTTGACAACATGTTTAAAAAATACAGTCTGCATATTGCTAAAAAGTCTGTTCTTCCTAATTTAGCAAGAATTTGGCTTCTCACCAGGACCACTAGTTGGATTTTATGAAAACTGTTTCAGTATTTATCACGATGACTGTATTCTTTTGACCATCTGATATTGTTACATTAATGTGTTATTTGGAGAGTCTTTTAATATAATATTGCATGCAATCATCTAGTACTGTATGAGAGTCTAAATTTCTGAGATTGATCCCTAGCTTTCTTTCCTTGCTTCCTTCCTCCCTTCCATCCTCCCCGCCTCCCTTCTTTTTCTTTCTTAAATGTTATTTGACAGACTTGGGTTTGAGGATACATGACTGTCATAAAATATGTAACTTTCATTTTTTTTCTTTTTTCTCAGATTACATAGTATGGATATTACCTATTTCATGAACTTGGATTGCAACTGCCTATAACACTAAATTCTTGGAACCTTTTTGTGAAAGTAATTATTTTACAGACATAACATCACATTGACTAATTTATTCTTGAAAATTTATATGTCAGACCCAAATTGTCTTTGTAATATTGATTACATTTAATGATTGTGAGATCTTAATATTATCAATTAAAATTGTTATAATCTTGTTCTATTTTTTATTCTTTTTGCCTTATTTTTTAAAGTAAGTAGTTATATATTTGTTTACTTTTTTTTCAAAAACATTATTGTAGCTTCATTTAGATCTTTGATGTATTTCTTTTTAAATTTTATTGAATTTATTGGGGTAATATTGGTTAATAAAATTATATAGGTTTGAAGTGTACAATTCAATAATACATTATCATATATTGTGTTGTATGCTCACTAACAGAGTCTCCTTCCATCACCATTTATCACCATTTATTCTCCTTTTACATTATTCCTTTAGCCTCCAAACCCCTGTCCCTCTGGCAATTACCATGTTGTTGTCTGTGTCTATGAAGTTTTTTGTTTATTTTTTAATTTAATCCCTTCACCTATTTCACTCAAGCCTCAGAACCATTCCCCTCTAACAGCTGTCACTCTGTTCTCTGTATCTATGAGTTTCTTTTTCTTTTGTCTACTAGTACTTTGTTCATTAGATTCCACATATAAGTGAAATCATATGGTATTTGTCTTTCTGTGACTTGCTTATTTCATTTAGCATAATACTCTCCATGTATATATTGATTTTAGAGAGGGAGAGGGAGAGGGAGAAGGAGGAGGGAGGGAGGGAAGGAGAGAGAGAGAGAGAGAGAGAGAGAGAGAGAGAGAGAGAGAGAGAGAGAGAGAGAGAGAACACCTTTGATTGGCTGCCTCCTGCACACCCCACAATGGGGTCAAGCTCACAACTTAGGCATGCGCCCTGACCAGAAATAAAACTGTGACCTCCTGGTTCATAGGTCAACGCTCAACCACTGAGCCATGTCAGCCCAGCTCACTATCTTTTATAGATTCATTTTTTTTTTTTATTTGTGCTTCGGTCTTTATTATTTCCTTCTACACACTTAGGGCTTTTTTTGTTGTTCTTCCAGTTGCTTTAAGTATAAAATTAGATTGGTTGAAATTTTTCTTATTTCATGAGACAGGCCTCTAGTGCTATGAATTTTCCCCTAGGACTGCTTTCACTGTGCTCCATACATTTTCAGTTGTTGTATTCTCATTTTCATTTGTTTCAAGGTATCTTTGATTTATTCTTTGAACTCATTGTTAACCATTCATTGTTATTTAGTCTCCACATCTTTTTTTCCCCAGTTTTTTTCTTGTATTTGATTTCTAGTTTCATACCATTATGATAAGAGAAGACCCCTGCCAGTCAGTGATATTCTCTGAGTCTGCTCAGATCTCTAAACCCTGCCAAGGCATCTGACTCCTCAGCAAGGGGTAAGATCATCAGGGTGGGGCAAGAGTGAGTCCAGAGGGTAGGGCTATTGCATTTCCCCAGGCTGATGCTGCACAGAGAGGAGTGCTTCACCCAAGAAAGGTAGCATGTATGGTGTGGGAGAAGAACTCAGCTCAGGAATCCTGGTAGCTATCCTTCAGCTCTCTCCCCAGAGTCACAAACCCAGACTCTACTTACATGACTTTAGCTTGGTCTGCCTTCTCTCTGCCAGAGCCCAGTGGTGCAAAGGACATTTTGTGTGTTGACCCTTTAAGAGGGTACTGGTGTCTCTAATGGACTCCTGTCTCTCCTGATGGAAAGAATCTCTGCTGATTTACACAGCCAGATGTTATGTTGGCACCTCTTCTTGGCTCTGTTGCTCTGGGCTATGGACCCAGCTTGGGGTTGAGACCCCAATTTCTCAGGGAGAATCCCACACAGCTGAGATATTCCTCCAGAACCTCAGCCATTGCCTATGGGAACTGGGTGAGACATTTTTGCATCTCTACCTTTCTTAATAGTCCTGATGTGCTTCTTCTGTAAATCCTTGGTTATAACACTTCTCTGCAGCTAGTTTCCAGTTGGTTATTCAGGTTGATTGTTCTATAATTTAGTTGTAATTCCAATTTGGTCCTGGGAGGTGAGGTACCTTCCATCTATTGCATGCCATCTTGGATCTCCCAATGTATTTCTGTCTTATCACAATGATTTCTCTTTTCTGTTTTTCCTGTGGTTGAATAGTATTTTTTTTTCTTTTTCTAAAAATATTTATTAAATTACAACCATTTTTAATTACTTTCTTTCAATTAATAATTAAAACATTTAATGATTTATATTTTCCTATGAATACAGTTCTGGTTGCATCTCATTCATAGTTTTTATACATAGCTATTTTCATTTTTATTATTTTGAAATAATTTATAACTATAACTTCTTCACTTCAGACTATCTTATTAATTTTTAAAAAAATATATTTTATTGATTTTTTACAGAGAGGAAGGGAGAGAGATAGAAAGCTGGAAATGTTGATGAGAGAGAAACATCGACCAGCTGCCTCCTGCACACCCCCAACGGGGAATGTGCCCGCAACCAATGTACATGCCCTTTACCGGAATTGAACCTGGGACCTTTCAGTCCGCAGACCGACGCTCTACCACTGAGTCAAACCGGTTTCGGCAATCTTATTAATTTTTAATATGCAAATTTGTTTTTCTCATCTACCTCAATTACATCATGGTCAGGAAATATAATCTGGGTCAATTTATAATTTTCAGGAGTTTGTGAACTAGTCCAATATGTCTAGTTATAAGAACAATTAAAAATACTAAGATTTAAAAAAGGCATTTTCTCTATTTGATATAATTACACTAGAGGCCCAGTGCATGAAATTCATACATGGGGGTTGGGGGTCCCTCAGCCCAGCCTGCACCCTCTCCAATCCAGGAAGAATCCCTTGGGGATGTCCGACTGCCAGTTTTGGACATCTCTCTCACAATCTAGGACTGCTGGATCTAAACTGCTCACCTGCCTGCCTGCCCGATTGTCCCTAACCACTCTGCCTGCCTGATGCCCCTAACTGCTCCCCTGCTAGCCTGATCACCCCTAACTGCCTCTGCCTGCTGGCTTGATTGCCTCTAACTGCCTCTGCTTGCCTGCCTGATTGTCCCTAACTGCCCTCCCCTGCCAGCCTGATCATCCCTAATGCCTCTGCCTCAACCCCCACCACCGTGGCTTTGTCCAGAAGGATGACTGGAAGATGTCTGGTCTATCTGGTCTAATTAGCAAATTAGACCAGATAGACCAGACATAAAATCTATACTTTAATTAGTATAGATTTTATGTGAATTTACCTTGTTGACTACACTATCTTATTAAATACTAGAAGCCTGGTGCATGAAAATTCATGTACTGGAGGGGGGAGGGGTCCCTCAGCCTGGTCTGCCCCCCTCACAGTATGGGAGCCCTCAGAAGCAGGAGGTGACCTGGCAATCAGAGGAAGGCGATGCCCCAGTCACACCTCTGCTGCTGCCACTGCTGGCAGCGCAAGCCTTGGCCGGCCCTGGTTACCTGAGCCTCAGGCAGCCCTGGGTGGCTAGGCAACTGACATCCGAGGCTTGCTACACCTTGGGATGGCCTGATTGTAACTAGGGGGCTGAGGGGGCTGCGGGACTCCAGAGGCAGGCACACAAGTGGCTGGACCAGCCTGGGGGCAGGCTGGGCTGTGCCATGTGCCTGCACCTCAGCAAGGCTGAGGGGACTGGGTGCTGCCATCTTGTGCCTGTGGATGCCACCATCTTTGAGGGTGTGGCAGTCAATTAGCATATTTCCTCCTTATTGGCTGTGGGTGCCACCATCTTTGTGAGAGCATGATGGTCAATAAACATATGCCCTCTTTATTAGATAAGATGATATGCAATTTATCTTTGAACTGACTTCATGTAGTAAGTAATATGGTGTACAACATGTAAAGAAAAAAAACTTAGTTGGCTCCATGTCCTCTGTAGTTTAAAATAGATTAAAAGTATGGAATGAGAAGAAATATTTTGGATGCAAAACATTTAGCTCCTTCCATTTAAGGCTTCTAAGTCAAGTGGTTAGTCTGAATTAATTCAGTGAACTCATCAGAAATTCATACTTCAGAGTTCAAACTTATGTAAGGCAAACTGGTTTAATAATTAGTATTTAGTATTATTAAAATATTAGAAATAAATTATTCTTACTGAATTGTAAGTTTATAAATAAACATAATTTCTTTTTGGATACTAAAGGCTGTTGTTTTTAAGAGTTTTGGGGAATTAGTATTGCTACTTATGAAAAAAAAAATAGCAAATAAACTTAGAAAGATAAGTGTTCACCAGATGTATGTTGGGTGGGAAGCAATATAACCTCTTTATTTTCTATTCTTAATGAAATAATCATATCTAATAAAAGAGTAATATGCAAATTGACCATCACTCCAACACACAAAATGACTGCCCCCATGTGGTCAAAGATGGCTGCCCCATGATGGTCAACAGGGGAGGGCAATTGGGAGGGACCAGGCCTGCAGGGGAGGACAGTTAGGGGCCAAAAGGATGGCAGGAGAGCTGTTAGGCATCAATCAGGCTGGCAGGGGAGCGGTAAAGGATGATCAGGCTGGCAGGCAGAAGCAGTTAGGGGCAATCAGGAAGGCAGGCAGGTGAGCATTTGAGAGGCAGCAGTAGTATCAGGCCTACACAGGCAGTCAGACATTCCTCCAGAGGTCCCAGATTGGAGAGGGTGCAGGCTGGGCTGAGGGACAATCCCCCCATGCAAAAATTTTGTGCACTAGGCCTCTAGTATTTATATAAAATATATAACCCAGCATTATTTGAGCTTCCTGACTTTCACATAAATGTAATATATTTACAGATATCTTGTTGGGTAGTTTGCAAAGTACATTTCTAGTTGCTAGCATTACAATGGTAAAATGATAGGCATATCTAAAAAAATATCAAATCTGCACCATTATAATTGAAAATTCTAGGATTATTATATGATTCTAAATGTCATAAATATTTAGAAGCTAATGGAAAATTGCTATTTCCCCCCCTGACATTTACTCTGAAAGTAGCATAAAAGCATTTTCATTATATCTACTGTACATTTGCCTGGCACAGGACTGCTCTGATTTAGTGTTGAACTTACTGATGATATTATGCAAATGAAACATAGAATTTTAATAGCATCCTTATTTATTAAACTTGCAACCATTTAAAAAATTTAGCTTGTTGTGTGGTATAGTTTCTTCATAAAAGGAGATGAGAACATGCTTTTGTGTTACCAGGGTTTATTTGTTCTACAATTAATCTTTTTCTTCTCTTCACAATTGTCAACACAAATTGCCAGGTGTACCATAATTAAGAAAACATCTCCCAAACTCTGCACACCATTCAGGGAGAAATAATACAATGTCATTGTATACTTATGAATATAACAACATTTATTAGAATTTGTAATCAAATGACCTTGCTCTAGTTAAATAGAACCTATTTATATATTTCTCCTGTTGAAAATGCAGGGGAAGTTAGCTCATATCAGTTTCAATTTATATACATTATTAGCAAAACAAAGATATAAAATTAGCTGTTCAAGCACTTACCTTATTTTATTTTTAAATTTCATAATTAGCTCCTCAGTTTTCATATGCATATTATTTTACTCTTGGCACTTTTGCCCTTTTAAACATGGTTTACAAAAAGAGAAACCTTATAAAATAAGGTTATAGCTTGTTAAAATTTGCAAAATTTAATTATCTTTATTTATTATCCATGCTTTCTTTAGAGTAGGTAAAAAGCATTTCCAAGCCACTTTACATAATCTAGCTAAGGCTTATTGAGGTCCTACAACAGAGTTGGGTGCAGCAATTATTGGAAAATGCCTGTAGGTTTTTGAGAAATACAAGATAATTAAAATTTCAGGTGCCTCTTAGGCTTATTTACAAGTAATTCTGTAAATAAGCTTGATTTTGGCTTCTGAAGTGAAAATTTTCATGAGGAAGTAGGGTTTGCCATGAAGAACAGTACTGCAAAGGTGGCCTGTTGATCCCAACCTAACAGGCCCTATAGCATATCAGCTGAATCTGCTTCTGCATGTGAGGGCAGCTGCTTGTACTTTGAGGTTCCAAATTCAGTTGCTTAGCAATAGGTGATCTAAGGAGACAGGACTTCTCTATAAGAACTTATTTATTTATTTTTATCACAAGGTGTATTAGAGTAGATAACATATGAAAATAAATGAGTATTTAAAGAATATAATGTTACATTTTTTTTATTTTAATAAAAAACAAACTTTCTAACCTTCACTCCAATAGTCACTATACTTCATTCCCCTATAAATTTCGGAGGGAATTGAACAGCCTTTCAGCCAATTAATAATCAGTTATTGAATGTTTACTGTGTGATGAATAAATGTGTTATGGTAACAAAAAATGAATATATACTATGTGACATGGTCCTGCTGGCAAAGGATTAAAACTCTGTTTGAGGAATACAAAACTAATCTATGTGAAATAACTTTGAGATAAGTGGTAGTGATAACCTAATCCCTTCAACAAGTGTGCACCTGAATGCCTATGTGAAGTGTGTGACGTTATAGGTGTATAAAGATGACTGAGAAAACTACTAGAACTAGAGGAATAAGGAATGGGTGGTGGGAATTCTTGGTTTAAATATGGTTGGTAAGCCTAGGCTGTTCTATAAAGAAAACCAGAGCTTGAAAATTTAGGGTGGAGTTGTCCAATTCTGAGGTAAAACAAGAACATCCAAAGATATAATAATGGACCTGGAACCATTTCAGGGATTGAATACTGACCAAGCAATATCTGGTTCAAATTGTGACTTTAGTTTGTATTATTTCAACTACATTTTTTTCCATAACATTTTATAAACTACTCAAGAAATATAAAAGCATTTGCATAGATCATTAAATATATGAATATAGACTACAACCAATGATAAAGTCTAGCAAATATTGGGGGTGAATTTCCACAAAATTAGCATAGTAATTATTTGTTCTATCCTTCTTTTCAATTCATATCTATTTTAATATTGAAAAAAAAACCCTCAGAAATTTAGTAAGTAATTGCTAATACTTAGGCAAGTCAATGGATATGTTAATAGTTCTCTTTGTCTTGCTCCATCAGCATCATTCTGTACAATATCTTAAGAGCCTCTTCCCATGGCTTCTGAGGTACTAGGCTCCCTGGTGTTCCTCCCTCCCCTCCTATTGTTTCTCTTTCCTTTCTATCTGATCTGTACATGTCTTAACTCTTGCTCTGGGTTCTTTTATCTTTTCATTGTATGCGGACTACCTGAATGATTTCATTTACTCTATGGCTTCAATAACCACAGACATGTGCACCTGCCTTCTTGGCAGGTCCTCTACTGACTAACAGCTACTTGAAACTGTTTACCTTCCAGGTATCATTTTGTCTAAACCACCATCATCTCTGTTGGCCTTCCATGTTTCTTTAAAAGTCATCAAATTCTATTCATACAGTGCAATCAGAAGGGTCTTTCAGCAATGTAGTTGTTTATGGCAGGGTTAAATTTTCACAATGTGCAGCAATTCAGATGTGACTTGATTTTCCTATAACTAGACTTAATTCCTACCTCTTAGTGCTCATTTCTATTTTCTAGCATTATGTTATTTTTTAATGAATCCTAATTAAACTCAGAGACTTCCAATTTTCTTAGTGTCTTCTAAGTAAACTTAATCATTTTAGGTTTCTAATTTTCCTCTTTTTCCCCCCTCTTTATTTTATCCTCTTTTATTCCACATCTAAGTTGGGGTTGGGGGTAAGGAATATTTGCAGTTTCATGGTCTTAAAAAGATAGGCCATCTGCTCTGAAGCTATTTTTGTTTTTTTACCAGCATCTGTTGAGAGTAACTGTACTGTCTAGTCTTGTCACTGGCATCTAATACATCTCCCAGTGGACTTCCTTACTCCTTGGTTCTGGGTTTTCCCTTACTCAGGCATTTCTGCTCTCTCAGGGACATGGAATGATTCAGATATTTGCCAATGTAGCCTCAAACAAGTGGAGTAGATTATGCAACCTTTCTATATGTGTATGGAGCAAAAAGTTCTCTCTACAACTGAAGTTAAAAAAAAGTCACTGAGTTACAATTCTCTCCAGATAAGTTAACAACTGGTTCTGATAGCCTTTGTAGGTTTATTAAAATATTGGCACACTGAAGAAAAAAGTGAAATAATTAGACTTTCTAGAAAAATTTAGCTGTTATAAGGCCTATTCAAAGTCCCTGACAAAGAAATCTTGAGAGACAAGAACAAAGCTGGAGGCATAACACTTCCTGATTTCAAGCTATATTATAGTAATCAAAAACAATATGGTATTGGCATAAAAATAGACACATATACCAATGGAACAAAGCAGAGATAAACCTAAGCATAGCATGTCTGAGTAACTACTTTTCAACAAGGGCACCTTGAATACGTAATGGGAAAAGGATAATCTCTTCAATAAATGGTGCTAGAAAAATTGAATAACCACATGCAAAAGAATGAAATTGGGCTCATAGTACACTATATACAAAAGTTAACTCAAAATGGATTCAACACTTAAACATAAGATCTGAAACCATAACAATCTTAGAAGAAAACAGATAAAGTCTCCTTGACATTGAGATGGTAATGATTTTTTGCATATGACTCAAAAGCTCAGGCAACAAAAGCAAAAATCAACAAATAGGACTATATCAAAATAAAGAGCTTCTGACACTAGAGAAAACCATCAACAACATTAAAAAGTAATCTATTGAATGGGAGAAAATGTAAACCTTATGTCAGATAGAGGTTAATATCCAAAATATATGAGGAACTTGAACAATTCAATAGCAGAAAACAAGCAATCTGATTTAAAAATTGTCAAATGACCTGACTCATACAAATGGCCAACATTATATGAAAAGACGCAATATCACTTATCATTAAGGGAATTATATCAAAATCACAGTGAATCACCTCACATCTGTTAGGATCTATTATCAAAAAGATGAGAAAAATGCTGGTGGGATGTGGAGAAAAGGCAACTCTTGTACACTGTTGCAGGGAATGTAAATTGGGGCAGTCACCAAACACATGGAGGTTTCTCAGGAAACAAAATTAAAACTATCAGAAGCCCCTCTTCTGGGTATTTCCGTTTTCATTGCAACATTATTTACAGTAGCCAAAATATGGAAACAACCTCAACAGATGAACACACACACACACACACACATACTGAAATATTATTTAGCCATGAGAAAGAAGGATGAACCTGGAGGACATTATGGTAAGTGGGATAAGCCAGGCACAGAAAGAAAACAACTACATGATCTCACTTATATGTAGCATCTACAAAAGTCAAATACAGAGAAGCAGAGGAGAATAGTGGTTACAAGGGGCAGGCAAGATGGTGAGATAGTGAAGGGCCTCCGGGAAAAGGAGGAAGAATGAGCAAGGGAGGATAAATGTAGATTCCAGGGAGAGGCCAGAGCCCCAGGGGCTGCCCCTGGGGAAGGTGATAAGGCTGCAGACAGTATCTGCAGCACATGTGGACCATCCAGGACTCCAGATTCACCAGTTACCGGGTGCCCCTTGCATAAATGGGGAAGTAGAGCCTCCCAGCTTGAAGGGATCATCAGGCCAGCTAGCAAATAAGAGTCCCAACAGTGACTGTGTGGGCAAAGGACTAGTCACCACCAGCTCAACCTGATCATCATCCTGGGGGCAAGGGGCATAGTAAGGCTCAAAGGCCTTTGCACATCTTTGAGGAGCAGGCAGCCTGATAATCACTGATCTGAATTCCCATCTATTTTAGTAGAAAGGGAGCGGAATGTGATTTATTTTGATTAGAAGAAAATTGAACAATGCATCTGTGTTTGTATATCTGCAGAGATTGGCCCTTTCACACTCTCCTCAAAGTGGCAGACACTGGCAGGAGGAACATACATTTTACTTGTTGGCTCCCTGTTATCCAGCCGGTATGCTTCCCAGTCCCCCCAACTCCATCCTCTTTTATTCCCTCTGGTGTCACCTGCCAAGTTCTAGTTAAAGTGTATAGAAAGGGAAAAAAAAAAAAAAAAAAAAAAAGAACCACAAGAAAGAGGAGGAGAATGAAGCCAGAGAAAGAACATTCTGCTTATTTGAAGCAGAACCAAAAGGTTCTCCCCAAGACTGGTCGAACACAGTCACCTCAAATCTGCCACCGAATAAATGTGGGAAACTTGCAAGCAAGCAAAGGACAGTATCTGGCATTGCCTTTCCTTCAGGGAGATCTAGCTACTGGTTTTTACCTGAGAGGAACTGCTGAGGAGAAAATCGTCTATTAATTGGCTTATGAGGATAGACACCCAGATAAAGAGGCTTCAGTTGCTGTGACAAAATCATTTCATTCAGTTTTTTCTGCAGAATGAAATATTCTTCAGATAACTTTGATATCTAAAAAGAAGGCCATGTGTCAGATTAAATCAAGGAAAATAATTCAGAGAGCTCACAGGTACACTGGAGTCTAATAAATTTCTGATCAGTGGTCCCTGGGTCTGTCATGAACGTCTTCTTAAGGACCCACCCTGACCCTGTAACAAGGGCTGATGAAGACCTCACTTGACAGACCCCCACTCCTTGTGCTACCTGCCTATTTCACATTTTTCATTCAAAACAGCCAATCATGTCATGCCACACCAAGTGGCATTCTGGGATTCCTAAGACCTGGCTTCTGTCTTTATCATTCTGTTGGGACTGCCTGTCTGCTTTGAGCTGGAGGAACGCCCCTGCTGACTGACTGACCTCCTTTCCTTTACCTCTCCTCAGCCTTACTTCTAGGTCATTGTCTCCTGACTCCTCTCCCCTTGCTCCGGCCCCTCTGCTCTGTCTTTCCTGTGAACATGTCTGTCCTGCGGGGTTGAATGTAGGGTCCTGCTTTTCTGCCTCTAGCTCTGTCCCTGTGGATCACCCCAGGGCATACCAGGATGCTCTTGGTAGATGACTGGTCATTTTACATCACCTCGATGTCTCAGTTGCATAGCAGGTTAGGGTTCTAACCCTGAGTTCAGTCTTCAGTGTGAACAAATTCATGCACCAAGGGAAAAAGATACGTACTTAAAAAAAAAATAGACCAGGAAGGGGTAGGTAAATTAACCAATTGCATATCTCTTCCACCAGCTACAAGTTGGAGACTCTGGGCCACACCTCTAACCCTCAGGGGGTGTCCAAGGGCAGTTACTGAGCTTCCTCTTGGGCTCAGCCACCATCGGACAAAAAAAAAAGCAGTTTTGGAATTTAGGAGTATTAGCTGATCTTTCTTTGAACTTAACTATTATGATACTCCCATGATTTCATACACCAGTAACCACCCTCATAGTTCGTATTAATTTATAATATGAATTTTATAAGTCATCTAGTTAAAATCCTTCACCTCCCAAAAGAAGATAAAGGTGCTGATACACACTGTGAGTTCTTAAGATCAAACATCTAGTGAGAGCAGGAGCTGGAGATGGCATTTACGGGAGCTAGTCCCTGTGGCCGCTCCATCGCACTAATTTTTCAGAGTGCCTCAGGCACCACGGAGGAGCCCTAGAGCAGATTGCTCTCTGCTAGAAACGGCTGACATGCCCACTAATGGGAGGCCATGTTCTCCAAGAGGGAGTTTTTCTTGGTGGTTTTTCCTTAAGGTTCCTCACTGTCATGATGTGACATGTAGACTTACAGCTGCATTGCATGTGTGCCATGGTATGGCTGCACATAGAATTTTCATACCTGATTATGTCTTCTCAAAATCTGGGGCCAAAAAGCATAAGCTTTAAAAATTTTAGGAAACCTTAAAAAAAAACAAAACAAAAAAACAAACAAACAAACACACACCCTATACTGAAAGGTCTCAGATACACAGAAACATGCATAGACAAATGCCAGATTTTTTAAGTTGTATAAACCAATGACTCCATTAATCTTTCTACACAAAATTTCTATCATATTTTATCGTAACGTATTGTTTCAAAAGCTATGGCAATTTGAATAGCACAACCCTTGATATATTTTATTAAAAGGGTTTGAAGTCTCATAAGAACAGATGAAACAATATGTCAGTTATTAATGAGCCATGTGTTTAATTCAGTTCTTGTGCAGTTCCCAGAGATGTGTACTAGTAAATAAATCTGCTTATTTACATACCTGTTTTGAAAACATTGCCAAATCACATGCTTCTTTTTCTGACATTGCTTTTGAATCTTTATCATTCCTCATGTTGATATTATAGGATTCCTCATGTTTTGTGGAGTAGGAATACAAATTATGAGTATTTCTTGCTACTTCTGTCATTGTTTCAGCAATATTTTGATTTTTAAAAGAAGACCTCCTGTCCTTCCTTAACTGCTGCCTTCTCCTGTAACCCCGGTATTTGCTCTGAATGAACATTGCCGCTTTATCCTCCTCATCCTGGGCTTGTGTTGGTGGTTCAATTTGACTCTCTTTGGCCATCCCGTGCCTCAGGTGGCTTCTCTGTGGGCTGCATGTGGGTGCATTTTGGGTGACCACAGATGTCTTCCTTTCTTTTTCCTTGCTGTCTTCATTTTGATAAACTGACCTCTGGCTGAGACTGGGTTGCAAAGGTTGTTTGAAAGAAGGCGGCTTAGTTTCATTCTCAGCTGACCAAAGTCCTGGGTAGCTTGGCCTTTCTGAGATGGCCTTCCTTTCTAGGTACCCTGCCTTTAAGTCTTCAGGATTCCTTTCCTCTACATAGCTCTGGTAGTAATTCTGGATCACAGTACCCTCCTTCTCCTCTTTGCTTATTTTATTGTTCTCTTCCAGGTCTTTCATATACTTCTGTCTGGGGCTTACTTCTGTCCAAGGGTCTCCCACCAGATACAATTCTTGCTTAGCCTCTTCCCCATACACATTATTCATTTTTTTCAGAGTATGATATCCTCTGTTGTTACTTTCAACAGCGTTAGTGGCTTCCTCTTCATCTTTGAAAGTAGAAGTCTTGTTATTTGGAGCTGGACTGATTCTTTCATTAGTAGGGGCTGCATTGTCTGCCTGTTTCTTCATAAAAAGTTCCCTGTGGTAAAACATATTGCATCTGAAAGCATGATACTAAACTAGAGCTTATTACCACTTTTGCCAATAGTTACATGCTACATAATGTTGGAAGAAGAGCAGAAGGGACAAAAAAAAACCCTCAAAATAAAAACTTTGTGAAGTCACATTAATCAAGTGGTTTCCAAAATGTTCACTTTAATGATAACTGTAATGGCTACTCAAACAATCATAAAACCAGTTTAAACTTAAAGTGAGAAACATCCTAGCCTATTTTTACTTTATGAGGGTAGCATCGAAATCTTAGACAATTAATTACTTTAAATATGTCCTTTTCAAACAAAAATACCTGTAGTGAGGAGATGTTGAGAAAAATGTATCTAGATTTGAGACCAGTATGTTCTTTAGACTGATGTGCTGATTTTAAATAAGCTCTAAGTCTACTGATCACAGGAAACACCTTATGAAATGGAAGAAAAAGCAATGTCCCTGAGACAGCTCATCCTAGCTAATAAAGAGGAAATATGCTAATTGACCCTCATGCCATTGCAAAGATGGTGGCACCCACATATGCTAATTGCTAACCCACCCTAAAAGATGGTGGCGCCCATTTCCCTCAGCCCACCAGCCTCCCAGGGACAGCCTGAGGCTCAGGTATCCAGGGCCACCAAGGTTTGTGCTGCCGGCAGTGGCAGCAGCAGAGGTGTAAAGGGGTGTTGCCTTCCCCTGATCACCGGGTTGCATCCTGCCCCTGAGGACTCCCGGACTGTGAAAGGGGGCAAGCCAGGCTGAGGGACCTCTCCACTCCAGTGCATGAATTTTCATGCACCGGATCTCTAGTAAACATATAATATGGTGACCAACATTTTAACTTACTATTTTACCAATTTCCTTCCAAAATCATTTCCCCTTAACTTGAATATAAGATTTTCTCCACAACTCCTTTTTTTTTTTTTTTTTTTTTGTGTGTGTGTGTGTGTGTGTGTGTGTGTGATGCCAAAACCCTCACAAGATCAATTTGGGCATGAAAAAACAAACAAATAAATAAAAAAAACCCTGGCTGGGTAGCTCAGTCTGTTGGAGCATCCTCTCATACACAAAAAGGGTGAAAAAGCTTCTGCACAGAAATGGGAAGGCAGTCTGCCAAATGGGAGAAAATGTTTTCAAATTATATATATATGATAAGGGGTTAATTCCCACATTACAACTCAATAGCAAAATAACCCAAACAACAGAATTAAAAAATGGCCAAAAACCTGAATAGATATTTTTTTCAAAGAAGACATACGAATAGTCATAAGGTATATGAAAAGGTGCTCAACTTCATTAATCAGGAAAATGTAAATCAAAACCACAATGAGATACCACTGCACACCAGTTAGAATAGCTACTATCAGACAGACAAAATATTTCTTTTCCACAAGTCTGCGAGCAATTTGAGAATAAGGATTTTGTGAAAAAAATTAGAGAAAGAAAGGATAATCATCATTGTGAAATGCCAACAAACTCCCTGGAAGGATAAAAAACTTGAAAGTGGGCACGAGTGCTCGCTGACATTTATGCATCAGTATTAGGACCTGCTGGGTACAAGAAAGGCAGTGAACTTTACTTGGTAACTTTACAGCTTTGAAAACTCTCTGGTGTCAAAGTGGTATATAAATGACATTATTATACCTTTTATTTTCAAAGTTTTTCTTGTAGTCAAATTCCTGATCATGAGTCTGAATAGTTGTTACTGCTGTGTTTTTGGTGTTAACGGTTTCTTTTCTTTGCTTCCTGACTAGAAGTCCTCTTGCAGCTGAAACATAGAAGGCCCAGAGTAGTGTTAATCTTAATAAGTAAAAGATCATGATTTGAGTAGAGAAAATACCTTTTTGGACCATCGATGTCAAAGAGGAAAATGAAATGAAAGGCTCCAAATAGAACAGATTCATTAAAAAAAATGTTGGACTTGCCGAAACCGGTTTGGCTCAATGGATAGAGCGTTGGCTTGGGGACTGAAGGGTTTTGGGTTAAGGGCATGTACCTTGGTTGTGGGCATATCCCCAGTAGGGGGTGTGCAAGAGGCACCTGATCGATGACTCTCTCTCATCGATGTTTCTAACTATCTCTCTCCCTTCCTCTCTGTACAAAATCAATAAAATATATATATAAAAAATATGGGACTCATTAACAAGACTCTTCTAGATGACAAGCTATAGTATGAAAATGATTAAAGTACCTTTTATATTAAGTAGAGAACTAAGATGAAACTAAAGTTATAGAAATGAGTGAAATTAATAAAAAAAAAAGACAAAATGTACACATTGGCTTAAAATTTGCTAATAATTACTTTCCTTTTCCCAGTATTGATGCCATGTTAACCTATTCATGAGAGAAAGCTCCTATTACCTAAATATATGTTTTGGATCTTTTGGCCAATTATCTTTGAAGCCAGATATCTTTCAGACATCAGATTTAAGCATGTCTTTTTTTTTTTTTTTTTTTTTTTTAAAGAACGGTAATTCAGAACAAAGAACATATATTTTGTAACACTCCCCATATCAGGGCAGCATTCCATAACCCAACACTATTTCTAAGTGGCCTGGGATGAATAAGAATTAGGTCATATTTTATTTCAAGTGAATTATGAAAAAACATTTTTTTTAAATCATTTTATAAATTTTGGAATTGTGGATAAAGAATTAGATCCCAAACTATAGGGTTTGCATTTTGATGTCCTGGTGAGGAGTTAAGGGCTTAAAATTCTGAGAGATGACAAGGAGTCTTTGTGGTTGACATCACTCGGTCGGAGCATGCATCTCCTGAAAGGGAGTTAGCTCTTCTGCCCATCAGGTCAATGTTCTTCAGAACACAGGTTGCAAATCAAAAGTGGACTCTAAAATGGATTTAGTGGGCTATAAATCTAGCATCTAAAAACAAAATAAAACAGAATAGAAAATGTCAGAGTGCACTGCTTGCAGTATGTGTATGCATCAGGTTACAGAGTAAAATATATTTTTTACTATGGGTGTCCAGTAAAAAATTTTGGAAAGATACTGTATTAAGCCATAATAGGTTCTATGATTAGTTTCTTAGAGATGAATGGAAAGCAAAATCCAAAGTCTATAAATATATTTTCTAAAAATTTTGAAATATGTTTCTAAATATTATTTTCCTACAGTTAATAAAAAGGAATGAATGCCATTTAAAATGAGATTTAATTAAGCTGTCAAAAATTATGGCAAGTGTAACCTTTGGAATGAAGTTGGACAAATCTTATCATCCAATGGATTATAAGAATAAGATAGTTGAGATCTCTAATTAATTCAATCACTTGCTATGTCTTGCACAATAGGTCAATTGTGTTTCATTACTACTTGGCAGAAAATTTAATGATTACATTATTTTATTTACAGCAAAACATTTATTCAAATATTAAAAGTGTCAATCACTAAAACAATCTGATTTAGATTCAGTAGATGAATCTAAATTCAGTATAGAGAAAGTATCAGGGTAAGAGAGTCTGAAATTAAACATGAAAGCTACATAAGAATTGGAAGTTTGTATGTACAATTTTATTCATGCCCACACCTAAATATAACATCCTATTTTGTGAGAAGGTCTGAATGATTACCTGACTGGATTTTTATAGCGCTCTCTTTCCTTTTCTCTTGTATTTTTTGGTACCTTCTTGAACCTAAGAATCCTCTGACGCAGGCTTGAATCAAAATAAGCTTGTCAATGGCTTCCTTTCGCATTAAATTTAACTGTTCCACATGATAATATTTAAGAAACACCTTAAAAGAATTCAAATAAAATACAAATAAAACTCAGACACACAGAGGTGAAACAGTCATGCTCTATGCTTTGAAGAACAGACTACGTTTTAAATCGTTTTAGATTTTGGAGAGCACTACCTTCTGCTTCTTTGGCCTGAATGTTGCTCTAACACCAGGTATTTATATGCTAGAAGAAAACCTCTATTTGAGAAGGAATGCAGTTTGAAAGTCATACTGTTTATTTATAACAGAAAACTAATTCTTGTTGGGGGAGGCAATACAAGTGGAAGATATTGAACTCTTGTATCAAAAGTTTTAGCATCATACAAATCTGAGCAAAGATGACTCTCATGCTTTTATTTATTTATTTATTTGGATAAAGGTAATTATACTTTCCAAAGCTAAAAATATTACAAATCTATTTGTAAGTCAGAAAGCAATTATATTATAGCTGCTTGTTTACCAAATGCTTATTGAGACCTATTTGTGCTTATCTACTGGGGACACAAAGGTGAATCAGGAGGTGCACTGTCCTTCAGGGGCTCTGATGTCAGCGAAGGCAGGATTGACAGCTTTTCCTCTGGACCCAGTGGCCACCAGGGAGAAAGGAAAGCTGGCTTTGGATCATTTTAAAAATCAAAATGAATTCCAGCAACGGAGGAGTCTGAGGGCCTGGAGATGTTCTCACCTAAATGTTTTAAACTACCCCCTCCCTCCCCCCCAAATAAGGTTGGCTTTTTATTTTTATTTTTATTTACTTCTTTTAAAGGCAATGGTTTCTAATGAAATTCACCTCAAAGAGAGTTTACTGAATCCACTAGAAAAGTCACTTCATTTCAAATTTAACAGCTGACTCATGACACCTGGTAACCCTGACTCTAAAATTCCCTCGGCATTCCATTACTTGAGAGCTTGGCCCCACAGGCAAACAGTTGAGCATTACACAATTTGATTGAAGTTAGTTTTAATTTATACAGGACTCTGGATGTTAACATATTTAGTCCATTCCACTGTTGACAATTCATTTAAAATTCAATCTGTTTAAAAAGGTCATCATTTTCTTTGAGCAGCATTAGAAGTGTTTTTATATTGGATACTTTTATCCACCTTAATGAGTTGGAAAAGGTGAAGTGGAAAAATATAAATAGCGTTAAAATGCTACTCAAATATCATGCACAACTGGAACTGCAAAGGTCCTTTTTATAAGTTAAAACTCCATTTGGAGTTAGGCATGTGTTTCAGACCATGAATCATGAGATTTCAGCCTGAAAAAAAGAAAACCTCCTCTTTGTGAGCATCTAAAAAAATATGAATAAAATACTTCCACTTCGTTAGTGCTCAGAATTTCCCCTTACTAAATACTGAACTCAATGTAGATTATGAATATGTCGGACTCAGTCTAAGATAAATATCGAAACAAATTCCTTAAGTTGTTACTTATCATCTAAACTTTATGAAGATTCTCTCCCACACCTCCCACAACTAGTACAAATTTCTTTTGCAATGTGGAGGTTTGTTTCAGTTTGCATCTGTGGTGTGACTGACAGTGGTTATTCTTCTGTTTTTAAAATTTTTAATTCTTTATTTGTGAAAGTATTACCTATGTCTTCCTTTCCCCCCATTGACCTCTCCCTGGCAGCTCCCACCCCCAGCACATGCCCTCCCCTCACGACTGCCTGACAATCGGTTATGCTTATATGCATGCATACAAGTCATTTGGTTGACCAACCCCTTTCCCCCCCCCTCCCCCCCCCCCCCCCCCCATTTTGAGGTTTGAGGATCTGTTTGATATTTCTATGTCTCTGGAGCAGTCACTTCTTTTCTTTAGCTTGACTCTTTTCTTCACCCTCTCCCAGTGATACATTTAGCATGCCCCTAAGACCTGGTACCCTGTTTATCTCCTTACACCCATCTTGTAATGCTCTGAGGATATCTGCAAAGCCCAAAGCATCCTGTCTCTCAGCAGCCACCTATCTTACTTCCACATTCAACATTGATTATGATTTTTTCACTTAATTCTTTAAGGGACTAAATAAGCTATGACTTCACAGGCTTTCAAATCTAATACATGAGCATACATAGTAATATTGGTGAATATTTCACTCTGGATAAATTTCAAATTTATAATAGAAGATTTGAGAATTAAGGGAAAAAGAAAAAAATGCTACTTAGAACATTATGATTCTTTACAGCATCTTAACTATATTTGGTGGTGATAAAATAAAAAAATATATGCATTTGGCCGAAACAGGTTTGGCTCAGTGGATAGAGCGTCTGCCTGCGGACTGAAAGGTCCCGGGTTCGATTCCAGTCAAGAATTGGTTGCGGGCACATCCCCAGTAGGGGGTATGCAGGAGGCAACTGGTCGATGATTCTCTCTCATTGATGTTTCTAACTATCTATCCCTCTCCCTTCCTCTCTGTGAAAAATCAATAAAATATATTTTTTTAAAAATGCATTTGTTCTCAACACTATTTGAAGTATACTCACTATAAATTTCATCTCTTTAGATATATCTTCAATATACATTTTTCTTGAATTTCTTAAAAGATAACATTATCAGAGCAACGTATTTAGCGTTCCTGAAGAAAACTTTTATAAATTAATCATCTTATTTCTCCTACATTAGAGCTAAAATTCTGTAACATAAAAAGCTTAACATTTTCAATCAATGTAGAATGTTGTAACTCTCAGTAGATCCAATATAATTATTAACTTATCTTGAAAGTTACATGAAAACCTTACTTTTGTTTTTCCAAGAGCCCAGTTATCAAGACCAGCTTTTTCCAAAATTGCGGCACAGGTGTCAGGGCTCACGGGGGGCTCCTCGCTCCACTTGTAGCAGAGAACCTGGTACCTGTGGTGGGAGGTCAGGCAGGTTAGTGCTTCACAAAGGCCCAGCAGCTCAGAGCCTGGTGGACACTGGGCAGCTCTGAGCAGTGAGGGAAGAAAATCCCAATTTCATGCAGGGGGTCTTAGGCATTCTCAGAACAGCTCTGGAGAAGACTGAATTCCAGGCTGACACACATCTGGCCCAATCTATTTGTATAAATTTGAGCAATGTTCTTTTTCAGTTTAGTGATTGCTTTTCAATACTTAACACTGAAATCCCCAATAAAAATGCCACTGGGACAAAATAAACAAAGAAACAAAATGAAACAGACTCATAGAAATGGAGAACAAAGACTGAAAGCTGTCAGAGGGAAAGGGAGGTGTGGGGCTGAGTGAAAAAGTGAAAGGATTAAGAAAAACAAACTCACAAACACAGACAACAGTGTGGTGATCACCAGAGGGAAAGAGGAGTGGGGGGCAGGCAGAAGAAGGTAAAGGGGGAATAAATGGTGATGGAAGGAGACTTGACTTGGGTGGTGAACACACAATACAATATACAGATGATGTATTATAGAACTGTACACTTCAAATCTGTATGCTTTGATGAACCAATGTCACCCCAATAAAGTCAATTAACAAAAATCAGACGGGCATTTTTTTTTTTTAAAGAAATAACCTTTTCCTGGGCATTAAAAGTAGAAGGGCTACAGTAGCAGGAAGCAGAGGGAATGATTTTATTCTTTTTTTTCACCTTCACAAAACATTGGAAGCTGATCTGAAAATTGATAAAGGGATTTAATTCTATGCAAACTTCCCACATCCCATCTATTGTTGATCAAGTCTGCAACCCAGGCATGTGCCTTGACTGGGAATCAAACTTGGAACTTTTCAGTGTACTGGATGACATGCAACCAACTGAGCCACACAGGCCAAGGTTTTGACTCTGATAATTTGAACTGGGTTGTTAACTCTTGAAAATCAAGCCTGCACTTTAAAGTTTTACAATTCAGTGTTTCCCACAGATTAGCATGGTGCCTTATATATTAAAAAGTCACTAAAATATAAAGATACTTATATTAATATTATATTAATGTTATTTATATTAATATTTAAGAGAGTTAAAGATTTACTCTTCACCTAAAGATGAAAATAATGACAACAAGGTCAAATTTTAGTTAAATTTGAAAGTCCCTTGCAATAAGTACTCTTGGGTTGCTTGCTTTCATGTACAGAATGGAGACTTTACCTAATGGACAATAAAAAATTTACAATATCTTTTATTTCTTAGTTTTGGATGTAAAATGTGAGAAGTAAAGTCAGAGATTAGATGCTGGCTGTACTTTTGAACTATAAAACTTGAAGTTTTAAAGTCTATCTTAAGCTATTATAAAGAATTTTCAAAATGAAATACCCTATTTATATAATTTTTTACTCCATCATAGCAAAGTAGTAGGGGGTTTTCTTTATTTAAGGTGCTCTAATTGAATACCTTTGCTTTGAAAATTGAAATTTCAAGTTTAATGGCTAACACAAATCATTTAAATTATACATATAAAAACATGAGCATTTTGCCATGGTAGGGTGGCTCAGTTGGTTGAAGTGCCAATCCATACAACAAAAGGTTGCAGGTTTGATTACATGTAGGGCACATATGTAGGTTGCAGGTTTCATCCCAAGGTGGGGCATATATGAGATCCAACCTATCACTTCGATGTTCTCTCTCTAAAAAAAATAAAAAATAAATAAATAAAAAATGAAAAAATAAATGAAAATAATATCCTTGGGTGAGGATTTATTTATTTTTTTAAAATATATTTTATTGATTTTTTACAGAGAGGAAGGGAGAGAGATAGAGAGCTAGAAACGTCGATGAGAGAGAAACATCGACCAGCTGCCTCTTGCACACCCCCTACCGGGGATGTGCCCGCAACCAAGGTACATGCCCTTGACCGGAATCGAACCCGGGACCTTTCAGTCTGCAAACCGACGCTCTACCACTGAGCCAAACCGGTTTTGGCAAGGATTTAATAAATAAGCTTTTAAAATATTATACATATAAGATACTGAATCTATATCACCAGTAATGTGTTACTTAATAAAATATATTTACTCTATAGTTTAATTCATTTTACATTAATCTCCAACATCATAAAGGACTCCTTAAACCTTTATTTGTCCTAATCACCTTTAGAGATACTACCTCATTTGACTCTTATAACAATTCTATCAGGCAGTCATGGCACATTTATTAGATAAGGAAAGTGAGGTTCCATATAGGCCAGGGTTTCTCAACCACTGCTTACATTGTAAGCTGGATACTTATTTGCTATTGGGAGTTGTCCTGTGCATTTTCAGATGTTCAGCAGGATTCCTGGCCCTTACCCACTAGATGCCAGCAGCTATCCCCCATCCCACCAGTTGTGACAACCCAAAATGTCTCCAGATATTAACAACTGTCCTTTGAGGGCAAAATTTCTTCTCACTGAGAATCACTGGTGTAGGCCATGGTCACACAGCAAGGGCAGAGGCGGAGGAGACCCAGATAGAAGCTCAGTCCTCTCACTCATGCTGCTGTGCCATGCATCCTGTGCTGCCACAGGGGATCCTCAGCAGACAAGAGAAACTCCCAGCTCCAGATCAGAGTTACCTTCTTTTCAATACATAATCCTAAGCAAGAACAAATTGCTTCCTTCCTAGAATGTCTAATAATTGTTTCTTATTGTTTCCTGTATTTCTTCCAAAGCATTTTGATATAAACTGCACATGGAAACTTAAAAAGAGATCCACATACCGCTTTATAAAGTTAGCGAAAAGTATCCGATGTGAATATCCTAGCCTTCGAATTCTTGCTGTTTCCAGAAGTCCTGTGTAGCGGAGCTGTAGCAGAACTTTCTCTTTGTCGTATTTTCTTGCCTGACGTTCATTGTTTGGTTTGATGCAACGAACAAAATGAGGTTGGCCCACCACCATTTTAGATAACAAATCCATCAGGGAATACTGTAATATGCAAAATAAATTTCCAAGTGTACCATGCAAAAACTTATAAGCTTGTAATTCTTATTATTCTAAGAAAAATATAAAAAACTGAATGTTACACATGCTTGTGCTAATTCACAGTAAATGGAGGAGAAAGCTGTATTAATGGCAATTTTAAATATAGCATTTAAAAAAAAGACAGATTTACTCATAAAAAATGTAGAGGCAATAACTAGAAACTTAGCTATTCAAAGGTTGCCTATAAATTCTAAAGATAACCTTAATTAATATATAAACTTATTTGTGATAGTTTGTAAATAAATTATGTCCTCTTAAGGAAAACTTACCAAATTACAATATTTAGGAACACAATCTAACTTCCTGCTTATGCTACTAATTTCCTTATCTTTCTTTATAGAAAGAATAAAAGTAAACATTTTAAGTTCTGTCTGAATCATCTCCTAATCTAAAATAAGGACTGAGAAATTAATGTGTGTGTATATATATATATATATATATATATATATATATATATATATATGACATAGTTACATCTTTTTGTTGTTGGTGTTAACCCTCACCTGAGGATTTTTTTTCTTCCATTGATTTTCAGAGAGAGGAGAGACAGAGGGAGAGAGAGACATCATGTGAGATGTCTGATTTTTAGAGAGGGGAATGGAGGAGGAAAGGAAGAGGGAGAGAGAGACATCATGTGAGAGAGACAGGATTGGTTGTCCCCCTCACACGCTGCCATTGGGGGGTGGATCACACCTGCTACTTAGGTTCGTGTCCTTTGACTGGAATTGAACCTGTGGCCCTTGAGTCCACGGGCTGATGTACTAACCACTTAGCGAACTATCTGAGCTAGGAAACACTTAATACACTAAGCAAATTCATTTAAGTACTCTAACATGCTCCAGTTTGATAATTTTCTTATTTTAGAATTTTAAAATCACACAGATGAGAAAATTGTGCTATGTAGCAATACCTAATTAAAACAGCAGTCAATACTTTTGCTAAGTATAATTAACTAGAAGCTAATTAACTAAGTATGTAACACACAAGAATAATCATGGGCAAATTAAAAGTGAAATCCCAGAAAACTAGTATTTTAGAGACCAGGTTTACAATTTGTTGGCTAGGTAATGAATATGTGGACATCCATAGCTGTTGACGGCTGGATCTCTCTTAGTGCTGGAAAGGCAAAAGCCTACAGCTGCAAAGCCAGTGCAAACCAAATGCTGAAACTGGAGAACTGACACAGCACTGGATTCACATGGCTTCCTCCTGGGCACTGAGACTCAGATGTGATCTTCAAACAGAGGAGTGTGTTATGTTGGAGCCCTTTTTCATTACATTTATCAGTGAGTCATCTTCCTTTAGTCATGCAAACATCTGCCAGGGAGCAGAGATACTAAGGTGATACATGTGTCTTGTCGGCAAGCTGAGCAAGAGCTCACCGCCATTTAGGCATCAGTTTTCTTTAGGGAAAAAGGCAGAATGTCACTCTAGATTCATTCTTCTCTGCAGAATGAAAAATAACTTCAAAAACACATCGCAGACTACATGAAATTATCTTCTATCACTTTTTCACTTCAGCCTGAAGAATAACATGGTTTTACGATCTAATTGTGTAGGTATACACATAGCATTTGATAACAATAGTGGTGGGGTAATGTTTGGATAGGTTGCTTAAAAAGAAAGAAAAGAATCTGGCTGTACATATTCTCGATGAGTTAGCTGTGCTGCCGTCTTGATGTAAGCTGCATGTATCAGCAGCAAATGTGAGATAGTAAGCATTTAAGTGTAGGGGGTGCTACTCAAAGACGATTAAGCACACATGGTCTATTTTAAGTTGAGCACTGGAAACATACTTAATAAAACTACCTAGGTATTTTAAAGAAGTATTTTATGAATCTGCTAGGGAGCTGTGTTTATTTATTGAGTACTTACAGTAAATTTAACCCAATGTCCTCCTCCACATTAAATTATACTATTAAAAATGTTATGTGGTATTTTCTTCCTTTTCACTGGCTGGTTAATATGATTTTATTAGAAGAGATAAATAAGGACTGGAACTGATAATGGGAGCAGGGTTATCGAGAGCTCTCCAGTGCTGCTTTTGTGTTTTTTTTTTCTCCAGTGCTTCTTTTCCCCATCTCCCTACTGTCCAAAAAGAAAAGGTCACCTTGAACCTAAGCTGAGGACACAGTGAATCCCTCTCATGGCATGTCCCTCTATTTCCCTCATGTCCCTTCTCCTTGCCTCACTCCTACACCAGTTCCATTTTTTTTTTTGAGGTTTTCAGCTTTTCTGTGTGCAGCAAGATATGGAATAGGAGGGGATGTTCAACCTTGTCCCATCTGTCTATTCAGGAGAAGGAAGGAGCATTGATAGTTATCACAGCATCAAATTAAAAGCCTTTTTAAGTTCTACTGGTATTCTGGTAGAAATTCACTTGGTTCTACGGACAAATTTTAACCCAAATATAAACCTCCATTAAGATGGAACTCATATACATTAAGTTTACAGATTTTTTTACAGTATACTCTACCATAGCTTATATCTAAAAAAGAATAATTAAAATATTTGATATGTCACATAATTTAAAATAAAGGACACCCCTAATCACAACACATCATAAATTTAATATCTTACTCTAAAATATGATGCAACTGTTTGTGTTCTCATGTTGGTCGTCTCTCTTGCATGGCGTGTGGTTTCTCCAGTTTCACCCTAAGACCAAGGGAGACAGTGATATATTAGAACTGACTGTGCTTTTGGATCTACAAGGAGCATGGGGAATTTTACTTCAGGTTATCATAGTCTATGAATTCAAATACCTAAAACAACAAAATGTCATTGATCATTTTACTTTAAGGTAACTGTTTACTGGTAAAGTAACTGTTTAAAGTCTCATTGAAATTTGCATTGGTCATGCATATAATGTGAATATCTCTGACTTTCACTAATAAACTTTTATTGGCCTTAGTGTAACATTAAAACTAGCTATAAATGAAAAGTTAAGAACATATCAGAAATGCAAGATTATTTTAGTGAATAGTGGAAATATGAACATAACATATATATCTGTTTAAGCAGAAAAGAAGATCAAAGGAATAAAACGAAGAAAAAAAACGTACTTTTAGGAGCACACAAATGTTGCCCTTATAAAGGTTAGATTCTTAGGTTCACTACCATGAAAATACATTTTCTTACCTTTGTCAAGTTGATTGATTTTTCTGAAGTTCTCATTTGATAGTTTATTATATTTTTACTTTTTGAATGTGGCAGATTACCTGTGTGAATTTAGGTAAAATTAATATATCTTTTAGAATCCTCAAATGGCTAGAAAATTTCCCTTATTTACTTGAATGTTAAAATAAGCATTGTTGATCCCACAATATTCAGACTTGCAAGCTTGGTTAACTATTTATTGAGAAACTTAGAGATAAAGTAATATTATGTGAAATTTTATGCCAAAATTTTAATTCAGAAATAAATAAACTCAGCTTGGAGAATAGAAAGATAGAGGTAATTGTTGGATTGCTTTTTTATTTTAAACATATTTTTTATTGATTCAGAGAGGAAGTAAGAGGGAGAGAGAAATAGAAATATCAATGATGAGAGAGAATCATTAATCGGCTTCCTCCTGAATGCACCACACTGGATATCGAGTCCGTCACTGGGGCTATGTGCCCTGATTAGGAATTGAATCGTGACCTCCTGGTTCACAGATGGACATTCAACTATCCAGCCATTGTGGCCAGGCTGGATTGCCTTTTAATTGCTATAAAATATGGGGTGGTTATGATAAAGGAGGCAATATGTGTGTGTGTGTGTGTGTGTGTGTGTGTGTGTGTGTGTGTGTATTAAATGGCATCTGAGATTTTCTTTACCACAAAGTAATTTTTACAATGGGCCTTAAAAGTCATGCAGATCACCCTAGTCGGCTTGGCTCAGTGGATAGAGCATCAGCCGGTGGACTGAAGGTTCCCAGGTTTAATTCTAGCCAAGGGCACATGCCTGAGTTGTGGGCTTGATTCCCAGTAGGGGTGTGCAGGAGGCAGCCAATCAATGATTCTCTCTCATCATTGATGTTTCTATCTCTCCTTCTCCTTTCCTCTCTGAAAAAATATTTTTTTTAAATCACATAGATTATTAATTCATGCAAAGTAGTGTAGGTGAATCAAGTGTGGCTAATAGCACTGGACAATTTCAACTTAACATTCAAAAATGTGTGCCTAGTTTGAGGCCTATGTAAAGGTTCACAACACAAGGTTGTAGAAAAAATAGGATGTAGTAAAAAAAAAATAATAATAACCTATGAAACCAGAAAGACCTAGGTTTGATACCAGCGGTGGTACTAAAACTGTGTTACCTGTAGGTTATTCTCTAACCAGTAAGTCTCTGAGTTGTCTTTTGGATCCATAACATGGGGTTAAAGATGCCTCCCTCACAGAATTTTGATGAAATGTGATAGTATGTCTGTCACATGGTAGATGCTTGAAAATGTTAGTTCACTCCTTTCCCACCTCCTACCAATCACAATAACTCAACCACCACAATCCAAGAGTTTATCATCTTAATAGTAATGTTCAAAACATCTCCAGAATTGAGTATGACTTTAGAAAGATCATTTCTTGTCACTCTCCTTCTCTTAGGTGAAAAGCAGAGGCTACATATTTCTGGCAAATCCTTCACATTCTTTGTGGTTGAAAGGTGGCTCTGAGAGGAACTCTGCCTGGGGTGTGGCTGGCAGTGCCTCTGCTCTGTTCAAGCTCCCCCACCCCCTTCCCTCTTTATTCTGGGAAAAGTGCTGAGAAGAGTGCAGTGACTCTCATGCTCTGCTGACACTGCACACGGCACTGTCACTTTTCAAATGGGAAACTGACTGAACACAGCAAGGTGGACAGAGACAGCAACAGATGACCTCCAGACAAGCATGTCAGGAGTTTCAATCAGTATCATCATCATTAGCATTACCAGGGAGTTTTAGAAATAGATTACCAGACTTGGAGATTTCTTAGAAGTGTGACGAATATACAAAGTGCTAGTAGCACATTAATTAGGATAGGCCCATTACTTAATAGATACTATTACTTTCATTACCTAAATGAAAATTAAAAATTGTAAGCTTATCTGAAACTAAAAAACTAGAAGAAATTTAGTAAAGGATTAATAATTTCACTTAAACAAAAGTTGTATGCTAGACATCAAATCATTTAACAAAATATAAATGAAAGCCTTTTAAAAATTCATCTATGCATATTGATAAGTACTAAAATTAGCATAAATATTAAATTTAGAAACTATATCTAGTTTGCTTTTATAGTTTATCTGATGACAAACCTATGATAAACCAAACTGTGAGCTGTAAGACTTTATGCTGCATTTCCCCTAATGAAGGCTATCCTCTTTAAAAAAAAATAAAAAATAAAAAAATATATATTATATATATATATATATATATATATATATATATATATATATATATATTATATTGATTTCAATAAGGAAGGAAGAGGAAGAGAGAGATAGATGAGAGAGAATCACTGATTAGCTGCCTCCTGCTTACCCCTCACTGGGGATAGAGCATGCAACCCAGGAATAGAACAGTGACCTTCTGGTTCATAGATCAATGCCCAACCATTGAACCACACTGGATGGGCAGGGCTGAGATCTTTCATATTTGAAGTCATACATGCAAAGGGTTATGGTTAGTTTAGAATCTTGGAGATAGCATAAATAAAGAATTGAAGAACTTGACTTTTCAAGCCTACTTTTCTGGGGTAACACTGAAAAAGCTGCTCAATACTTATAAGCCTCAATGTCTCATTTGCAAAAGTTGTTTCTCCTTAGAATGTGGTTATTAAGATAAATGAAAGAACTTGGCACAGTGCCTAGCATAGTGAAATTTTAAAACAAATTTACCTATTATAGCTTCCACTGTTATTATTACATGTTTGCACAACTAAAACTAAGTGAATATAAAGCCCATATGCTTTAGACAGTTTTGAGATTCTGAGTTCCTGAAACACTTTTTGACTATGAAGTTCTCTTAAACTAGAGAACTGTTCTACTAGAGAATAGTCAGGAAGCATAACAGAATATTGAGAACCTGATTGCATGTTTTATAAAGATGAAAAGCATGAAGTTAGATGCCTAGAGGTTATAGGTGGATACAGAAATAGATAACAATTATTAAGATCAAAACTGAAGACTTGCTTTAGGCAAGATAAAGGGACAGACTGGATTAAATGAAACAATTAAAAACATACAAAATATATGGAACAGTTTTTTTTCTCTTTTCCTTTTTTTATTGTGGTAAAATACACATACCATAAGATTTAGCATTTTAAAGTGTATGGTGTAGTGGTATTAAATACATTTATAATGTTGTGCAGCCACCACTGCCATCCATCTCCATAGCACTTTTCATGCCTTAAAATGGAAATGCTATACTTATTAAATACTAACTTCACATTCTCACATCCCTCAACTCTGAACAACCATAATTCTGCTTTCTGTCGCTATGAGTTTGACTAGCTCATATAAATGAAATCATACAGTATTTGTCTAGGAGAAACCCTTGATATACATTGTTAATAAAGCAGTACAGTGATCCATGAGAGAGGGGAAAGAAATGAAATTAGTCTTTATACTTCTCCCAGTTTTCTCTGTATGCAGAGATTTAGGCTGAAATGCAGAGAGGGGAACCCAGGTAAATACTGGGAAAAATAATAGATGGAACAAATAGAAAACAAATAATATGATGGTAGAGTCATCCCAAACATATAATTAATCACATTAAATTTAAATAGTATGATCACTACAATTGAAAGACAGAGAATGGAATTTAAAAAGCAAGGCTCAACTACAGGCTGTCTAGAAAAAAACCCATCCTATATAATAAAGAGGTAAAATGCAAATTGACCATCGCTATAACATACAAGATGGCCACGCCCATGTGTACACAAGATGGTCACCACAAGATGGCCAGCAGGGGAGGACAGTTGTAGGCTATCAGGCCAGCAGGGGAGGGCAGTTGGGAGAGATCAGGCCTGGAAGGGAGGGTAGTTGGGGGTGACCAGGCCTGCAGGGGAGAACAGTTGAGGGTGACCAGGCTGGCAGGGGAGGGCAGTTAGGGACAACCAGGCCTGCAGGGGAGTACAGTTGGGGGTGACCAGTCTGGCAAGGGAGGGCAGTTAGGGGTTACCAGGCTGGCAAGAGAGGGCAGTTAGGGGTGACCAGGCCAGAAGGAGAGGGCAATTAGGGCAACCAGGCTTGTAGGGGAGGGCAGTTAGCATATCATTAGCATATTACACTTTGGTTGGTTGAATGGCTGACTGGACGATATTAGGCTTTTATTATATAGGATTATTATTAGGCTTTTATTATGTAAGATTATTATTCTTGTAATTTAACTCTTTAGGTTGAAACTATTCTTTGGGGAAATTAGTTCCATAAGCTCTTGCTTCAAAGCCTAAAATAATATTTCCCCATTTTATCTATGTTATTATAGCAAATTTTATGTATAATAAATAATACCTATTCAAATAAATTAAGCAACATTGCAGGGCAAAAATTACTACACAAGATTAATTGGGTTCCTATATAGTAGCAACACACAGAACTTGAATTAAAAATTATCACTTATAATGTGATAGACTAGCAGATAATTTGACAAAAGATGTATAAGACGTGCATGCTGAAAACTACATAATATTGTTGCAAGAAATTAAAGAGGACTTAAATAAATGAAGAGCTATATTTTGCCTCCTGATTAGAAAACTCAAGATTGTCAAGAACATTTGGTTAGGGGCAGGGAAGTGTCGGGGGAGGATTACAAAGTGTCAGGAGAAAATATCATTTGGGGGTGATCAATAGGTTTATTATTGATTGTGGTGATGATTTTACAGGGATTTGTATATGTTAAAAACTCATCAAATTTACTGTCTAAATATGTGCATATGTATATATCAGTTATACATAAATCCTATCTAATAAAGAGGTAATATGCTAATTGACTCTCATGCTGTTGCAAAGATGGAGGCCCCCACAACCAATAAGAAGGGAATATACTAATTGACTGCCCTGCCCTAAAAAATGGTGGCGCCCACAGCCAATAAGGAGGAAATATGCTAATTGACTGCCCTGCCCTCAAAGATGGCGGTGCCCAGGGCCACAAGATGGCAGAGCCCAGTCCTCTCAGCCCCGCTTGTCTCCGGAGTCCCCCAGTCTCCTCAGCTCCTCAGCCACCCAGGTCCACCTGAGGCTCAGGTAACCAGGGCTGACTGATGCTTGCACTGCTGGCAGTGGCAGCAGCAGAGGTGTGATGAGGAGTAGCCTTCCCCTGATCACTGGGTCACCTCCTGCTCCTGAGGGCTCCTGGACTGTGAGAGGGGGCAGTCTGGGCTGAGGGCCCTCCTCCAGTGCATCAGGCCTTTAGTAAAACTATAAAAAATGCAAAGGAAAATTTCAAACTCCAGTAAAGAAAAACAACCCAAACTACATTTTTTTTTCTACTTAAAAGCAGATTTAAGAATGTATATGGTTGAATGGAACAAAGTCGTGTGAGTCTTTAGTCAGTAAGTCAGAATTCACTAAACCTGTAGACCTAAAAGAACCATCCAGATGCTACCTGCTCAAAAGTAGCAAGCAATTCTGAACTCTCTGGAGGTGAACATATTCTTCTAACGAGGCAGTAGGACAACACCATACTTTCTGGGAGGTGCTTCACTTTCTTTAATGAAAACCTGCCTTCTTTATGTTTTATTATTTTCTTCAGATGATCTAGGCAGGGGATATTAATAATTGCATATTTAGTGAGCCAAAAACAAACCAATGTGAAAAACTGAGGATCATACTCATGAAAATTACAATCAGAAATTATTTGATCAGACCTGAAAAACTTTTTCATTTAAAGGTAATTGTCTTATCTTACCTGTTTTTGTCAGAGGGTGGTTAACTAGTTCTCGAATTACATTGTTTTCTGATGACCTCAAGAGTAGCACAATATCAGTTGGAAGAGTATCTCTATTTTTAGCTAAGAACCCACTTGCATTGTAGAGGACCTGTTGATAAAGTATATAATCATCACCATCACAATCAGTGTCACTGCCATCATCATCATCATCATCATCATCATCATCATCATCAATAGATATTTATGGAGAGCTTACTCTGTGCAGAGTGACAAGTATACAAAGATTTATAAAGGTAGTCCCTTACTACTTGGTTTGAAAAGCAAACCTCTCCAGGTTTACAATAAATCTTGTCAGATAAATATTTGTCTCACTGATTTTTTGGGTGCTGAAATGATAAAAGAAGTTTGGTTCCTCTCGTGTTTTGTTAGAAATTTGGTGTATTTCCAGAGGGTTGGGTGTGGCAGGAGGAAGCACACTGGGACCATCTGGGCATTCTCATTTCTATTATAATTGATTCACTGCAGTGAATTAGCCATTACAGATTTTTGTCTCAGTAGTAAGAATGGTCTAAGTTCACTGCGGGGGTGAATAATTTTAAGGCTTTTGAAAAATCAAGGTAACCCAAAGATCTCTGTAGGCTGGTCCAATATGGTTGTTGTTATGGACTGAATTCTGTTCCTCTAAAATTATTATGTTGAATCCTCATCCTCAAATGTGACTATATTTGGAGACAGGGTAGTGAAGCAGGTAACTAAGGTTAAGTGAGGTCATAGGTTGCGATCCTAATCTCATCAGACTGATGTCCTAAAATGAGGAAGATACACCAGAGATCTCTGTCTCTGGACCCCAACCTGCACACAGAGGGGGGGAAAAAAAAAATATATATATATATATATATATATATATATATATATATATATGGATATAGATATATAGATATATAGATATATAGATATATAGATATATAGATATATAGATATATAGATATATAGATATATAGATATATAGATATAGACACAGCAAAAAGGCAGTTGTCTGCAAGCCAGGAAGAGAGGCCTCAACAGACACCAACCCTGCTGGCACCTTGATCTTGGCCTTGTTGTCTCTAGAACTGTGAAAAAATAAATTTCTGTTGTTTTAAGCCACTCTGCCTGTGATATTTTTGGTATGGAAATCCAAGAAGAAGACTGATACAGTTATTAAAACCTGGATAAAATGATCATAGGCAATTCTTAATGGTTGTTTTAAAAGAGGCTTACTTGAAAAATCAGATGCTAAAAATCATGAGGGGCTATAATTATAATATTTAAGGCAGATTTTTTTTTTTCAGTGACAAGTCTGTGGAATATCAAAGTTTGTGGAATATAGTTCTACAATAGTAAACTAGAGTGCTCAGGATTATGAATTATTTTATTTTGTTTATGTATTTTTAATCCATTGCATTCGTTCTTGATTTTAATACCTTCCTAGTCCTCCAATATTTATAACATCATTGTGAGGGAATGGCCTGTTATTCTCTGCAGAAGGGAAGGAAAACGTCCGCTAGGTACCAAGGTTTGCTTTGGTGTGGGCGCGTATATCTGTCGATGCATAAATGTTTCTTCCTCTACCTGTGTACCAGTCCATTAACCAATTCCATTTACCTAATAGGTTAGCTCAGTTATCTGACCATACCTCTAGCCTGACACCTTCTCCTGATGGGAGGGAGAAGAGTCAAAGTCAGCAGTGGAAAAGCACGAATGTTTGAAAAAGTCAGTTTATAATAAAGGTTCCAGCTCTCATTAAAAGAAAAAAAAAAGTAGGTACCCATTGCTAGCCAATCTCACCCAAAACCAGATATCAGAATCAGAAAGACGGACCGTTGAAGACTTGTCTCTTTCTTTTCTTTCTTGTTTACCCTTAGTATCTTTTTAAAAATTCCTCTAGAAAAACTATTACCTTGTGCTATTGCAGGATTTTTAATTTAATTTAATTTAATTTTTTTTTTAATCTTTTCAGGATAGATGCTAGAAGTGGAAGTGGCTGGAGCAAGAGTGGTTGGTGAAGAACAGGACAAACTGTAGGAAGTTGCAGAGCAGAGTAAGGGCCAGATAGGGGCAGACACAGATGGCTATCTCATCATAACCATCTGTAAATATTTCAGGCCATAATTTTCATGTCTACCCTTATTATTCAACAAAAGACTAAAGAGAAATTCAGTCATAATTCCTTAAATTTCTTACCTTTCCTGCAAAATGGTGAATTCCAAAACTAAGTTCCATTCTTTTGGGCCTCCAGAAGTACTGTGACTTCAGATTATCTTCAAATTTTTCTATAGAAAAAATGGAACACTGATATCAAGTATGTAGGAGATCCTCAAAAAATGCATATTGACAGAATCACCCCTTTCTCCATAAAATGGACAGTGTGCAGTAAAAAAGAAAATTTTACAGAGCTAATATGTGCAGATTTGGAATATACTTATAAAAGGTATGGCAAAATTCAAGATAATGAATTTTAGCATTCCGTTATGATTTACAGCAGTAGTTCTCAAACCTTAGTAAGCAACAAAGTCCCCTAGAGGGCCCATTAAAAATTCAGAATTCTAGGTCTTACCCCCAGAGTTCCTGACTCAGTATATCTGGAATGGGATCCAAGAAGTCACAATTCTAGCACGATCCCAGGTGATGCTAATGCTCCTTGCCTGGGGAGCACGTTGTGAGAACCGCTGGTACAGAGGAAGGGAACTACTGGAGTCTGACTGAACAAAGGAGTTTGTGAAACACAGTTTAAGCAAAGCCAGGCACCTAGAAATTGGGTGTTTGCTTTTCCTGTCTATTAGATGCTATATGCTATTATTGTTTGTGAAGGAAACACAACGGGACCATAAAGACAGTTACTTTTCTATAACAATTTTACCAACCTCAGAGAACTTTTTACTCCATGTTCTAGATAGAACACTTTAGCATCAAAATAGAGTGACTGCTATGCAATCATTTCCCCACAATTTGGGTATTATTTTCTTTTCCATTAGTATTGTGCAAATACAGGACAGAATAAACCAATGGGTAGGAAAGAATTAGCACCACTGACTTTAATGGTCAGAAACAGACCATTATATCACCAAAAGTAAGTGAGAGAATATATGAATTTTTTGCAAGTATTGAGCATACATAATAGTTATCTCCTATCATCAGGGAATATAAGGTTCCACATTAAAAATTATTTTTTCAGATAGCTGAAAAAGCTGATGATTTTTTTTTATTTTTAATTTAAGGAGTAGAACATTTATGTTAACATTTTTAGATGATAATCTTTTAAATAGAGAATACATCTCTGCATTATGAAACAGAAAAGTGTTTAATATTTTTGATGACTTGGTATTATTATAAACACTTAATGTGCTGTAACTTAGAGACTATTAAGGTATTTGAGGCTAGCTGCATCTAGTAGATAACTGACTAGAAATCACAGATGAATTTATTTCCTCCCCATTAGCTAATTCATTTCAAATTCTAAAACTATCCTTTTGCCTTTCCCTCCAATTTCTAATTTTGGGCTGGATAATTTCCAAGGTCATTTCTAACATAATACCCTATATTTGGGGGACTACCATTAAAGTTAGGAGAAGTCTAATGTCTAAATTTGTTTAATTTTTCATGAAATATTTCACCCTATTATTAACATTCACTGGTCTAGGTATTAAATCCAAAGCCTCTTTAAAGTCCAATATGCAGGCTTTGTGATAGCTGTTTTCTCCCAAATAATTAAAAATCTATTACAATTGTTTTATTTCAATCCTACCTGAGGATATGTTTAGAGAGAGGAAGGGAGAGAGAGGGAAACATTGATAAGCTCCGCCCTCCTGCACCCCAACAGGGAATGGAACCCACAGTGCAGATACGTGCCCTGAATGGGAATCAAACCTGGAAACCTTTTGGTGTATTGGATACTCCAACCAACGGTGCCACCCAGCCAGGGCTAACAACCTATTTTTCAATCACTCAGAATTAGATGACTATATGAGAAAAGGTAGACATACTCACCTATAAGAGTCTGGTCAGTGGCCTTGGGAAATCGACTTTCTTCATCAAGTAGGGATAGTAAACCCATTGGCTTTTGCAGAAACATATCTAGGATGGGCCGGTTATCTTCGTATTCAATAACTCTGGCATCAACATCCTCATTTACATATTCATTCTGTAATAGGACATGATACATACAGAAAAATACACTTTAAAATTTATGAATGTGTAGCTTTAGAGTGATGACCTAACATTCTACTTTACACATATTATAATAAATCACTCCCTCTGACCTTGCCCTTAAACTGAGGGTGTCACTGTATTTTTCTCTCCCCAGAAATACTAGGTCATTAAAGTCAGCACTGATTCTTATTCAGGGTAGTTAATGAAAAGTTTCTAGTCTCTAGACCAGAATTACAGACAACTTAAGATTTCAAAATACAAGAGAATATGTTATTAATGGGCAGTAATAAAATTATGTTCAATAGTTTACAGAATATTAATTAAGTCTATTTTAGGATTATACTTCCCTCAATGTAAGCCTTTTATCTAGTTCCAGATGTGAATGTCTCACAAATATTTATATAATAACTAGAGTCCTGGTGCATGAAATTTTTGCACAGGGTGGGAGGTGTCCTATCAGCCCAGCCTGCACCCTCTCCAATCTGGGACCCCTCAGGAGATGTCTGACTGCCAGTTTAGGCCCAATCCCTTTCATAATCAGGAACCACTGGCTCCTAACTTCTCACCTGCATGCCTGCTTGATTGCCCCTAACTGCTTCCTCTGCTGGCATAGTCACCCCAACTGTCCCCCCCCTGCTGGCCTGGTTGCCCCTAACTGCCCTCCCTGCAGGCCTGGTCGCCCCCAACTGCCCTCCCTGCAGGTCTGGTTGTCCCCAACTATCCCCTCCTCCTCCCCCCCCCCCGACTGGCCTGGTCTCCCCACGCAGCCTGCTGCTCAATCTTTGATCGCCCCTCACTAATGCCCCTGTCTGCCTAGTCACCCCATGCAGCCTGTTCGCCCATCCATTCAGTTGTGATGGTCGCTTAGGCTTTTATATATATAGATGTTTCAGTTATTGTTAGCAAAGTGGACAGCTGTGGGTCACAGGAACAACCAATGGATTCAGAGCCAAACACAAAGAGGTTCATGTCTGGGGTCTGCCACTTAACTAGCATGTAACCCTTTGGAGTTTTCATCCTCTGTAAGCTTCCACTTTCTCATGTACTCAGTGGAGCTCACAATTTTCATCTAACAAAAGTCAAAATATCCAGCACATTAATAATAATTTGCTGTTGAGTATATAGCATTCGTAAGATAAAGAACAAGGAAAAATTACTGTACGACCATGACCATGGTTCCAGAACAACTTAGTGGTGATGATCTATTATACTTTCCAAAAGGGACATGAAGAATTGTGCTACATATTGTGCTACATATCATCTTTATTTGCCTGTGTCAAAATCCACTGAATGCTTCCATGGCGGGTCATACAGAGCAGAGATGAGGAGCTTGGAAAACAATAAGCTCCCCTTTAAGATACTTGTTAGTATTACAAACTCCAAGCAAACCAATGTGTTTCTATGACTTTGCCTTCATATTGTGTCCCTACTTCACAGTCTAGAAAAGAGAGGACATCTGAACAATGACTTGTAGCAACGCTTATGTGCAGGATACTCACTGGCTCTCAGGCAAGAAGCAACTGGCAAGTGTATCAGATAACCACAGATTCAGGAAGAATGCCCTGTTCCACCCACAAGTTAAAATTACAGGCTATTTTTCCTTTATATATTTAACTTTAATTTTATAGATTTTATATTTTTAATTCATTAAACACCTTATAATAAGGAACTGTGTTGGGTGATAAATAGATGTTTAAAAACAAACTCCTGTCTTCAGTGGTTTTAAAATATAACTTGTCTGATAAGTCTAGTAAATATATATCTTCAAAATGCAAGGTAAGATGTGACAGATAAATGATACACATACTATCGGAGTTCAAAGAAAGAGAAGTTATTTCTGGCAACTTCATAAAGGAATTTAGTCAACAGCAGGTAGGTCATTTGAGAAGTAAAAGTTTTAATCACTACTTTTGGAGCCTCATGGAATTAAAATCTCCAAGGTGTCACCAGAAAAAAAGTATATTTTAAAATAAAATCTAAAACAGAAAATGAGGCAGAACCCCTGATCTAAGAGGTAGACAACCTGAAAGACATTTCATGTATCCAGTACAAAAAACAAACAAAAAACAAAACAAAAAAACAAAAACAAATGGAAACAATGTCTTGATGTTTCACAGCCTTTTCTCCTCTCCTAAACCAGTGGTCGGCAAATTAATTAGTCAACAGAGCCAAATATCAACAGTACAACAATTGAAATTTCTTTTGAGAGCCAATTTTTTTTAAACTTAAACTTCTTCTAACTTTTTCAAAATAGACTCGCTCAGGCCATGTATTTTGTGGAAGACCCACACTCAAGGGGCTAAAGAGCCACATGTGGCTCGCGAGCCGCAGTTTGCCGACCACGGTTCTAAACTAAATCAGCAACCTGCCTTTTCATTTGAAGGTAACCTTGGTGAAGTATGCAGATTTACTTTACTATTTGACACATTATGCTGACAGAATGTTATAGCTTAAATGACAACTGAAAAGTTCAAAGGCAATTCTGTATGTTTTATATAGAAAGCACATGAGGTTAAGGTCTAAACCAATGCATTTGTCATCTCTATTTGCCTGTGTCAAAATCCACTGAATGCTTCCATGGTGAGTCATACAGAGCAGAGATGAGGAGCTTGGAAAACAATAGGCTCCCTGTTAAGATATTTGTTAGTATTACAAACTCTAGGCAGACCAATGGAGGAAAAATGCTGTTACTCAAGATTCATAAAGTACTTCTAGTAAAACATATATTATATATTGTTAGAGTAGTTATAAATTCAAAATGCTTAGTTTAGTTGTTTTTGAGCATATGCTGAGAACTGACGCTCACCTACCACTTCAGAAAGTCCTCTGCTTTGCCCTGTACATTAAAAATACATTTTCAGCACATCAGTGGAATTACTCAGGAAAAACTGAGCTGTTTAGACAGCCAGAATTCTCTTTTGAAAAAGGTTAGATGAATTACTTTTTAAAGTATATATCAAGGGGGCAAGGAAAATCAAGACTTGGATGGTAAGAAATTTCATCCTGAGTGAAATTCTCCTTTGTTTTTCACTGAATTTTGAGTGTGGGTTGCAAAAGGACACATTGGCAAGAAAGCCCATAGAAAATGCACCCCCACACCTACAGAGCTTAGACAGCAAGCTTAAACATTGAGGGTCAATATGTCATCCCATGAGAGATTGAGGTTACTAAAGTAAGTCCTCAGACACACACAGCAGCCTGGAAGGGTGGTCACCACAGGCTAAGAGAGGCTATAAGCTTCCATGGCAGGAGAAAAAATAAGAGAGGGTTACTCTGCACAGATTAGTAACACAATAAAGGCTCAATTCTCAGGCCCTCAGAGAGACCTCTCATCTCCTAAAAGAATTCAGTGACCCGCTTCCTAAACTGGTCACGGTCTATTCCTCCACCCCTAACCATGTGCATGTCTCTTATTTTAAAATTTTAGTCCACTATTTTTTTTTCTATAGTGAAAATGTTTTATATTTTGGGTTAGCCAGCCCTAGCTGGTTTTGTTCAGTGGGTAGCCTGCGGACTGAAGGGTTCCTGGTTCAATTACCGTCAAGGGCACATGCTCGGGTTGCAAGCTGGACCCCCAGTGTGGGGTGTGCAGGAAGCAGCCTATTAATGATTCTCTCTCATCATTGATATTTCTCTCTCTCTCTCCCTCTCCCTTCCTCTCTGAAATCAACAAAACATATTTTTAAAAAAGAGTTAGCCAGCTGGACTTAGTTTAGATGACCCTAATTTTGTTGGCAGCATCCAAAGCATTATAATCAGGAGCCAGTTGAACATATGCCTTCTTTTTGCCATCAGGCCTGATCAGGGTATTGAGATTGACCACGTCAATGTCATAGAGCTTCTTTATAGCCTGATTTGTTTTTCCTTTTTATTGAATTTATTAGGGTGACACTGGCTAACAAAATGATACAAGTTTCAAGTGCACAATTCTAAAACACTTCATCTGGGCCAAAAACGGTTTGGCTCAGTGGATAGATAGAGCGTCGGCTTGCGGACTCAAGGGTCCCAGGTTCAATTCCAGTCAAGGGCATGTACCCTGGTTGCGGGCACTTCCCCAGTAGGGGGTGTGCAGAGGCAGCTGATCGATGTTTCTCTCATCGGTGTTTCTAATTCTCTATCCTTCTCTCTTCTTCTCTGTAAAAAATCAATAAAATATATTTTATTTTATTTTGATTTTTATTTTTTAAATATGTTTTTATTGATTTTTTACAGAGAGGAAGGGAGAGAGATAGAGAGCTAGAAACGTCGATGAGAGAAACACTGACCAGCTGCCTCTTGCACACCCCCTACCGGGGATGCGCCCACAACCAATGTACATGCCCCTGACCGGAATCGAACCTGGGACCTTTCAGTCCGCAGACAGACGCTCTACCTCTGAGCCAAACCGGTTTTGGCAATAAAATATATTTTAAAAAATAAAAAATAAATAAAACACTTCATCTGTATACCGTATTGTGTGTTCACCACCCTAAGTCAGGTTTCTACCATTTAATCCCTATATACCTTCTTCCACCTCTTTCCATCTCCTTTGCCCTGTACATTGAAAACATATTTAGGGCTCATCAGTGGACTTATTAAGGAAATAATAACCACGTCCATGTCCACTGTTGCCCATGTCCATGAGTTTTTCCTCTCTCTTTTTCGCTCAATTCCTCTCCTGTCCCAGCAACTCCCTCCCCCTTCAGAGCTGTCAGCTTGCTCTGTAGCTATGAGCTCAGCTATTTTGCTTGGTAGTTAATTTTACTCATTAGGTTTTACTTGAGTGAGATCATCTGATACTTGTCTTTCTCCGCTGGCTTATTTCCCTCAGAACAATGCTCTCTAGATCGATCCTCACTTCATAGCTTGTTTGATCTGGCTTTAGCTTTGGCTTTGGGAGGGGAAGGTCTTCTTCACTTTTGGTATGATCTTCATGACAAGGCTCTACTTTTTTTTTTTTTTTAAAAAAATGCTTCTACCCCTTTCACATCATGGGGCAAAGAATGAATGAGATGTATATGAAGATATGGTATTTGGAATTCACTTAGGTGTGTAGCACTGTCTCCTTATAGGCCATTGTAGAAAGTGCCACATACTAAAATTCTTCTAATATTGAGGAGCACCTACTATGTGTATATTCAGGAGTAGATGGGGTTAGAGAAGGTAGAACAAAGATGAAAAAGATAGAGTCCCTGTCCTATAGGGCACAGAAGCAGTGCTCTATCTGCCTTGCCATTCCAATCCAGAAGAAACATCTTTGGATTTCTCTGTTTTTGACATACTCTCTTTCAGTTGTTCCACCTTATATCCTTTCTGCTAGGCAGTCTCTGCTCCCTCCACTGCCACTTGCTCGGGTACTCTTCTCTCCACTCTCCTTCTTATGCTGACTCTCCCTGGGTTTTCATGTGAAAAACTGTATCTTTCTCTCTCTTTCATTTCTCCCCTCCCTTCTCTTTTTCCTTTCTTTCAAATACAAGAAGTACCCTTTTCTTCTGCTTCGGAGATTACTTTTCTTAGATCTCTGACTCTTCTGAACTTATTTGTTTGTTCTATTTGTTTGTTCATGGGAAGAACCTGAGATAGGCACCAGAAGACCTAGATCCTGGTTCTGGCTTTGTTCAACCAGCCTGCGACCTCGATCTCAGGCAAGTCAACAAAAATCCTTGTTATCTGTGAAATGTAAATCATATATTTAGGTTTCTTCTGGTTCTAACATTTCAAAATGCCAACACTGGCTCAATGTGTTGTGAAACTTAATGAATAAATATACATTCTGTTGACAGAACATTTGTAAGGAGAAAAAAAGCCACATGAACACATTTATTCCTGAAGTCTATCTTTTAGTAAAAAAATTCCCACTCACCAGCTGCTCCTATGAGTGTACACACTTAACAAAAACATTTCCCACACTGGACACAAACCATTGAGAAGCTACTCATTCTAACCATTGACAAAAATCCTCATTCTAAGAGAAATATTTTAATGGTTGAAAATCTAGGATTCATAGTGCTATTAGTACTCAAGGTAAATTGAATATGTTTACTATAGTGAAAACAACAACAACCTTCTGCCACTTTTTATTTTGAAATAACTTCAAACTAAAAGACAAATTTCAAGAATAGTGCTTAAAACTCTCATGTTCCCAAAACCCTTAATCAAAATATTTTACCACATTTGCTTTCATTCTTTTTCTCTATATACATATTATTTTTGGTAATAACATTTTACTGAAGTAACTAAGTATATTAAAAAGCTAAAAATGAAGAAAACAAAGTGACAATATGCATGTTTAAAAATCTGAACACTTGATGTAAAATAAAATGTATAATTTGAACTTGATTTCTTCCTGTATTTTCTATTCGAAGTTGCTATTAATGATCCTGCTGATTTTAATATTAATACTAATGGCAAACCACAGGGAATGTTGTTAATCATTATCTTGAGATGACATAGGTCATTCATTCAGAATCTGACAAGTAACCTGTGAGAAAGTATTTTGGATAATTCCTGATAAAATATACATGTTTTATTTCACATACTAGAGGCCTGATGCATGAATTTGTGCACAGGTGAAGTCCCTTAGCCTGGCCAGCTCGCCCAGTCCCAATCGGGCTGGCCAGGCAGCAGGGTGGGGGGGGGGGTAGGGTTAGGATTAGAGGGGAAGAAGGGGGAGAAGGAGCAGGTTGAAAGAGAATTTGGGAGGTTGGCTGGCAGCTTCTGCATTGAGTGTCTTCCCCCTGGTGGTCAGTGTATGTCATAGTTACCAGCCAGTTGTCTGGTTATAATGGTTGCTTATGGTTTTATATATAGATAGATATTTAATGGACTTTGAAGGAAGGAATTTCAAGTGGTGCTCTTAGAGCATTTCCTTTTTTTCATAAAAAGAGGCATATAATGCATGTTAAGATGAAAAGTCTTTTGTGTATGATACCTATTTTTGAAGCTCTTTAAAAATCATAGAGTTTTGAAAATTTATATTCTATTGATGGGCATTGGATTAAGATAAGGAGGCATTTTGATTGGAAATTCAGAAATGTAATGTTCTACATATACCTTTCAACTTTACTGTCATGTTTAAATCTTTACCAAATAATTTTATTTCAGTTTGGCAAAAGAATGCTTTAACCCTATATGTAGAAACTATTGCAAGTGTATGGATATATGCTCCTAATTATATATATATCTCATCTAAGGAACATTTGCATGTGATCTCAAACAGTAATCTAATTCTTGGCTGAGCATTTAAAAAGGAAGATTTGTTGTATCAAGGGTTTCTTAAATGTCTGGCTATTTTAATGCCTAAAGACAATGCCTATAAATGTCCTTTATCTCCTAGAAAGTTAAAATAAGATAAATGCTACCACCACAGCACTCTTTAATAGGGAAGATTTGTTTAATAGGGAATAAAGTTGGATATAAAATAAAAATTCACGTTTTGCAAGAAAAACAATTTGAAGACATTTAAAAGGGGTTTATTTTGAATTACCCACACATTTTTTTATCTGATGGCTGATTTTTACTTTATGATGTTAATAAAGTTGAAAATATAGGTATTATATAATTGAATGAAATTTTGTCCTTTGTTATTGCCACAAATTATGTTTTAGAGCCCATATTAAAAAATCTCAAAAGCTTTCATCTTCAGGATATGAGCAACAGGAGATGAAAGTCATACACATAATTTTCAGCAAGAAGCCAGAGCATTATTACAGTTATTGTTTCTATTATGTGCTGTAAATAGTTTCCTGCATATAAAATGATTTTTGACTTTTAATTCTAAACCCACAGGTACTTATATAAGTGATACATATAACAACTTATCCTCATACAGAAAATATATTAATAGTTCACTTTAGAAATGAGCTTTTAGCTGAGTTACTAGCCAGAAAGAGGAGCTGCACTAATGGATAAGAAAGCTGGTCCTAGTATGAATAGGCATGTAAGGAAGTAGAGTAAATCTTCAGGGTTCTAGAACAATGCTTTGTAGTATCAAAACAGCCCTAAAGAACAATGGCATTTGTTCCAATTCAAATCATGCCCCGGGGTGACTAGTTAGTGGTTTGTGTGCATTCCCCTTGATTTAAAACATATACTTGTCGGGAATAAGGTTCATTTTTTCTTTTGGTATGTTCATACTATAATGATTATACCATAGTGCAAAATTAAAACAAAGGACAAAACCGACCACTACAGCACTAACATGACTAACTTGAAGAGAATGTCAAGCTTGCTATCACACTTTTTCTGCCGAGTTCTCTTTTACATGGCAGAAAACCTGAAAATGCGCCCCCCCCCCAATCTTGGTTACATAATTATCATAGAGATTCAGTGTGAGGGTGTTGTAGAAAGATGCCTCCTGCATGTTCTTTGAGCTGCTAACTAAAGGTTTTTAAAAAAATATGGAAGTAAAAAGTGTGCATCAATAGAACCCTACACAGATGTAATAGGAAATATGAATAATCTATTTGTTGAATGAACAAATTAAAAGAAAAACATATACTTTATGGTTGCAACTCATTTAGAAGAGTTTGAGTCTGGAATTTTAAAAGGTTATAACTAAACTCATCATCAATTTGCAGGGATGGAGACCTAAGTTACCATCTAATATTTAAACTATTGTCTTCAGATGCAAATCAACCCTTTAAATGTTATTAAATTAAAGCTGTATAAAATGACTCTTCCAGTGCTAGAAAAGAGTGAAAACTTCAAATATTATAAAATATCAAACTCCAGGAAATTTTTAGGACCTATCAGTTTACATAGTAAGAAAATAATTATACCATAGACCAGCTATGTTAGATATTCTAAATATCCATATCATAATAGGAAAAAAAGATACAAGTTCTGGATGTTTTTGTTTGGGTGTTGAGATTCCAACACATGCAATTTATGTCCACAGAAAAGCTGGTTATGAAAAGAAAGGAGGTATAGATGGCATCAAGCTAAAAGTGGGGTTCCCAGATTTAAAAACCTTTAAAAGTAGTACAAATGGTTAGCTGGAGGCAAGCATTCTAAGAAACATAAAACTATTCACCCAGCAAGCCATGGATTAATAGATTACTGTCATAAACTCACTAAAAATGTTTTCCTGTAGTCTAGTAATTATTGTTTTAATGGAAAATAAAGGGAAAATGATACTCAAAATGCCTTTGTAACCAACTTTGTTGGAGTGTTCCAGTATATATTGCAGGTAAACTGAGCCTGGGAAAAATAAGGAAATGCTTCCTGGAAACCTGTGTTTGTGTTCTAATGTTGTAGGACTGTCAACAAAGAGAACATTTGCTAGTTTAAACAGACCAGAAGTTGTTTCATCAAGGAAGGTGCTGCCTGAGGCAGGGTACCTTTTGCTCAGATTGGCCAAATTTTTTGTATGTGCATGAAATTGAGAACAGCATGTCATACTGATAAGCAGCAATGACTTTATTACATGAATTTCTGTGTTAGACTGAAAGTGTGATTATATTCTACCAAAAAAAAAAATGTGACCATGACTTTAATTAATGAGTTGGCTTACTATCTATTTCTCATTTATATAAATTAATGTAAGTGTGCTCTCTTTGTCTGTGACAGCTAATCAGACAACTACAGTTAACATTTCTCAGTTACTTTTTTTTTTTTTGCCTTCACAGGAAGATACAGTGAAATAAAATTTTTAAAAAATCACATTTGCACCCACATATTAAAGTTAAAAGAATCCCTGACTAATCTTGTATGGAACAAATCACACACTCATCACACACTCAGCTGCCTGGTCCTTAAGGTTATGAAGCAAGGGTTCTTGGGTCACATCTCTAGAAAGTCACTTAAAAGCATTGAAAATGGCCTTAATTCCTCACTGGATCCTAGTTAAAATTTTAAATTGGGGACAATTTTGAGTTGTTTTGTCTAGAATATTTCTCAGGTACATTTCTTTGAAGGGTAGAGGAGGGTAAAGAGGGGGTAAATGGTAATGAATGGAGATTTGACTTGGAGTGGTGAGCACACAATATAGTGTACAGATTATGTGTGGTAGACTTGGTCACCTGAAACCTGTATAATTTGTTAACCAGTGTACCCCAATCCTATCTAATAAAGAGGGACTATGCTAATTGGCTGCCCCACCCTCAAAGGTGGCAGCACCCACAGCCAATAGGAAGAAATATGCTAAGTGAATGCTACACTCAAAGATGGTGGTGTCCAGTCCCCTCAGCCCTGCCTGAGTGGCAGGCACACAGCAAGGCTGGGCCCACCCCAGGCACCTGCCTCCAGAGTCCCCCAGTCCCTTCAGCTCCTCCAGCCACCCAGGGCCGGCTCGAGGCACAGGCAAGCCTTGGCTATCGGCTGCCCAGCCACTCAGGGCCACCCAAAGCTCAGGTAACCAGGACCGGCCAAGGCTTGAGCTACCAGCAGTGGCAGCAGCAGAGGCATGAGGGGGGCATTGACTTCCCCTGATCACCGAGTTACCGCCTGCCCCTGAGGGCTCCTGGATGTGAGAGGGGGCAGGCCTGGCTGTAGGACCCTTCCATCCCCATCCAGTGCATGAATTTTCATGCATCACACCTCTAGTTAATTCTATAAAAAAAAAAGGGGGGGGGGGAGTATCTTATAGAATAGTCTCATTTGTAGCAAGCCCAAAGACAAAAAAAAAAAAAAAAAAAAAAATTAAGAGCATCAGAATCATGTATAGAATTCAAGATTATCAATAAAAGTGAATTATAAATTGTAACATTCTATAAAAGTGAAAAGAAAGTAATAATGAAAGATCCGTACATTGGTTTAAAGGCTAATTCCAATAAGTCAGGTCCTAACTTATCCTCCAAAAGATAAAACAGAAGTCTATCAACACAAGCTCTTAATAATCATATGGGAAATACAAGCAGGTAATCCCATTTTTTAATTTTTATTTTTTACTTGTTTCAATCTCTGGTTAGTATGAATTCTGTGAACATTGTGAAGCATTAAAGTAAGATGAACTTAATTTGATAAATATTTGTTGAGCACTTCGTATATGTCAGGGTCATGGACAGAACTCTTTGGAGGACCTATCATTTAGGCCAATAATTCTCAACATTGGAATACTCTGGGAATCTTAAAAAACAGTGGTGCCTGGGTCTCAGCCCAAGAGATCTAATTTAATTGGTCTGGTACAGGGTCTGGGCCCTGGACTTGTACAAAATTCCCCAAGTGACTCTACCTACCATGCAGCCAGGGTTTAAAACCATTGGTGTAGAGGATGGTGCAGAATGAGTGAAGGAAGGACCATCAAAGAGGAAAATAGAAAGATGGTGTTAGTAATGCTAAAGGAGAGGTTTTCCAAAAATAGGAATCTGTCAATAGGGTGAAAAGTACAGAAAAACTAATAATGTGCGAAGTAAAATGTTTCTGGTACTATTGGCAGAGGAGATTAGGAAGAGCCATTCCGAGTCAAGCCAGATGCTATGGGTTCGTTGTACCAGGTGGGGAAGAAATTGATACAATCCAATGCGTATTGAATATGCTTTCAAAGAGCTCATCTGTGAAGGAAAGAGAGAGAGAGTCTGGAGATAAGAGCTGAGTAAACACTTGTGTGCATGCATATGAGCCTAATCAATGGACACAGACAACAGGGGGCTGGGGCATGATTGGGGGTGAGGGGAGTATTGGGGGGAAAAGGACACATATGTAAAATTAATAATAATAATACATATGGTCATTTTTTTTTTTTGCTTAAGAAATGTTAAGATCTAAATATTTTCTTTTGTGACCACTGTTTTCAAAATGCAATTTCAAAGTTAATGCTCAATAAGCCTAAGTATTTTAAATCAAAAGAGGTTCAAGTACCTCTAATTTATCTCAAATTTAAATAAAAACTTCAGTTGTAATCAGCAAACACACTTTCATATTATTTTAAAAGAGAAAAATGACATACTGAGTATGACTATTTCTTTTAGACTTGATAAAATATTTAAAATACTACAGTTTTGCCAAATGCAATTCAAGTAAGCCTCCGATTTTTCTCTGAGGAAGAATATTTTTTAAGCTGAATCATGAATTGCACATTGTACCCTGACAAAATTACTGTTTCATGGCATTTGCATCAAACCCATTATCTTGTGTTCTGTTGCCTAGTTACTGGAATTCTGAAGTTTAATGCATTTTAGATGGATATTTAAATCTCAAACAGAATTTCATACAGAAAGAGAAACAGTTGGGTGCATCTATTTAAATTTCCAAAAGAAATGTCTTTGTTTGCAAAGGCTCAGGTTTGCTAAGTTTTGGAGAAGGGTGCACTGATTTTTGATGGAGGACGTTCAACATCAAATATCAAACTATAATAGTTTTTTGGCTTATATTTGTTTTTCCTATGGGAATGAAGTGAGGAAATATTTTCTTTGTCTTTATTAAATGTTTAAGGCTTTAAATCTATGAGTTAGGTCATGCTTCCTTAGAACACGTCTGCATATAATACACATGCATGCACCTTTATAGTATATTGACTTACCTGTTCCCAGGCAAACACGTGTTGATTAAAATAATACTGAATTTGTTCATTTGCAATGTTAATGCAAAGCTGCTCAAAGGAGTTTTTTTTGAAATTTTCAAAGCCAAATATATCCAGTATGCCAATGCTCAGTTCATCACCATTCCCACTGAAAAATTAGAGACATTATTTTGACTTCTTATTTACTTTCTTGAGGAATTATAAATCAGGTTATCTCAGAGTACATTTTTGTGATTTATCTAAAAACTTATCAGCATACACAATTAAAGTGAAAATATTAATTGAAAAGGTTTCCTTCCATAGAACTATAAAAGATAAATTAGGTAGCATCAATTTGAATATGAAAATGGTCAAAATATTTTTCTTATACTACAGAAACCACTGATATACTCTCTTTATATTTAAACAAAAGAAACATTACTCCTATGGGTTTATGAGCACAAGATCACAGCTCTGAATGAGTCATCATTTATAGAGAAAATATGGCTAGCATTCAGAACATAGCAAAAATATGTTCAATAAAAACAATACCAAAAAAAAAAAAAAACCCACACAAATTCTGTGAAAGAGCATATTTAGTCTTTAATTTTAGGGCAGCAATGAAAACAACTTGCTAAAAATATTTCAATTATTTTAAAGAATTTTTATGTATTGTAGGTTTATTCACTAATAATTTAAAAATATGCAACAAATGATAACCCAAAGGTATAAATATATATGGATTTATTTTATAATTAAATATTTCAAAATACAATTAAATAATATTTTACAATTACACATTACAAGTGCATTTTTTCCTGCTCTTCCTTAATGGCTATCTCTGCTTACTAAAGGTTAGATACTTGGTCAAAAGTCTGCTCCTCTCCCAACTTATACATACATTTCCAAGTTATTTTAATGTGAATTTAAAAAGGAGAGAACAAACGTTAGCCCTGTGTTCACCATTTACATAACCTAGGTTACTCTCAGTGTGTGAGGCAGGATTTGGAAATGACAACTGCATGCTGTGAACTGGGGTATATACTCTATATCAGGAGGAATAGACTGCATTTAGAATGTAGACTTACAGAACATTTTGAATATGTGATGGGATGGAAAAAATGAAAACTATTGAATATTTCTGAAAGTTCCTTGAAGTACAGTACTTTTATGTGGTTACTAGAGGCCCAGTGCATAAAATTCCTGCACCGAGGGGGGGAGTGTTCCTTAGCCCAGCCTGCACCCTCTCCAATCTGGAACGTCTCTCTCATAATTCTGGACTGCTGGCTCCCAACCACTCACATGCCTGCCTACCTGATTGTCCCTAACTGCTTCTGCCTGCCAGCCTGATCACCCCCTAGCCACTTCCCTGCCAGCCTGATCGATGTCTAACCACTCCCCTGCTGGCCCAATTGCCCCAACTGCTCTGTTCTGCCGACTTGGTCACCCCCAACTGCCCTCCCCTATAGGCCTGGTGGCCCCCAACTGCCCTCTCCTGCTGGCCTGATTATCCCTAACTGCCCTACCCTGCTGGCCTGATCACCCACAATTGCCCTCCCCTGCTAGCAATCCGTGGTGGCCATCTTGTGACCAGATAGGGGCAGCCATCTTGAGCAATGAAGTGATGGTCAAAATGCATATTACTTCTTTATTATATAGGATATCAGGCAAAATGTCTAGTTAAAATGTATACTGATTTAGTCAAAATGATTATTCTTTTGCCATCTCTGTTCCACAGGATTTAACTGAGCTAAATAACTATCATATATAATAATATATGTTAGATCCAGTCAGATAGCACACAGTTTAGCAGGAAAGTAAAGAAGCAATTTGAAAATAATTTTGACTGAATCATATGATGGTACAATGTGTATTTCAGTGGCAAAATAACAATAAATTGTGTCCTGAAATGTATATAAAATGGTCCTTTATATTTAACTAGAGGCCTTCTTTCCCCCGGGTGCCAGCCCAGGCTTCCCTCTGGCACATGCCCAGGCTTCCCTCCAGCTGCCAGCAGGTACCTGGGACTCATGTTTCCCTCGCAGCCCTGGCTTTATCTGGAAGGTTGTCCTTTCTAATTAAACTTAATACACTAATTAGACCAGGAGACATTCCGGACATTCTACCAGACAAAGCCATGGTGGCAGGGCTGAGGCAGAGGCAATTAGGGGTGATCAGGCCAGGAGGGGAGGGCAGTTAGGGGTGATCAGGTTGGTGGAGGGGGGGTGCATTTGGAGGCAATCAGGCCAGCAAGGTGGTGGGGGGAGTTGGGGAAGAGAAGACCGGTGGGGAAAGAGCAGTTGGGGGTGAGCAGGCCAGCAGGCACAGTGGTTAGTTAGGGGTGATCAGGCAGGCAGGCGAGCCGTTAGGAGCCAGCAGTCCCAGATTGTGAGAAGGATGTCCAACTGCGGGTTTAGGCAAGATCCCACAGGATCTTGCCTAAACCGGCAGTCAGTCATCCCCAAAGGGGTCCCAGATTAGAGAGGGTGTAGGCCAGGCTGAGGGACAACCCCATCCTGTGCATGAATTTTGTGCACAGAGCCACTAATTATAGATAAGCCAGTATGAATGAAGTGATCTTAAGGCAAGTATCTATCTTCTTTATTCATTTTCAAATTTCTAAAGGTTGTATAATTTATGGCAGAACAAAACTTTAGATGTAAGTGAAAGATATCTGCGCACAATCCCTGCACATAGAAAGCAACAATGATGGCTATGGTTACCTTTAGTTCTAAGATAAGACATCAGGCAGGGTATAGACTATGATCATATAACATTGCTTATATCCTGAATGTACCATTTACTAGTTATTAGAGCATTTCTGAACCAAATTTCATTTACAGTCATAATACCTACCTCTCCAGGATTATAGTGGAAGTTAAAATATGAAAAAAAGTTTTTGTTTGCCTTCAAGGTTTAATTCAGAACCTCAAAACAAAAACAAAAACTGCTGAACTGACAATTTATACAAGTATAAAATGGCATGCATTTCTCTGTACATGTGAAGTACACCTTCTAATTACACCTTCTAATTAAAATATATAAATTAATAGTAAGATGTCACTTTCTGACCTAGCTGGCTTGGCTCAGTTGATAGAGTGTCAGTCTGCAAACTAAAGAGTCCCAGGTTCAATTACAGTCAAGGGCACATGTCTGGGTTATGGGCTCAATCCCCAGTGAAGGGCATGTAGAAGGCAGCCAATCAATGATTCTCTCTCATCATTGATGTTTCTATCTCTCTCTCCCTCTCCCTTTATCTATGAAATCAATAAAAATATTTTTTTAAAATTAACTTTCTATTATGTTTACTCATATTACTGGCACAATGAATTGGTACTAGTAGGAAATAAAGTATATACATTGAAGTATAATGTTAATAAATTAAATGATACTGACTAGAAATATCTTCAAAGGGACTCTGATATAAATCAACAAATAACAATATACATTTACATCACCTGACATTTGGGGGAAAAAATGTGTCCATAAAAATTTTTACCTTGGTGATGTATCATGCTTCAACAAGCTGTTAATGCGATTAACTATCCAACTAAAAAGACGGCCATATAAAGTTTTAGCCATAGCATCTCTGACATCAGTAGCTTTTTCTACAGTGTTGGGTCGTATAATGGTTTCTCCTCTAGTGACCACACAGTGGGAGGTGAGGGCTTCTTGCAGTTCTTCTGCCTGAATGCAAAGCAAAGAAGCAGCTAAAAAATAAACAGATGTGTGGTTAGAAGAAATTATGGCAATGAAGAAACTTCCCAGAGAAAGAAAATGTCTTAATCCATTCTCTTGATATAATATTAAATATGCAAAGATTTTATAATCCTATGTAATAAAAGGCTAATATGCAAATAGACTGAACAGCAGAACCACCAAACAACTGGTCACTATGATGTGTGCTGACGACGGGGTGTGTGTGTGTGTGTGTGTGTGTGTGTGTGTGGAACAGCAGGCATTGAGCGCAATGGGATGGTGGAGTAGATGAGTGGGGGCACCAGACCAAAGTGGGGCCCCAGTTGCTGTCATCGAGGTGAGCCTCTGATCTTTACTGAAAATTCTTTGCCCCCGCACACCTTGGTCCCACCTGGCACTTGCATCCACAGCTGGTGCCAGTCCTGATCACTTGGCGACCTCCAGCATGTGGGAGCAGTGGTAGCAGGAGTGGGGCTGCTGGCAGACAGGGGACCAGGGACTGCAGCAGAAGGGGCTGTGCAGGACACAGAGGATGAACTGAGACCTGCCCCTGTGTCAACTGCAGCCTCACAGACCACAGTTTCTTTCAAGATACATGAATTCATGCACTCAGCCCCTAGTGTGAAAATAAGTTACTGTTCACTGATAGTCCTATGTCTCTTCTTGATCATTTTTCTATATTTCTTTTGACTTGTCAAATGTGATTGGTTGTTTGTAAGTTGCCAAACATAATTTCACTGAATTATGTTAAATAATTTAAAAACATTATTAATAGACTTGGTATAAATTTGAATACCACTATTGTATAAAGATTTTCAAAAGGTAGAAATTAATTGGAAGGTTACCTAGACTTCAGGGCTATCACAAATGTATTTTATGTACTTTCTGCAATATACAACCCAAAGAACATATGCCTATCATCACATTCATATACCTTCAGTTACATATTTCAATTACTAAATATTTTTAAAACTTGATGCCTGAATAAACATTTATTATCACAGGGAGTTTAAAATTAATAATACTTAACATCAGTGAACAAAACTCAGTTTTTAAAAATAAACATCTTGTCCTGGCAAGGTGACTCAGTTGGTTGGGGCGTCATCTCATACATCAAAAGATAGTGTTTTTGATTCCTAGTCAGGGCACAAACTTGAGTTGCAGGTTCAATCCCAAGTAGGGGGGCATGCACAGGAGGCAACAGGTAGAGATTTTTGTCTTATATCTAGCTCTGGCTCTCTCTCTTTGTTTCTTTCTCTCTCCTTTCTTCTCTCTCTAAAATAAAAAATATATACCCACAAGTGAAGATATATTTAAATAAATAAGTAAATAAACAAATAAGTAAATAAATTGAAAATAACTCAAACTATTACATGATAGATAGGGCAAGTTTTCAAATTAGTTTTTCTTTTAAAATATTTTGAAAATAGTGAATTTACTTTGAGCATTTGGATCAAGGTATTCCTTTGTTTTGTGGCAAAGATTGCTGGCCCTTATTTAAACAAAATATTTTTTTTCCACATTAACATTCTACATTTCTTTCCTTCTAGGTATTTTATTTCAATTATTCTGCATGTACATTTTATCTTAATGTAGTATCTTAAGCATTTTTTTTTATTTTGTTGAATATTGCTTCTAATTAAAAGTTAAATTGTTGCACAATATTCTGGTATATAATATAGCAATCGTTTTTAAATTGTTGGATTTTTATATTGCTTCCTTGTGTTCATAATTGTGAAGAATGATGGGACAAATATTTTGGGCATGAATCTGTGTTCTTGTTTTGTATTATTTTCTTAGCATAGATTTTCTAAATTTAGCATTTGGTTCAAAGCATATAAACATATTCAAACCTTTGAAACATACTATTTAGCCACTCTTCACACACACTGAACCAATTATACTCCTATCAGCCAAATTAAAAAACAACAACACAATTTCAATACAATTTAATGGACACCAGAGATTATTTTAAACAATGCCCAGTTTGATAGAGAAAAAAAATATATCTTTCAAAAAAATGTATCTTTGTTTTTGATTGATTCCTAATAAAGCTGAATACTTTGTCCTTTTTCATATTTTTCTTAGTGATTTGTGGCTCTATTTTGTAAACTGCCTTTTTTCATTGATATGTTCATCTTTCCTAATCAATTTATGAGAGCACCTTATAGCATAAAAAGAATGTTTTGATACATATTGCAAATATTTTCCCTTGATTTTCATTGCAATTTCCTTTGTTTTTTTAAGATAAAAGTTTTAATTTTTTTTTATGTAGTCAAATATCCATTTAAAAATAATTTCTGATTTTTGTTTTTTTGCACATAAAGTCCTTCAAGTATTTCCTTATCTCAGGATTATATAAACACATTTTGTCTTGTGTTTTTATACCTTTTTTGTTATTTAGATTAATATACATTTGGGATTGATTTTTGGTACAAGGCTTATGAGAAGGATTCAAATCCCCTCTCATCCAAATGGTTAGTCAGTTGGGGGTCCCTGCAACATTACTAGTGATTTGTAATGCCATTCCTGACAATTTTACTTGGATTTGTTTCTGAACAGTGTCTCCCATTGATTAGTGTATCTATTTACATCTCGTTATTCAGTGGATATTTGTCATTGGATGTCCACTTCATTTCAGGGATTATACTGCTAAGTATAATACCTTGTAAAACAAAATCTTAATCTTGATGTTCTTCATATAGGAGATATGGGAAGCTAATCAAGAATCTTAAGTGAGAATATAGAGAGAGGAAGAGAGGAAAGAGGAGGAGGCGAGATAAGAGCAGAAGTGGGGAAGGGCAAGGAGGGAAAAGAAGAGGGAGACTGAGAGAGCCCACCTATAGATTCATTAAGTAGTTTCAGAATGAGTTGTGGAAAATGGACTGGAAAAGTTGAAGAACTGGTGTAGAATGAGCAATTGGAAGGTCACTAGGTGAGAGGTGATATACAACTTTATTATAAAATGGTAGATATTAAATTTATAACAAAAAAGCTTTAATTCTTTTTAGGTCAGTTAATTAAATTTTAACTAAATTTTCTGTGTTTTTCTTTGAAATTAAATGGCTCCTAAAATAGTCATGAAAGCATAGTCTTTAGAAATGTTTTCTCCAGTAGTCAGTGAATTTGGAGACATGAAGATTTGTTTCAAATAGTGGACTTCAACAACTTCCCATGTCATACAAATAGAATCTAAGTATTATTTTTAAAGATTCCATAAAAACACAATTGCTTGGAATTATCCTTATATGACATTTACAGTATGTTAGGCCTTTTTTTAAAGAGTTCAATTTAGAATGGAAGATAATGGAACTCACAGTTCTCCAGAGCAGCAAGATTGGAAATATGGCTCTTGTCCACCTGGTGTTCAGTTGCCACTGAGGAAAACTCAATGTTCCCAACATTCAAGATGGCAGCAAGTATACTGTATACACTTCCAAGTTGCTGAAACACACCACACAGATGTTAGCTCTTGAATATGGCAAGTGACTATGGGTGGGGACAAACTGGGGAGAACCTTTAGGCTCCAGAATAACAAGGTAATCTTGCAGACTACAATGTTAAACTAGGAGATCCAAGTGGCATGGATCCAAGGACGCTCTCCTCTTTCATTCATTTTAGAGGTGAGCATAATGCTTAAAATATTTTATGAATGTAAATACAAATGAGGAACAAGTAGAAATAGGCCACAGAGAAATCTATCCATGCAAAAATTAATTTTTGACATTAATATGGTCATTTCCATATATGTTCTTTTTCCTTGAGTCCATCTTAAAAGTGAGGTTGTATGTGTGGATATAGTTAAGGAAGAAAATTTAAAAGAGCCCAGTTCCAAAATCAATAAGTATGTGTGGTTTAAAAATAGGTAGGAGTTGAACAATAAAGATTTTTAAAAAATAAATAAAACAAATACGCAACAAGTTAAAAAAACGACATATGTTCCTTTAAAAAAAAAAAAAAAAAAAAAAAAGAATAGGTAGGAGACCCTGTAGGCATTCTGTCAAGGAGTCTATGGCAATTCTAGGTGTCATTCCAACTATGTTCATGGTGCAGTGAGGAACAGGAAAGAGAGAAAATCCTTTATTGCTTCCTTATTTTGCTGCATTTATTTTAGCCCAGCTCCTATACTCAACAAAAAATAATTATCTCATCCACTCCAACATTCCAACTCAAGATAAAATATGGATATGAAAAATATCTTCAGGAATATTTTTCATTAATATATAAATATTCATTCAACCTTACCTAATACTAAACAAACATGTAAATTCACTGTACCTCTGCTACACCACCAGCCAATCAGGAGTGATATGCAAATTAATCCAACAAAGATGGCAGTTAATTTGCATACATAGGCAGCCAGTGACAACATATAGTCCTCAATGTAGGCGGGTGTCACTATGGACCATGACATTAGCCCAGGCTGGGGGATGTGGCACTACCCATTCCAGTCCTAGGAAACCCAAGATGCTGATGCCCCTATTAAGAAAGAACAGAGAAGGCAGGATGGGGAAGAGCAGGCTGGGGCTGTTAGTACAGGACCAGATGCCAACAGAGACTATATACCAGATAAATAGGAGTGGGTGGGCTCTGTAATCAGCATTTGCAGCTGTTTAAAGGCATATTAATACTTCTATATGCTTATTTTTGCAGATACCTTAAGCAATAAAATGACATGGACAGTCTGCAAAAATTAGAATGAAATTTAATAGCCCTCGATTTGAGTTATAAATAGTGACTCAGAAATAAACCACTTATCTGCCCTCCTTTTACTGATAGTTAGAGCAGAGAGGTTAGTTATTGATCTAAAGATACACAGAGACAAGCAGTGCCAAAGACTTTAACTCACAGATATGACTCATTACTATAGAATTACTTTTGTTTTAAATAACTGGCTTTCTTTATATTGTCATTCCATTCAAGTAATCAATGTTGGTTGAATTATAAAACTGTAGAATTATAATTTATGTATTTGAATGAAGACAATTAGGCATCATATGATTATTTTTAAATTATCAAATGAATACATGCACCTCCCACCCTGACCAAATTTTTTTTTTATAAATGAAGTTTTTCACAGAAATTCAACACTTTGTGTCATGCTTTAAAATACTTTAACATTTTTTCAGCCGAAGCTGGTTTGGCTCAGTGGTAGAGCATCGGTATGCGGACTGAAAGGTCCCAGGTTCTATTCCGGTCAAGGGCATATACCTTGGTTGCGGGCACATCACCAGTAGGGGGTGTGCAAGAGGCAGCTGGTTGATGTTTCTCTCTCATCAATGTTTCTAACTCTCTATCTCTCTCCCTTCCTCTCTATAAAAAATCAATAAAATATATTAAATAAAATAAAATAAAATACTCTAACATTTTTTCAAAAATATTATTTGATTATAACTAAAGTCATAACTGGTAATCCAAAGAAAATGTGCCAGATTGTGATTTTAGACTATCATAAAAAAATAAGCAAAATTAAAGGATAACACACACACACACACACACACACACACATATCCACACCCTCAGATTAGATGTAAGATGTGACTTTCTACAAAGAAATAAAAATTTCTGTCATGACACAGCAAAAAATTGCCTCAAAATGAGTTGAATCATAAAACTAATAAAAATTTTTTAAAAAAACTTTGGCAGGAAAATGACATGGTTTGAAAAATTTTGGAGTTTTACATTTTGTTATTTTTTGAGGCTATTCCATTTTGATTTTCCTGAATTGTGCTGAATAACAAACGTACAAGGAACACAAACTGTGGGAGCTGTCAACACCAATCAGAGAAACATCAGGATATGAAAACAGAAAAAGAGAGACTTTATATTGGAGAATCTCCACAACTGTGCTACAGAAAACTGTGAAGGCAGCAAGCTGTGCTCAGAGGAGTGAGAATAGGGCCACTCCACTTGATATTGAAAGTTGCCTCTTCCCTAAATGGAACTGAAGCAGCTACAGACAAAGGACAAATCCAAGCAAGCCAGTGGGAAAACAAAACAAAACAAACAAACAAACAACAAAAAACAGGAGTTCTACTGCCTCCAAACTGTGTCAGTCTGCCCTGTGAAGTCAACCCCTGCTTTAGGCAGGAGACCCCGCATCGCAAGAGAATCATCTTGAACCAGACTGCACCTTCACAAAATATGAGCAGTGACTATGCTTCAGCTTCAGAAACAGCTGTTACATTTCCTTTTATCATAAGCTGAATGTTCAGATGTTCAATAAACAGAGTATGTTGACATTTGGAACAAACAGTTTTAAATACATAAAATCTATTTGTCAGTGGATGCTAACTGCGAGACTGGTTTCATTTAATGCTACTAAACATTGCTCTACCAAGCAAGATAAAAGAGTTGAACCAAATATAAATGAAACATTGCCTCTAATGAGTGGGGCTTAGAAGTAAACAGACCAATTAAAAATGATTCACTGCTTCTAAGATAGCAACCTTTTTGGGGAGGGAATTGGTAAGAAGGTCAGCTCTTCTGATGACAAAAAGCAGGGAAAAGAAGTACAAAGGCCCAGAGCCTGGTCAGAGCATGAGCTGCTTGCTTGGTATACAGGATGCTTCCTTTTGGAGGATGTGCTCAGTTCCAATACCCTCTCCTGTTCTCTCCTCACCACGCAAATAAGAGTCACACCACAGTCTAAAGGAGCATCTACCACTAGCAACATTCACCTTAAGATCAAGGATTGGAGAAAAGGTGAATGCTGGTTTTTTTTTTTTTTTTTTTTTTTTAATTCACTTTACCCTAAATAAACTGTATCCCCCTATGCTTACATCGACAGTCTCCACAGGTGTAAGGTGTGGGTGAGGACAGGGCTGATAGAGCTTTGGGTTTGAAAGGAATGCAACAGAAGGGGAGGAGCCAGATCTGAATTTGAATTTTGTCCAGGGGAAGTGAGGAAGATGCACCTAGAAGTGGCCACACCCAGGAAAGGATTGGTGTCCATACAAAGCTAGGATTAAACTAATTAGTATAACACTCCAGGCTGTGAAGCAGCAGATGTTCTATTTTTACTCCTTATGCAGCTAACCTAAGGGTAATGTCATGCTGAAACACTCAGGAGAGGACAAGGTCTTGGTTCTTTGAACCAGAATGAGAGCAAAAGACCCAACTAGCCATTGACGATGCTTGGGACATCAACAGTTTGGCATGTAGAACCTTCTGGCATGTCTCCCATAACTTATCTGAAATCTCTGGGTGGTGATCACATGTCACCTCGAATTTGGCTGAAACTCATGTCTTTTGAGTCAATGACTTCCTCTCCCAGAACTGAGCCAAATACAAATACATTTAATTCATTAGTAATAAAAGAATCTATTTCATTAGGAAATGTATTATGGTTATCGCTGATTCCCAATGATACAGTTTAGACCTCCTTCCCAAATAGTTAGGTAAGGTTAATAGCACAGTTTTCATCCTAACATGATGTCCACCACCTCAAGGCATATGCACACCACTCTACTCTTTACATGAGAGATCCACAATGAGTTCTACAAGCTGAGTAATCTCTCAATTGTTCAACTTCTATTCAGTCCCCATCATTTTCCTCCCAACTCTCCAGCCAAGACTACTACTGGTCGAGCAAGTTCTTCTGTTCCCATACATCAATCTAGTCATTCTACCAACCCTTGTTGCTGCTTTTTTTTTTTTTTTTTTTTTAAAGATGGAGTAGGGGAATGAAATTCACAAACTAGCCTCTTTAAAAACCAGGCTTCTCTTTTGCTAGGAAATTTTTTTTACAGTAATATATTACAGCTAAGAACAGAGTATGAGATATTCCCCACAACCTTCAGAAATCTATGAAACAATGGATTCTTTGTTCCACTTGACAGCCTTAAAACTATTTAATGCAGCAATGGAGAGAAAGGTCCAATCATCTTTTTTTTTTTTTGTCCCGAGAGCACAGAATCCATGAGTTTCCTGATTTGAGTTATAGAGTGACAGCCTGAGTCATAAGCTGGAAGTTCAAGGTAGGGTGCATGAATCTATACAGAGAATGCATCATTCAGGGATTACACTGGTCAGGTTGGAGCCTTTACTTCTAAACCAGAAAAGTTACCTTTTCAGCTCAAGACTTCCTGTGAGTAGATTATTTGACTAGGGATGTATTCAACCTTGGCTTGCCATTGAGTCTACAATATTGCTTCCCACTTGTCCATATAATTCACAGTGTGTTGGCAAAAACTAAAAACTCTTTGGAGAAGTCATGGCAATAATTCATCTCTGGTCTCAAGAGGGGTTATTTCTCTTTAGGTCCCCTCAACTTCTCATTCCCATCTCTATACAACCAATTAATTCATCTAGAAATAATAGCAATGTTTATTTACAACTCAAAAAGGGACTCTAAGTTGTGGGGCTATAAAGCAGCCAGGTAGGGAGTCTCCCCATCTCTTGGCTGTGGATGAGGCCACGCTAGAAACATTAACTCCATTAGGTGAAATGTTTTCTGATGGACAAAAATTATCCTGATTTACCTAAACACCCCCTTTATGCAGGGCCCTAGTTTCTAGTCAAGAAGATATACACATGATCAATCAGTACATGAAAAGAAGCTCAGTATCATAAGCAATTAGGAAAATGCAAATCCAAAAACCACTTCACACCCACCAGGATGGCTATGATAAAAAAGATATAATATTATAAATATTGGGGAGGATATGGAGAAATTGGAACCTTCATACACTGCTGGTTGAACTGTAAGACTGCACAACTGCTTTGGAAAAGTCTGGCAGTTCCTCAAAAGGTTAAACTTTATGCCCCAGTAGTCCCACTCATAGTTATATACCAAAGAGAAATAAAAACTTATTTCCACATAAAAAATGTACACCAATGTTCACAGCAGTACTACTCATAATGGCCAAAAAATAGAAGAAACCTAAATGTCTCTGAACTGATGAATGGATAAATAACACAAGGTATAGCCTTAAAATGAAATATTACTCAACAACAAAAAGAAATAAATATGATACATGCTACAAAATGAATGAAGCCTGAAAATGTTATAGCAAATGACAGAAACCACTCCCAAAGGATGAGATATGGCATCATTCTATTTATGTGAAATGTCCAGAATAAAGAGGTCCATAGTGATGGAAAGCAGAGGTTGAATGAGAATGCAGAGCAACTGCTCATAACATTTTTCTTTTGGTGTGAAAAATTTCAAACATGAAAATATTCTAAAAAGGATGATGGTGATGGATGCAGACATCTGTGAATATACTACAATACATATCATTAAAATGTACTTTAATATGGTGACTTATTTGGCATATGAATTATGTTAATAAAGTTGTTCTAAAAAGACTACTAAAAAAGAACATATAATAAGAGCACATTTATGAATTTATATAAAATTTAACCTATGCAGGAGATGCAAACATAAGTAAAATAAAAGATTAAGAATAAAACCAATTTCAATTATATCTTAAGGCCATTGTTTCATTTTTCATAAACTAAATATCACAATTCTAGTCATTTTATAAGGTTATTTGAGTAATTAAAAGGATGACGCATGTAAAACCACTTAGCACATTGCTTGGCATGCATTAATCACTCCATAAATGCTAACTCTTGCAATTAGTGATGATAAAAAAGATATTTCCTAATGGGGTCCAAATGTCGTTCATACTCACCTCCATTGTAAAACCTATGACTTTGAAACATTGCTCAATTAATTCATATTGAGATTTATAGAAACTATTATTCATCATGTCCTGTATTGTTCTGAGGTGGTCATTTTGCAGATATCTGAAAATATATGAAAGGATGGATAAAATCTAATGTTAAGTGAAAAGTGTTATTTATGAAACATACAAGCTGCTGAATTACCTGGGAGGCTTGTTTTCAGGCAATTTGTAATGGGCTAGTTTCTTCTTTTCAGCTAAACCAGCATAGATGTAGTAAAAAACATGGAAGTTCTTTTCTCCACTTAAAAAAATAAGGCATTTTTAATAAGGTGGTTAGTAAGATTAGTTCTTTAGGGCAGCTAGAAAAAAAGTTAATTCATAGCATGCTTAATATATAATCTTAATTGTGCAATTTCCTAGCATTTGTCCTATGGTATTTTAGTAAGCATTCACGACAAAAATTAATTTTATGATTACAAACCCAGGCAACATTGCCTGCCTCCAGAGTTTATTGGATGTGAATGATGCTCCTCAGAACCCACTGTGACTGGTGCCCTCTGACACTGTGCAACATGGTGGCACCATCTAAATCTCAGAACTTTGCATCTTAGGTAGACTTTACCCAAATGCTCGAAGGAGAGAGTCTTACATAATTATGAGAGCAGTACAAATTGTTCCGAGAATGAGTTAAATCTCCACATCTGCATAAGACCCCAAAGTGCCTCTGGGTTTGGGTAGCAAAGGATGTAAATGCATTTCCATTAAGTTCTGGATACAGGGAACACATCAATAATAGGACTGTAGTTGCTATTTACTGAACATCTTCAATGTTCATGTCTGTGCTAGATGTTATTGTAATCTTCACACAACTATCAAGATTGCTACTGCTAATAATGGCTTACACTGATGGGTTCTTACTATGTCTTATTCACTGTGCAAATACCTGACAGGCATCATCTTAATGGACAGGTAGGACCATTGCTATTTCCATTTTGAAGATGAAAAACTGAAGTGCAGAGTGATTAAACATTTCAAATCATACACACAGTAAGTTCCAGAACTAAGATCCTACATGAATCTTTAAAATTTAAATATCTTATCTAGAGAGGACTGGCATATCACAGAGCCACAATTAAAAACCATATTTGTCTAATATTCTTTTCTTCCATATATTGAATTGAGGACCAAATTGAGGAGCTATACTCCAGACAACTTATATTCACAATTTACTCACTTTTGAAGGAACTAGTGGTCCAGTCCAGAAAATTCGTGCACAAAGGGGGGGTGGGTCCTTCACCCAGCCTGCAGCCTCTCCAATTGGACATTCCTCTTGCAATCTAGTACTGTTGGCTCCTAACTGCTCACCTGCCTGTCTGCCTGATCATCCCTAACTGCCCTCACCTGCCAGCCTGATCTTGCCTCCAACTACTCTCCCCTGTCGGCAAATTTGGTTCTGATTGGTCAGTTTCTATGCCAGTCACCATCTCTGAGCCTGATCAGTAGCCCCCACAGAGGCCAGGAGAGAAACAGAGGAACGTCTGCATGCAAAGACCAGAGAGAAAGAGAGAGGCAATGGTTTAGAGTCAGGGTCTGATCCAGAAGCTGTGGATCAGACCCTGACTCTCTCTCAGGATCTCTCTTTGGACCTGATCCACAGCCCCCTCAGCAGTCAGTGCTGGGTCACCACAGCAACCCAGTACTGACTGCAAGACTGACTTCTGGTGTTTGGTCGAGCTTTGGTCGGTTGTTACGGACCCTGGGTTTTTATATATTAGGATAATAATGTGCTAATACACAGTAAGAGCTTATGTTCCCATGAAGTTAACAGATGACAATTTACTACAATGCAGATATATTTAGCATAAAACCTATAAAAAAATGAAAGACTCTAACTTGCCACACTTTAAAAATATATATAACAGATAGAGTGGACATCTGATGTTGTGACCACAGTTTCCTCTTAAAAAAATTTTTTTTTTAATCATTAGGCCAGAACAGAAATTGTGTTACTCAGCTACAAACTAAACATTCAGCTATGACTTGCACACCACTGAGGGCAGTTTTAGATCACAGATGACAGATTCATCACTATGAAACATATATTGCTTATGACATGCCTGACTCCTGTGACACATGTGCTGCTTGGGACACATGTGTCACTTGTGACTGGTGTGTCTTTTATGACACATATCTTTGCCTATTTCTCAGAACTTACAGGGCTTGGTGGATAACTCGGGATTTCTCCAGTAGGTATTCATAAATCTGTGCTCCCACTACAGCTCCAGAAGAGGTGAATTTCATTTCTAAATATTTTCCAAATCGGCTAGAATTGTCATTTATATTGGTGCAGGCATTTCCAAAGGCTTCCACCAAATTGTTCACTTGTAAAATCTTCTCTTGAAGGGTTATGTTATTAGCCTACGGAAAATATTAAGATATATTTTTAAATGTATAAAATTAATTCTATATAATTTTCTTGTTTGATAAGCACTTTTTCCAGATATAAATGTACCTGAGCATATTCTTAGTGTACTGTCAGACATTATGACCTGCCCTCTTTCTCCCCTCCCATATGTGTATTCACTCACTTGCTTCCTTAGATGGGCTAAGAGATTTTCTGTACTTTTTTTCTATTCAAATATAGTTCTGTTCTGTACCTAACTTACCATAATGATTTATGCATTGTGAGGTATACTTCTTATTTTGTTATCCTCCTCTACCTGCTCAAGCCCCCATCCAAAGCTTCCCCAAAGCTTGAAACATTATCTTGCTTCCCTGGGAGCTGCTAAATCTGTAACTAAGGGAATCAAGATAATTTGTAAATTTGAAAGTAGAGAAAAGGGAACAATTGTGAAACCGAGGACATCTCAGAAGTGTAGATGCTGGGAGTGGAAGCCAGTGGAGGCCCAGTTGCCTGTCCCTGTATTTTTCCCTACCCCACCTCACATTCTTCTCTCCTCAAACAAGTGTAACTTTTTTTTTGTTCTTTATCATTTTACTTGAAATATCATCAAGTAGAGATTTATTTGGATTAAAAGCCAACCTCTTTTAGAAAAGCATCCTCTACGCTGTGTTTCAGTCATCCATATCTCGGTAGACATTTGGATCAAATAGATTTTGTACAGTGTAATACTTTGTTGAGCTTGGCTGTGTTAAAGGTATGGAAATTTTATGTTTTAGGGAGAGGAGCAGTAGGTATTTCTGGAACATAGCCACAGGGGAATGTAGAAGGGCTGGAGGGAGAATTCACAGTGAGGTTTAAGAGCATATTAGGACTGGGTATTTTCTAAAGGAGGAATAAAAGTTGAGAGAAGAGAGTAACAAGAATTGAAACAAACTCGATCGAAGCAAACAGGCTAGCCTTACATCCATGAAAATGATGAGGAAACATCTTCATCCATCTTTAATAAATTTCAGTGCTCTGATAAGTAAGGTTTTGCACATTACAAGTAAATATTCAATCCACCAAACATCCCATATTTGTATGTGATCAAGCTTTATCAAGAAAATAAGTAAAAGGCATGATCAAGTCTGATAAGGTTACGGTTCTGAGGGGTGTGTGTGTGTGTGTGTGTGTGTGTGTGTGTGTGACCATCCACAATTAATATTAGATAATATATTCAGATCTGGGACAAGATAAAGATATTAGATGAAGTTTGCTTCCATCTATTAAAAAAATCCATTATTGATAAGGACCTCTATCAGCCCCACAAATCAAGAATGGGACCCTGGCCGGTTTGGCTCAGGGGATAGACTAAAGGGTCCCAGGTTTGATTCCGGTCAAGGGCACATACCTCGGTTGCAGGCTTCTCCCCGGCTGAGGCCCTGGTCGGGGGTTATGCAGGAGGCAACCAGTTGATGTGTTACTCTGACATTGATGTTTCTCTCTGTCTTTCCATCTCTCTTCCACTCTCCCTAAAAATCAATGGAAAAATATTCTCAGGTGAAGATAAACAAGAAAGAATAAGAAAGGCCCTTTTATTACAAAGACTTGAATAAATTAATTCAGCTGTTCAACTCTTCTATGCCAGGATAGTAGGCTGCGTTTCAGCACCTTCTCCCTCAAAAATTACATCTAATTTCACTACACTTAAAAACCTTTTAGAATGACACTTATCTTAGTTGTAAAGAGAGGGGAAGTGATGGGCTAGGGGATAGGAAAGGGGTTGAGATGACAGCCCTGACATAGCACCATCTGCCTGGTTTCTTCTGGCTCTTCCAGTCTTCCAGGGTTACAAGTCTGGTTAGTAGAGATAATGATAATCCACTGAGAAATGTATATTTCTGTTCCATACCAATACACATAATTGAAAATATTAAAACAAATTAATTGATATTTTAAAATCCTTACCTAAGGATATGTTTTCCATTGCTTTTCAGAGAGTGGAAGTGAGGGAAGAGAAAGGAGAAGGGGGAGGCAAGAGAGAGAGAGAGAGAGAGAGAGAGAGAGAGAGAGAGAGAGAGGGAGAGAGAGAGAGAGGCATCAAGGTGAGAGATACACATCTACAGGGTGAGGAGTGAACCCAAAACTGAGGTATGTGCCCTTGACTGAGAATCGAACCTGTGACCTTTTGGTGCATGGGCTGATGCTCTAACCACTTTAGACACCAGCCAGAGCTGGTTTTCAATAGGAACATGAAAGTTTTTCAATTCATTATGTTGAAAAGGAACTATACTCAATTAAGCAGTTGTTTTTACACTATTAGGTCTAACCTTTTAACAGAAGAGTTAGGTCTGGTCTTACATACACAGTACTTTGTAACACAAAATTCTATAATCACAGTGATCACAATACTTTTAATATGACTCTAACTTTAACTATGTAGATAATAATAAAAATTTTCACAGTGATAAGTTGAACAAAATGATTTTTAAACTATTAAGACTAATAAGAATACATGATTCTTGACCTATCTCATTTCAAGGACTGTATCTAAAAAATCAAACCAAGTCTATCATCAATTTCTCTTTTTAAAAAAATTAAGATAATTTACATAAAGTAACATTCACCCTTTATGGTGTAAAGTTCTGAAATGTTTTTAACATATTTAATCATATAACCCCCACTAAAATCCACACATAAAAACAATTCCATCACTCTCCAAATTGCATCATTACCCTTTGTAGGCAACACCTCTGGCCATCCCTGGCCTATGATAATCATTGATCTGTTTCTGTCTCTATAATTTTAAAAGTGCAAGAATGGCATATAATTTAAATCATACACTATGAATTATTCTAAACCCAGATTCTTTGAATTAGCATAATGCACTTGAAATTTATCCAGATCTCATCTAATAAGATCCATACTTTGCTTATAACAGCTTTTTTTTGTTTTATTTTGCTTTTTTCATTGATTTTAGAAAGAGAGAGGAAGGGGAGAGAGAGAGAGAGAGAGAGAGAGAGAGAGAGAGAGAGAGAGAGAGAGAGAGAGAGAGAGAGAGAGAAACACTTGTTCCATTTATTTATAAGCTCATTGGCTAATTCTTATATGTGCCCTAACCAGGAATCCAACCTGCAATCTTGGAATATAGGAACAACTGAGTTTCCTGGCTGGCCAGGCATTTAACAGTGTTCTTTCATTCACTTGTTAAAAATTATTTGATTTCTTATTATTGAGTCTTAAGAGTTTTTAAACATATGTCTTAAGGATACATGTCTTGTATTAGATATGTAACATGAAAATAGTTTCTTTGAGTCTATAGCTTGTGGTTTCACTTTCATAACAATGTCAGTCAGAGAACAGAAAATCTTAATTTTAGCAAAATCCAATTTTTTTCCTTTATGGGTTATGCTTTTTGTTACATCTAACAACTATTGTAGCTTCACAGTAAGTCTCAAAATCAGGTAATATTAACCTCCAATTTTGTTCTTTTTTGGAAATTATTTGCTTACAATAGATTACCTGCCTTTCCATTCAGCTTGTCAATTTTTACCAATTGGGATTTTTATTATAATTGACTTGAATATACAAATCAATTTGTGGAAAACTGACATATCAGTAACATTGAAACTTTTTATCCATGAATATGGTAAATCTCTCCATTTATTTAGGTCTTTTTTTTTATTTCTCTTATCAACTTTTTCTACTTTTTCGAATACAACTCTTGTATATGTTTTATAGGGTTAGACTGAAATAGTTCATGTTTTTTGGTGCAATTGTAAATTTAAAATTTCAATTTCCAATTGATAATTGCTGATATGTACTAGTATGTATGATATTTAAATACAATTGGTTTTTATAATATTGACTCTTCTTTAATGTGCTAATGAGAAAAGGAGAGAAAGAAAATAAAGCATTCAGTGAGTGTGTTGGGACTAAAAAGAGACAAAATTATATTTATAAAGCTTTGCAACTAAGAGGGAGATAAGTTAGAATATCTTCATAACAGAGCATATGATTTTTATATTGCTTGTTATATTTTAAATTCACAAAGGATAACAATTGTGTTTTATAATTTTATTATTAAACAGCTGAATATTAATCTAATCAGTTATATTACGCTCTGATATGTAACAAATATTTCTATTAGGACAGATTAAAAAATCAACTGTACCTTTCCAAGCACTGTCAGCTGCTGAACTAAAAGATGAGCACTTTCAGTCTTTCCAGCACCACTTTCGCCAGAAATAACAATGCACTGTACAGTGAGATAAGGAAACTGTAAGAAGACATTATCCTACAAAACTCAGCCGACACAAAAGAAGCTAAGAGAGGAGTTTCTAAGGATGTGAGATTCCTTACCTGATCTGAATTATAGGTTACCATCGACTGGTAGCCTAAGTCAGCCACTGCAAAAATGTGAGGAGGGTTGGCAGTTCTCTTTGCTCCAATATAGAGTTTGGAATGCTAAGGATTTTTTTTAAAAAATCACAATTTATAAGGCTTTATTTCTTTTGTTTCATCCCTAGATTATTTTTATAGGCACAGCTCAAATTTTTAAACCACAACATAAGCAAAAATAGAGTTTCATACCACCAAAACATTATACACATGTAACATAGACAACCCAGCTTAAATATATGCAGAATTCATGCAAAATTATGTAAATAAAACACCTGACACCAAATAGCCCAGAAATATGATAGAACAATCCTATATAATAAAAGGATAATATGCAAATCAACCGAACAGCAGAACAACCAGTTCCTATGACATGCACTGACCACCAGGGGGAAGATGCTCAATGCAGGAGCTGCCCCAGCTCGCAGGCCCCTATAGCTGGATGAGGCCTGCCGGCCAACCTTTGTCCCTTTCCCTGGGGGTAGGCTCTGATAGTCCGATGGTGAATTAGGTGGGTGGCGGCTGGGGGAGGCAGGTCTGGCACACATTTTATGTATTGGGCCTCTAGTATGCTGTAACATCACTCTGGCAGTAGCATTTGAAAGAAGACTCTTGGAAGTGCATACCACTCCAAAAGAGAAGTTAAGGTTTAAAAATACTATTATTTCTTTAACATATTAAGTGCCAAGCCTGTTTTGTCTTCCTTTCCATTTCAGTCACCGTTGACTGACATGGCACTTAACATGTTAAGTAAAAGTAACAAGTAACACAATAGTTATAATTTTTTTGACTATTCCTTGGATATAATAATGTCTGACATATGCTCACCACTTTACTTTTCCCTTTCACATCATTTTACATACATTCTCTCACTTGATTTGTCCAAGATCATATAGTAAATTAATAGCAGGATTTGCACAAAAGCCCAAATTACCTAAAACTCAGGTCAAAGTTCACAAATTTGCCATTCTTCTTGTAAATTTTAAGGTGATAGAGGATGACAGAATTTTGCATTTTTTCACATATAAAAATAATTCTTAGGCATAGTATTCAATAATTTTTTGGAGTACACAAATAATTAGAAGAGAATGGGTCCAATTAAAAATGGTCTCATTTAATTACAGAATACTATTCTATATTTAAACCATTAGGGGTTGAAAAAATGGATAATTATATATTCATAGTCATTCAACACACATGGTCTAATATTAAAAATGAATCAATATGTCCAAAGAATTTGTAAACTCACAATGAAAAGTTTTATAGCCATTAAGTATATTACCTATATAAATAATGTAATTAAATCTTTAATTCTCTGATGCTTGGATCATAGGTAGATATTGAGCAGGGTCTTTTTTAGATACCTGTATATTGTTATGATACACAGTATAGAATAGTTATCAATAACTGTAAGTAAGTAACATTCTGCCACATATTGTTAGGGAAAGACCACATATTTCAACCAGATTAATAATTCATTTCCTATGTTTTCCTATCTCTATGTTGTACAATAATTATTTAACCGTTTAATCAAGGTACTGAATAAAATGTTCATTGGCATAATATAAATTAATTTCAATATATAAATAGTATAATTATTAGTACAAATAAGAGAATGCAAGGCATACCACATACCTCTTTGGAATAAAGACCCAGACTCTGGAAAGGGTTAAGAGCAAGGAGTATGTCTCCCACATAGATATAAATCTGATCTCTGGAATAACACTTCTCAAGTTGCTCAGAGACTGTATGCTATTATAATAAAATAAAAACAATTTAGTTTTCTTAAAAAATCATTTATGGTCAATTACAATGTAAAAAACAAACAATCCTATATAATAAAGAAGTAATATGTAAATTGACTGTCACACTCTCACACAAGATGGCCGCCTCCATGTGGCCACAAGATGGCTGGCAGGAGAGGGCAGTTGTGGGTGATCAGACCAGCACAGGAGGGCAGTTAGGGGAGACCAGGTTGGCAGGGGAGCAGTTAGGCATCAAGCAGGCTGGCAGCGGACTGGTTAGTGGATGATCAGGCTGGCAGGCAGAAGCAGTTAGGGGCAAGCAGGTAGGCAGGTGAGCATTTGGGAGCTAGCAGTCCCGGATTATGAGAGGGATCCCAGATTGGTGAGGGTGTAGGCTGGGCTGAGAGACACCCCCTGTGCCCTGTCAGTGCACAAATTTTGTGCACAGAGCCTCTGGTAATAAATAAAACATTTTGAATCTGGGCCAAGGCTCTAGAAAGAAATTGACAGATTGACAGTGAGATGTGTAATATTTGATCAGCAACTACCCTTTCACTGGACAGGCCTTTTCTTTGATTCTGAGAGCCATAGAGGGATGTCATTGTTACCTGTGTTTTCCAAAGGGAAAATCTGATATTGCAGAGATATTATATATACTAGTAGCCAGAAGCATGGATTCGTGCACTGATGGGGATGTGGCCTGTGAGAATAGGCCACTGTGGTAGCGCACTGACCACCAGTGGGCAGCTTGCGTGTCTGTCCCTTGGTGGTCAGTGCGGGTCGTAGGGCTTTTATATATATAGAAGATGCGTTCAAGGAAATAAGTAAATAAAGATGATGAAATAAAGAGAAAAAAACACTAGAAAAGAAAAGGGAAGACAGAGTGAACATAACATAATGCCAAATTAAGATTATGCAGTGGCTCCATGGAATATTCAAACCTGTTGCTTAGACATTTGGCTTTATGAGGCAGAATTGGAGGTAAGGAGGGTGGGTGAAGATGGAAGAGCGCATAGAGGAAATAAATGGCGATAGAAAAAATAAAGTAAAATAAAAAATATCAGAAAATTAACTATCATACATTATGAGTATATGGTAACAATTTTAGTAGTGTCATTAAAATAGTACATGACAAAAGAGAAGAACAAAAGTTTTCAGGTTTAAAAAAAAGAGAAATAGAAAGCACATAAAATAAGAGCAACCCCCCCCCCCCAAAAAAAAAAAAAAATCAAAAAACAACCACCACCACCACCACAAACCCAGTGTTTAATGTAAGTCAACACTATGATACCAAGGTCCTTCTTATAATCCACAAGCCTAGGAATTCGCATGATTGGAAAATCTGATATGTAAGGATTCGTAAAGGTTTTGGCAATCTCTGACTTGCAAACACTGTCTGATTACATGATGTTTGATATTCACAAGAGAGATTATTTTGAGGAAGTACTTGAGTTGTTTATGCAACCCTAAATTTACCAAATGACTACTTCTGTTGAGAAAATGTCTCCTGATTTGTTGCCTTTCTGAGCAAAATGATCAGGCATGTATCAGAAGTATTTAAAAAACAGAAACCTGTTGATCAAGCTTGATAGTAATACCAACCTTTCACTGAAAAGGAACCATTCACTTCTCTAATGCTCTGATTATCTGCAGTAAAGGAAGATGAAAGGGAAGAAGGCTGAAACTGCAATTTACTGGCTTGGATTTGTACCTACACAGAGATGTTTGATCTATTTCTGACATCACTGAGGTAAGTAAGGAGTTTCTAGCAGAATTCAATGCCCTAAAAGATTAGCTCTGTGAGAACAGGGGAGTTGAGAACCCAAGAGGGGGACCGCTCATGGTAGTAACAGGCTCTTGAAATAACCTGGAGATCTCTAGGCATTGACTCTGAGTGGGGAACAGGAGAGAAATAGGTGAAAGAAAGCCACACTAAGGTTGTAGGAGACGACTTTGTGACCTCAGCAAATCATCCCTTTGAAACTTACAGAAAGAATTCAGGGGAAGAAGAGTCTGTGTCCTATAAGCAATTCCTAGTGGAAACTCACACCTTTGCAAGTTGAATATAAAAAACAGGGGAAAAATCGATACCATGCTGGAGCTCTGCAGAAATGTGGCTTAAATTTATTTAAGCTGAAGACAGGAGAGAGAATCAGGAAGCTAAGAGTCACAGGAAGTATGAGAGGCACAGATATTATTCAGACAACCTCCTTATCACATCAATTCTATGAATTAAAAGAATCTAGAATGTTTATGTTTGATTAAACTGGGTTCCTTACCTCATCCAAAACTTCTAGGGTTGCTAAATCATCTACATCCTTCAGACTGGAAATTAAAGGTCTGCTGAAGTTACTTTTCTTGGTGTGAATACGTTCATGTCTGTGGAGCAATATAAAAAGAAAAACCCTTGCTGATCTGAGAACTTATTATTGATCATAGCGGAAGTAAGTTTTAGATTCAGATGAGACTGAAAAAATTTTATGAAGCTAATTTACTAAATTAAATGATAGCAATTTATCAGAAAATAGCCTATTGTATTTGATCTGTTTGCTTTTCTTTTCCATGGAATGATCAAGAGTTCACTTTTCCTAACAAGAACTATCTTCCATATAATTTGCTTTAATGTTTCCTCTAAATCATTCTAAATGCTGTGAATGATTTAATATGCTAGAAAGTGGTGAGTAAGAGAGATTTGAATTCATTAAATTTAAAATTTTGTTTGAAGTAGTACTAGGCCATTGGTGCTCAAGAAATAATAATTTCAGTTTACTTTTTTATTTAATTAAATGTATTGGGGTGACACTGATTAATAGGATCATATACGTTTCAATCATACATTTCTATGATATAAAATCTGTATATTGCACTGAGTGCCCAGCACCCATAGTCAAATCATCTTCCATCCCCATATATTAGACACCCTTCACTCCCACTTAACCCCTTTCCTATGGCAACCACCACACTGCTGTGTCCATGGGTTTCAGTTTTACATCCCACAAATGAATGAAATCATATGGTTCTTGGCTTTCTGATTGACTTATTTCATTTAGTACAATATTCTCAAGGCCCATCCATGTTGTTGCAAATGTCACCATACTCTCTTTTCTTATGGCTGAGTAGCACATCTTCTTTATCCAGTCTTTTATCACAGGACACTTTGATTGTTTCCATGTCTCACCACTGTGAATAATGCTGCAATGAACACAGGGGAATACATCTCGTTGGGAATATATGTTTTTAAGGTTTTGGGGTATATACCAAGAAGGGTCTTGATATATTCCCCATGTGGTAACTCTATTCTTAAGATTTGAGAAGTTGCCAGACTATTTTCCATAGTGGTTGCATCAGTCTACATTCCCACCAGCAGTGAACAAGGGCTCTCTTTTCTCCATAACCTCTCCAACACTTGTTATTATTTGTCTTGTTGATGATGACCACTCTAACAGGCGTGAGGTGGTATATAATTGTCCTTTTGATTTGCATTTCCCTAATAGATAGTCAAGTTGGACATCTTTTTCATATATCTGTTGGCCATTCGTATGTCTTTTTGGGAAAGGTATCTGTTCAGATCCTCTGCTCATTTTTAAATAGGCTTGTTTGGTGTTGTTTTATGAGTTCTTTATAAATTTTGGATATTAAACCTTTGTCAAAGCTATTTTAATCTCCCATTCATTCAGCTGCCCCTTTCTTTTGTTGTTGTTGTTTTTTTGTTTGTTTGTTTTTTTTGTTGTTTTTTTTTTTTTTTTGCTGTGCAGAAGCCTGTAAGTTTGACAAACTAAAAAATTGTAATTTTAAAAATTATTACTCAGCATAATTTAAGAGGTGTACAAAAAAGAAACCACATGGTGGATTTTCAAAAGGTTAAATGTATGTAGAAAATTATTTTAAACATTAGGAAGTTTATTTTCAAAGGAAAACATTTCAATAATTTTCACCCAAGGCATAAGAATCTTGATTTGACATGAAGGTTGGAGAAAAGGTTGCTGAAATAAACACAAGGCTTTGTTTAAACTCTTTTGAACATGTCATTCACTTTATTTTGAGCAAAAACTATATTTTCAATGTTTATTTTTGGACATACTTTTAAGCATCTGAATTTGTCTATAGTAAAGGGAAAAAGAATAAATGGATTTTGAGAATTAACAAGAATCATACCCATCACTCATGAACTTTGATGCTTTCTCATTGCTTAGAGAATTAAGTGTCTACTGATAAACTGTCCCCTCTCCATCTGTGCCCAGCCTGGCTTCCGTGCACTAGATTCTGTCCCCTTTCACTCAAGGACATCACTTCTGTGGGTTCCCCTCTCACTCCTACTTATTTCCCCTCTCAGCTGTTATAGCAAACAAAAAAAAAACACACCTTCCCCTGGTGCAGTTTCTTCCATCTACTGTTCCATCTCCTTGTTTTATTTAAAAAAAAATACTCAGAATAATTTTCTAAATTTAGTAAATTTATTTTCTCTCCACTCATTAAGAAAACCCATTTTAATCAGCTGTCCTCAATAACCTCCATGGAAACAATTTCTGTTCATGTTCAGGACATTAATGCCATTCACATTGCTAATCCAAGGGGTCCATTCCAATCCTTTTACTTAACTGACCAGCAGCATATAACACTCCTTCCTGAATACACCCAGCTGGGCTTCCTGCACCCTGGCTTGACTCTCTTCCTTGATTCACTGGCATCTTCATCTGAGTGTCTTTTTCTGGTTTCTCCTCATATTTCTGTCATATTTTGGAGTTTCCCACACTTCAATCTTTGCAGCTATTTTCTTTTCTATCAACATTCATATCTGATTTCACAGATTTAAATATCACCCATGTACTAACAAGCTTGCTAACCTCAAAACTTAAGTATCCAAATGCTTACTGGACACTTCAATTGAAAGTCTAACAGGAACAATCAACACATTCTAAACCATGCGCCTAAATACCCCAGCCCCATGCCTGCTCTTGCCCCATGATCCTCATCTCAGTAAACGGTGATCCCATTCTTCTTATTGTTTGAGAAAAAACCCCAAGAGTGATCCCTGGCTCTTCTATGTCTCTCAAACCTCTCATGCAATCTATATGCAAATCCATCATTTATATCTATATATCTATATATCTATATATCTATATATCTATATATCTATATATCTATATATCTATATATCTATATAACTATATATCTATATATCTATATAACTATATATCTATATATCATTACATCCATACATCCATATACCCATATATCCATATATCCACATATCTAATCTATATCTATATCTATATCTATATCTAATCTGTATCTATATATATCCTTTGTTTTTATTATTTCCTCTTTGACCCCATCTGCATGGTGAAACTTTATTCACTTTCCACAGTGCTCTCAAATGCCACCTCTTTTGAACCCCTAAGCATAATTCTTACAACCTTCAGGCAAATAGTTAAGTCATTTCAATCATTTGTGTACACATCTAATTCCTTTTGTTAATCTGTAAACTGCCTTATGATAGAGATATCTCTTCAAAATATGGTGCTTAAACATCTAAACATACATGCAAAAAAGAGAGAATCTGGACATTAACCTTACACCTTTCATAAAAATTAATTCAAATGGATTATAAACCTAAATGTAGAATACAAATCTATAAAACTCCTAGAAAATAATATAAGAGAAAATCATAGATAACCTTGGGTTTGGAGATGAGTTTTTGGTTACAACACCAAAAACACCACCCATAGAAGACAAAATGATAAGTTGGATTTTACTGAATTAAAAACTCTGCTCTATAAAAGACACAGTTAAGAGAATAAAAGGTAAAGCCATAGACTGAAAGCAAATATTTTCAAATCATGTAGCTGATATAATTTTTATCTAATAATAGGAACAGTTTCACTCCTATTTGCAATTCTTAGATTCTTTTGTAACTTTTATAGAATTTACAAAAATTTATAGTTATGCACTTATTTGTGTGGATAATTTAGTTAATATTTGAATCATTTACTACAATATCAGCTCCAATATGTACAAAACTATGCGTCTTTATTTCCCATTTAGAACATAGTAGGTCCTCAAAAAACCTTTGCTGAATGAATGAATGAATGAAAGCATATCATCCATAATTTTGGGCACAGGATTGGCATATAGTTGGTTTCCACATTTGCTGAACTCAACAAGTATCATTTTATTTGTCCTCCTATTTCCAAAGAGCTTCACATTATACATTTTTCAAAAACTAGAAAAAGAAATTCAATTATCCAATTGATTGAAATGAAGAGCCCTGAATTTTTCATTTTTTTAATGGGACCATTTGGCAGCTAAAGACTGTTCCTGGAGAATGAAGAGGAGCGGATGGTGAAGAAACGGGATCAATACTTGGCTGGCTGATACCCTCGTCTTTTGCTTCTGTGAATTTGTCTTCCATGATGTTTTTGGTATTAGCTTCCAAAACCATAGCAAAGATTTTGATACTGTGATGAATAAAAACCTCAGATGGCTCCCCAGATCCTAAAGCATAACTCAAAATTCCTTGGCATGAAATCAATGAACCTTGATAAGCTTGCCTCAAACAACCTTCCTAGCACCATGACCTATCATCTCTGTACAGAACATTCCCCAATATGTCAAGTATTTTCAAGATTCTGTACTTTGCTCATTCTTTTTTTTTTTTAAAATATATTTTATTGATTTTTTACAGAGAGGAAGGGAGATAGATAGAGAGCTAGAAATGTCGATGAGAGAGAAACATCTACCAGCTGCCTCTTGCTCACCCCCTACTGGGGATGTGCCCGCAACCAAGGTACATGCCCCTGACCAGAATCGAACCTGGGACCTTTCAGTCCGCAGACCAACGCTCTACCACTGAGCCAAACCAGCTTCGGCTGTACTTCGCTCATTCTGCCTGGACTTACTTCCTCCCACATCTGGCAAATTTCTACTTATCAGGCAAAATCAGACTCACAGAGAGATTATACAACTAGTAGAGAGATACTTTCACAACTCAACTAAGTATACCAGATATTCATGTTCACCATTCCTGCCAGATGGGGAGAAATTGTGAGAGATACCAAGTGTTATTCATCTTTCTATGCCTGGAATCAAGGATAAGAAGATGTAAAATACAACTGGTGGCTTGAATAGCAATACTTAGTCCTACCCAGCCAGCTGATGTACGAAGAATAGTATTGCTTAGAGTGAGCAATCTTATCTTCTTCCCCTTTGGCAACAGTGCAAAAGCCTAGTTAGGTGCTGGACGAATGCAATGAAAAGGCCCATCGTTGTCCAGCACATCTTGGCTCAGCAAACTTCCCTCCCAATCTCTCACCCCGTCAGGGTTGAAGTCAGTTTAACTAGAAAAACACTCTGGACACTGGAATTGCCCATTTATATGAGGGTACCAGCCAGCCAAGTATTGATTGCCTGGTTCTTCACCATCACTCCTTTTCATTCTCCAGGAACAGTCTTTAGCTGCCATTGGCAAAGGGCTGCTCTGGGAAACATGGCCAGCACTGCTATCACTTGCTTGGGCCATAAACATTATGGAGAAAATGAGGCAAAAAAAGAGAGAGAGAGAGTAATAGCTGCCATGACAAAGTAGCACTAGTGACGACTCACATTTACACTCTTTCAAGTGGCATGACTCAGTGAAGCACGTGATTAATATGACATTTCCATTCTTATTCTTATGCTTATTTGTTAGGCTTCTCCCCCTACACACACACACACACACACACACACACACACACACACACACCTGAATTATATGTTTCAACATCCACTACTGCATTCATTTATTTATTCATTCAATAATTATTTAAATTTATGGAGCACACAATAATGTGAGATAAAGCTATGAAGACAAATGGTACAGGTCCCTGCTCACCAGGAGCACACAATCTGCTACACGAGTTAACAAAAATGTTTGGATAATTTCAGCTATAATATATACATATATTTCAACACATCATTTTTTTATGAAGAATAATATGTTAAAATCAAGGAGGTACAACTAGTTACTGCTTCAAATACTACTCTGTTAATTGGCATGGCTATATCTATTCACATGGCTTTTTAAAAATACATGAATGATGCATAGTTAAGTTAGGTGCATGTATTTGGTTTATAAAAGCTTTCTCTATGAGTTATTACAATTGTAATCATAATGAAGAAACAAAAGTAGAGTATATAAATAAAAATTAAAAAAAGAACCAGCAGTTGTGAAAATACATTACACTTTCTTATATATCTCTTTTGGTCACTAATGTATCCTAAGAAGTTAAAAGAATAGTTGAGGCATAATAGATACTCAATAAGCATGTTTAGAATGACTAAATGATTATTCATCAAAGGAATATGTCTAGTCCAATCTTCATCATAACATTAATCTAATATCTGTATTTGTCTGGAAAAAAAAACCCACCACAAACAAACCTGAATTCTTTGGAGTCCCTTTGGGTAAATAAAAGCTTTGAATGATTTTTCTTACTTATACTATTATGTATTTATTAAAATGAATTAGTACGTTTGTACAAGGACATTTAAATGTTTCTATAATTTTATACATTAGTGAATATCTTATCAGTCATGGCTGACTTTGTTTTGGTTGACTTTCATTTTTTCAATAGCAAGTGATTTTGATTTATTAGATGTACCTATATACCAAGTACCAGACACAATTATAATGCAAATAATTTTTGAGACTTTAATACACATTTATAGGAAGTAACTGCTACAGAATTTGGAAGGGCTTCTCTTTAGAATATTCTCATATGACTGTCATTTTGATAAAAATCTTATTTATTTATGCCAGCGTCGGTTTGGCTCAGTGGATAGAGCTTCGGCCTGCAGACTGAATGGTCCCAGGTTCCATTCCAGTCAAGGGCATATACCTTGGTTGCGGGCACATCCCGGGGGGTGTGCAAGAGGCAGCTGGTCGATGACTCTCTCTCATCGATGTTTCTTACTCTTTATCCCTCTCCCTTCCTTTCTGTAAAAAAATCAATAAAATATATATATATTTTTTAAAAACTTCAGATCTTGTGAAAGCTATAAAATATTTGTAAGATCACTTAGAAAAATTTACCTGGACTTCTGGGTAAAGTGGGGGATTTCTTACAATTGAAAAACATTCTTATTTCCTTCTTAATCTTAGAAAGAGTATTTAATAAAACATTAAATGCTTCAGAGGCTCAGCTCCACTTTTCCTTCTGCCTGGAGAGACTAATGTACCTCCCTCCATCGTGAAGTCTGAGCTGATCACTCATTTTTAACATTGCAATTCCACCCCACTCCCCAACCCAGGATTCCCAATCCAGTTTGCTCTGTTTTTATTTTTTTTCTTTAGCATGCATCATCATCTAATATACTATAATATTTATTAATTTATTATATTTATTGTCTGGGTTTTCCCAATGGCATGTAAACACCATGAGAGAACAGGACTGTTTTTTAAATTAAATCTGTTGACTGACATATCCCAAACTCCTAGACCAGATTCTCACAAATGATAGGTGCTTAAAATATATTTTTTGGGTAATGGAGTGAATATTTTCCTTTTACTAAATGTTCATCTACTATAGAACCAAAGAAAAGTTTTATTAATTTTAAATTCTGGTTTTAAATAATTGAAATGCTAAAGTAAAAAGTATATATGTATACCATATATATATATATATATATATATATATATATATATACTTTATATATATTTTTAAATATTTTTTAAGACCATTTTCTACTTCTACCATTTTCCCTTTGCCTTCATTTTACACAACCAATTTCCATTTTTATTACTTTATTAAATGTTTAGTTTCTGTAAGACCTGGAGAAAGCAAAGCTAGAATCCTTCCATAATATTTTTGTTGTCTTGTGAAAGTACAGCTTGTTAGCCAGATTATATATTTCATTTACTCTGTAATACTAGAGAGAAATAGTTTCAGACTATAATTGTTTTTCTTTCTGTGTTGTCAAAGGTCACAGTTACCCTCAGGGATGGTTATTATAGTTTCACTTGTATTTCAGTTCTACACGCTGGAAAAAAACACACACAATTGCTGCTCAATGTTAAATTTTTATCTTTACTATTCTGTTGTTCTATTGCAATGCAATAGCTTTATTTGCTTTTATTTTGGTTAAATGTACTCTTGTAAATATCAAGCTCTATCTTCTAAGACCATCCAGGAACCACTGGGGTAGTCTAGCAATCCATTGTTAAACATAATTCTAATCAATGGTTTTATTTTCATTTCCTTATCCATCGTTAAATTCTAGTAGCAAAGTCACAAATGGTATTATCAAAGGGAGTACAGGCTCTCACTGATGTGCCTTGGAAAAATAGTTTTTATTTTTCTGCAGTTTTACCCTTTTGGCCAACTGTATAGTTCTGAAATCATGGTGGGAAAAGAATACCAGATCAGCAGAACAACTCTGGCAATGGCTGGTGTGACAGATGTCATAGTCACCCATCCCCCATTAAATTTTAAATGTCCTTTTCATTCACTAATCCTTCCTCTTTCCCTTATAATTCCTCAGAGATGTGCTTTAATCTGGACTGTACACAGATATACATGTTCATAAAACTTGTTGCAATTCTGGAAGATGTGGGAAAAGCAATACAGTTGACTCTTCAACAACACAATGGGGACATCACTGCCCCTTCCCCTGCAGTCAGAAATCCATGCAAAACTTTTGACTCTTCCAAAACTTTGCTGTTGAGCAGAAGTCTCATCAATAATCAATAAATATTTTATTTGTATTATAATTATATACAATGAAAGTAAGCTAGAGAAAAATGTTAATAAAACAATAAGGAAAATACCTTTACAGTAAGTACTACACGTATTTATTGAAAAAAAATCCATGTATTGGTGGACGCTTGTAGTTCCAACTCATGCTGTTCAAAGGTCAACTATACATAGAAGCTGATAAAAATCTTACCTATGTCAGCATCTTCCTTAATTTATATTATCTAAATCTCTGTATTAATAGTCTCCTAATCTTTTCTCCATAGGGGTACTAAATCATCTGAAATATATGAACATCAAGATATGCAGAAGGAAGGTGATCAATGATTCTCTCTCATCAGTTGTGTTTCTATTTCTCTCTTCCTCTCTGAAATAAATAAAAATATTTTATATAGAATAACTCTAGAAATATGAACAAGGAACTGGATTGGTTGCCCTTGGGAAGGGACATCATGAGCAGACTATTTTTCACTGACTATGAGGGCACTATTTCAGTATGTATGGATCATCCATTCAAGAAACAGAATAAAAGAAATGTTGTTCTCTAGCAGAGATTTTGATGTATAATTAAGAAGCAGTCTGCTTCAAGAAAAAAAGGATATGATCCTTTGTTTATGATTTGAACAATAGGCACAATCTCACTAATTAAAAAGAGTGATTTCATTAAGGCTATTAGCAAATTTTAAGCAACATATACCATCTGGTAATCATTTTTATGTGGTTCTGGGCAGGGTGAAAGTGTGCCTGCGGGCTCTTTAAAAAGAATCAGTTATCTGGAGACTGCAGACAAATGTTCCCACTGGGAAAGCCTGTCTGCTTCTGCTGTGAATGGGACGTTTCTGTTCTATTGTTTTAGATAGAGTGACCTGGTTTTCGATGTTGAAATAAAATGGACATCTGTGTTTGCAAGAATATTTGATGGCTTTAACCTGCCAAGAGTTCCTAACATCTTTCTTCTTCACTTTTAGCTTAGAGACAAGGAAGAGAGCAGAGAAGACACAGCTTCTGTGGGCAGAATTTTGTTGCAAAGAGGGAGTGGCACTGCTCCTTCAATAGGCAGAGCTGTGTTACCAAGGCCCCTGTAAGTGCCTGTAGGATAAACATCACTACAGAACATTTACCTGGTTAAGAATATGGCTGGGGGGGATGGGGGGTATAGAGGGAAGGTTGGTGGAGTTTGTATTTTCAAGGAATGATGGCATTAAGGGTCACTTAAGATTGTGTGATTATCTTTATTATATTAACTTTATTCCACGTATAAAAAAATATCTTCTTTGTTGAAAAATTGAAAAATGCCAAAAAATGTAAGACATAAATTACCTATAACCCCATTACCAACAGATAACCACTATTGACATTTTTTTTACTGTTTACATTTATATTTCAGTGCCAATGAGTTGGCGATTTTTTATATTTCTTTTTTTAATTATTTTACTCATTAAGGTATCACATATTTGTCCCTGTCCCCCCATTCCCATCCCAAACCCCTCCCCATGCATATCCACTGTTGACATTTTGATGTTTCCTTGTTGTTAGACAGACATGAGCAGAGCTAGAAATTCACCAGATACAGAAAATCACCAGGGCAGAAAGCCCTGGATGTCCAGCAAGGGGAAAAACTGGGAAACAAGAACCTTGCTGCCAGGACAACCTATCCTCCTTTGGCATATCAATGGTCATGCCGTTTACACCCCCTGACTTTTTCCTCCCTAAAAGTAACATCTAGTCCTCAGTTGTGTTTCAGCTCCAGGCCCAGAAAAGCAGGAAAACCAGACAGGTAGTGCCCTGGCTGCCTCAGGACCAGTTATACTGACTAATGACCCCAGCCTTGGCACCAACCAATCAGTAGAGACCATGACCCTGGAAGAGCACTCCTAAAAAGCTCAAGAATATTCTCTTGAAACACTCAATATTCTCTTGAGACACTCTCTTAAGTCCTCCCCTAAGATTTCTACCTGCAAGACAGAGATAAATACACCCAGGATGAAGGACCCAGAACATACTCTCCCCCAGGGGAGCATGCCAGTGCCATTCCCTTTACCCTTCTTCCCTCTAAGGAACCCCACAAGACTTGCAACCAGGGAATCAATGCACAGCAGCAGCTCATCCCAGGCAAACCCCGTGAAGCTGTCTCCAAAGTCCCCTTCACTCTGACTTCCCAGTGAGCCAAAGCAGCTCGCCTGCCCGCCAAGGCTATCCTGTTAGTTCTTCTCTGCATCTTCCTTATGTCTCTGCCACCATCATTGACCCAATACCCTTTGGCTCAGTGCTGTGTAATCCTTCCCTTTGGATCTCCCCATCGCCCATGCCCTTTTCTTTAAGTAAATTCAATTTTTCTTTACTCACCTTTTGACATTGCTATTTAGCCTACCCAGGCAGCACCAACTTTAACCTTTCAGTTGTATGTTTCTTTCTTTGCACATATTTTTTTTAAACAAGTTGGCAGAATTTCATTTTTATGTCACCTTATTCTTGCAGTCTCCTCTCTGGTTACAAAAACAAACTATCCCTACAGTGAACAAAGGCCAGCTCTCCTACTTGTGCAGCTGCTCTCTCAGGACTGCGGTGAGGATGCTCTTTCACATGCTTTATCAGCTTCTCCCTCCATCAGCATTCAAATGGGCTCTAGGAGCTCCCATCTTTAACAATCTCTCCTTTGATCCTCCATTCCTTCACTACTATCTCATTTCTCTTTCTTTTACAGCTGAGCTTGTTGAAAGAGTACTTCACATTCCCTCTCTCTTCTACCCTACCTCACCCCTCTCCTTAACTTCTCCCAACTGGGGCTTCCTTCCAGTGAGCCTGCTGAGATGGCTCTTTTCAAGGTCACTGAAGAACTTCTTGTGTACAAATTCAGCATTACTCTATTTTTCTTAAATTTTCAGCACTGTTTGGCGGAATTGACTATCCTCTCCTTCTTTTGAAACACCTGGTTCACGTGGCTTGCCATAGACTACATTACCCTGCTCTTCCTCCACAGAAAATCACACTGGCTTATTCTCCAGTTCTGATTCCTCTCCCTCTGCTGAGTTTCTCAATGTGAGTGTCTCCCAGAGCTCTACCCTAAGCCCCCTTCACATTCTTTCTAAATACACACATCAGCCGAAACCACTTTGGCTCAGTGGATAGAGCATCAGCCTGCAGACTGAAAGGTCCCAGGTTTGATTCCTGTCAAGGGCATGTACCTTGGTTGTGAGCACATCCCCAGTAGGGGGTGTGCAAGAGGCAGCTGATCCATATTTCTCTCTCATCGATGTTTCTAACTCTCTATGCCTCTCTCTTCAACTCTGTAAAAAACAAAAACAAAAAATCAATAAAATATATTAAATGAATGAATAAATAAATAAATAAATACACACATCAGTGATCTCATCCAGTGCTATAGCAGTAAGAACCTCTATAAGCAAATATAAAGATGACCTGATCTCTAACATAGACTTCTCTCTCTTGAAATCTAGATTTCTGTATCCAACTGCCTACTTAAAAACTCTACTTTCATGTTTAATACATCAAATTTAACATCTCCCTCAAAGAATTCAAGACCTCCTTCCACTTTATTTGAATAAATATAGGAGAATTACACTATTGTCCATGGACAAGGAAAACACCCACATTTTAGGTTGGGCGGCCAAGGTAATGTTTTTATACAAACACACACACACACACACACACATTATTTTTTCAGAGAAACTTGTGGTACAGTAAAATATATATGTGTCAATCATAAAACAATAGAATTCTGTTTTAACTTAAATTATCCAAGCTAGAAAAGCCATAGTTAGTTACTAATTTCCCTTTCTTTTCTTTTTTTTAAAAATAAAACATGGCATTTTGACTTCAGATTTTTTTTCACTTAAAAAAAAAGAAAAACTCCAGCAACTCCAGCTGTATTTATATAGAAATCTAACTTCAAAGTGAATCATAATCTTCTGAAACTAAAAATTCTCTTAAATACAGCACTTTTTTTGCAGAGATTACAAAACTAAATGGGGAAGCAAACAAGATTAGGACAGCTGAACAGTCAGAGATAAAGCTTTACGTGCCTTGTAGTAAGGAATGAGGAGCACATCATTTTGAATTCTACTCAAAGACTGAAATATTCTGCTCTAATTCTTTACTACTATCCTTAAAAATATTTTTCACTCTTTCCCTGCAAAAAAAGATGGCTAAAAGTTTTAGCTAATTTAAATCACAAACATCTTCTGTGTTTCTCTCAACAGACTATTAGTCTCCTTAAACATGAAGACAAAATGCAGAGAACAAAACAGGGGAAGGTGCTCAGGGAAAATGGTTCCTCTGTCCTCCATTCAACCTATACATATTTTTTTGCTTTGCTGCAAAAAATATTAGTATCAACCACATTCAGTGTCCTGCCTCCTGTGAGGCCCTGCAGAATTCAACAGTAAATGTAATTTTATGTAAATGTGTCTTTTCTTATGGCAACAATACCAAAAATGGATGTGGTCAAATCCTAGGCAATTTAATTTGAAAGAAAAAAAAAGTAATTAGGCAATATTGCAGTATTTTTTGCAACCTTTATAACGTAGGTTAATACTCTTAATAATCCCTGAAGCTATTTTTACTCTAGAAAATAAAATTTGTGCCCGGCCAGTGTGGCTCAGTGCTTGAGCATCAACCTATGAACCAAGAGGTCACACTTCAATTCCTGGTCAGGGCACATGCTTGGGTGCAGGCTTGTAGGAAGCAGCCAATCAATGACTCTTTCATCATTGAGGTTTCTCTCACTCTCTCTTTTTCCTTTCTGAAATCAATAAAAATATTTTTAATGTGTTAAAGATGAATGTCTTTAATAAGAAGGCCAAATAATGTACACAGATTTTTTCCCCCAGAAAATCTTGGGTTTTTTTAGAAAATGGGTTATAATTTGTTCTATATAACTACGTATATTTGTTAGATTCAAAGCATTTTATTTCATTAATTCAAATGTGATTATTTTCAGAAACCACTGTAAGTAAAATAATGATAAAATTAGAAGAAAAAGTGAAATATTTTTAAAATAAGAAGTTGAGTCAAATTAATATAATTAAAATTGGATAATGCCATCTTTAAAATAATGACTTCTAGAACATTATTAGAAACAAATATTATAGATATTTGGAAATCTAATGTAATTCCTGAACTTATAAAGTGATCATAACATATAAAATTTAAATTTCCCTACAAATAATTAGCATATTTTAATACTAAATTCTAATGAAAAACAATCTTCTATTGAATGATGCTGAAAATACCAAGGAAGTGATAAATAAATTAGTCCACATGAACTTTAGGGAAACAGATTTCAACTTTGTATAGATTAGCTGAAAGCATTTTTACCTGAAGTCAATTTTATGTGAAAGTACTTTAGAATGCATAAATTTTCAAGCTAGTTTGGACCCAAGTAAGAAAGTAAGAATCAGGGACAGCTCTTTATCCAATTCTCTAGTTATGTTAAAATCAGGTGTATGTAGATAATATCATAAATGGTGATCAAGTTGGGTTATAAAACAAACTTATTCAGAATTTTCCCAGGCTCCTGATCCATAGTCCACACTGTACAACACCAAAGGGCACCACTGATGTATCTCTGTGCAACATTCATGTGGAATATGACATCAATGGCGCCTCCTGAAGGTTTACAACATGGGCCATCCCATATAATTTATGGGTATAAGAGGGGTCTTCAAAAATCATACTTTGCTGGCTCATTGTCCCCATAAGTTTGTCTCAAAAATGGACAAACCCTCCTCAGCTAGACACTGTGTTACTCAGATCTTGCTTATTGGGTATTGGTATCCTTCCCACTTATTTGGGGAAATGGTGACTGACACACAGTTAGTCACTCTGGGTGCTCTGGCTGCTCCTCAGTACAGACTCCTTCCTGACTAGGCTGAGTGTTGCTCAGCATTGCTCAACCTGCAAGCAGTGCCTCCAGTTACTCTGCCAGGTAGCTTATTCCTCTGCTGAGGAGCCTCTCAGTTGATACACTATTGCTGTGTGGATATTTGGCCCTTCCTGCTGCTACTTTCATCCAGGAATCCTTTGGGAAATGGAACTGATGGCCATTTCCCCTTTGTGTTATATGCTGATTGAGATGGGGCAAGTATTGTTGCTTGTACTGAATTTACAGATTGAGTAAAGTGGTTCTTTCAGTTTTCACTTATAACCTCACCTTTCTTAGGACACAGACATGTATCCAGGTCATTGGACTGGGTTCAGGATGGCTTTGATTAATAGCCAATACTTGTATCCAGATTTCCAACTCCTCCCACTACTGGGCTTTTTTTTACAGGTCAAACCTGTGCTCCTTCCCTTAGTAGCAGTCATCACCCAAAACATTACATGACCCTAGGCAAAAAGACTCCTATTAGACCAACCCACTGCCCATCAGAAATTCCTGGCTCCCTGTTGTGGCCACAACTCCAGTTCCTTTCCTAGGAGGCTCCTCGGTACCGTCCATCTATGTGAACACACTCATCTCACTGGTAGCCCAGACATAGCTAATCTTTCTTAGACTCAAGGTGGGACTCTTGTTATATAAACCTCCTAAGGTTTTAAGTCACAATGACACAATGAATAATGGTGACTTCATTCTTATTAATAGTTTCTTGTTTTGGTTATTCATTGCTATGTAACAAGTTATCCTAAAATTTTGCAGCTTATATAAAACATCTATGTATATATAAAAGGCTAATATGCTAAGTGTCCCTCCACTCGTCCAACCAGTCACTAGGACACACACTGATCACCAGGGGGCAGATGCTCAACACAGGAGCTGCCAAGCTGCAGTGACTTGGCAGCGGCAGTTCTTGGGTGATGCACCCCGAAACCAGAGAGGAGGGAGCCCAATTCCTCGCAGGTCTGTGAGATTCCACCTTTGGCCATGGGTTATGTTGTTGTTGGGGCACTGTTGGCCCCGAATCTGATTTACTGAACACCTGCATTTGCGTTCCACACCACAGCAACTTTGCAGAGTGCCCTTTCACATCCCGGGACCCCTGGGGAGATGTCAGAGAGCCAGTTTCAGACCAATCCTCACAAGCCAGGTCGAGGGACCCCACCTGCCAGAGGGACTCCACTCATTCCATAGATACCCTTCAAGCCATGGCACCACCCCAGGTATGGCTGGTTGGGAAGGGACCATGGGAGGTTGGCTCTGGGACATGTCCTACCCATCTCACCCAGTCCCACCCCACCAGCCACCTTCTAATTAATTTCCTTTCGATGTGCATGAATCCATGCACTGGGTCACTAGTTTTATTATATTTCATGACTGTGGGCCATGTATTCAGGCAAGACTTACAAGTAGGCAATTCCTTTGCTCTGTGTTGTGTTAACTTAGGTCACTTGGTGACATTCAGCTGGTGAGTAGGCTGGTCTAAGGGGGCCAAGATAGCTTCAGTCATATAGCCAGCACTTTTTAGGGACAGCTGTGAGGCTAGGCCCATGCAGGTCTGTTAACCACAGTGCCCACCTATGGTCTCCCCAGCATAGTGGTCTCATAGTAGTTCATCTCACTTCTTCCTGCCAGTTCAGGGTTCTCAGAGACAGTGCCCCAAGAGACCTGAAGTGGACACTGACAGCTTCTTAAGGTCTGGGCTCAGAAACATAATACATTACTTTTGCTATCTTCTATCAACTAAAGAGGTCACAGAAAATGCCAGCGCTCAAGGGCAGGCAGCAAAGACTCAAGCTCTTAATAAAAGAAGCATCAAAAAATTGAGACCATCTATCATCCATTGCACCCTGTCCTATTCTATCAAGAAGCTGGATGAGAGTTAGTCCAAGATAAAGGCCACAGAATAAAGTAAATTTTCCCTTCCCTTAGAACTCATTAAACAGCAAAAAGAATGGAAAGTAGAGAAAAGTCTCTTTCCTTCATGAAAAACAGAAATGACCATAGTCCCACAATCTATAAAGCAAATTGTGAAACCTGTTTATCTGAGAAACAACACTTAACTCTTTATGTGTTCCTGGTTCCACCTGAGAAGAGATTCATCGCCATACATACTTTTCACAAAAGGGGAAAAGAAAAGGAGGAGGAGGAGGAGTTAAGGGATATAAACAAAAAGCAGATGAAGAACATATAACACAGGAAAGAATCATGGAAAAGGTTCAGACAAAAGTTCTCCATCCTCAAAGGCACTTCTTACATGATCTCTCATTAAAGAGAAAACTCCTCAAGAGAAGATACACAGTTTTAATGAAGAGACAAGAAAAAATAGAAATAGATAAACACTGAGACAGTTGAATTGAGAAAAGAAACAGAAGAAAATCATGACAGAAAAGCAACAAGCTGCAGAATAAATATGACTCAAGTCATGGGTAGGGTAAGGTGCATGGTTTAAGCGTGCACAATGAAAAAGAAAAGAACAAAGATTCACTTGGCTCTCATGAGCCAGTGTGAGCTGGCTATAACACATTATATGGTACAAACAAAACAGATGTGGAAGGACTGGCACTAACACACAGCTTGGCAAAATTATTGAAAGCTTATGGGCACCCTGCAGACAAAGAAAGTCATGAACAAAGGGAGGCATCTCATTGCCTTGGTTCTCTCAACAGCCACACACACTGCCAAAGAGCTAGTGGAACAATGCTCGTAACATCTTGAGGAGAAGAAACATTAACTTAAGTATATTTTACCTAATGAACACCGAGCTTCAAATTCAAGAAGGAAATAATTCAGGGTTGAAGCTTTCTGTAGCCCTAACTGGTTTGGCTCAGAGTGACGGCCTGTGAACTGAAGGGTCCTAGGTTCGATTCTGATCAAGGGCATGTACCTTGGTTGTGGGCACATCCCCAGTAGGGGGTGTGCAGGAGGCAGCTTATCAATGTTTCTCACTCATTAATGTTTCTAACTTTCTATCTCTCTCCCTTCCTCTCTGTAAAATAAAAAAAATCAATAAAATATATTATAAAATAAAATACTTAGAAAAAATAACCATGCAAAGACAAATTAACTACCCAAGATAATGACAAAAGGACTCAGAAAACAAGAAGGTATAGTAAAAAAAAACAAAACAAAAAAACTTGTCATGAGCAATGAATAAAGATTATTCAACCCTACAAATTATGGTTATAGATATACTATAAATGTTAAACTCTGACAATGTAAAATAATAGTGTAACAATACCAGAAAGTGAAAACAAAGGAGATGGGAGGACATATAACTGCTAACTGCATCCATCAGATCCAGGAGACAGTAGACATTGTCTATATCTGAATCAAAATGAATCTAGCTTTTTAAAATCCAGCAAAAGCCAAAAACTCTTGACACAAAGAAAAATAAAAATATATCTTAACTCCAGCAATGTATTCATTTTCTCTTTAGTCTCTTTTTCTTCTGTTAAGTTTGAGTAAATGTTTATTTAAAATAGCATTTACTGTACTCCCCCCATCCTCAGTTTTGCTTTCTGCAGTTCCAGTTACATAGTCAGCCACAGTCCAAATTCCAGAAGCAAACAATTCAAAACTTTTAAACTGTGCATCATTCTGAGCATCATGATGAAATCTCACACCGACCTGCCCAGACCTGAATCATCCCCTGGTCCAGTGTGTCACACTGTGTATGCTCGCTGCCCCTGAGTCACTCAGCAGCCCTCTGAGTTATCAGACCGATGGTCATAGTCTTATGGTAACCCTTATTTTACTTAATAATGTCACATTTACATAACTTTTATTATACTATATTTTTATGATTATTCTATTTTACTATTAGTTATTGCTGTTCATCTTTCACTGTGCCTAACCTATAAATGACACTTTATTATAGGTATGTATGTGTACGAAAAAGCATAGTGCATATAGGGTTCAATACTAGCCAAGGTTTCAGGCATCCACTGGGGGGTCTTGGAATGTATCCCCTGTAGATAAGGGGAAAGTATGTTTATGCTGTGTTTTCTTCCCCATGGTGCAGGGTTTTTGGGTAATTTTATAAAGCTTCTTGTCTATGTACTGATTTGATTTTTAAATAACAAGTAAGGGCTGCTTTTATAAATAAGTTAATATTCATTATCCCTTCAAAAGAATTAAGAAGCAAAGAGGATCAATGCATGTTTCAAAACTCAATCTGCTACTATCTTTGCCTTTTCTCAAAGTGACGGACTGAAGAAGGCAAAGATATCGTTGAAGTGGGAGCATATGAATTATTGTGTTAGATCAATGGCAAAACTAGAGCGATATTTAGAGTTGGAGCCCCATACGAGGGGGCTTCAAACAGAAAAGACAATATTCTCTTGCAAGAGCCAGCCTTGCCGTCTAAGCTGCAGAACTACATGTGTTGGTTATAAGGGGTGTGAGATAATGGCATGACCAAATCCCTTTAAACTGTAATTTCTCTAGTAAAACATCTCTAGAACCTATGATTACCTCAGGGTATTAGTTGGGTTATATTGCTGAATGAATAACTAAATTTCAAGAAACATCACAGAGATGAAATTGAGAGACTGGGCAGTCTTGGTTCTGCAATAGCACCCTGCACCTCAATGGTGCTATCCTAAAAGAAGGACCAGGGTGCACATCATGTGACTTCACAAAGATGGTTTTAGGAACTAATGAGAAACCAATGTAAATGTTATCATCTTTCCACCCCCTTAGCCGCCCCTCCCGCCCCCCCCTCAAGTCCTCTTGCTTTTGCCACTAACTCAGCAGAAGAATTAGAAAAAGAGGAATTGTTAAAATACAAGTTTTCTCTACAAAAGACATTTAAACCCTTCTCTAAAAAACAAAAATTCACGTTAGTTGCTTCAACAATTAATATCAGTTAAGTAATAGTCAAATGTGCTCTTAACTGTACCTACTGAATATAAAAAGCCAGATTAGGGTTTTCTACTTCTGATCGCAATCCAGACTCTTCAATTCAAGACAATGTATATTTATTGAGCATTTCCTACAGGCAAAGCACTGGACTCAGTATATGTGATTTACAAAGATTAATAAGATTCACAAAACATAGATGCATGTAACTATCCTGAAAGTGATGACGTATCTAACTCTATACTAGGTTTGCGCTTTCTGCTTTTTAGGGCATTTCATTTATCCGAAAAACTGTATGGGATAAATCTCAGTAGCATTCCTATTTCACAGACAAGAGTTAGCCAGGTCTCAGAGAGATTTAGTCACTTGCCCCAAATCACAAAACTAGTGCATGGCAGGGCCAGTACACAGAAGGATGAGGAATCCATTGCAGGTCTGTCTGACTTTGAAGTATGAACAGTGCTGAAGACCCTAGAGGGAAAACATGCGAATGTAAACTTGGGGTTTGGGAGAAAGGCTTCTGAAGGGTGCTGACATTTGAAGATATGGTTCCAGAGTTTATGTTGAAGAAGATAAAGAAGAGGGGAGATCACAATGACAGAATACTGCATGAGCCACCAAGTGCATGATTTTCGTGTACTGGGCCTCTAGTCAATTTATACCAGTCTAAGAAAAAATCAGTGAATTGGGAAACAATTCTGAAGAAATCATCCAAAATGCAGCAGAGATTAATAATGGATGACAACATGAAAAAGAAATTATAAAATATGTAAAGTAGAACATTCCAATATTTATCTCTTTTAAGTAAAAAAGTAAAAAAAAAAAGATCAATATTTTAAAAAATGACTAAAAATGTCCCATAATTGTGTAAGACATGAGTCCTCATATAGAAAGCATATCCTGAGTCCTTAGTTGGATAAATAAGACTAAATTTTGTGATTCAGAAACAGAAGTATTGAGTCTAACACAGTGCCAAAAATATAGCAGTTTTCAAAAAAATTTATCACTAGAATTCAGAGTGCCAGGATTACGATCCAAAGATGTATCTCCCTCCAAAAAAGATGGAAGTTTAGATAATGTTTGCTCCAGGGATAAGCTTGGACTTGTTTGCTAGCAGACTCCTTAAAAGACTAGTTTCTCATGCTTAGGGTGCCTCAACTGTGAGGCAAACCCACTGTGTATTCAGTATCTACTTAGGCCAACAGCCCTCTGACTTGTTGAGCAAGGACAACAAACATGAACATAAAACCCATGCTGCTGACTTAAAAGTCCTTTGTCTCTGATCCAGGAGTTTCATATCTTCTTCTAGCCTTTACGAAACTGGCAAGTCAACTTACTAGCTTTCAAGTAGGGTAAAATCTCAGATCCCTCAGAGTTCTTGATATTGCACACCCTATACAATGCTGGTATACTTCAGTTCCTCTTTGTCGTCTGCTTGTTTTGAGAAGGATGGGACTGTGGCAGACTATAAAACTGTATTCACACAAGGATAACAATGTGAGCATGTATGAGCCAAAGACCACCTCTTTGCTATAAACCCCATGCCTGCTTCTTTCTTTTTGGCACTCTATTCCACTCACAACTTTAATTTTTTTTTCTCATTACATGTGTATTAGTTCTGTCTCTCCAGCCAGCAAAGTTGTAAGCTCACATAGGCAAGGATAATATCTCCCCAGATTTTCCACAACCGTTAGGCCATTTACTCTGATGTGAAAAAAGTTTGGGCTTTGGGATCAGGATTTGAAATCCTGCTAAGTCATTCATTACTTCTACAGCGTCATACAAGTTAATGAGTACCTTCAAACCTCAGTTCTTCTCAACTGTGAAAACAGAATATCAAAACATTCCTCTCAGGGTTGTTGTAAAAGCTCATGGGGTAATAGAAATAAAGTCCTCATACAATGTCCTGCATACAGTAGGCATGAAGAAAACAGGAATTAAATATGTAAAACTGCAAAAGGAATTCAAATATAATTGTCTTTGAAGTCATGTCCCAACTCCCTAAATAGTGATAGGCTCCTTAGATGAGACTAATAGGATCCTCAAGAATGAATTTAAATGACAAATGACTACTCTTTGACTTAACAGTACCATCTACAGTAATTTATCTTAAAGAAACAATAAGAGATTCAGGTACAGCTCTTTTCAGTATGGTGTTACTTACTAGAATAAAAGCAACCAGCAACAACTTAAATGTCTAATAATAGAGGATTATTTATAATATATCAGTTGTGCAATAGCATGTTGTGCAGGCATTAAATTTTTTTTGGTAGAAGGATATTTAATGGCATGAAATATCAGTGAAAGAAGGCAGTCTCCAAAACACAAAACTATTACTCAACTTTTTAAAAATATATTTCTGTTCATAAGATACTATAAGGTTATAGATTGATTTTATGTTCTATATTTCTTTGTATCTTTTAAATTTCCTAAAATAAACACACATATACTACCTATAATAAATAAAAATATGGCAATATTTTAATACATAGATTTTTATAAATCCAAACGAGAAATATAAATAAATATATTAATTATTTTTAAATATAATTCAACCAAGGAAAATATACTAACAAATAATAGTATCAAAAAAATCAAATTTTATGTTCTTCTTAAATCTCAATTCTAAGATATCTTACTTTACAGAGGAGCAGAAAATACATAAAAATTTACACTAATACTAGTCACTTATTGAAGTTTACATTCTTTGTTTTGATGAAGTTTTTGTAAAAATGCTGCCAGTAATTTTACCAATTTTGGATGCAACTTAACTTCTAACATCACTTTCCATGTAAGTGCCCCTGAGCTCTAGACCACAACCATGGCATTTAAGTACTTTTCCCACCTTCACTATTTCCTTATAAAACTGTTCAGTCTTTAGATGATCCTTTAGCTTTTAAATTTAAGATGTTATTCGATTACCTGGCCTTTTCTGTGCCTCCCATGCACTGATAAATGTCAATGAATTCCATGAGTTGTTTTTGCAACATCACATCTTTGCCCTCAATTTGAGTAATGAATTTATGCTGCAGAAGATCTGACACTGTTGGACGCTTTTCATAATCTTTAGTCAAGCACCTGCACTGGCAAAAAAGAACATGTAATTATTAGGTAAGTTTTTATAAAGTATGATTCACATTCCTAAAACTACTTGAACATAAGAGAATAATGTTCCTCATAATTGCTCAGACCAGGTCTCAAGTACATCTAAACAAATGTTAAAGTGCAATAGGACAAAATGAATATTTGTGAAAGTGCACACATCTGTGATTAAGCTACTAAATACTACTTCCTTAGTCTCCCCACAAGCAGAGTGAGAATTAAATTCAGTCTCCACCATGAAGTCTCCTTTACATGTCACTAGCTAAAAATAAATAACAATGAAGACATTACAGTTTTAATGCTTATCTGAAATTAAAACAAACTTTTCAGTTTCCCTCACTAATGCTTCTAAAGGCTTCTCATTGATGTAATTCTTTCTAGGTGATAAAACGGCTAACCCATTTGAGAAGGCTAATGTAGATCAGTCACACTTCTTGAGAAGTTCGCCCAGAGCAGAGTCATAAGAGAGGAGGTAGGGTGTGAGAGCACTTAGGCAACATCACAGGAGTATCATTGGAACAAACGTAGGATGTTCAGTCAGCTGTGATGCTGTCTTCATATATTTGGAAGAGAGATTAGATGGTTCTCAGCGATTATAGGGGACAAAAAGAAAAGAAAAGAAAAGAAAAGAAAAGAAAAGAAAAGAAAAGAAAAGAAAAGAAAAGAAAAGAAAAGAAAAGAAAAAGACAGATGGATTGGTAGAATTAAGAGAGAAACAGATTTCAGGTTAACATAAGAAAGAACTTTCTTTGGCTTATCTCTTCTTGTCCACCCAACCCTACCTGGAGGTATGTCTGTTCCATGCCTCCCTGCTTCAGGTCTTCTTTTGTTGGTCGATTCATTTTGTTCATTAGATTCCACAAATAAGTGAGATCATGTGATATTTGTCTTTCACATGATCTCACTAAATTTGGCTTATTTCACTTCACATAATATTTTTCAGGCCCATCCATGCTGCCCCAAAGGGTAAGAGATCCCTTTGCATAGCCCATGGACAAGGACAATATAGTAGTGAAGATCTGGGGAGGGGTAATAGGGGCTTAGAGAGAAGGGGGAAAGGAGAGGAAATGGGAGATATCTATAATATTGTCAACAATAAAAATATATTTGAAAATGAACAAATATATATATATGGAAGAACTTTCAACAGTGAGGTTTCTCAAAGATAGAATGGGCAGCATTGGGAAGTATGATTATTTTTATTAGGGGTGTCTACTGATTGGATGACTGCTCAGTGGACATATTTGAAAAGGATTTATTCTACTACTATAATAATGGGCTATGTAAATTTACAATACTCTTCCAACCCTGAGTTTCTGATGATCTATGGTTATGAGAAAACTGGTCAGAGTTGGGCTGTCATCTGGGGATATAGAAAAAGGAAAAAAGAAAGAGAATCTATGCCTTCATTTCAAGAGTGCCATTGCTAATCTGTATTGTTGATCTTCCTGAAATGATAATTTGGCATTTTTTTTTTTTTTACTCAGCTTAACCAAAAAAATATTTCTCAGGTATGCTAAATAAAATATGCTAAAGAATAAGAATTAAGACATCAAAAAGTACAAACCAGAGTTTTCATTTAGCTTAGCAGACTGATGATTTCTGACACCTGCAGCACTTGTATTGCACTTAGTCACATATAAAATTATTTTATTTAAGTAAAACGTCATAAAATATCTGATGTGTAGCAAGCACTTTGCTAAGACACTGGAGTTACAGTGGCAGGTAAGGCACATTCAGTGCCCTGGAGTTACTTTCTGTCTAGGTAGGGAAAAAGACCTCTAAGAAGGTAGTGAAATGAAAGTGCCAATATTACAAGAGGAAAACAAACACCCTACAATGAGAGCATACAAAGCAGAAAATTAACTGCCCGGACGAAATCAGTAAATGATTCTCATAGGTAAACTTGTGTGAAATATGTCAGTCACCTCACCAGGTTCCATTCAGGATTTGCATGGAAAGAACTGCAAACATGGGCATAATTACGAATCTCGGGGAGACCTTCAGAGTTACCAATGGTTCTCCTGAGATTTATAGAAATTCTATTGCAGTTTATTAGATATTCTCTAGTGCAAGGCGCCCGGCTAGCTCAGTCGGTAGAGCATGAGACTCTTAAATATTCTCTAGTGCATAATACATACTCAAGTAATGACTGGTTAAGTGAAAAGTAAGAAAAAAAACTATTATCAATTCTTTTTAGATTTCCACAACACTTAAATCTATTCACCTGTCTTTGTAATAATAAGCAGATATTCTTGGTAGGAAACCAGTGATGGCAGTTATGGATGGGTTTGACTGGTTCCTCTACTTTCTTTTTTCTCTCTAAATTTTTGGAGTGGAGTATGACACCAAATCTTAATGACCCTTCTCTTCCATTTACAACCTAGGGTCATTTCTTATCCTTATTTTCTAAGGTGAAGTCATAATAAAAATTGTGAAAACAGAGTCTGTGGGATAAATATTTAGAAATGTCTGAACTCATGGTGTCTGGTCAACTGTCTGAAGGTACTGCACTTGAGCTAAGTATGCATTAAATTAAAAATGTTCTCTGAATTTCAAATGTATAAGCATTTTATCTATATAATTATGAGATTCACCAACTATAATAAATATTACCTGATTATGATGAGAATTAATGATAAAAATAAGTGAAGGGTTAAATAACAGACCAAATAGATGGTGAGTGAGCAGGTGGGAAATCTGAGGATACAGCTACTTAAAGGCAGGTGGACAGAAGAATGTGTTAGTGGATGATGCAAACTCTGCAGAACTTATTACCATAAGTGAATCAACAGGGCCCTGAGGTCATTGTTTGGGCCACAATGAATTTTCTGAAGACACAACAAATGCTTGTCTTGATAAAGATAGTAGAAACCTCTGGGGCTATATATATATATAGCCAGTGTCATGATGACCAGAACGACCAAATGACCCATCATCATGAGGTGCATTGAGTAGCAATCGGTCTCTTCCCCTGGCTTTCGAGCAGCAGCTCTCTTGTTGCAGTGGGACAGCTCTCACAGTGCAGCAGGGCACGGCGGCTCCTGTAGCTGCAAGGCCCAGGACTCAGGCAGCCCTGAGCCAAGGTGGGTGGGAGGCCCATGGGAAATGGACCTAAGTCATCAGTAGGACATCCTCTGAGGGCTCCCAGACTATGAGATAAGGCAGACCAGCCTGAGGGAACCCCCCATTAAGCCTCTAGTTTAATGAATAAAATGTAAGGAAGAAGTATGAAGGAATTGTTCAAAAAGGCACATTTCAAAGTTAGCAAGATGATGTTTCTTTGATTTAAAAAAAAAAAAAAGACTATCTTGTTACTCACTTGCTAATAAAATCATTGAATTCTGCTGACCATATCTCAGGCTGCCTTAGTTTGGGGGGTGGATTCCTAGAAAAATAATAATTAAGGTTAAATTAGACACACCTGTCAGTCAATGCAAACTTAGGGGCAGAACTGGACTAATCCAATACTTCCCTCACAGGTCCTCCTGGGTAAAACCAAGCATTATACATATAATTTTTCAATTCGAAGGCAGATAAATTAGTTATTAATCATTCTTTATATAAAATGACAGGTTTCTTGTTTCTCTGAAAGCATTTAATAGATGACCCAATTTTTCTAACTGATAATTTTTTCTCTTTTCAAGAACCTTCTTGCTTTTAGCTAACAGCCATAGGGGAAAACATCAATACTGAGCAGAATAGAAACAAGAAATACTAGGGAAAAAATTTTGCTTTGAGCCTTGCAGAAGTCTCTGAGGGATGTCTAGAGTACACAGAGGTGACCTGAGAGGAGTTGAGTTGTTCAGAAGATGGAGGAAATTTCAGCAGAGAGGGGCACAGGACAATGTCTTCATGAGTTCTGTTGTTACTGAATACATGGCCAGAGATAGTGCTACAAGAGTAAGGAACTGAAAAAATATGATTAGCTATAAAGCTCTGAATGCTGCTTAAAAGATTTTGTTATTAGTTATTTTAATTTTTAAGCTGAACAAATCTTTTCTTCTTCGACATGTTCATGAATACAAAAGAATTTGACTTGAAAATGAGGCTGAGCTAACGCTGTAATCAAGCAACATTTATCAACCATGAGGGTTGCATTGGCTAAAGTACCACTTTATGTTAATTCTAACAGCTCTTTGTTTTCAGTAGTGGGATGGAAACCTCTTGTCTTCAGTCCTGCATTACTTCTTGAATAGCTTATAATGAAATGAATATACAGTCTGATTAAAGAAAAGTGCAGCTACTCATCTACCCTGGCTCACCCCTAAAACTCATTTTACAATCCTCTGGACTATTTGGAGATTGCTGATTTCACATTAAAAGAAGTAATTCTTTCCTCCAACAATCTTGCTTTGTTTCTTGTCCTCCTGAAAAATTCCTTAGTAAGCAATCTATTGGCTTGCTCAAGATAAGAGTTTGGGTGATTTTAGAGCACTAAGAACTGGGTACCTTTTCAGATCCCATTTTCATAGTTGTTTCTAGAGTCAGTAGGATTTCTTAGAAGTCCATTTTGGGGATATTCTGTAACAGCAGTAAGAAATAACTAAGATGAGGTAGTTTCCGTAAGTGCCTTGCTCCTGGGTACATGTTATCAACTTTTGTCATCACTCCTCCACACAGCAACACCACCAAAAGTAATAACACTGGGCTAAGTATGGTCATTAAAATGGTCAGAAAATACAGTGCTTCATGTTACATAGTAGGAGTTAGGAAATATAGATTTTTTTTTGTTTTCCTCAAATTTAATGACATATCTTAGAGATGGTGTAGAGCAGGTTTTCTGTTCTTTTCTGTAATCTTGTTTCTCCACTTACCAAATAAGTTACATGTTTTATAAACAATCAGGCCTAAAAATATATTGCTGTTTTTTCATTCAGAACCTATAGATAGGACAGGAAATTCAAAAGTAACATCATAAAGTCAAATATTTGGTGCTATACTAATTTAATTACATGCCCAATATTCCAAAAGGATACATTTAGAAATGAATATGAAATATTGGCATGAATTCTTAGGACTAGAAACCAACCCCCAAGACTTTGTACATATGATTATATGTTCTACAGGTGTTGGGACCAGAGAATTTAACAGAAAATGTGCTAACAAACTATAACATACCACCTACCACTCTGCCCTGGACCCCTGTCATTCCATTAGAATTAAGGTACCAGGAAAAATCCTTAAGAAAGTCTTCAGGAGATATTATATCTGTACTGAATATAGGCAATCTTTTTCATATCAGTTTTCTGAACTATATAGGAACTAACCAAATATATAAAACAGTATTTAGTAATAGAAAAAGCAGGGGGAAGTTTGTCAATATACACACTGAAGGGGAGGGGTCTACATAGATATAGATATATAATCTCTTTCATGGCTCCAAAGAGATTATTCTTCTAGGTTTACTGTTTAATGTTCATATATTCAAACATTAACATATTTTAAATAATTATTATTTTACCAGTAAATTTTATTTATAATTTTCTTAATGTTATTTTAAAATCCTAAACAAAGAGAAGTCTTAGCAAACAGTGAAATAACTAGATTGATAGAGTGAAGAGAAGAAAAATCACTGTTGCATTGAATGTGCACTAGGGTGCCTCACTGACTAACTTGAGAGTGGAGAAAGTCTGGGAGGAACTGCTTTTTCTGATACCAAATTCTTACAAGAAAAAAAAAAGCATACCAAATATCAAGAGAAAACTCTTCTACCTAAACAGACCAATAAAACAAAACTATTAAATAAACACAATATCTTGAAGAAGCAGAATGATAGTCCAGGCCACTTTGCCCCCAGCTTGCTGAAATATATCTGAGTATCTCCATGATGAGCATGATAAGAATGATGAGCACTCTGTAGCTACAGGAAGAAAATGGGCTACAGACAATGGGCAGAGTGTTAGAACCCACTGACCTTGGTATTTTGAAGAGTGCTCGCATGGGATGCAGGTCGGCCAGTGGAGGGTCTCCATCCCCTAGCTCAATGGCCGTGATCCCCAGGGACCATGTGTCACACCTGGCATCATAAGTGGTATCCAACTGCTGTTCACATGCAATCACCTAGTAGAAAATGAGAGAAAGAAAAAAGTGAAGTTTGTGACTTTAACAAGCATGTACTGTAGTAAGATTTTAGAATAATGAGTAAGTGTTCAAGCTGATGAAGTCTGATAGCTACAAGTAAAGCCAGTAACTTGGGCCGAAACCAGTTTGGCTCAGCAGTAGAGCGTCAGTCTGCGGGCTGAAAGGTCCCAGGTTTGATTCCGGTCAAGGGTATGTACATTGGTTGTGGGCACATCCCCGGTAGGGGGTGTGCAAAAGGCAGCTGGTCGATGTTTCTCTCTCATTGACATTTCTAGCTCTCTATCTCTGTCCCTTCCTCTCTGTAAAAAAATCAATAAAACATATTAAAAAAAAAAAAAGCCAGTAACTTGGGAGAGTAAAAGCTTAAACTGTTACTAGTAGTAATATTTTCATTCTGAGGACAGGGAATACTTTAGCAAACACAGGTTTGCAAACATAAGGGAAGAAGCCTATGAGAAGAAATATTTTTGAAAATGTCAAACAGAAAGGGCAAAGAGACTGTCCCAAATGGAAAGAGAAGGGATTCAAAAGATTGTGCAATCCCTATCGCTCAGTGAACATCTGATTAGTGAATGAAGTCATTCATTGTGGCAAGATAAAGAACATATCTTAGTGAATTAAAAATAAGCTCGAGAGCTGTCTAAATAAATGGCCTCGATCTTTCCTGATAACTGGAAGGCAAGGGAGAATGAGACAAGTTTGAAGGAATGCAATAAGGTTTACACCATTAATAAAAGAAAAAAATACTACATAAAAAAATAAACATTGGTAAAGATTTATCAATACCTGGGAACATTCTAAACTATAAAACTACAGCTAGGTTTTTAAAAGTTTAATTAATCAAAAGATGTAATAGAGAAATAAGAAAAAAATAAGATTTTTTTCAATATTATAAAATAGTATTACAGAGAATACTTACTAAATACTTACTTCAGAATTTATTTTTAAATATGCAAATTTAAAAAAAAATTATATTTTGTGAATTCTAACTGATAAGACAAATAAAAATGATTTGGGGATGATGGCAGATTAGAGTTTATCATTTAACTACAGTACTTTTAAATGATACATTGAGCAAAAGAAATCTAAGGCCCTGTCTGGAACAATATTTCATCTGTCTAACTCCATTTAACATCAGGCTTAACACATTAAAATATCCCCCTGTTGGCACAGTGTAGTTTACTTAGTAGCATTTACACACATTTCATCCAGGAAGGGTGACTCCTTCATAAATATATCTTTATTCATACCTGATACTAACAGTAAGAGGATAAAAAAGTTTAAATATAAACATATGAGCGTGTTTAAAAAATAAAGGGAAGGCAATGATAAATACAACATCTAGGACAAAAGTTCCTCCAAGAAGGAGGGAAGAAGACAGGATAGAGTAAGAATATAGAAGCAAATGTATGCTATTGGGTTTGGTAAATAGATGAGAAGGCCATAATCAATTTTATTCTTAGTACCTGTATGTGTGCATAAATTATATGTATACACACACACACACACATGCACACACACACACTGAGTGGCCAGATGATTATGCATTCAGAGATCCTAATAATCTGGCCACTCAGTGTATATACTAGTGGCCCAATGCACAAAATTCGTGCAGGGGGTGTGTGTCCCTCAGCCTGGACCCCTCAGGAGATGTCCGACTGCTGGTTTAGACCTGATCCTACAACCAGCAGTCAGGACATCCCTCTTGAAATCAGGGACCACTGGCTCCTAACTGCTCGCCTGCCTGCCTGATTGCCCCTACCACTTTGCCTGAGGGCCTGCTCACCTCCAACTGTCCCCCTTACTGGCCTGATAGCCCCCAATTATCCCCTTGCTGGCCTGATTGCCCCCAACTGCTCCCCCTTGCTGGCCTGCTCACCCTCAACTGGCCCCTCCACCAGCCTGATCACCCGCAACTGGCCTCCCATACTGACCTGATTGCCCCTAACCACCTCTGCCTCAGCCCAGCCACCATGGCTTTGTTCGGAAGGACATCTGGGTGGTCTCCAGGAAGGTCTCCTAGTCTAATTAGCATATTACCCTTTTATTAGTATATATACTGTGTGTGTATATACATATATATGTGTGTGTGTGTGCGCGCGCGCGCGTGCAGATATATAGATAACTATACATCTATCTCTATCTCTACTCTCTCTATATATAGAGAAAATATACAGCTTCCCAACTTGGAGCCAGGATAATGATGGGGACAACATTTTACACAGCACTTCTTATCCCACCAATGTATTTTTAATATCACAGGAGGGTGAAATGCTAAAATCAGAAAGCATAGCCTAATGTACCAGAAAAAAGCAGGAGTCCCAAGTTTTGTATTAAAAATTCATGTGCATCCCCCGCTGGTTTGCTCAGTGGTTAGAGCACCGGTCCACGAATTGAAGGGTCCTGGGTTTGATTCTGGTCAAGGGCATGTACCTCAGTTTCAGCTTGATCCCTGGCTCTGGTTGGGCATGTGCAGAAGGCAACTTATCAGTGTATCTCTCTGTGTCTCTCCTCCTCCCTTTTTCTCTCTCTCTCTAAAAGCCAATGGAAAAAATATCCTTGGGTAAAGATTAATAATAACAACAAAAAATTCATGTTCAATGTAAAATGGAATATTACTAAGCCATAAAAAAGAATGAAATATTACCATTAGTGACAGCATGGATGGACATAGACAGTATTATGCTAAGTGAAATATGTCAGTCCAAGAAAGACAAATACCATAAGATTTCACTTATATGTGGAATCTAAAGAACAATATAAACAAATAACCAAAATATAAAGACTCATAGATACAGAGAACAGACTGAATAAACTTGTCTGACTGTCTAGTAATTGCACATTAAGAAGTGTAAATTTTAGCCTGGCTTCATAACTCAGTGATTGAGCTTAGTCCTCTGAACCAGGAGGTTGTGGTTTAATTCTTGATCAGGATCAGGGCACATACCTGGGTTGCAGACTCAATCCCCAGTGTGGGGCATGCAGGAGGTAGCCAATCAAAGATTCTCTATCATCATTGATTTTCCTACCTCTCTCTCTCTTCCTTCCTCTCTAAAATCAATAAAAACATTTTTAAAGAATAAATGTTAATTATTAACTCATAGTACTTGGGTAATTAAATTTTAGATAGGTCAAAATATTTCCTTTTATGCAGAGTGATTTCAAGACCCATTAATGAAATTGTTTTTTACTAAGTGACAAACTTAAACATATAATAATGGTTTTGTTACTATTGATTAACATTAAAAAATATAAATCTAGATTATTAGTTATTTACTATTAATTATATATGATAATATAATGATTATATATTATAGTATTTATTAGACTAATAATTACATTTGTGAATAAAATCAATGCTTGGTATTATAGCTATATTTTATTAATTTCTCAGTTTAAAGTTTTTTTTTATAAGCTGCTTAAACTATCAGAACAAACTAAACAAACTCTCATTTGAGATTTTCTTATTCAATTTTGTTTTTGTTTATATGATTACTAGAGGTCTGGTGCACGAAATTCATGCACAAAGTGTCCCTCAGCCCAGCCTGCACCCTCTCCAATCTGGGAGCCCTTGAGGGATGTTAAACTGCCCTTCGGACAGTCAGACATCCCTTTCACAATCTAGGACTGCTGGCTCCCAACTGCTTGCCTGCCTGCCTTCCTGATTGCCCCAACTGCTTCTGCCTGCCAGCCTGATCACCCCTAACAACTCCCATGCCAGCCTGATTGATGTCTAAACTGCTCCTCTGCCTGCCTGTTTGTCCCCAACTTCCCTCCTCTGCCAGCCTGGCCACCCCTAACTGCCCTCTCCTACAGGGTTGGTCACCTCTACCTGCCCTTCTTTGCTGACCTGGTCTCTCTCAACTGCCCTGCCCGGCAGACCTGGTGCCTCCAAACTGCCCTCCCCTGTTGGCCATCTTGTGGTGGCTATCTTATGTCCACATGGGGGTAGGATTTTTGACCACATGGGGCAGCTATCTTGATCTTGTGTGTTGGAGTGATGGTCAATCTGCACATTACTCTTTTATTAGATAGGATAGAGGCCTGGTGTATGGGTGGGGACCAGCTGGTTTGCTCTGAAAGGTGTCCTGGATCAGGGTGGGGTTCCCTTGGGCTGTGGGGCAGCCTGGGTGAGGGGCCTGTGATGGTTTGCAGGCCAGCCATGCCCCCTGATGACCCAAGCAGAGGCCCTGGTATCTGGAATTTATTTATCTTCTACAATTGAAACTTTGTAGCCTGGAGAAGAGCCAAGTCCCCTGCTCACTCCCGTTGCGGCCATTTCTGTTTGGATTTATGTATCTTCTATCATTGAAACTTAATATCCTTGAGTGGAAGCCTAGGCTGGCTAAGGCAGGTGGAAAGCTTAGCTTCCCTTGCTGGGGAAACCCAAGCTTCTCAACTGCTCTCTGTGGCTGCAGCCATCTTGGTTAGAATTAATTTGCATACTCACTTTGATGGACTGGTGGGCATGGCTGGTGGGCATGGCTTGAGCGGAGTGATGGTTATTTTGCATATTACTTTTTTATTAGATAGGATAGTTTTTATTTTCATTCTCAGATTTACTCACTGCTACAAAGTTTTTTTTTTAATACACTGGAGTCTTTAAAGGTTTCTTAAGATAAAAAAAGAAGTTTCTTAAGATAATTTATTCTTTCTCCATATTTTACTATTACATTTGCAATTTAACTTTTTTGCAAGTAATATTTGAATAATTAGTATTCAAACAGAAAAAGTACAGCAGGATTTAATCCTCAAACAAATTTAATTCTAAGATTTTGCTATATTAATGTAGTGTTTGAATTACTTCTCCTCCCTCTACTCCTTAGGAAATTGTAGGTAAATAGCAGAGCTTTCCCCAAAGGGTGCCGAGAGAGTGTTGTTTTCTGATAAACATAATTAAAAAGACCAGGCATTAACAGTGACTGTGGAGAGGAGATGTGACTCTAGAATACTTTTCCTTAACTTTTCGGCCTTTTTCTACAACCTCCAAACTAATGATGAAAAGGATCTACCAAAGCTGAGCACAGTCCCAAGGAGAGTGACTCCATAGGGAAGTCTGTTGTATAGGTTAATAGACTTGAATCTGATTTCAATAAAGCTAGTGGTTTTCATTATATTTCTGTTATAATTTAAAAATAGAATCTAAACATCATTTGTATAGAAACATGCTAAACAATAAAAAGTAAATTTAATGAAAAATTAAGGCTTTTCCTCTGATTCACTCATTCACTCAATGCTTCATCTGCTCATATATTCATTCACAGCACCTTCCATGTTTCTCCTCACACATGCAAAAACCTCACATAAAAGCAACCAACTGACAGTCTCTTCTAGAGTTATTCTAAAACACGTATTGAGAAAGAGAGAGAGAGAATACTCATGAAAAGGAAATACAGAAAGGATCACATATGACATTTGTCTCCCTCAAAATTCTATCTGACCTCAGGAGCCATCCAAAATGGTGTTCCTACGGATGTGTTCCGACGGTGCCAGGTGCTAGTGAGCTGTGCAGACACACCTGGAAGGAAGAGACAAAACTTGTATAAAATGTTTCATGTAAACAGATTCTAATTACAGTAAATTTTCTTACAAAGTAATATTAAAATTCTGTTCCCTTAAGCTGCCACTGGACTTGAACTTTACATTAAAGTTTCCCAAGTCCGGATTTTTGCACAGCCAAAATACAGAATGACCCCGTGTTTTTCATTTCTCATATCCAAACATATACATCCTTAAAGCCCCATTTCAAGTTTTAAGTCTGCCATGCTGACTTTTAATCTGCTTTTTATCATAGTAACCTCTATTTCTTTTGACTTTCTACATTCTTTATTTTGTATTACATATTTGGCATGTCATTGTTATTTGAATGGTATGCTTCCTACCTTCCTCCTCTCTCTGCCCACTATCAATTTCTGGTGAATATGAAAATATTTTATGGTGGTATTCACCTAGGTGGTGACTGGAAGTTTCAAATTAATAGCATCTATTTAAACCAGCACCATTAGTAGAATGTGTTCTTTTCTTGGAGAGGGGATATAAACCAAAGGACTTCAATGAAGAGGTACAACCAAATATTATAGTTCAATCAAGTCATCCCATCAATTCCAATTGGTTGGACATAATCATAACTGACCCTTAAAATTAGGAGGCAGGTCTCTCTCCCTCCATTTTACACTCCTGCTCTTCACACGGAGCCTGGTTATATCAGTGCTGCTTCCCTTGACCTCCTCTGGACTTGAAGGGTTATATCCAAATCCCAGGCTTTCACTTTCTGGTTTTCTCTTTTGAAAAGTACCTCCCAGGTGTCACATTTGTTTTAGGCTCTTGATGTTTATCTGACAAGTCAAATAGAACAAAGGCACTAACAGAAATTTAAAATTGGATATATTTGATTCTTTTAAGATGACATTTGACATTTATCATGAAATTCAGCCAAATGGGCATTTCACTGGTGGAAATATACTTGAGCAAAGAGGCAGGTAGTATGTTTTGGTTCTACATTAATTGCATCCCTTAATGACCTACTCCATCTACATCTAAATCCTGTCCTAAACAGACGCTTCATCTCTGGCCTTCAAATTTTGCCTATAAAGTAATTTATTTGACAGAAAAAAATCCTCACTAAATCATTTTTCAAATTCAAAGATTTTCTAACCTGTGCTCAAAGGCTCTCCCTTAATATTTTCTAGTAGACTATCTGAAGAAAGGGAATCAGCACAATAGACATCCTCTACCTCTACTTCAGGCATTCTACTTTCAGAAAAATTAGATTTAATTCTAAACATTTTAACTTGTCTTTTTCTATAACTTAAAGGCAGAAGTGAATAAGCTTGAATTTCATAGTGGTACTGATATACAATTAATTATGTAAGTGAAAAAAAGAATTTAAAAAGAAATTTAATTTAAAATTGATTCTAAATTTACCAAAATATAATCTAAATGTTTCTAATTATTTACAAAAAATTAAATTATATTTGATTCTTTATGAATATTTTTTGTTTCAAATTCATAAAAATAGTTTAAGAATTCAAACATCATACAATTGAAATGGAAAGGTAAAGGATAAAACCAAACCAAGTAAAAAATCAGAAGCATTGCTTCTGGCAGAAAAATAACTTTTTGGCTAATCACATGATACATTTTTTATTTTTCTGGATGTGAAAGTTATGTCATCATAATTAGGATTTTTCAACAAGCATTCATGTCTCAGTATCTGAATTTATAGACACAGGTGGCAGAAAATATTTCACAGAAGATATTTATGAAAGATGCTGACAAAAAGTAGACCATTTAGGCTCTCTGTCTTGGAAGTGTGAGTTTTTAGTGGAGACTCTCAGGGAAGGAGATAATTAGAGCTGAGTCAACCAATGACGGGGCTCTACGGATCAGTCCAGGTGAGGCTGCATGTGAGGTCCATGGCTGCCATGGCTCTCTTCTTAAGAGGTGGTGGTCCCTTGACTTTGCAAGCCAGCCAGTGTTGTTTCAGTTCTTGCCACAGTTGGTCAGTTAGCTTCTGTTGCTTACAGCCAAGGAACCCTGACTAATACAAGACCCTAATAATTTTACATATTAAGGAGCAAATGTTTTTACTTCCAAAGTCTTTAATCACACATCCTAAACAGTAAAAAACTTTTGAGCAAGTACACTGTACATAGACATAAGACAATTCTGTAAGTATCTGCTAGCATGTTAATATAGATATTATGAAATATAAAATGAAGATAATTATAAAGGATGATATTAAAATAACTGTAATAAGATATAAATATTTCTTTCTGCACTCCGATATTTTGCAAACACCCTGGTATTGATTGACATTCCCTTCAAAGACAAAAGATCTAACGAGTGCAATGAATTACAATGCTCTTGGAGTCTCATACTGTATGGAAACAAAAGTTCAACTCAGATTATAAAGAAAGAAAAACAAAAATAATTTTTTTTTTTTTTAAAAAAAGAACAAAGTAGCCCTAGCCAGTTTTGCTCAGTGGATAAATTGTTGGCCTTTGAGCGAATGGCCCCAGGTTCAATTCTGGTCAAGGACTGTGCCTTAATTGCAGTCTCCTCCTTGGGCCAGGCCCTGGTCAGGGCTCATGCAGGAGGCAACCAACCGATGTATTTCTCTCACATAAATATTTCTCTCTGTCCTTCCCTCTTTCTTCCATTCTCTCTAGAAAGCAATGGAAAAATATCCTCAGGTGAGAATAAAAAACAAAAAGGAAGGAAAGAAACCTGTGAGTTGGAGAATATTGAATGATTGTTACATAGAAACAGGACAAACACCCAACTGTGAAAGTGACAGAGGAAGCATTTCCCAAATTTCATATTTGCTGACTATGTCTGCATTAACTGTTAAACCTCAAGATCATTTACTAATACAGCCAAGAGCTTCAAAGCTAGAAGGCAACTTAATGGTCAAGAATGTTCATTTTTCAGAGTAGTAAACTTCAACTGGAGAGAAAAATGAGTTTCCTGAGGACACATGGCATTTTGATTTAGGATAAATTTTCACAAGGAAAGCAGTTAATAGGTAGAAAAATATAAATTGTATTAAGAAATGATTGACACAAATAACTTTAAGAGGCAACAGGAATCCAAATTACAAATTCAGGAACCCTGGGATGTAAAGGAGATTAGGGAAATCATCTTGTCCAGAGAGGAACTAATGGAATAAGTCACCAAAGTAAAGTTACATAAGCATCTCAAGAGAGAAGACGCCAAAGGGTGGAAAATTCCAGGCAGGAAGTTGGGATAGTGAAAGGATATCGAAAGAACAGGAGTCCAAAAAGAGATTAGGGCTGAACAGAAAAAAAGACTAGAAGAGAAGTCAGTAGTCCATTTAAAGCCACAGGAACATGAAGGGGGGTTATGTTAATAGTTCTTCAGCCTTTTGCTTGATAGCACTGCTGGAGAATCGTCATGCTATTTAAAGCCCCTTCCATAAGGCATCCTGGGTTGTTTGGTGCCTGTACAGCAGATCTGTTCCCTTTTGCATTAGTCCCATTTCTAGGGAGATAAACGTCCAGGCTTCATACATGCAGTCAGAAGATCTCTGAGGGTCTTAGGAACTCAAAACAAACATCACATGTGTTCAAACAGACCAGATATTTCAGGAAACTTGGTTTCTAAAACCATCCAGTAAAATCCTTGACATCTCAAGAGACCAAAGGTAAGACCATGACTTTGTTTGTTAAAAAAAAAAAAAAAAAAAAAAAAAAAAACACAGCCGAAACCGGTTTGGCTCAGTGGTAGAGCGTCGGTCTGCGGACTGAAAGGTCCCGGGTTTGATTCTGGTCAAGGGCATGTACCTTGGCTGCGGATACATCCCCGGGTAGGGGATGTGCAGGAGGCAGCTGGTCGATGTTTCTCTCTCATCAACGTTTCTGGCTCTGTATCTCTCTCCCTTCCTCTCTGTAAAAAAATCAATAAAATATATTAAAACACACACACACACACACACACACACACACACACACACACACACATACACACACACACACACAAAAGACTGTGGGAATAAGAATTGAAGTTATAAAAATATAAAATTTTTCCAACCAGAGGAGTCCTAAAATTTATTACACCATCATATATCCTCATTTTGTTGAGGAAGTTAAGACAGTGTGATGATTAATTTTATGCATAGACTTGGCTGAGCCATAGGGCCCAGATATTTGCTCAAACATAATTCTGGGTGTGTCTGTAAAGATGTTTTAAAAAATTTATTTTTATTATTTTCAGAGAGGAAAGGAGGGGAAGAGAAAGATAGAAACATCAACGATAAGAGAGAATCAGGATCAGCTGCCTCCAGCATGCCCCCTACTAGGGATCCAGCCTGCAACCAGAGCATGTGCCCTGACCAAACCATGGCTTTCTGGCTCATAGATCAATGCTCAACCACATAACTACACTGACAAGGCTCTGTGAAGGTGTTTCTTGAATAAGGTTAACATTTAAACCAGTGGACTTGAGTGAGGCAGATTATTCTGCATAATTCAGAGAGCTTCATTAAATAAGTGAAAGGCCTTCATAGGGCAAAGACTGACCTCCACTGGGCAAGTTCTTCCAGCAGACTGCCTTTGGATGCACTGCAACTTTCCTCTGGGTCTTCAGCTACCAGCTTACCATCAGATTTTGGAGTTGCCATGCCTCCACAATTACATGAGTCTCTCTCATAAGGGAGACTTAGTATCTTTATATTTATACATACACACATCCATATTCTGTTGATTCTATCTCTCTAGAGGACTCTATTACTGATTTTGGTACTGAGAGTGGTTCTAGAGACAAAGAATCTTAAAGATGAGTTTTCTGAACTGGTTCTCAGGCTTTCTAATCTGATTAGATTTAAAGACACTAATGACTATTTCCAGTAGGAAAGAGCACTGATAGTCCATGAATGATGTGGTGATAGAGATATGCAAATGCAAAATATCATCACTGGATACTTGTAACCAAATACCTACAGGAGGTACAATTTAGGGTGACCACCTATATGACCTCTTTAAACGTGTTTGTCAAACTAATGAGTATAATGAGATTGGCTGTTTGCTTCTAATGTCACTGGACAAAGTGAGGAAAGAAAAGGATGAGCTCAGGGATTCAAATTCCCAGCTCAAGTGCTACATAAATGACCTGAAAGCTACTATGTCTGCCCTGAGAGAGACCCTTCTCTCATGTAGCTGCAGAGCTGAGATTGCTGAAAGCCAAGCCCAGAATCTCATCTTGCAAGTGGTTGAATTGCAAATTAATTTCCCAACCCCACAGGGTGTCTACTGTTAAAGTGAGGGCCTTGATTGGAAAGGAATGGGATCCTGAACATTAGAATGTGGACCTGGTAAAGCTAGGGACTTTGAGCTACTAAATTATGATAAATTTCTTTGCTGGTACAATTGGTAACCCCTCTAACCCCATCAAAAGAGATTAACTTTGCACTGCCCAAGGAAACTGTAATGCTTCCTCTGATGTAGTTGCCTCAGAAGATATTTATTCTCTTAGGACCCACCCTAACCATCTCCCTGCTTCTAAACCAACAACTAGACTCAAATTCCAGCAGGACCCTAAGGATGAGATACAAAAGTATGAAGAACAACTTGATTTTTCAGATTTATACAGAAATTCAGAGAATATGTATTGGAATGTTCATCAAATGTGTAGGATAAAGGTGGAAGGAACATAAATTTAGATCAAACTCAATTTACTGATATGGGGCCTCTAAGCAGAAACATTGCAATTAATATTTTAGCTTGGGGAGTTAAAAAGGCTCTTTACCAGGTTATTTGTTTGGCTGACTCAGACATGGACCAAAAAGTGGTTCCCAGTACATGTATTTGAAATACCAGGACTACATTGGTTTACTCTAGAGCAGTTTTTCCCAAAGTGTGGTAGGCATACCCCCAAGGGTATGGGAAGAGTTTGGTGGGGGTACGCATTGCACCGGAGTTTGGTGGGGATATGCACTGCACCGTGCTTAGCTGCACCTAATTCTACATTCTCATGAGTACGAGGGGTACTCAGCGTTACAAAAATTATAGAAGTTTGTGTCAAAATTATAGAAGAATATGTCAAAAGTTTGGGAAACACTGCTCTAGAGGAAAGGATTCAAAAGCTTAGGAAGAGTGGGATGGTAGAGTGGATTTATCATCCAACACGGGAGGATTCATAGGCCATATCTTTCAACAGAACTGTGAGAAATAACTTTTTGAGGAGAGCCTCATAGTCCTTGAAGAGTTCTGTTATCACTCATCTCTGTAGGCTAGAACTTATCATTGGAACTTCTGCAACTAAAGAGGAAAAGCTCAATGCAATGGGAATAATTGATCACAGAGTGGTGGGGGCCAAGTGGTGACCCTCATTTGCCAAAGTCAAGCTGGACATGGTTCCCATTATGGGCAGCAGAGTCAAAGCAGTAATCAGAAGAGTGGGACTTGCAGAAACCAATGGTGTTGCCTATGAAATCTTGATGTTCCTAAGAGATATAGATGGGAAGCCTACTAAATTCTTACTTGATTTGTGTAAGTAAAATACTTCTAAGTTAAGTGAACAAAAGTCTAACTGGAGTCATAAAAACAGACAGTCATGGCCCCTTAATCAAGGACTCCATGTCCTTTATATACCCAGAAATACTTGCATGAAGGGGAGGTCAACCCCTTAAAGAAGAACTCCAGCACACTGCCAAAAAGTTATATATTATCCCCAAAGGGACCTATGACTTTTCCCAGGGTGACTGTACACTAGGAAAAAGGAAATAATCAGACTTTTTCTGGGATTACTGGGCACTAACTCTGAATTGACACTAATTCCAGGAGATGCCTCAAGTTGCCCTGTTCCCTGAGAGTAGGGACTTAACAGAGGTTAGGTGAGCATTGGACTTATAGTTCACATCCCTCCCACAGTGGGACCAGGCTTTTGTTTTCTCATTGTTGATTTAGGAGATTGGAATAAATTAATGATTTTTATTACTTTTGGGTTATAAACTACTTAGTGATTTTCATAAAAGTTTTATACTTTCTCTTTAGAAAATTATATTCACACATTTTGCATATAAGGGATATAAAATATTATGACGTTTCTGTACTTAATATACCAAATGATCTTGTCCTCTCTGCAGTACACTTGGCACTAGATTTCTCCCTTTCTTTAATACTCAGCTCATATTTAATAGTGGTCATGGTATTGTGTCGTATCTAAAGGCATCAAGATTACTGCTTGCTGCACTCTCCTTGGCTTTGAACATGTGAACTATGCACCTACAACTTCTGTGCCATTTATTCTGTATGACTTTGCACACATGTGTGCATATATACACAGTATTGAACCTCAGTTACAGAGAGTTGAGTATATATATACTCCTCACTTAGGGTACACTGTCATCACTGATTTATCTCATTTTTTCTTTTTTTTTCTTCCCCATTCACCTCCCCCATTGTCCTGTCTCCTGGCTTACCATAAAAATCTACTTGCTTGAAACTCTTTGGGAATTAAGATTTTAAGCTGCAAACTAAAGATCATTTAGTTCTAGTCCAAATACTTATTTTACAATAAGAAAAACAGCCCAAACCAGTTTGGCTCAGTGGTAGAGCGTCGGTCTGCAGACTGAAAGGTCCAGATTTCGATTCTGATCAAGAGCATGTACGTTGGTTGCTGGCACATCCCTAGTGCGGGGGTGTGCAGGAGGCGGCTGGTCGATGTTTCTCTCTCATTGACATTTCTGGCGCTCTATCTCTCTCCCTTCCTCTCTGTAAAAAATCAAAATGTATTAAAAAAAAAAGAAGAAGAAGAAGAAAGAAAAACAGATGAGGCAAAGAGGTGATTCTTAAAAAGTATAAGGAAAGTGGCTCTGGCTGGGTGGTTCACTTGGTTACAGCATCAACCTGATGGCCAAGGTTCTCCCCCCCCCCCCCCCCCCTGCAATCACCCTCTCTAAATATCAATCAATTCATCATTTTTTTTTAAAGGAAAGTCCTTTTTGGTCCACCTAAAGTTATCACACAATGGAAAGGAATACTTGGTAGTTGTTATTAAAATTTCTAAGTTTGTTTTTTTGTTAGGTAAATCCCTAGATGTAAAATTTCCTTTTATTTGTTACTAAATAAAAACTTTGAAATGGCTGGGACCGGTTTGGCTCAATGGATAGAGCATGGACTGCGGAGGACTGAAAGGTCCTGAGTTCGAGTCTGGTCAAGGGTTGTGGGCACATCCCTAGTAGGGGGTGTGCAAGAGGCAGCTGATCAATGATTCTCTCTCATTGATATTTCTAACTCTCTACCCCTCTCTCTTCCTCTCTGTGAAAAATCAATAAAATATATTAAAAAAAAACTTTGAAATGTCTGAAATCAATTCTTAATATAATTTTTGGTGTGCTTTAAGTAAATAATTTACTTTCAACAATTAAAAACTAAAATTTTGAACAACTTCAGAATATAAATGCACATCAATAAGAAAAAATATTTTCTAGATTATTTAGAAAATACCTTTTTCTCTCCCTTTCCATATCCTCTTTTTAAAAGTTGTTATTCACAGTTATTTGCAGAATAGGCAGGCCCAAGGAGGCTTGACTGTACCATATCAGCCCATTCCCCAGTCATGGCTCACTGGATTAAAGGGGAATATCCGACCCAGCTGGTTCAGCTGAGTTCCTTCTCCCACTCCAAATTCCTTCTGACTTGGGATGCTGAAAATCTGGGTCAGTTAGCTGTTGGCAATGAACCAATAAGATTATTATGCAGACTTAGAAGGTTGAGGCTGTATTTTTTATTAGGCTGGATGGACAGCATGAAACTCCAGAGACTGGTCTGTAGACTCGCAAAGAGAAGCAGGGAGAGAGATTTTGTTAAGAGAGAGAAAGAGAAAGAGAAAATCTCGTGAGGACTGACAACAGCAAAAAAGGCAAAAAGCAGTCGAGATTCTTGCCTTCCATTCTCCTGTCTCTGTTTCAGTCCCCCTTGTCCTGTTCTTCTTATCTGAGGTGGCCTCTGGAGCTAGTCTGGGTTTCTTGTCCTTACAACTAAAATACCCCCTTGACTAAGCTTTACAACATTATCTATAAGGTTGGTTAGCTTAATTCAATTTAATGTTCAACTCAAGGAATGCTTGAGTCCACAAGTTCAGCTGGAACTACAAAACTCTAAAAGAGATTCCATTTATGGTTTTGCTTTATATTAAAAAAAAAATACAAATGTATTTTCTTTCAAGTAAAAGTCACTTCCCCAAAGTTAAAAAATAAATTTAAAAAAAAATCAAAAAAAAAAAAAAATGATAGAGGCCTGAATGACACAGAAGCCAAATTGAAGCTATTCTTGTTGATCAAATCTGGGAGCTTCAAAATAATGATAATAATGGTGGAACAGAAATCCATTAATCTAAACTTTTGCATACTTACATGCATGAATAAGTGAATGTAAAGAAGCAAAAGCCTTTTCTTACAGAAGAATACCAACTAATAAATATTGAAGAAATAATAAAATTGTTCATTTGTAGTGACCGATGTGCAGAAGGCAGTTGATCAATGATTCTCTCTCATCATTGATATTTCTAGCTCGTTCTCCCTCTTCCTTCCTCTCTAAAATCAATAAAAAATTTTTTTAAATGTTCTAAAGCTCTGCCATATTTTAAATGTTGTTGACCCCTCAAGACCTCCCAACACATTATTTCTATAAAGCACTAGCTCTCAAATTTTTAAGATTTATTCATACAATCTTTACACACACACACACACACACACACACACACACACATACACACACACAAATATCTTTAGACCTGTGTTAATTCTCCAACTCTACTCCATAACTTTAAAAAAATGTTGACATAATTTCAACCTTAGAGAAAAGTTGGCAAAAGAAGTACAAATAACTTTTATCTGAACCATTTGTGAGTAAGTGGGCTACATAATGTCTCTTCCCCCCAAATACTTTGGTGTGTAATTGCTACAAACAAGGGCATTCCATTGAATATCCACAGCACAACTATTTAGGCCAGGAAATTTAACAGTTACATTCCTACCATCTTATCTACAGATACCATTCAAATTTCACCAAGTGTCCCAAATATGCCCTTACAATGAAGGATCCAACCCAGGAGCATGGGCTGCATTCAGATGTCAGGTCTCTTTAGTCTCCTTCAATCTGGAAGAGTTCCTTCATCTTTACTTGAATTTTACAACCTTGACATTAGGATTTCAGGACAATTATTTTGTAGAATGTTCCTGATAGTATATTTGTCAGATATTCCTTCATAGTTATATTTTTGACAGTAATGTAACGGTAATGATACTGAAGTCTTCTCACTGCATCCTAACAGGAATTATGTGATTTTGTTTTTTCCAAATACTATTTGTGTTCACTTTGATCACCTGATTAAGTTTGGGTCTGCCAGAATTCTTCCCTATAAAGTTTCTCTTCTTCTTTTGTAATTAAGTATTTTGTGCAGAGATCCTTTGAAAAGATGTAAGTATCCTATTTTGGATCAAAACTTAATCAGGTAGTTTAGCATCCATTTAAATTTTGGGATGAATTAATTGCCAAATGAACAATTTTATTATTTCTTCAATATTTATTAGTTGGTATTCTTCTATAAGAAAAGGCTTTTGCTTCTTTACATTCAGTTATTCATGCATGTAAGTATGCAAAAGTATAGATTAATGGATTTCTGTTTCATTCAATGGGTTACCACCATTATTATCATTATTTTGAAGCTCCCAGATTTGATCAACAAGAATAGCTTCAATTTGGCTTTTGTGTCCTTTTGACAGGCCTCTATCATTTTTTTTTTAGCATTGCCTTACTTTTTGGCACACTAAGGCCTAGATTCATCTTGTACAGCCCTAAAAATCAGCTCTTCTCCAAAAATCCCCACTTCTTCCTAGTTGAGATTTATATTTAAAAAGCAAGTATTAGGTGCTTGATGTGCTTGATTTTGTGGTATTGATGCTTGCAAGACCTCTTAGTAGAAATATCTAGGTTTCACACACACACACACACACACACACACACACACCATACATATATTCCTAATATTTTTATTAAACATTTTTTTTACTTTTTTATTTTAAATTTTATCAGGGTGATATTAGTCTACATGAACATACAGGTTACATGTGTGGATTATTAATTTACAAAATCTGTATTTAGGACCATGTGCCTACCACCCAAAGTCAAACTTTCTCCTGTCACCTCATATTAGGACCCCTTTCTTCCCCCCCCCCTCCCCCGCCACCACACATCTGTTTGTGTTCATAAGTTTCAGTGTTATATCCCACATATGAGTTAAATCATATAGTTCTTAGCTTTCTCTGTTTGACTTTTTTCACTTCGCACAATGTTCTCAAGGTCCACCCATGTTGTTGTAAATTTTAATGTTGATGTATTTTTTTTTATAACGCTCTATACATATTAAAAATCAGGAGTTCACATTGAAACCTCCAATTGCAATCCAACAGCACTGGGTTCATTTTTCTCCCTTTCCATGGTCATCATTCTTTTCTCTAACAGCAAAAATCTGGCTCTCACTGTCAATATTCTTCCTGATTGTGCTAAGCCCTCTTTATGTAAATAATTTCTTGTCTCCAGCTTGACAGCAACACAGGTGCCCTTGTTACCTAACTCAATTGACAACCTGACTGAGATCCTCCTCCTCCTAGGTGACTGCTCTCCTTGTCGCACTCAGAGACTCAACAAGACACTACCACACACCCTCCCGGCATGGATGTCTTCCTCACCCATTTTGGGCCTGAACCACATGCTACACCACCCCGCACTTCCATGCTTACTCTTCCCCACCTAAAGGCTATGGTTCTGAATTACTGAGGAAGAAAGAAAGGAATAAAAGGAGCTTCCAAGCTTTAAAGTTCAGATGCAATTATCTCACATGATGCTAAGAAGTGGGTTTTAATTTAAAAAAATTACAACTTCTCTTCCACCTACATTACTCATTGGGGATTTAGTCTAAATTTGGGCTTGTCAGTAATAAGAGACTAAAAGCCATAAAATATTCTGTCATAAGAACAATGTATAAATAAATCATAAGAAGTACATTCTGTACTTTTGTATTGAAATGTTAACTCTCCTATTAGAAATGAAATTCCCCAGAGAGAAATCCACAGAAATGAGAACTGAGAACCACCCTTCAAGTATAGTCTTTCTTTCATTTTTCTATTCCAGATAGGGACTGATTTTTTTGACATTAATTGACTTGCCTAAAGGGGTTTGCCTCCTGGGAGGTCATATTATTTTTTGATTGATCATACACCAGTGACTACTAATGGATTTCATTAATAACATTTCCAAGCTCACTTGTCTTTCTGGTCTCTGAAGTGTCTGGTGGTTTTCTGTAAAAGCATATCCACTTAGAAAAAAAATCAAAAGATTTTCTTAACTAGTATTACCAAACTCACTTTTAGTGTAATTAAATAGTAGTTTGCTATTTACAGTAATATTGACCTTACTTTAGCAAAGGTCATATATATTGAAACAGAAAGCAGCACAACTTTTAGGTACTCAGACTTTCATTAGTTAGCAACTATTTAATAAAATATGTATTTACTATTTATTGAGTACCTACTTTGTGTACAACACTGAGCTAGAAGCTACATGAGATTATAATTCCATAGCAAGGGTAATAGCTCAGATATTTTAAAATTGTAAAATGTCAGTAATTTTATCTGTAGCATTGTTTACTCTTCATAGTAATTAATTGTGAGGTCTACTATTTTTATAATCGTAGATGAGCAGGATGATGTCCTTGGAGTTTTTAAATGGCTTTCTCAAGACTACAAAATGGTATAGAAAACCCTACCTCTCATTCATTCATTAATTCATGAGTGTTTATTGAGCCCTTTCAATGTGCCAGAATCATGCTTGGTTCTAGGGACAAAGTAATAGATCAGAGGGAGAACCCAGTCATCATGAGGCTTATATTTAGCAGGGAATGTGGTCAAATTAAGCATGTGATTACAATTAAGAATGACAACTGGATGGCTACATAAAGTATAAGGTGTCAGTGAAGCACTCAGCCAGCAAAAAGAAGTTAGCCTGTGCAGGGCCGAGGAGAGATTTCTATGCAGGGAAAGCATCATGCTTATAATTGGTCACAAAATTTAATGACACCACCCTTACATATACAGAGAAATTTGAAATTTCTTCAATTTTTCTTTAACTCTTATGGTCTATCCCTATGCATTTACCCACTGGATGGAAGGGAAGTAAAGCTTAGTCCTTTCAGATAGAGTTCAATCTCTGTTGAATAAAAGTGTCCTTGCTCTATCTCTCAAATGATGTTCCTACTCCTTCTTCTCTCCAGAGATGGATTGTCTATATAGGATGAGGGATGGCTTATAACTCCTTGTGGGCAGGGAGAAGAGAGTGGTGGGTCTTTACTCTCCAGAGCCACGTGACTTCGTCTACGTGGCTTTTGGGGTACTGCTGGCTTCCGATGCTAGTATCGCATCTCGTGAGCTTTGGTTCTGGTCTCCTTGTGCAAGCAGGGCTTTCTTCCCAGGAGATGAAGGATGGGGTTGGCTTAGCTAGAGCTCAGAGGACTCTGAGGTCTGGCTCGGACACCTATGCAGACCTGGCCCAGGTGATCTGCTCTGGGTCATACTTCCCTTCCTAAGAACCCTCTTTAGAAGCTCCCCAGCCAGATTCTCAGGTACTTTTGGGTTCTGGAAACTAAGGGTAAATGTTTGGGGAAGCTCAACTTGAGCACTTCCTCTAGTTAATCTCTACACCTTAGGTAACAACAATGTGGCTCATCTCAGCCTGAACTGCGGCAGACTGGGCAACGGCCACTTCTGGAACACTGAATGGCAGCGGTGTGAGGTAAGAGTTCCTTTCTACCTCACTGTCATCTTCACTTTTTAAAAGCTCATCTCACTCTCCTGTCTCTTTGTTTCATCTTTCCAAAACTACTCCAGAATTGGAAAAGGTTTCCATTGTTTCTATTTCTCTTATGTAAAACTCAACAGTGTGTCCCTGGAAATTCTCTCTCCATATGCTTAAAAAAGTTAGAGCAATTCATATAGAACTTTCTCAAGAGATAGCCTGAGTCTTGCTACAAATCCTATTTTGTAATGTTAAAAACTAAATATTACTATAGTTATATTCTTGCATTCATTCTGGAATAAATCTTGATCTCACCCCAGAAGGTGCCTCAAGCAGACTGGGGTGAGACATAACTACACTAATGAGAGAAATATGCAAATTGACATATCTTCATGATACCCACCAGCCAATCAGGAGTGAGTATGAAAATTAACCCAGGAAAGATGGCAAGGTAATTTGCATACACAGGCGCCCAGCGGCTGGAGCCAGGGCGCTTGAGTTATCACCATGGCGACAATACAGATGTTTCCACTGCCCAAGCTGCTCAGGGGCTCTGGGCAGTGTGGGAAGGTAGAAAGGTGGCTTCAGGACAGAGCAAAGGCTGTGCCAGCAGCTAGGGTAAGGAAGGCCCATTCTACACAAATCTTTGTGCATCAGGCATCTAGTTTTTAGACAGGCAAAGGAGAAAAGCATGTTGATAAAAATTTAAATACTTCCAAAAGTATTCAATTACATGTTTCAAGAGCCCTGACTGAGTTGGGCACATTAAAGAACTGGAAGAAGCTGATCTTGCTCCTTGGAGAGAGCATTAAGGTGTACAAAAAGGTATTGATCATGCGAACACAGAAGACCAGAAGGAATGCCTTTCCCAAGGGTCAGAGGAAGCCATTGAACAGAATACTGAGCAAGAGGGTGGCAGGACCAGACGTGCTTTCTGAAAGGGCCCCTCTAGTTGCAGTGAGGACAATGGACCATAAGGAGGGGAATGAGACCAGAAGCAGGGAGTACAGCAAAGTGTAACTACAGGAGCCCAGGTCATAGATGATGGTTAAGACTGGGACAGAGCAATTAAAATGAAATATGAGGATATCTATACTAGTAAAAGGTAATATTCTAATATTCGACTGGACATCTTCTAGTCATCCCATCCTCCTTCCAGACAAAGCCATGCTGCCAGGGGCTGAGGTAAAGGCAGTTAGGGGAGATTAAGCTGGCAGGGGAGCAGTTAGGGGCAATCAGGCCGGCAGGGTAGGGTGGTTAGGGGCAATCAGGCCAGCACAGGAGGAAAGTTAGGGGTGATCAGGCAGTTAGGGGTGATCAGGCAGTTAGGGGTGATCAGGCTAGCAGGCAGAGGAGTAGGGGCAATCAGGCAGGCAGGTAGGTGAGTGGTTAGGAGCCAGCAGTCCCGGATTGCGAGAGGGATGTCTGACTGCCAGTTTAGGTCCAGTCCCTCTGGGCTAAACCAGCAGTTAGACATCAACCAAGGGGTCCCAGATTGGAGAGGGAGCAGTCTGGGCTGAGGGAACCTCCCTCCCATCCCCCGTGCAAGAATTTCATGCACCGGGCCTCTAGTACTAGTATATTTGAGAGACAGAGCTTTCTGACTAATTATAGTTGTAGGAGAGAGAGACAAGGAAAGTCTCAATAATGAGCCTAAGATTTTTGGCTTGAACAGCAAAATAGTCGCTGGTGAATTTCTAAAACAAGAAACTCTTGATAGAAAGCAGATTTCTGGGGATGGATGAGATGGTGGAGTTCCATTTTGGATGTTTTGAGGACTAGCAGCCACCCCACTATAGGTCTTCAGTTCCCAATAATGAGCTTACTGTATATTTTATGAGATGAGAAATTCAAATAATAATATGTATTCTACAACCTTTACATTCAGCTATAACCTTCTCTGAAAATTTGATTTAAACATAAAATGAGGACACTGATTTTTAGTTTTATTTGGCAATTTGTGACTTACCATATCTTATTAATTCTACCCTTGAGAAGTTTCATTATGCATGCACCTCCATCCTTAGGTTTTTATTCATATGAAAACCTATATGTCATTTTAGGAGAATGGAATTCAAGTACTCTTATCATGGAGATTAGATATATACACATTATCTTGTATACAAAAAATATATTATCAGATCTAGGAGCACATTTAATAGTCAGGAGCCTTCTTAAAGTTGTCTTTAAGTCAATTAATCTAAAACAGAAGCTCTCATTTTGTCAGCTTCCAAAATTATGACTACTTTATAAAGATACTAGAGGCCCAGTGCACAAATTTGTGCACCAGTGAGATCCCTCAGCTTGGCCTGTGGAATTGGGCTGAAATTGGCTCTTTGGTATCTCAAAGGGGCCCCGGATTGCAAGAGGGTGCAGGCAAGGCCAAGGGACCCGACTGGTGCACAAGTGCCGGGGAGGGATGTGGGAGGTTGATTAACCAGGGAGGGACCGTAGCAGGGCACCAGGGCATGTCCAGCCCATCTCACTTAGCCCTGATCAGCCCTATTCCAGCAGCAAGCTAACCTACAAGTCTGAGCATTAGACCTGGTGGTCAGTGAACATCATAGCAACTGGTTGACAGGTTGACTATCTGCCCCCTGGTGGTCAATACATGTCATAGCCATTGGTTGACCAGAACAGTTGAACAGCCTTAGCATATCATTACCATATTAAGCTTTGATGGATTGAATGACCAAACAGACTGCCAGACACTTAGCATATTAGGCTTTTATTATATAGGATCACATAAAAAGTTACCTTATTATCTACATATATGTTTTTAATCTAGGTTATTTCAGAGTGTAGCCCAGGAACCTCATTTCTCAAAGCTACTGGTTTAGCAACTTTTTCTTTCATGCCTGAGAAAGTTTTTACTTTCACTTGTTTTAATAATTCCCATCTAGATTTTAACCATTTTTTAGAGCAAGAGAATTTATGAAATCTCCAGTTAAATATCAAGTTCTCTTTTTAGGTCTATTAGGGTGAAGTCAGGGCCGTGCCTACTGAATAGTGAAGAGCGTTTTGATGTGTGTGTGTGTGTGTGTGTGTGTGTGTGTGTGTGTTTCAATTTCAGGCACAAGTTCTTATTAGTATTATGACCCAGACAGATTGTCAAACACACAGCTATGAACTCAATTAGAACACTTACTAGCTGTATCCAACATATTAATCAGAAATTAACTATCACAACCACAGCTGCTGGAAAATTTTCAAAAGCTCAGCTGAGGGGGGAAAAAAAAAAAAAAAGAATACACATGCTTGTCTGAAGAATATGCTATCTATCCATTCCTTTCCAGAGATAGTCTGAAATTCATTTCTGGGTTCAGCCAGAGAACTACAAACATGGATATTAAGACAATTTCTAAAGTTAATCAATGGACTTCTCTAGGCTTCAGTTTACAAAATGCAAAATGAAGGAAGATTTATTCATTCACTGATCACTCATTGAACTACTAATACTCAAACATTATAATAAGACATAGTCCCATCCCTCAAAGACCCATCTAATTATCTTTCTAAGTATCTTTTCACATGACCCAAGAGATAATTATAATTCTACTAGAGGCCCAGTGCACAAAATGTTTGCATGATGGGGGAAAGGGGATGTGTTACTCAGCCCAGCCTGCAGCCTCTCCAATTAGATCCCTGAAAAGATGTCTGATGCACATTTAGGCCCGATCCTTAGCCTAAATAGGCACTTGGAAATCCCTCTCACAATACAGGATGGCTGGCTCCCAACCACTCACCTGCCTCCCTGCCTGCCCCTAACTGCTTCTGCCTGCCAGCCTGATCACCCTCTAATTATTCCCCTGCCAGCCTGATCAATGCTTAACTGCTCCCCTGCTGGCCCGATTGCCCCTAACTTCCCTCCCCTGACAGCCTGGTCCCCCTACCCCCCAACTGCCCCCCCCACAGGCCTGGTCTCCCCAACTGTCCTCCTCTGCAGTCCTGGTCACATCCAACTGCCCTCCCCTGCCAGCCATTTCTGATGGCCATCTTTGACCACATGGGGGAGGCCATCTTGTGTTGGAGTGATGGTCAATTTGCATATTATATAGACATTTATTATCTCACGTGAAAAAAGGTCCAAAGCTAGGGCATGCTCCAAAGTTGGTTGATTTATGGGCTGGATTACATCATCAAAGACCCTTTTTATTCCCTTCCTCAGCTCTGCTTTTCTCAGTGTTGGCTTCCCACTTGGAATGAAGCACTTCAGGACCAAATAAGGTGCCTGTAGCAGTACAGGTATCACAAAGACACAGAGAGTCCGAAGGAAAAAGGAGAGGATCTTCCCCTGTGCTTCCTTCTTAGGAGGGAAGAAAATTTCCCAGAGACATTGGAAGATTTCCCCTCACATTTCAAAATCCTGGAACTGGGCATATGCCCATGTGTAAAGCAATTACTAGTCAGGGCTGTGGGATTAGGTTTAGGATAATCAAGGAGGTGCTCTCTATTTTAGAGAATCAGCCACTCACACTGTTATAGTGGTATTAAGGACACAAGCTAGCTGACTTAAAGACACTCTTCAAGGAATCTCTCATCTGCCAAATTTTTAAAAATATGCATTTTCTAACCTCAAGGAGATACAGCTTGTTTTCTACTTTCAATGCCTAGAAAGCAAGGCTAATGTTAAATAATCAAATTGTATCACAGTATTCATGAATTTCAAATAAAACTTACCAAAATCTACAAGTTTAACTCCGCCCTCTGTAGTCAACAGGATGTTATTTCCTTTTACATCACGATGAATAGTTTTGTTGTTATGCAAATGTTGAAGTCCCTAAAAGGTAAAAAAAAAAAAAAAAAAAATTCCTTTTAAAGAATGCGCCAGCCTGTGGTGTGGCTCAGTGGGTGAGTGTTAACCTATGAACCAGGTTCATTCCTGGTCAGGGCACATGCCCAAGTTGCAGGGCTCAAGCCCCCATGGGAAGTGTTCAGGAGGCAGCAGATCAATGATTCCCTCTCATCATTGATGTTTATAACTTTCTCTCCTATAAGAAACACAATGAAAATTAAGATTCAAGCATTCCTAAATGTTTAATATTGAATTAGTCATATCAAATTACATCACTTCCATTTTGGGCTATAAAAACATTCCAAAAAAGCAGAGCATGCCCTTAACTCTCAACAAATATTTTATTGAAAATAATTTGAAACAAAAATTAGATAATTTATTTAATGAGAAATGCCTCAAATAATTAATGCACAGTTTAAATTGCCTTACCATTAGTGCTTCACGTAAAATATAGGCAATTATGGGCTCATTCATTCTTTTCCCCTTTTTCAGAAATCCTTTCACAAGATCAGTCACTGATCCTCCATTGCACAGCTATAAAAGAATATTTAAAGATTGATATTAAAATGAATATGACATTTTAAGGACTTGCTATAAAAGGTTTCTACAAAACATTTTTTTAAAAGCTTGGCAGAAATAACAGCTGACACTTGCCAAATTTAAAGAAAATATTAATCGATACATCCAAATAGTATAAACACAAAGAGATTATAGTCAGTCACATAAAATAACAATGTTGAAAGCCTAAGATAAAAAGAAAATTTTGAAAGTAGCAGTGAAAACATGAATTCTCATGTACAAGGGACCCTAATAAGACTGACTTCTCATCAAAAGCAGTGGAGGCAGTAGGAAGGATGACATATTTAAGTTGCTAGAGCAAAAACTATCCACAAGAATCTTATCCAGCAAAACTATCTTTCAAAAATAAAGAGCCGAAACCGGTTTGGCTCAGTGGATAGAGCGTCGGCCCGTGGAATGAAAGGTCCCAGGTTCAATTCCGGTCAAGGGCACGTACTTGGTTGTGGGCACATCCCCAGTATGTAGGAGGCAGCTGGTCAATGTTTCTCTCTCATCGATGTTTCTAGCTCTTTATCCCTCTCCCTTCCTCTCTGTAAAAAATCAATAAAATATATACTTATTTAAAATGAAGAGGAAATACATTCCTACATAAACAAAACTAAGAGCATTTGTTACTACCAGATCCACTTTATAAGAAATACTAAAGGAAGTTCTTCAGGATAAAAGCAAGTGATCACAGACAGTGCTAATATTATAGGACAGTGAAAAGCTAGGAAAATTCCAGGACAAGCGGAACAGGGAAACTAAAACAGGGAAATTAAACAAAGCCAAAAAGCTTTGCAAGCTGCTTGTAGCAGGAACTTATCTTGAGAACAAAGGGTTAAAACCTCTCTCTCTCACAAAAGAATGCAGGAGAGGAGGGAGAAGAGAAAGGGGAATGGAGGAGGAATCCTAATTCAACTTCTCACAAACCAGAGACTACTTAGTGCAAATCAAACTGGAGTTGTTAAGGCAGCAGGAAGGAGGGGGAAGGAGAGTGCAGTCTTATCCTACTGTGTAAACAGAAAAACTAGCAGTCTGGGGATTTAATTGCCAGGTGTTTCTCACAAATTGTGGAAAAGCCATAACAAGGAAAAGTGGTAACCTTCAGAGTTAATCTATACCAGGATAACTAGCAGAGGAATTAAAAACAAACAAACAAAAACTTAGACAGGAGGGTATATAATGCCTCAAACCCCACTCTTCAGATTAGCTCGAGTCCATCTGGAATTCATAAGGCAGATGTAAAGATTTGCTTGTATTGCTTCTTTAATAAATATGCATGCTTTTATATATATATTATAAATTTAATTATATATATATTTTATAAATTAAAATTATATAAAATATATATATATATATATATTTTTTTTTTTCAGAGATGAAGGAAGAGGGAGAGAGAGCTATAAACATCAATGATGAGAGAGAATCATTGATCAGCTGCCTCTTCCTGCACGCCACCCACTGGGGATCAAGCCCGCAACCCAGGCATGTGCCCTTAACTGGAAATGAACCTAGGACCTTTTAGTCCACAGGCCTACACTCTATCTACCAAGCCAAACTGGTTAGGGCTTTAATTTTTTAATAAATTCATTTAAATACAATCTAATTAGGATCACTCCTTTAAATTCATTTATAGGAGAAGACCAGAATTGAGGTGGAGAGTGCTCTCTCTTTGACTCAGGGATGTCCAATAACACACTTCTGCACCAACTTGCAGTCTCACCAACAGTGCACAAATGTTCTCTTCTCCACATACTCCCCAGCATATGGTTATTTAGTTTCAAATGGTCTTTCTCCACCATTCGACTATAAGCTCCAGATCACAGAGTTTGTCTTGCTCTCTACTGAAAACCCAAAGTCTACCAAAATGCATGGGCCAAAGTCACAGATGATATTTATGGAATAAATGACTGGTTGGATAAACTTAAGTTCTGTACACTTAAGTTGCACACAAATGCATACAAAATGACAGAATGACATGTTTTCATATTGTATATAAGATACCTCTTCAAAGTGTGACTTTTTTACTTATTAGTAATTTCAATTAAATATATTAATGTAGCAAATTCTGTACTTCAATACAATACTGATAAGATATGAATGAGAGCTGTTATCATCACCTAATACAGTGGTTGGCAAACTCATTAGTCAGCAGAGACAAATGTCAACAGTACAACAATTGAAATTTCTTTGAGAGCCAGTTTTTTTAAACTTAAACTTCTTCTAACACCACTTCTTCAAAACAGACTCACCCAGGCCATGGTATTTTGTGGAAGAGCCACACTCAAGGGGCCAATGAGCTGCATGTGGCTCATGAGCAGCAGTTTGCCAACCACTGATCTAATAGATGGTTCCTAATGTGTACTTTCCTTATAGGTAAAATTTTCACATTAGTTTTCAAATGTGTAAACTAGAAGCAGTTCTTTTAATGTATTATCCTATATAATAAAAGGCTAATATGCAAATAGACTGAACAGTGGAACGACTGAACTACTGGTCACTGTGATGTGTGCTGACCACCAGGGGACCACCATGGCAGGCATTGGCTGTGGTGGAATGGTGGGGCAGGTGAGCGGGGCACCAGGCCAAGGCAGAGCACCAATCTCTGCAATTGTGGCAAGCCTCTGGTGGTTACTAAAAATTCTTCTCTCCTTCCAACTACAGTCCCAACCAGTGCTCACACCTGCTGCTGGCACCAGCCCCGCTTCCGCTTGCACCCTCTGCTGGCACCAGAGCCGCCGCTCACAGGTGCTGCCTGCGCCCAGTTCCAGTCCCAACTGCTCAGGGCCATCAGTGGGTGTGAGTGGCGGCTGCCTGTCGCCCCTGAGGGCTTCTCCACCTCCCACCCCCATGCTCCCGAGGGTCAGAGGATTAATCGGGCAGTAGCTGCTGCTCACACCTGCTGACAACATCAGCCTCACTTGCACCTCCTGCTGGCACTGGCCCCCATTGCTCCGCACCAGTCAGCTAGTGTAACCGGGGCCAGCACCATCACCTCGTGGGAGTGGTGGTGGCAGAAGCAGGGCTGCAAGCAGACAGGAGACTGGGGCTGTGGTGGGAGGGGCCAGGAGGGGGCATGGAGGATGGACCATGATCCGCTCCTATGCCCATCACAACCTCGCAGCCCTCAGTTCCTTTCAAGGTGCACCAATTCCCAATTCGTGCACTGGGCCCCTAGTTGAAATATAATTGGCTCATTTAAGTGTACAGTTTGATGTATTTTGGTAATTGTATTCAATCATGTAACCAGTAAATCAAGATATAAAACAGGCCCTGGCCAGTTTGGCTCAGTGGTTGGAATGTAGGCCTGTAGACTGAAGGGTCTCGGGCTCTATTGGTCAAGGACATGTTACCTCGGTTACAGGCTCATCCCTCACCTGGTCGGTACCCATGTGGGAGGCAAACAATAGATGTGTTTCTCTTACATTGGTGTTTCTCTCTGTCTCTCCCCTTCCTTCCACTCTCTAAAACAATCAATGGAGAAAATGTCCTTGGGTGAAGATTAGCAATCAAACAAAAAAGATATAAAACAGTTCCCTTATCCTAAACTGTTTTGAAATTCTTGGGAAAACACCATTAAACATTGATAATGCTAGCAATAAGAAATCTATGATAAAATCTAAGATAAATTAATCTATGATTAAAAAAGAAAATAACTCAGAAATGTTTCATATGCACGGTAGGAATATGTTGATTTAACAAATGGCAACAAATTTCAGGCCACACCATATTTTTCCTCTGAAGTAATACTATAAATTTGCACTCCTGTTCAATGAGTGGATGTTTCTGCAAGCCCTGAATTACTATTAGGGAAGAAATATATAGAAGCCATATATATGGGTTTCCAGGGTTACAATTAATTTTTTTTTCCATCTTGCCCTTTAAACAAAAATGAAATGAAATGCCTAGGTAATTGGCTGTCTGGTCTATTGCAAGTACACTCAATAGCAGCATTTTACATGAGAACTTGGAATGGTGGTTCCAGCCCTAAAAATATGAAAAGGGTCATCCTGACCTCTATGCTCCTCCACTGCAATTGTACACAGCCAAAGGCAGGAAGGAGCACTGCTGTGCTATCAGAGCAACTCAGAAACCCAGCTTCCCACTCCTGCCCTCTTTCCCCCGGCCCCTCCCACACATGCAAGTCTGAAGTGGCTTCATGTCTCCTGTGTACATGCTCTCTGAAAAAAAAAAATAGAAACCATTCCTTCATTTTACTTTCTATCATCCTATGTTTACTTTCTTCATGACAGGATTGCTAGATGCAAGTATAAAGACAGAATAACTACTAATGCATGTCATATGAAAGTAGTACTTGTCTACAAAAACCACATCAATTACCTGAAATGTGTATTTGAGAGGCTTTATGATTATGTTCTGAATTTTTGTGCTTCCAAATACCACCTGTAATTTTTAGTCTTTGATGCCTTGAAAGGGATATAATTTCAAAGAGAAAAACTGCTATAATTGGAAAGCAATGAGAGAAAGCAATGTCCCTGTTAAGAATGACAAATCAGGACCAATTCAGATAAATAACAGAATGAAGTGTGCAGCACCACAGCAAAAGGAGTAATTATACCTCTGACTGAATTATGAGGAAGAGGGTCTTTTAACACAAAGATGTCCTAACTGAATCTTGGCTCCATCTTGGCTGAGGGAACACTAGGCAAATAGCCTCTGAGAGAGATTGAATTGCTTATGGGTTTAAAATGTAGCTGTTCATCCAACCCAGAAAGGGAAAATTAGTTACATCTCAGTTTTTCCATTTGTCATCATCAATAGCAAATGCTTAATGACTCAATTTTTAAAAAATATATTTTATTGATTTTTTACAGAGAGAAAAGGAGACAGATAGAATTAGAAACATTGATCAGCTGCCTCCTGCATGTCCCCTACTGGGGATGGGCCCTCAACCAAGGAGCATGCTTTTGACCGGAACTGAACCTGGGACCTTTCAGTCCTCAGGCTGATGCTCTATCCACTGAGCCAAACCAGTTTTGGCGTTAATGACTCGATTTTGATTCTGTGTTTCAGTCTCCAGGTTCAGTGATAAGCATATGCAGAAACCTAACCAACTCCCATGTCCCCCTGGTCCTTGACACTGACCTTCAACTGGAGACATTATGAGTTAACCTGTTAACTGAGCGGGACGTATAAATACGTCAAAAGTAAACAATATCGGGTATGGATAGGACATATGAATATGTCCTTGAAATATATGGTGTGCCCTGAAATAGGCGGGAGGTATATTTCCGAACAACAAAGGTATTAGTCATCCATACATGTCTGGACATGAATTTAAGACACGGAGGGAATCAGTATAATTTCGCTAGTGAGAGTGGTAGACGTGTTCAACAAGAATTGTTTTGGAGTTAACACATAACTTACTGAATAAAGGGTATAGGATTTACTTAGATAATTTCTATACGCCAATTCATTTGGCTGAACTCTTGTGTCAAAACAATACAGACATTGTTGGAACAATGAGGATAAACAGAGTCGGAATCCCCAGTGAGATAAAAACAAAAAATTACAAAAAAATGAACATATAGTAAGATTCAAAGACAAACATGGTTTTAAATTGGAAGGATAAAAAAGACGTATTGATGCTCAGTTCTATTCATAATGATGAAAAGACAATGATTGAAAAGGGAGGAAGGAGGCAAGAAAAACCGAATGTTGTCTTGGATTATAACAAGAATATGGGCGACGTAGATTTGGAAGATGGAGTTATGGTGGCCTACACGGCTGCCCGTAATATGGTAAAAAAAAAATTTTCTACTATTAATTGATATGTGCTGCTTCAATGCATATATTATATACAAAAAAGATAAAGGTTATTTGGATCAATTACACTTTTTGATAGAGTGTGTAGAGAAATCGGTAGATAACAACATAGTGAAAACCCACCCAAAGACATCAACAAGCAGCTCTACATCTAAACCATCACGCTTAGTTGAAAGGCATTTTCCAGAACAAATGAAAAGCAATATAGGAGAAACTAAATCCAGGAAATGCCGAGTTTGCTACGAAAAAGGTGTTAGGAAAGAATCTACATACTGGTGTCCGGATTGTAAGGTAGCACTATGTATCAAAAATTGTTTTAAAATATATCACACAGAAGTTGAGTTTTGAATTTTTACATCTATATTTTAATTTTTTAAACTCAATATTTCTATTTTCTTGTGTGCTTTTGTTTATTGTTCTGTAATTGTTAACTTTTTTATATTTTTTGTGTATCGAAATAAAAATATATATATATTTTTTATTAAATATATTTTATACAGAGAGTAAGGGAGAGAGATAGAGAGCTAGAAATATCGATGAGAGAGAGTCATCGATCAGCTGCCTCTTACACACCCCCTACTGGGGACATGCCCACAACCAAAGTACATGCCCCTGACCGGAATCGAACCCGGGTCCCTTCAGTCCCCAAGCCGACGCTCTATCCATTGAGCCAAACCGGTTTCGGCTAAAAAATATATATTTTTTGTAATCTTTATAATTGTTTGTAAAATTTATAATTTTTTAATTCGATGTTTCCATTTTTTTGTTGGTATTCTTTTCTATTTGTTTGTAATTTTGTATTTTCCTTTCTGCTTTATATATAAATAAACGAAAAAAATATATATTTCATAGTCTTTTCATTTATTTTAAGTATAAATAAAAAAAATAATAATTTGAAATTACATTCTCCGAGCGTGACGTACTGACACGTCCTAGTGAAAGAGTACGCGCACATTATATGTTGTGTAATTAAAAAGGGAATCCCCCGGTTAACAGGTTTTAAAGGAAGTACAAACCCAAAGAGGCACAGTAGTTCCCCTCAGAGTCCATAGGTATTTTGAGACAGAGAGTAGAGACCACATTCACATAACTTTTATTTCATTGTTATACTTGTTCTATTTTATTTTCAGTCATTGTTATTAATCTCTTACTGTGCCTAATTTACATGTAAATAAACTTTATCATAGGTGTATATGTATAGAAAAAAAAAAACACCCTATATAGTAAAAAAAAATATGTAAATTGACCCTAATGACGGAAAGGGAATGACCAGTCACTATGATGTGCACTGATCACCAAGGAGCAGACGCTCAATGCAGGAGCTGCCCTCTGATGGTCAGTGCGTTTCCACAGGGGGCTTCTGCTCAGCCACAAGCCGGGCTGATGGCAGGGAGCACAGCGGTGGTGGTGGAGCCTCTCCAGCCTCCATGGTGCTAAGGATGTCCAACTGTGGCTTAGGCCTGCTCCCAGCCAGTAGGTGGGCATCCCTGAAGGGGTCCTGGACTGCAAGAGGGCTCAGGCCAGGCTGAGGGACCCCATCGAGTGCACAAATTTTTGTACACTAGGCCTCTAGTAGTACATATAAAGCTCAGTACTATCCATGGCTTTAGGCATCTGTAGAGGGCCCCTCGGGGAAGGCACATGGACATTTCTTTAATTTGTCAGCTGAGCCCAAGGCACTGGTAGAGTCCTGCCTTCAGTTACCACCTCCCCTCTCCCCCTGCAAGAAGGAGGGGGGTCGGCGGAGAGGGGAGGTATTCAGTTCTGACTTCTTATCTTTGTCCAGGTGTCAGCAGGGGTGGATCTAGATATGTAAATCCAGTAATGCTAGGGCCTATAGTTAAGAATGCAAATAAGCTCCTTTGATCCTAAGTTTTGGTGTTACTTCCTGGATTTTTGGGATATAAAAATAAACCTGCTGCTTGGCTCAGGGTGCTCCCTGCCTCTTCATCAGAGAGAATGGCGCCCACCTAGCTCCCAGCTGTATAAATCTATTTCTGCCTCTTGTCTCTTTCTTTAATTTCTTAATCCCCAGCTCCTCTACTCAGGAACCTAACCTTTTTCCTTTTCCATGTGGGGCACGGAAAAGAGAGAACTCTCTCCCACACACAGGCATCCACTGGGGGTCTGGGAACACATCTATTCCCCATGAATAAGGGGGACTATCATATCTATATTTTACTAAGCAGGTCAGCCAAGGGATGTGGTAGCAATAGCAAAAATTAATATAAGTATGGTACTTTAAAATGAGGCATAAATTAAAAAAAAATTAGCCCTCCCTTTATGCCTTCATGATTGGGAAAACCTAAAATGTTAAATGACAGTAAAAATCTCCATTGATCTTCTTGTAAAAACAAACAAACAAACAAACAAAACAAAACAAAACAAAAACCAAATCAGATCCCATAGCAAAAAATGTTCTACCTCTTCTCTTAGTACTAGGTCATTTCATTTCAACTGCACAACTGGAATTTCAGAAGGCTAGCAACTAGTACTCTTTTACTAAATCAGGGCAACATTTATAGTCCGAAGATAAATACACAGAAAATTTAGAAGGAAAGAATTCCCAAACAGAACCTTGTATATTATTCATGCTCAAAAACTGATAGTATGCCCTGGCCAGTGTGGCTCAGTTGGTTGAATACTGTCTCATGCACCAAAAGGACTCCAGGAGATTCCTATCAGGGCGCACATCCAGGTTGTGGGTTTGATCCCCAGTCAGAGTGCTATGGAAGGCAACTGATCAATGCTTCTCTCTCATATGGATGTTTTTCTCTCTCTCTCAAGTTAATAAAACATATTAAAAATTATAGTATAATAAAATGAAGAAAAGATACATGAAAGAAAAAAAAACTATATCAAAGTGAAAGAAATAATTTTAAATCACAACTAAATAATAGAAGAAAAAAGAAAAAAAACAGACTGCCCAGAAAGATCTACATACACATTATTCTTAGGATTTCAATTCTATTTTGAAATATAAATAAAATGACTTTTCCTGGTAAAAAGTCACTGGGCAGCAGTTGGTCTAAGCTGGCATAGCGCCTACCCACGTGCCAGACGGATAATGAGGTGTGTGATGGTGCCTCAGCCCCTCCGGGACACAATCTTTCTTATGTAGATTCACATTAGAAACCAAGCGTTGTTAGCATGGCCTCTTTGATGCCACTCTTTTGGTATCCTCATGCAAAATAATTCACTTGGGCTTTATTACAATAATAGGTATAATCAGCAGTCATTTTGCAGAATAAAGTGTTGATGCCACAAGCCAATTTTCTGAAAGTTCCTCTAAAGCAGCATTTGCACCATTCATGTTTATAAATCAGGTAATTATACATCTGGCCACTTATGTGTATATGTAATGTGTAATTGATTTACATATGCAATTTAATTACCTTATATCAGTGAGCTTCTTGCTTTCTTTACCCCTTTCCCCCTCTTTGTAAGTTCAGATAGACTAGATTTCTGAAATCCTATTATAATAAACTATTATTTATTCTTTTTTTCTCAAGCTATTTAGAGATATTTCCAATACCACATCTGATAATAAAATATAAGGACAAACCTCAAAGAAGCTGTTAAGTCTCTATTGATTCATTATATCAGGAAGCTGCTTCACTTTACTGGATGTTCCAAAACCATTTTAATCAATCTTTTCTGTCCTCTGAAAAGAACATTTAACTATGATCAGGAGTCTCAACTCTTACCTAATTCCACGTGATAATAGTGAATGTCAGTATAGGATTATCATAAAAGACAATGACTAATCTCATTCAGTATTTTTAAAGGCAAAGATTTATATATCGTGTCCTTGCCCATTTAGGCCTACATTACAATGCCTAATCATCTGCCAATGATTCTACATGGAAAAAAGTAAAGATGCAATTATTGAAAATGTTTTGAAGGATACAAAGATATGAAATTTTATTCAAGACTACACTAAGGATTTACACAGCATTACATCTCAAATATACAAACACAAACATGAAGTAAGCCTTTCAAAAATTTCCATTAATTTAAGGCAAAATGGTTTAAATTCATAATTTACATTGTATTACTTAGGTAATTAAGTTTTGCTTTGCTTTCCTGTGTGATTTAACTAAAAAATAAAGCTATTTAAAACTTAATTGAGAAGTACAAAATAATTCTGAAATCCTAATAATTTGCCTATTTCTAAATAACACAGCTGGTTAATTAAAATTTTTAAACTTTTATATAATAATATAATACACAGTTTCAAATTTTGGAAAGGCTCTTGAAAATATTATTTTACAGTTTTGAAAGCCTCCATGGTTCAATTGAAGGTGGAAGATTAAACATAAATTTTTCCTTTCCCTTATGAATCTCCATTAGAATGCTAGCAAAGGAATAAAAAGTATAAATCACAAGAAAAATAGAGAACAACAAAAGAGAGAGCCGTGGACAAGAGGTTCAACAAAGTGTTTCAATGTGGAAATCAGATAACTAATGGTAACTGGTGTAGCAATGCAAAGGAAGCCACAAACTAACGTGCTGCGTTAGCACATTAGCCCGGACAGGACTGAGTCACAGGTAAAGTAGAGGTGGAGTAGGAAGGAGCGATGCAGAACACAAGGAGTCCTTTGGAAGTCTCTAATCAAAACACTTGATCCCTCTTAACCCACATACAAGCCATCCACATCCAGAGCCTGCATGGTACTCCTCACACACTCACCCAGCAAGAGACTGGAGGTTTTGTTCCTTACAGAGACTCAAGATGTAATGACATCACTGTAGCAAATAGTGAGAGTAAGGTGCATACCATTCATTACATGATGTGCAAAACATGGAAATCAAGTTGCAACGTGGAGGTGAAGAGACCCAGAAAATGATGGATTCTACCCAGGGGAGCAGCAGAGACATATATCGAGGTGAGATGCACGACAGGCCTCCAGAATGGAGCAGGGCACTGGTTCCAGAAGTGCAAATAATAACCTTGCTAAAATGCAGAGCATGGGTTACTACATTAAAGAGCAGAGATGGCCGAAACCGGTTTGGCTCAGTGAATAGAGTGTCAGCCTGCTGACTGAAAGGTCCCAGGGTCGATTCCATTCAAGGTCATTTACCTTGGTTGCAGGCACATCCCCAGTAGGGGGTGTGCAGGAGGCAGCTGATCAATGTCTCTCTCATCGATGTTTCTAACTCTCTATTCCTCTCCCTTCCTCTCTGTAAAAAATCAATAAAATATATTTTAAAAAAAATAAAGAGCAGAGATGCTCAGTCATACATTTCCAGGTACATCAACCAACACATCAAAAGCACAGACCTGCTCAGGAGAAGGTGGCCCCACTAAATGGGAAATACACTATTATTGCTTTACATTTTAGGCCTTTTGGTTCTACTTGCTTTTTAATGTGTATTTATTTGGAAAGGGTAAAAAAGCAATTAAGCCTATTTAAAATTGCATTAAGTGAAAAATAGGATAATTTGATAAGTGATATTTTCAATCATTTAAACGTGCAGAAAAAGGTAAAGGATATATGTTAAATGTTAAGAATGGTTCTGATAGTTTCAAGTATATTCTACAATTATCATCCATTATTTCTATAATCCTTTATAATTCATAATAAAAATATGATGTTGAGTAAGGAAACAATGTACTTTATAAATGATTATTGTGCCACTGCAGGAAAACCAACAGAACATTCTGAAAGAAGAAGAAGAAGAATCACATGCTATTAAAATCATAATGAACACAATAAACATATGATATCACAGTGGTCAATAATGGTTTTACTAGCCGTGATAACAACTTTAAAAAATTCTTAAATCACTTGAATAATGATATTCAATGAAAATTAGTAAAACCACATTCTCCTAGGACAGTCACCTGAGCAGGCACCTTCTAGAGCTCGGCATTAGAGAGAACTGTCCAAACTATTCTCAGGACTTAACAGGCAGAATCTACAGCTTTCCTCTGGCAACTTAGTCAGTATTCTACTGCTGTTCTCTGTCCCCCACACCACTAAACGTAAATACCTGGTTTTGTAATTTATGTCATTAGTATTCAACAAGGAGAGAGAGAGAGAAAAAAAGAAAAACCACAGCAGCTCACCATTTTTGCATAATGAAGCCTCACTTAAATTAATTTTCTCTTCTATCCTAGCACCTGGCTCAGAGCCTCAATCATGTATTAGCTGAATAAAATATGGATGAATAAGTAAATATTATAATGAAGTCCTTTTAAGCTTGTTCTTCTGCATGGAAAATAATCCTAGTTTCTTTTAGGCTTTTATTGTGGAGATGTTCCTTCAATTTTAATATATATATATTTTATTGTATTTTTTTACAGAGAGGAAGGAAGAGGGACAGAGAGTTAGGAAGATCGATCAGCCGCCTCCTGCACACCCCCTACTGGGGATATGCCCACAAGCAAGGTACATGCCCATGACCAGAATCGAACCTGGGACCTTTCAGTCCACAGGTCAACGCTCTATCCACTGAGCCAAACCGGTTGGGGCTGTTCTTTTAGTTTTTAATACTCTTTGTGGCTTGTAATTTCCAATGTGTCTTAAGATGACAGGGCCTGCCCTAGCCAGTTTGACTCAGTGGATAGAGCATTGGCCCCCAGACTGATTGGTCCGGGTTTGATTCCAGGAAAGGGAACAGTTGCAGGCTGGCTCCCCAGCACTGGTCGGGATGCATGTGGGAGGCAACCAAATGATGTGCCTCTCTCACCTCTCTCTCTCTCTCTCTCTCTCTCTCTCTCTCTCTCTCTCTCTCTCTCTCTCTCTCCTCTCTTCCCCTCCCTTCCACTCTCTCTAAAAATCAATAAAAAAAAATCCTTGGGTGAGGATTTAAAAAAAGATGACAAGACCAAAACTGGGCACAACATTCCACTGAATACAATAGAGCTGCTCTGTGATATCGATGTTGCATAAACATGCAGTCATTCCAAGACCACACTGCAAATTTCTACCCATAAAATAATGTTGAAACACTTACCTCAAGAACCAACCAAAGCTTATCTCCATTTATTTTATCCTTCCTGAAGTACATCCCATAGAATTTGACCACATTCGGATGGTCAGAAAGAGTTTTTAAAATATTATACTCTGCTTCAATCTCTTCATCAATATCCTAGTTTTAAAAAGTCATAGGAAGAGAACTGTGAGAAAAGCGTGAATAACATCAAAGAAACATACTATAGAAACTGAACAGAGAATTTAATTTTGTCAAGGCAAAGTCATAATAGTTTTATTGTGCTCAGCACTGTCCATTGAAATTTCTTGTTACATTGTTTAAAGGGAGTTTGGGATTTTTCTGCTAATCAAATACATCTCCAATTATGTTAATTAAATTGAATTAAATAGGGATTTAAAAAGGCTATTTTGGTATATAATTAAAAAGAAGCATATATGGAAGTCTACTGCAGATGATTTCCTTTACTTTGTAGTGTTAACTGCATTTCAATGGCAGGGCCACTAATTTAAAATAAAAACTTTTAGCTAGTTCATTTTATTTCTTTGAAAAACAGGATATTTATAAGCTATAAAAACCAGTCATACAATAAATTCCCACCTTTCCAAAAAAGTAAAATACAATAAATTCCTATCCTCCCAAAAAAGTAAAATTCAGTTAAATTATATAAAATGGTGGATAGCCTTTATTTGCTAAAGGCCCATTAAGAATAAGGCGAATTGATTGCTATTCTGTCAATAAAAATTCAAAATAGCCACTTACTAGTAGTCATGTTTCTAGAAAACCACATATACATAAAACAACTTATAGAGGAATAAATAAAAGAAAGCTTTCTAATACCGTTTTACAGTAAAATTTAATGTCCACATTGTTTTAAGACAGATGATGGAATCACAGAGCTGAGAAGAATTTTAGACCATAGCTCTACTCTGCGAGGAAGATACTAAAGCTCAGAGAAGTTAGTCACAGAGCTGGTTAGTACAAGATCCAGGACTAGCCTGCAAGACCACTGCCTGCCGCCTTCCAATCCTGCGCATTCCATCCTTACTTTTTTGAGAAAAATGTACTAGTTCAAAATCCATAATAATGAGACCCTTTTAATAAAAAAAAAAACTCACTCTGTGAAATGCTTGGATGCATTTAAATTTATTTTATTTAGATTATAATCTCTTGGTTATAAATCTTTTTTATTTGACTTGTGACATGATGGATGAAGAGTAAATAATTCTTAGAAAACCACATAGGTACTATGACAAGAATAAAAGCAGCAAAATTTCATACTAGAGCTATGCAATCAATATGTTCCATTTAAGCAATACAACAAAGCATGATTTATTAGGTTAGTAGTATATCAAACATGACTATATTATGAAAGCCATCTGTTCTTCTCCATCAAGAAGTAGGGAATGGGAGAGAGACACTGATTATAGAATCAGACCATTGGATCTGTCTGGAATATTTTCTCTTGTCACCATGAACCCTGATCCCTAATTGCAATGACTAGAAGAGAGAGGTACAGTCACTTTGCTACAGCTTAATTTGGGTCTCTCTTCCCTTAGTTTAAATGGTAAGAACTTTCCAAATGAGAAGACATTCCACATCAGTTAAAACTAAGCATAGCACTGCTCATTATTTTTCCTCATTATTACCTAGTTACTGGGGGTTGGGAGGACAACCCACACTCTTTCTTCTTTACTCAAATAATATGAAACACTATAGTCAGCATGAGTTTAATAGAAATAAACTAAACTCCTCCCTCCCCCCCCCCCAAAAAAAATCAATCTTAAGATGAACAGTGGCCCAGAAACCTTTTGCAGTGACCTCCAGTTTTGTTAGTGGGAGAGCTGGGAGGAGGACTGGGACTCTGATGTCCCCCACCACAACTCACATCATTTATACCAGGCTACATTCCCATCACATGTGCACGAGTGATATGATTGAAGAAATGGCTTTCAATAGGAGTTTGGGGATTATGTGACCACTGAGCTCATTCCCGCTCATCCATGTGCTATGGGAGGGCTACATACCTCCCAGTAACTAAAAATGCTCCAAAAGAGCCAGCCCACATTCCCCAAAACAGAATCTTGTCAATCTCCTCATGTTCTTCAGGGCAAAGAAAGACTTAGTAGGTTTCTTTATCACTACTGCTATTCCAGAAAAAGTAAAGGGAAATCCCATTCTGGCATTGCATAAACAGACAGAACATGAAATTCAGTTCTTCACAAGGAACCTCAACCTGATTATAAATGAACACTTTGAAACAATTTAAGCAAACCTGAAAATTAATTTCCCTTCTCTGAATGAAATTTAATGCTTTTCAATCCTCACCTGAGGATATGTGTTTTTATTGATTGTAGAGAGAGGAAAAAAGGGAGGGCAGGAGGGTGGATAGGAAGGAAGAAAGAAAAGAAAGAAGGAAGGGAGGGAGGAAGGGAGGGAGGGAGGGAGGGAGGGAGGGAGGGAGGGAGGGAGGGAGGGAGGGAGGGAGGGAGGGAGGGAGGGAAAAAAAAAAAGATCCATATAAGAGAGAAACATTGGTCATTTGTCTCCTGCACACACCTGGACCAGAAATTAAACCTGCTACCTGGGTATGTGCCCCACCGGCAATCGAACCCACAACCTTTCAGTGTACAGGAAGATGCTGCAAGAAACTGAGACACACTGGCCAGGACCGGAATTTAATTTAAAAAAATATATCCAGGCTTGGCTTAAGAAAAATTCCTCCTGCAGCCTAAATAAATGCAAGAAGAAAAGGAGATCAGGTCCTGATGACATGTGAGGACTACTTCTAAACCCATGGGCTTATTATTACAACTTTTTAAAATCCTAAAGTAATATAAAATGAACTATTGAGCTGTTGTGAGCTGTATTTATTTGTATTATATATTTATTAATTTATCAAATATTTCTTCTGCCTTATCTTATACATTAAATATACAAACAAGGGAAATCTAACAATCAGACCTTTCCCCCCACATTTTCTTCAAATTGCAATAAATAAATCAAGATAAGGTGCTTACAGACTTTTTACAGACAAAAACAAAGTTAATTACATGATAAAAACAATGTTACTTACATGAATTGGATCCAGAATTTTGACTGCTGCTTTTTGGCCGTTTTTCTTATTCAACACTTTAAAAACTTTCCCATAAGTTCCTTTGCCGATTGTTTCGGTGATTTCCCATGTATCAGAAGGATCAGGAAAGTTATCAAAGATGATTGTTTTTCCAATTAATGGCAGCATCTCAAAAGTTTAAATCACTGGAGAGAAAAAGTACAGTTTCATCTCCATTTGATTGGGATTAAATAGCACACATAAACTCATGGGAAATTATCTAATATTTTCACTGATATGATGGAAAATATACATCAGTAACCAAATGTACTGAGAGTAAAGGAAAATTTTAATTTCAATTCTTTTTGCAAACAGATTAATATGAATTTAATAACGCTTTGTAAGCAAGGCTTGATTTCTATGTTTAATATAGTCCCATATTAATTACTATTCATTCTTTTCAGATTAAAGTAAGAGGTCTATATTTAAATCATTTTATTTACTACTTTATACACAGGTATGAAAATTTTTTAGCATGCTTAGAGATAATAAAATTCAACTTCTTCATAAAAGCAAATCCTCACTTTAAAGTTATTTTTTCTTTTAACACTTCTCTATATAAAACCCAATAAGGGGTCCTTCCACATTGCTTTTAGGAATAAATTTCTTTAACATAATCTACCAGTTCCTTTAACATATGTCTCTTGCTTAATTTTCTAACCTTGTGTATCTACACTTCTCTCATCTACACTAATGAAAGAGAAAGATGCAAATTGACCATGCCTCCGCTATGCCTACCAGCCAATCAGGAGTATGAAAATTAACCCAACAAAGATGGCAGGTTAATTTGCATACATAGGCATCCAGCGGCCTGGGCTCTGAGAACATCCTCAAGACCTAGGCTGCTCTGAGCCTGTAGGCCTGCATGTAGGCTCTGAGCTGCTGGGGTCCCAGAAGCCCTGGCCAGGGTGGGATGGCAGAGGCTTGAGCAGGGCCTGAACGGAGGGGGATTGGCCAGGCCTAAGCTGTGGCACAGGCTTGATCAGAGCTGGGGGCAGGAGAGGGGAAGGCCCTGCCCAAGCTATGGGGGAGGCTTGAGCAGGTGGTGGGGGGAGGAGCGGGACAGGAGAGGGTGCCAGCCTCGGCTTTCCAGAAGACCTGCCTGCCTCTGTGAGCTGCAGAGGAAACACCTTTTCTGACCATTCATTGGCTAAGCTCTCTGTACGCCACTGGAAATGTTTTTGGTAACTTGGGTAATAAGAATCCAAAAAGGTGATCTAGGGTTTATCCACCACACTCCTGAAGGAAAAAACAAAGGTCTGCCGCTGGAGGACTAAGAAATGTCATATTCTGCCATGGCCAGTTTTGCTCAATGGATAGAGCATGGGCCTGCGGACCAGGACTGAGTTTGATTCTGATCAAGGGCATGTACCTACGTAGGTTGCAGGCTCCTCTCTGGCTGGGGCCCAAGTCAAGGCTCATGCAGGAGGCAACCAATCAAAGTGTCCCTCTCACATTAATGTTTCTCTCTGTCTTTCTCTCTCCCACACTCTCTAAAAATCAATGGAAACATATCCTCAGGTGAGGGTAAAAAAAAATTGTTCCCTCTTTACTATCCACTTTCTCCCACAAAACTTCCTAACTGATGCCCCCTTTATAAAAAATGGAACCAATGATATATTCCTTAATTTTCTCATCTCAAAAACTACAAAGCAATGTACATCAAACACAGTGAGTTCATTCAGATCATCAGCAACTGCTATTTGGCCTCCATTAATCTTTTCCTTTGGTTCCTTGTCAGCTCAGACAACTCTTTCTTAGAACAAATCTTTCCTGGCCAACCTATGTAAAAGTAGCTTTCCCCATGACAAGAACATACAGACTTTGTTAATTTTACTGCTGTATCTACAATTCCCAGAACAATGTCTAGCACATAGTAGGCAATCAGTGAATACTGGCTAAATGGGAAAATGTATGTTAATTTGTTAATTCTGCCAGCAGAAATCTTATCTACCTTGTTCAGTTCCAAATCTAATAATGCCTAACTCTTTGCCTGGCAAGAAATAGAAGTTAATATAGCTGTTGAAAAAAGGAATCAATATAATTCTTCAAACAAGTGTTTTTGAAAAATAGGAGAGAAATAAGGATTATAGAGAGCTGAAAAGAATTTTTAAATCTAAACAAAAGTGGGTCTTATTCTGATGCATTATCTGTAAGAGCACATCATCAATTAAATGGCTATGAATACCTGCTAAAACTTATATCACCACATAAAAACATACTTATGAATAGTTCTTAGAACACTTAATTTTTATGAGATGTGTGCCTTTAATCTGAAATGCAAAAATTAAACCACAACAAAGTAGGAAATAATCAGTAATAATCATCCACTTAAGTGATTTCATAATCAATGGCAGGATAACTACTTCTTATATCTATCTACTTGAGTAATGCAAATAGCATTTATGCCATCTATCTAATGTAAAAGTTAGACCAAAAGACTGGCTTAAATCTTGTTAAATGCCTGAAATGGGGGTTTTCAACCATTAGAAACATTTTTCTATGGAATAATTGCTTTCAAATGGTAATATTATGGAACACAATTTTAATTTATGTTATATTAACTATTAGAAATTAACTATTAGTCTTTAAATACACAGATGTAAAAATTTAATTAAAAAGTCCTGAACACCAAGTGAATGTAAAGTATTTTAGAGATAGGAAACTCATGGATAGATAAATTTAAAACTATAATATAGTATGAATACCGATAAATAGTAGAAAAATGCATAAAATGCTATAGTATCCTAGGTCAAGAAGCAATTAATTCTAAAGTGATAATGAAAAGATACAGAAAATAAGCGGTATTAAAATTGAACATTAAACATGATCAGGAGTTTATTTAAAATACAATTTTCTTTTTAAAAGTCCTCAACCAGATAAATATTTTAAGCAGTGCACTGCTTTATTATAAAATAATAATCACAGGAATGAAAAAAGCATAGGCATTTTGAAGTCAGAATATATGTAGTCAAATACCATTAAAAAAAAAAAAAAAACTCCCAGCAAGTGAGTAAAATAAAGCCTTAAATGACTTTCTAAAAGTCAAACATTAAAGAATTTTAAGAATTAAAATAGAAGCAAGTTTTCTGACACCTAAACTATACTTTCCCCACTCTATACAGTTGTTTATTCTCTAAGAATAAAATAAACCATCACAGTTAGTAAACAACTAATTATTTCATGACTACAGTAAATTGCTTCTATATAGCAATAAACATTCATATTTTTCTAGTCCTTTAGCATTCACAGACTAAAATATAATTCTCTAGCTCAAAAAACTAAAACATAATTAAGTTCTTAATTATATAATCATGTGAGCTAAGGGATTATTTCTGTCATATATATTTGCAGTATTTTGACATATGTATTTGCCATAATTCTGAAAAGTTACTTACAAAGTTACATATAAAAAATGAAAAATCGTCTTTTTAAATTGATTTATTATATGTTCAGCTGTTGGGTTCTTTTTCAAGATAGAAAAAAGATCATAATATAATGAAAAAAAGTATCTTACTTTAGGATCTTGACATTCATCTCAACAATTATTTTGATTGCTTTTGTAAACCTGCACTGCTTTATAAAATAAACAAACTGCCTTCATGCTCATTCTAAAACATAGCAGGAATGATCTCCTGAAGGATCATTTAGTTCTCTCTTCCATCTGCCTAGAATGCTCTTTCTCCAGATATCCACATGACCTTCAAGTCTTACATCAGTATCAACAATCTTCTCAATAATTACTATTGAGACCATCCTATTTAAAATCTCTTCCTGCCCCCCTCCACCTCCTCCTGCTTCCCAACTCCTGGTCCCCCTTAACCAGCACTTTTTTCATAGCACTTATTATCTCCTAATACACTGCATCATCTTGTTTATTATGTTTTATTCATTGTTTTTCTACACTATTAGAATGCAAGCTCTATGAGATTGAATGTAAGCTCCATGTGCACAGAAAATGTTATCCAGGTTGTTCACTAATGTATTCCAAATTCAGGCACAGAGGAGGTACTCTTCAAGAATTTGTTGAATATTTGATACAAATGAATAGAATAATACATAATTTTTTTTCAGATGGTTTTACCAGTGAATTCTATCAAACAGGAGACTAGAGATAGAGAAAACAACTGAGAGTATTTATGAAAATATAAAAATTATAAAAAAGAAACCAGCTGATTTCACAAAATAACTGAATTGAAAATTTTCCTAGAGTGGCTCAATATCAGATTTGGATAGAAAGAAGAAAGTCAGTGAACTTGAGAAAAAAGAAGAATGAAGAAAAGTGAATTGAGCTTAAGGGACTTCTGCAACACATCAGGCATTATAATTCATAACTATTATAAGAGTCCTAGAAGAAGAGAGTTATCAAAAGGCAAAGACAAAGGAGGAATCCTGAAAGTAGCAAGAGAAAAGTTTCCTATCATTTTAGGAAATCCTCAATAAGATTTCTCAACAGAAACATTGTAAGTCAGAAGGCAATGGGATAATATACAGGGTGTCCACAAAATATGTATACACACTTTGAATGATTATAAAGTCAGTGTTTATTAATATACAATTAATTGTCATTATCTTATTTATTTTTTTTTAAAATATATTTTATTGATTTTTGTACAGAGAGGAAGGGAGAGAGATAGAGAGTCAGAAACATCAATGAGAGAGAGTCATCGATCAGCTGCCTCCTGCACACCCCCCACTGGGGATATGCCCGCAACCAAGGCACATGCCCCTGACCAGAATCGAACCCGGGGCCCTTCAGTCCCCAAGCCGACGCTCTATCCATTGAGCCAAACCGGTCCCGGCTAATTGTCATTATCTTAAAGAATCTAAAGAAATGAATCCTTTGTTTTGTCAATGCCTGTTTTCAATGGATGAGCATTCTGTTCCAGGCACTGCTGATAACACAAAGCAACGGAATTAAGAATCATTTTGTTCCGTATTTGCGTGCCCTCAATTCATTGACTGTTGTCAGTTTTGTACTATAAACTTTATTTTTTATGTAATCCCATAAAAAAAAGTCTAGTAGTACTTTAGGATAAATTTTTTTTTTTTTGTTCAAAGCTTAGTCTGGCTTCCCCCATTATTTCAAATGAGTTAAACCTGAAAAAAAGTGCAAATTAAGTTAGTGATTATCAGCTATTAAAGTGAGTATACATTTTTAGGACACCCTATATTTTAATGTGCTGGGGGGAACACACCTTGTCATCTGAAAATTTTACATCAGGAAAAACTGTCCTTCAAAAATGAAAAAGAAATGAACATTTTACCAAATAAATCAAAGATAAGGGAGTTTACACTACATGTGTCCTACAAGAAATGCTAAAGAGAGTCCTTTAGCATGAAAGGATGTTAGACATCATATAATGATAAAAGGATCAATTCACCAGGACAATATAACACTTACAATTATATGCACAAAACATCAGAGCTCTAAAATACATGAAGCAAACATTGAGAGACTCAAAGGGAGAAATAATTCTACAATAATAGTACAAGACTTCAATACCCCACCTTAAATAATGGATAGACCATTGAAACAGAGATCAGAATGAAAATAAAATATTTGAACACCACTATATAGCAATTTTTTCTAATACAAATAGACAGAAGACTCCCCCAACAAAAGCAGAATAGACATTTTTCTCAAGGGTACATGAAACCTTCTCTAGGATAGACCATATGTTAGGCCACAAAACAAATCTTCATAAATTTAAAAAGACTAAAAACTTACAAAGTATCATTTCCAATAAAAAATGAAATTAAACTAGAGATCAAGAGCAAAAGGAAAATTGGAAAATCCACAAATATGTGGAAATTAAAACATATGGTTAATCAATGAGTCATACCAAAAATTATAAAATAATCAGAAAATATCTTAAAGTAAATGATAATATAAATACAACCTAGAGCTCTGGCCAGTTTTCTCAGTGATTAGAGTGTTGGCCCATGTATTGAAAGTTATGAGTTTTATTCCAGTTCTGGTCAAGAGTACACATTAGTTACGGGCTTGATCCCCAGTGCCCGTCAGGTTGGGTACAGGAGGTAACCAATCAATGTGTCTCTCACCTCAGTTTTTCTCTCTCTGTCTCTTGCGCTCCCTTCCACTCTCTCTAAACTTCAATAGAAAAAACGTTCTCATGTGAGGATTAACAACAACAACAAAATACAACCTAGAAAAACCTATGGGATGTAGGAAAAGCAGTACTCAGCAGCAAATTTATAGCTATAAAAACATGTTAAAGAAATTTCAAATCAATGACTTTACACCTTAACTATAATTAGAATAAGGGGAACAAATTAAACTTAAAGGTAATAAAATGAAGGATATAATAAATATTAGAGTAGAGATAAATAAAATAGAGAATAAAAAATAGAGAAAATCAAGAATTGATTCTTCAGAAGCAATATTGAAAAGCCTTTCTGTATTGACTAAGAAAAAGAGAGAAGACACAAATAAACTAGAAATGAAAAGGGGACATTATTATTATACTAATTTCACAAAAATTAAAAAAAAATTATAAGATAATACTATGAGCAATTGAATGCCAACATCATAAATAAATTAGACAAAATAGACAAATTCCTAGAAACACACAAACTATCAAAACTGAATCATGAAGAAATAAAAAATCTAAATAGACCTATATCTACTAAGAAAATTATATCAGTAATCAACCCCCTCCCCCCAAATCTCTCAACAAGAATAAAAACAGCCCAGGACTAGATTGCTTCACTGTTGAAGCTACCACACATTTAATAAAGAATTAACACCATTCCTTCTCAAACTATTCTAAAATGTTCAAGACAGGGAATATTTCTTAACTCACTAGATGAGGCCAACATTCCCCTCATAGTAGAGCCGGACAAAGACACTACAGAAAAAGAAAACTGCAGACTAATATCCCCATAAAACACTGATACAGAAATCCATAAAAAGAAATACCAGCTCACTTAATTCAATAGCATATTAAAAGGATAATATACAATGAACAAATGGGATTTTCCTCAAATGAAATAATTCTTCTATTGTATGAAAATCAATGTAATACACCATAATAACTAATTGAAGGCAAAAAACAAATAATTTAAATTGATGCAGAAGAAAACATTTGATAAAATTCAAACACATTTCAAGATAAAACAACAAACACTCAAAGTAAAAATAGAAAGAAACTACCTGATTATACCTAGTAAGAAAGACCATATACTGAAAAACTTCAGCTAACATCATACACAGTGGTGAAAACTGAAAGCCTTTTCTTTAAGATCAGAACCAGTCAAGAATACCTACTTTAGCAATTTCTATCCCAAACAGTACTGGCAGTCAAATAAATAAATACAAGGTATTCAAACTGGAAAAGAAGAATAAAATTATTTCTGTGGCTGGTTCGGCTCAGTGGATAGAGTGTCAGCATGCGAACTGAAGAGTCCCAGGTTTGATTCCGGTCAAGGGCATGTACCTTGATTGCTGGCACATCCCCAGTAGGGGGTGTGTAGGAGGCAACTGATTGATGTTTCTCTCTCATAGATATTTCTAACTCTCTATCCCTTTCTCTTCCTCTCTGTAAAAAATCAATATAAAAGCTCTAACTAAATCCCAAAATATAAGAACTAAGATACAGGAAATAAAAAAAAGATACAGGAAAAAATGGAGAAATTCACAATTTTAGTGGCTGATTTTCACATATCTCAGTAATTCCTGGATCAAGTGGACAAAAGAATTTGTAAAAATAAATAAAATTTAAATAACAAAATTAACAAGGAAAATTTAATGGATATAATGGAATATACATGAGATCTTATAACAAAAAATCAATAATAATAAAAGCATAATATACTAATAAGACCAAATGTCCTTCCAGACATCCTTCCAGACCTTCCAGATGAAGCCAGGGCTGTGAGGGAAGTGGATCATGGGTGCCTGCCAGCAGCCGGAGGGAAGCCCGGGTCCCGGGTGCCAGAAGAAAGCCGGTGCCAATAGCTGGGGGAAGGAAAGCCTACTCTTGCATGGATTTCATTCATCGGGCCTCTAGTAAATAGATACTCTCCCTGAGAATCTATAACTCCAACACAGTTAAATAGACAACATGGAGGGACCTGGACATTATTATGCTGAGAAAAATAAGCCAGTCAGAGAAAGATAAGAATCACATGTTCTTGTTCATATGTGGAATTGCTGGGACTGACCACAGATGAATTGATTACTCTGACACATAGTATTTCTGTGAAAGAGAGGCTAAGGGGCTGGTTGGAAGGAGGCACCTAAACAGCCTTAATTACCTGCCTTGTTAGGCTTTTATTGTAACAACAGCTTGAACTAAAATTAACCTCTCAGCAGGGTAAGTATCCTTGAAAAAGCATATGCTTCCACAAGGTCAGGTCTTAAAGACTAAACACAGAGATTTTAGCAAAACACCCAGGGACTTGGACTTCTTTGGAAAAGTCAAGGCCAGGGCTGTTGCCGAAGTTCCCCTTAAAAGTCCCCCAACCTTTCAGAGACTCCTTCTTACAGACTTTCCAACCAAGTCCTGTGTTTCCCCACAGGAATCTAAAAAACAAAATAAACTGATGAACAAAACAGATCCTGAGACATAGAAACATAGAACAAAATGTTGAATCCCAGAGGGAATGTGGTGGGCGGTGGGGGGGTGGGTAGGAAGAGATCAACCAAAGAACTTATATGCATACTAGAAGCCCAGTGCATGAAATTTGTGCACTCACAGGGATCCCTCAGCCCAGCCTGTGCCCTCTCGCAGTCCGGGAGTCCTTGGGAGATGTGCAACTGACGACTTAGGCCTGCACCCTGTCAGTCAGACATCCTTAGCACTGGTGTGGAGGTGGGAAAGGCCACTGTGCTCTCCAATCATGAGCCCAGCTAGGCCAGTCATGAGCCCAGCCAGTCATGAGGGCTTCTGGCTGAGCGACACAACGCCTGTTGAGCATCTGGCCCCTAGTGGTCAGGGCCTGTCATAGCAACCTGTCATTCCAACATTCGGTTGATTTGCATATTAGCCTTTTTTTATATAGGATATACATAACCCATGGACACAGACAATAGTGTGGTAAAGACTTGGGGCGGGGCTGGAGCTCAGGTTCCAGCTACAAAAAGGGACATCTGAAATACTTTCAACAATAAAGATAAATTTAAAAAGCAAAAATAAAAATAAAAAATGAAAGGTAAGTTTTTAAGAATCTATACAATAGAATATTTTTAAAAGCCCTCCTAAATAATGCAAGAGTCAAAGAGGAAGCATAATGACAATTTTAAAGCAAACTTAAAATGATAATTTCAACATCCCCAAATTAATTAATGCAATACACCACACTAACAAATGAAAAATAAAAAATATATGATCATCTTAACAGATACTGAAGCATTTGATAAAACTCAACCTCCATTTATGACAAAAACTCTCAACAAAATGGATATAGAAGAAACATACTTTAAGATAATAAAGGCCATGTATGACAAGTCCATAGCTAACATCATGTTCAACAGTTCAAAGCTAAAAGTTTTTCCTCAATAATCAGGAACAAGACAGGGCTGCCCCTTCCTACACTTTTATTCAACATAGTACTGAAAGTCCTAGACATAGCAATTATACAAGAAAGAGAAATAAAAGGCATCAAAATTGAAAAAGAAGAAGTAAAACTATAGCTATTTGCAGATAACATAATATATATAGAAAATTTTTAAAAGTCCATCAAAAAACTATTAGAATTCATAAATGAATCCAGTAAAGTTGAAAAATACAAAATCAATATACAAAACAATTTGCATTTCTATTCACTAATAACAGACTATTAAAAATAGATATTAAGAAAACAATCCACTTACAATTGCATAAAAATACATAAGAATAAATTTAACAAAAAAAATGAAAGAACTATACACTGAAAACTATAAGACATGATGAAAGAAATTGAAGACACAAATAAACTGAAAGATGTTCTATACTAGGGGTGTTGAACTCAATCAGAGAAGGGGCCAAAATCTAAAATCCAGCCTAAATCGCGGGCCGAATGGTTTACTGAACAGTCATAAACTGACAATGTTAACCAGAAATGTGAATTTAAAATGAGTGAAACAATCTTTTCCTTAGCAGTGCTGTTAACCAACTCACATGCTATCAAGCAAAACAGTAATATTGGTATCAAGCAAAACAGTAATATTGGAACGTACCTAAAATGCTCATTGTTTTGTTTTCTGGCTAGATGTCTGACACCGTTTTCCCCGGATCAATGAGTCAATGTTCGGTTTTATTTCTTGGGCTGTAGCAACCCGCAAAACAGCATGGAGGTTGTCATCGGTAATGCGTGATCTGTGCTTGTTTTTGTTCAGATTCATTATTGAAAACATCTGTTCACAAAAATAGGTGCTCCCGAACATGGATAGAATACGGGCAGCATGAAGTCGGAGCTCTGGCATTGAGTCAGGGGGCAGTAGAGGGTAGAAGTCCTCAATTTCAACATCCTGAAACCTTGATTTCAGGCCACTGTCAGACTGAAGCTCGATTATCTCCATCTGAAGGTGATGGGGCACATTGTTGACATCAACTGTAAAAGGATTGGCAAAGATGTCAAAGCCTGAGTGCTGTGTTCTAAAGTCAGAGAAGCGCCGCTCAAATTCACTTAGTAAACGGCTAACTTTGGTAGCCAGCCGACTGCAAGGAAAAGTACCAGAAATAGTGGTTGAGATACTCAAACAAACGGGAAAGTGGGCAAGATTGTCCTGTTCCAGTTGGGACTTCCATAGTTGAAGTTTACGCTGGAATGCTGTGATCATGTCAGACATCTTCGTGATGACTTGTTTGCGTCCCTGCAGCTTCAGATTCAGTTGGGCGAGATGCTCGCATATGTCACACATCATAGCAAAATCACATAGCCAGGCGGGATCCGACAGTTCAGGCAAGGGCTTTCCTTTACTTTCCATGAAAAGAGCAATTTGTTCTCTGAGCTCAAAAAATCTTTTGAGGACTGCGCTCTTGCTCAGCCATCTTACTTCTGTGTGGTATGGCACGTCTCCATGCTCTGCACCCACCTCCTGTAAAAACTGCTGGAACTGGCGATGATTCAGGCCACGTGCCCGTATAAAGTTAATAGTTTTAATGACTGTGGTCATTATGTCATTCATGTCCAGAACTTTTCCACACATAGCCTCTTGGTGGATAATGCAATGATAAGTAATCAAGGGTGTGTGGCAGTGACTTTTTTGCATTCTTTCCTTCATTAGTCCAACCAAGCCTTTCTTTTCTCCGCACGTTGAAGGTGCGCCATCGGTAGTTAGCCCACCAACTTTTCCCAGGGTAATTTAAAATTATTTATAGATTTCTCCACAGCCTCAAATATATCTCTACCAGTCATCCTCCCATGCATGGCAGCTACATCCAAAAGTTCCTCAGTGACAGAGAGGTCGGTCTTCGTAGCACGTATAAAGATGGACAGCTGCACTGTATCAGTGTTGTCTGTGCTTTCATTGATAGCAAGTGAAAAAGCGAGATAACTGCATGCCTGTTCGGCCAGCTGTGATGATAGATTTCCTGAGAGTTCTTGAACTCTATCTGCAATGGTGTTTCTTGACAAACTGACATTTTGAAAACTCTGTATCTGGTCTGGGCATACTTGCTCACACACTTTTAGCATGCATTGCTTCAAAAAGGTACCCTCTGAAAAACACCTTGAAGTACGGGCAATTTCTTCAGCCACTATAAAGCTTGCTTTCACTGCAGCATCATTTTTCGCTGTAGCCTTTGTAAACATTTGCTGCTGTGATTGTAGTTTGCCTTTTAGTTCTTTAAAAATTTTATGCTTTCCTTCCAAAGTATATTTGCCATACTTAACATTATGTTTGGTGTCAAAATGACGACGTATATTGTACTCTTTCATTACCGACACTGTCTCATAACACAATATACACACTGGTTTGCCCTCTCTAAGCACAAACATGTATTCATTTTCCCATTTGTCATTAGATTGTCTGCCTTCACCGTCAACTTTTCTTTTCCTGGACATTTTGGGATCAATATTGGCAGTAAAAGATGTAGTTTATTGGAAATCTGCGTTAGAAGGAAAAAGTTGAAAACTGCACAGGGATAGCTTGATTTGGCAGATGGAGTGGAGAAAAAAAAAGTCAGTCAATAAATGCCTGGCTGGGTACAGATAGCAGATTCTGTTGCAATTTTTATGCCTGCACTTTATGCCAGGAACTGGCAGCTTCTGCTGTGTATTTTTTATGCTCGCACACTCACTCTCTCCTCTGCTCTGCCACCCGCACAACCACATCGGATGCCGGACTATAGGTCACACCTCCTGAATTTCGCGTGACTTGTTATCTATGCGCATGCGTAATAGATAGCAAGTACGGTGGCCGGCGAGGCGGCCGGCGAGATCACAAGCCTCCTATGTCACCGGGAGTCATTGTGATGGAATGCAGCAGAGTGCAGTGATGACAGCGCGGTGCGGGCCACATTGCAAGGCCTGGCGGGCCGGATTTGGCCCGCAGGCCTTGTGTTTGACATGTGTGTTCTATACTCATAGATTAAAAGAATTAATATTGCTAAAATGCTTATCCTACTCAAAACAATTTATAGATTAAATGTGATCCTTATTAAAATTCCAATGACAGTTTTCATAGAAATAAAACAAACAATCCTAAAATTTGTATATAACAAAAAATCTTAAAATAACCCCATACAATACCTAGAATAAGCAAAAAAGCAATCTTTTTTTAAAAATATATTTTATTGATTTTTCACAGAGAGGAAGGGAGAGAGATAGAGAGTTAGAAACATCGATGAGAGAGAGTCATCGATCAGCTGCCTCTTGCACACCCCCTACTGGGGATATGCCCGCAACCAAGGTACATGCCCTTGATTGGAATCGAACCCGGGACCCTTCAGTCCCCAAGCCGATGCTCTATCCATTGAGCCAAACCGGTCTTGGCCAAAAAAGCAATCTTGAGAAAGAAAAACCAAGTTGGAAGAACCATGCTCCCTTATTTCAAACTATATTACAAAGCTACAGTCATCAAAACAGCGTAGTAGTGGAATAAAAACAGATACAGAGATCAATGTTAAACCTATAAATTGCAGTCAATTAATTCAAGACAAAGGAGCCAAGAATATACAATGGGAAATGGACAGGTTCTTTAATAAATGGTTTTGGGAAATTGGATAGTCACATGCAAAAGAATAAAACTGGACACAAAAATTAACTCAAAATATAAAGACTTGAATATAGGACCTGAAACCATAAAACTCCTAGTAGAGTACAGAGGCAGTAAGCTCCTTTACATTGGTCTTGACAATAATTTTTTTTTAAAAGATATAACATCAAAAGCACCACCAACATAAGCAAAAATAAACAAGTCATCATCAAATTTAAATCCTTATGCACAGCTAGAAAACTATAAATAAAATAAAAAGGAAACTTACTAAATGGGGGGAAATATTTGCAAATCATATATCTGATATATTTGCAAATTATATGTATAACCATTCAGTAGGTTAATATCCAAAATATATAAAGAACTCCTCACACAACTCAAAAGCAAAAAAGCAAAACAAAACAAAAACACACACACACAAGCAAAGAAATAAAAAAAAACAAACCCCAAAACAAATAATCTGATTTAAAATAGGCAGAGGATCTGAATAGACGTTTCTCCAAAGGAGACATACAGATACCCAACAAGTACATGAAAAGATGCTCAACATCACTAATCATCAGAGCAATGCAAATCAAAATCACAATGAGATATTACCTCATACCTATTAGAATGACCATCAAAAAGATAAGAAATAACAAGTGTTGGAGAGAATGTGAAAAAAAGAAAAACTTTGTAAACTATTGGTTGAAATGTAAATTGCAGCCACTACAGAAAACAGTAGAAGGTTGCTCAAAACATTAAAAATCTAACTTTTATATGATCTAACAATTCCATTTCTGAGTACTTATCCAAAAAAGACAAAATCACCAACATGAATAGATAAATGCAACCCATATTCACTGCAGCATTATTTATAATTGCCAAAATATGGAAACAACCTAAGTGGCTTTCAAAGGATGAATGGATAAAGAAAATGTAAGATATAATATATTTGTATTATATTAATTAATATTAATATATATTAATAACATATAAATTTGTTTATATTTATATATAACGTTCAGCCATAAAAAATAACAAAACCTTGCCATTTGTAACTACATAGATGGACCTTGACAGTATCATGCTAAGTGAAATAAGTCAGACAGAGAAAGGCAAATACAATACTATTTCACTTATATATAGAATCTAAAACAAGACAATACAGAAAAAACAACAAGAAGCTCACAGATACAGAGTAGAGATTAGAGGTGTGGGAACAAAATGGGTGAAGGAAGTCAAAAAGTACAAACTGCCAGTTAGCAAATAAATAAGTCATGAGGATGCAATGTACAGCATGGCAACTAGATTTAATAATATTGTATTACATATTTAAAAGTTTCTAAGAAAATAGATCTTAAAAATTCTCACTACAAGGAAAAGAAATTCTGTAACTGTGTATGCTGAAGAGTGTCAATTAGACATATTTTGGTGATAATGTCACAATATATACAAATATGGGATCATTATGTGCATACCTGAAACTAATATAATATATGTCAATGCCTCAATTTAAAAATTAATAATAATGAAAATACTAGTCATCAAAATGTGGGGCAGCTAAAGCAGTATACAGGGGAAAACATATAGCCTCAAATTATATATTGGAAAGGAAAGAAGGCTAAAAATTATGTTTGGAAAAAAGAAAGAGCAGAAATTAAAGAAAGACATTATAAGATATAAGACTGATTAGAGGATTGATAAAGATAACAGTTCTTCAAAGGGAGTTTCTTAAAAAATTGACAAACTGTGTTAAGACTGATCAAGAAAAAAGAAAGCAAGAATAAGTACAGGTGAGCAACATTAAGGATGAAGAGACTAACAAATTACAGCTAAAATGATTATTAAGGGATATAATTTTATATCAATAAACTTAAAAACTAATTAAATGGGCAATTTTCTATAAATAATATCATAAAAGGAAAAAACAGAAAAAGAAAACTGATTTTTTTGGTAGTTTGCATTAATTGGTCCTCATACTTCTAACATTTAATTCTTAACTCATCTAATCTTTGAGGAGAATAGATAAATTAATGACAGAAAAGAATCACTCTTTCCAAGTAATTCATAATACTTTAGATGTAATGACCAAATTTATTAGTAGAAGGGGCTAGAAACCCTATTTAGGGATCACCACTTCATAAATGAACATGAACACATTTTTCCTTTCTAATATAATACAATCTTTAATCAAACTCAATTGTTAACTTTCCCAGAACACATTCAGACAACACCATTTCTCAATGAAATGCAATTTCCCATTATACCCATGATATAAAACACACTAAGAAAGCAGCAGATGGCTTTTGTCAAAACCAAACAATATTTGAATACTGACATTCTTATTTTTAAAAACATTTTATATATATTTACTGTAGAATATTATTAAAAGATCCTTCCCTTGTGCCAAACTGCTTAAACTGCATTAAATAAGGTTTACGTTATATTCAGAAGCTCTTGCCTACCATGGAAGAACATCAGCAAGTCAGCTACAGAACTTGTGTCTCTCCACATAAAGCTAGAAGGATCTCAACACAGAAATCAGGTCACATTATTTCCCTGACAAAAATCCTTCAAAACCCACATTCTTACCATGTCCTCCAGACCCAGAATGATTTGGCCCTTTCTGATCTCCCTTAACCCACCCTATGTTTTTCTTCACCATTAATAGTGACTTCAGCCTCAACTGCCTTTTAATTTTTCTTAGAGTATTGTAAGCGCTTTTCTACTTCAGTACCTCCTTGATATCTTTGTTTAGATGTTTTCCCCAATTTTCTGCTTGGCCATCTTGAACTTTTCTCCTACATAGTCACATATAGTTGCTACATTCACAAATAAACTACATCAGATTAATTTATTCTATAGATCATTCTCTTGGTATGATTATGAAAGTAAGAAAATAAAGCCTACAAAATGCAAGTTTGCCATGTAAAACAAGCTTCCAGAGACAACGGGTCCAATCACCAAATAAAGGTATCTCCTTTTTCACAGAACTTTAAAACTTGGATTCACAGAAACTCTGGTCTAGCTTAACTACAGACTAGATGAACTGGACACATACCCTTTCTGCTTTTCAAATGATAACAAAGCATGGTTTAAAACAGATGTTGTCTGTTTATATATATGGCCTTTCTGAATAAGGAATAACCAATGTTTTGTTCCCTTTAATTTACTTTATAATGTTTTGTAAAGAGAGAGGGAAAGTCTTCTTATGTACTTTATACATGTATTCTTTTTTCTACCACTCATTTTATCATTTTGTAATTGTAGGGATAAAAGTAGTTGCTAAAAATAAATGCTGGAACCAAAAGAAATGCTATCTTTTCCTAGGAAATTTCTCCATATTTAAAAACTGGCATTAGTGAGAACCTTAAGAACACTAGAAGTTTCATTGTCCACAGCTATAAAATGGAATAATGATGTATGTCTGAACTTACTTTCAGAACTGATATAAGTATCAAAATGAGTTTTAGGAGGAGATGCTTTGTAAATCGTAACACAGGATTACTCTTTTCCTTTTCTAAAAAGCATCCAAGTTGGGTTATAGCTATGGCCACAAAAATTTCTGAATCAGAAATCACAATTTGAAAATATCTTCAGGGGCAGTGGAGGTAAAATACACGAGTGAAGCACATCTAGAAGAAATAAAAGGGAATGGAGGCATTGTGGCAAAGTGGAGAGTATATATCTCATCCAAAGTGGAAAACCACATCTGGCTTCAGTGCTGGCAGTTGCAAGCCCTGCCTTGCCTTGTCCTCTTGTTTTTCAGGAGAAATTAGGACTTAAAGTTTACTAATTTTAGAACATTGGTAAATAATTTTAAAGCATTCAATGAAAGTACTGAGCTGACCCAAATAAACATATCTGAAGGCAAAATTCAGCCTTTATGCTATCAGTCTATGACATTAACCTGGGGTTTTGTGTTCTTTGGCCAGAAATGGCCAATAAACATAAAGCTCTCCACAGGGTGTAATCATCCTCAGAGAGAAGGGGAAATGGATAATAACAGTGGCTAGCATTTTTCTGGCTGCCTGCTATATGCCAGGAACCTACTGTGCTTATATGTGCACTGTGTCATTTAATACTCATAAGAAAACTTTCAGGAAGGCATTACTGTAACCCCCAATTTCAGAAAAGAAAACTGAGGGTTAGAGAGAGTTCTTAAGGCCATAATGCTGGTAAAGGGAAAAGTGAAGAAACAAACCAGGTCAAAGTCCATGGTCGGAATGTAATGTTCACTGATCCTGATTTCAGTTCAAAAGAGTAATACTGCCAGCTTGAGGTTCCTGACCCTCCCGGTACCCCCAAAGTGGTCAGGGGCCTTCTGTGAATTAGTCTGAAAGCCCCATGGAAACCTCCTATTAACCCTGTAATGGATGACTGTTTGTTTCCTATTACCCAGGGAAGAGAGTTTGTTAGATACAATCTCTCATATTATTGATTCAAGGGGTAAACAAACCAAGAGTTCCTTGTTATGTTTTGTTTTGTTTTGTTTTTTAAAGAGTTGGAAGTGACTAGGTTAGGAGCACCAATATTACAGAAATTATTAAAATGCTAAAACATTTTTACATCAAAACTTTATATGATTTACACTTATGTAATCTAAAGTATATTTTTTACTTTCAAATCTTTACTTTTTATCAAACTATTAGTAATAACTAGCGATTTTCAAATATTTAGAATTTGACAGATAAAAGTTACTTTTCAAAGAATATTTGCACAAAAATTTAGGCTAGTAAAAACACAGTTGAAAAAGGGCAGTGCTGGATGATGCCATCCTATTAGGTGATGTGACCAAAATCTCTGCTCATAGCTCTACTAAGCTGGTATTAGAGATCACCAAATCGAATAATTTACTTTGCACTTTTTTTTTGTTCCCAACAATAATAATAAAAAAGGACCAAGACGAATGAGAGTAATTTTTCACATGCCAGACATCACATCAATATATTCATAAAGAGTAGATTATCTTTGAAAGCTAATATGTCTCTCAATTTTCCCATTTAAAAACAATTATCTTTGATAATGTAATAAAAATCAATATGGCACGAATAACTTGCACCATCATTTATCTGTCAAAACTTGACACTTCGGCTCTAGCAAATCCTGAAAATCTGTCAACGTTACTACCCACCTTTAGCAAAGCTTGAATGCAATGCATAATAATGCTCCAATATCAAGACTGAGCAAGTGTCCAGGCAGCAGCTGTGATCCTGGGCCTGTAACACAGAACAAAAAAGTCGTGGTGTTACAAGGATAAGCATTCAGGATCTGGGGAAAGGAATTAGAAGTTGAACTTAGAACCATGTAGGCAGTATGGCAAGACTACAATTTACTCCTCAGTTTTAGCATTTTTACATAACATGGAACACGGAGCATCTCATCTTCTGGGCCTGCATAGAAGAACTCTGAGGTTGTTCTAGTTATACTGGAGCAGTGTGAATCATAAATATGTTTAAGCGGCATTGAAAGCACCTATGCAATCACCAAGAAACTGGAGACATTAAAATCCACGAGGATTTGGCAGGTTTTCAAAAAATCTTAAACAAACAAACAAACAAACAAAAACACCACAATTTCAATGCCATCACAAAGGCTACTTCAAGGCTAATGCCCAATTACCATCCTAAAAATAATAAAATTTAAAAGCAATTTATTTCTATTTTTATTCTTTTACATTTCTCGTAGGAAGAATTTACCAAGGGGTACAGAAACTGCTGGGGTACAGAGCAAGGCTGTTCTGGAGCAAGTTGAACTGCTTGCTGGTAGGACTTCTCTATTCCTCAGTGATTTTATCTGCGCCTCCTCCTTACAGAGAACACCTGGCAGGTGCCTTTTGAGGAGCAGGGACCCCAGCTCCGCCAACCTGCCCTGGAGAGTCCACCCTGAGCAGCTGTTCCCTCCGTGGACCCCGCGACGCGGCCGCCATCAGGTGGGTTCTCCCCTCCAGCTCCCCGCCTCTCCCCGTCGTGGGTTCTCGCGCGCCCCTCACGCTCTCCCTCGAGTCCAGCCTCACGTTCTTCGCGTTTCCCCCCCAGATCCACCTGTGGTCGGGCTGCCCGGGCCGGCGCGGTGCTTTCCTGTTCTCAGAGCCCCGCTCGCCCCGCACGCCTCTGTGGCCGCGGGGCCCGCTGCCTCCCCGTGGGCCCCGCCCCGTCCCCGGCGGCCAGCCCGCTACCTGCGCTGCAGCCGGAGCTCCCCACTCCCTCCCGGGCGCAGGTGGCTGCGCTCCCCGCCGGGAGGGAGGTCCGGGCGGCCACGGGGGCGGAGGTCTCCGGGGAGTGGGGCAGAGCCTCCAGCCGGGGGCGGGCCCAAGGTCGGGGGAGGAGTTGACCCGGGACCCGTCCCCGTGGAGGGAATCCTCTTCCCGCCCCGCGAGCCGCGGCTCCGAGACCTCAGGGGAGGCAGCGCCCTCCGAGGGCGCTGGGCTGGCGGCCCGGGCTGCGCGGGCCCCCCTGGCCAGGCTCCGGGGAGGAGGAGCACGGCGCCCGGGATCCCTGTGCCTTCTCGGACAGGCCATTGTCCCAGCGCAAAGTAAGCTTTTAAGGCGCAGTGCCTTCCCGCCAAGAACGTCCCTGAACTACCTGGAGCAGCTTCCGGGAGGACAGCTCTTGCTTGGCAAGCTCCTTCGCGGAAAACAAGCATGGGTTTTGATCATGAGATCACCCCCAGACACCACTGTTGGTTTACTGTTGGTTTAAGGAAGTTTGAGCTCAGGATGAAGGCAAGGCAGTAACTTTGCCTTCCTGGACACCTGTTAATCACCAACCCTCTCACTGGTTCCTTGTGGTGGGTTCTGTCCTCCTGGTCTCTTGACAAGCAGGGCTCATTGGTCCAGGCTGACCAGATTCCCCTGAACAGCCTCAAGGAACACTTTGGGCATAGTTATGCCTTGCCCCTCCAAAGGTGAAACCACAATCAAAATGTCCTCTGAGTCTCTTAACAATCTAAAAGGGTCTGTCATTCATGATGTCGTCTAAATGAGACCAAAAAGAGGCCATCCAGCTCTAATCGGTGCATCTATCTTAAGAAAAAGCGTGATCACTTGAACAGATGCCCAAACGGCATTCAGCATATTCAAGATCCTCATAACAAGTCTCTGAAATGTAGAAATTGGACAGTGGATTTTTCTCAGAATACTATCAATATATATCTCATCTGATGATATCACAGAATACTGAGAATATCGTATCCATACTCATGTTATATAGCCAGATTCAAATTGCAAGGGGTTTCTTTTAAAGACATTGTACCAAATATATTATTTAACAGAAGAATTAATAAAGATAACAAGTGGCTCCATATAAAATAAAATAGCCAACAATAACCAATTAAAATGCATTGGAAAAAGTGGAGTCCATTCACAATAGAACAAACCACAAAATAATTAGTACTAATAAAAACAAGAAATGTGGGGAGATTAAAAAAAAAAAAAAGAACGTAGAAATACTGAAAAATTATTTATAAAATATTTTATTACTTGGAGAGACATAGGATATCCACAAGTGAGAAGACAACATTTTAAATACATAATTACTACCTCTCAAATTAAGAGGCAAAGAGATTCTAGAATTCATCTGAGAAACTACACAACCAGAATAACTTAGATCAGTGGTTCTCTGTGGGTGGCTTGTGAGCATATGAGGTTCCCAGAAGCCCCTTTAAAGGGTTCACAGGCTCAAAATTGCTTTCATAATAATATTGACTTTTAAAAACTCTCCATTCACTCCCATTCTTTCACAAGTACACAGGGAAGTTTTCCAGTGATAGCACAACAAGTTGAATGTAGAAGTAGGTAGATCTTCTGTTACTCAAGACATTCAGAAAATTTGCAAGAATGTACTAATAAAACATGCCATTTCTACCACTAAATTATTTTTATTTGGTAAACTGTAGTTATTTTTCATAATGTATTTACTAGTGTTTTAAATTCAATTTTATAATAAATATATTTTTAATTTCTCAGTTTTAATTTCTGATATGGTAAATATCAATAGCTAGAACACATAAACAAAAGTTCTTTGGTGTCTTCAATTATTTTTAAGAGTGTAAACCTGAAGACCAAGACATTTGAGAACCATTTAATAACAATGAAAAACGACACACATTTATTAAACTCTAATAATTACGAGTATGACACTCACACAGGAATAGAACAATGTGTCCAAACCAATGGGCCTAAGACTGTCAAAGATGAAACCTCCAGTCTCACAGTCAGGTTTACTGACACATTGCAACCGTGGACACTGGCCACCAGAGTAACCGGGGGTTGAGTTTTAATGGGCTCCAAGAAGATCAGGCCTGGGAATAGAAGCATCAACTTGAGGCTTGTACAACAAAATAGGCACAGGTGTCCAGTTTCCTTGTGTAAGTGTAGAAAGTTGTTTGCAGAAACGCCTTATCTGGAGCTCTGCACCTGAGTTGTAAATCAAGACCATGTCTTTGTGTCACAGCAAGTTAGAACCTCCATGCAAGAACAGGATGTTTCTTGGTTTAATTTAAAAAAATCAAACCCTCTGCCAAAACTGGTTTGGCTCAGTGGATAGAGCGTTGGCCTGCAAACTGAAGGGTCCCAAGTTCAATTCTGGTCAAGAGTATGTTCCTTGGTTGCAGGCACATTACCATCGGAAATATTTTTTTCTTTCTCAAAATTAATTAATTAAATAGTCCCAAAGCACTTGCTGATAGATATAAGAACTTCAAAGCTATAAAAAGCAATATAGGAAAAAAAATTATTCAGGAAATAATTTTAGGACTAGTGGTTGGCTTTTAGGAAATACTGTATGTTATTAGATCATTGTCACATCATGCACAAGATAAATACCATAAGGATCAAAAAGTTAAATTTAGCATATCAAATCAAAAGACTAGAAAAAATTTAAAATTAATGTCTATCTGGATGGAAAAATAGTTTATGTTTAAAAGTAATTATGTAGGGAAATAATTGTTAAATTTAATTCAAAAATTTGGAATGCCCCCCAAAATATCAACCAAAACCAACAAAAACCAACAAACATGTAGAGGGAGACAAAACTCTAAAGGAAATAAGTGCAATGGGTCAGATAGGGTTCATATCTTTAACCCATAAAAAAAAGTGTACTGAGATGGATAAGCAAAACACCAGGACTTCCAAGAACACTGCATAGAAATGGTAAGTGCTACAAAAGAGGAATGGGCAGTCTTCACCAGTGAGTTCAGTGGTTTTGGCATCAGCCCTCTCAGTCACAGGCATGTACCTGGGCTGTAGGTTCATTCCCCAGCCTCAGTGAGGGTGCATGCAGGAAGTAACCAATAGATGTACCTCACATCAATGTTTCCCTCTCTCTCCCCAGCCCTTTCTCCCTTCCAATCTTTTAAAAAAGCAATGGGAAAATATTCTCTGGTGAAAATTAACAAACAGCAAAAAATGAGAGATGAGCAGTTGGTTGTGGGAGTAAAAGAGAAGGAGCTAATTCTATGTGGGCCTGATCTGAGAGGTTGAATAAGGGCAAGAAGAGGGTGGTGGTCAGGGAAAGGGAAGCTCAGACAGATGTTTGGTTTGAGATATAAGAATGCACAGAGGCTCACTAGGTAGATTGTAGAAGGTCATATCAGAAAAACAGAGCCCTATGTACAGAAATGGAGACCTGGGGGAAACAAGATACTTGAATAAGGCTAGACAGGCCTGGGAGATAAAGCCACAAAATGAGTGAGCTTGACAAAAACAAACAAACAAACAAACAAACAAAAAAAAACAAACCCACAGGCCAGACCAAACCGTATACATCATAGGGAGTTATTAAAGAATATTTGGTATTGAATACAACACACTGATACTGGAAACAAAGAGGCAGAGGTAACTATAAGAGCCACTAAGGATATTTATGGTCAGATTTGGTGACTGAATGTGGAAGAGAGACAAAGTAGTTAAGAATGACTGTGATTTTTGCCATGGGTGCAATGACACAGAAAGCAAGCTCATCTTTGTTAGAGGTAACTCCCCTTTCTCCTGCCTTCTCAAGAGATCTGTTTTCAATGAAAGAGCACCTTGATAAGCATGCTTGGACACACGCATACACCATTAGTATCTCCTCCTTTTCCTCCTCCTCCTCCTCCTCCTCCTCCTCCTCCTCCTCCTCCTCCTCCTCCTCCTCCTCCTTTTTATCCTCCTCTTCCTCCTTCTTCTCTACCTCTTTTTCCTCCTCCTCTACCACCACCACCATTCCAAGGAGAGTAATTAATGGTTGCAGAATTGTTTCCTACAAAAAGCTGTATTTGTCCAATACAGGGCTTTACTTTGCTGAAATGATTGGGCAAGTTTGGGGAAAGACTCTGGGGGAAGGATTGATAGGCACAGAAGTCATTTGATTGTGTTTTGCTCTAGAGGGTGAGGGGATGGAACCATCTCCCCTGTCTCTCCATGAACTGTCAGTAAAATCTACAGGAGAGATGGTGTGGGATGGAGACTCAACGAAATGCCATGTGCTGGCCTTAAGGTGACTCATACAGACAGAACCCTATTCTGGTTACATAAACTAGTTGGTAAACAGTGGTCCCAGAAAATGAATAGAAATATAGTAGGGGATGTGGGGTTTGGGTGGAAACAATGAATTTTAAATGTTACATATTGAGATTGAAGTGTAAATTATTACTAGATATGAAATACAGCTGTTTTAGAGTGTTCACAGAACATTTCTAATAGGTTCGTATTTGTTCACAGCTTCAGAAAGGGCAGTGCTTGCTTTTTCCTTGTCTTCTATGTCACTTCATTCTGCTCATACTAGTAAGCTCTCCATATTGGTTTAGTTCTCTGCCTTTTCATAGTATTTTTCCCCCTGTGTTTCCCCATCTTATCAAGATATGCTCACCATCTCTGTCAGAGGTTTAGAGGAGTTAATCACATACACACATCTTCATTCACTTCGACAAAAATTGGAAATGAGACACAAGGAGCTGAGACTCAGAGGAGAATGTGATCTTTATTACTGTCCAAATGAAATGGAAAGATAAGCTCAAGCCTCTTAATCTCTCATTCTGATTTAACCTGCACATCAAGTGCTGGGCAAAGAAAGCAGAGAACTGAATGGACCTGCCTTGTGAGCTAACAGTCCCTTGTAAGGGAGCCCAGCACAGCTGGTGCAGAGACCCAGGTCAGTGAGCAAGGGAAGGAACCACCAAGCAATAGATGTATGTGAACTGCAGCCCAATGAAATTACTTCTCAAATATATCCTTATCTTTATTCCACTGGTATTGCCTTAGTTTAGACTTTCACCATTCTAGAATGTTCCAACACTTTCCTGATTGCCTCTGCTTGCCCTCTCAGCTTTATAATAGACTAAAGCATTGGATGTGTCACTCCAGGCCTTTGTAGGAAGACTCCTGGCATTGATAGTACATGTGTGGTGACGCAGAAAGAAAATATAAATAAAATCAATAGAAAATGTAATCAATGACAAAATTTAGTAAATGCACTTCCAATGTATTATTGTTTTATTCACACAACATTCCTCTCTAATGGAAATATCTATAATACTGGTGCCTTTATTTACTAATAAAAAAACTGAAAACCGGGCCAACATAACTCAATTGTTGAGCATCAACCTATAAACCAGGAGGTCACAGTTTGATTCCTGGTTGGGACACATGCCTGGGTTGTAGGCTCTATCACCGGGGGGGGGGGGGGGGGGGGGCAGAAGGCAGCAAATTAATGATTCTCATCATTGATGTTTCTATCTCTCCCTCTCTCTTCCTCTCTAAAATTAATAAAAAAAAATATAAAGAAAACTGAAGCACAGACTCATTAATGACTTCTTAAATGCCATATCTTGTTAAGGTGGTCACCTTTTTAAGATAATAAATTCCAAAAGCTACCACCCCTCTAAATGTTCAGATTAGAGTTTGATCCTCCCAGGTATCAATAGTGAAACCATGCTGTTTCAAACCATCTAAATACCATTTACTAGCTTCTCAGTGATGGGCCTGGATGGGCTTAGTTAGACCTAGTATGGTTAGACTGTCTTTGGACATGTCACTTGCTCCTCTACCTAAACTGAACACACACTCTCTCTCTCCTATTCTTATTGAACCATCCAAATCTCAGTTGTGATACATTTGATTGTTCCTTTCCTAGGGAAGAGCACTTACCAGAATCAGTAGGATGGATACAGTAGGCACCATTTAAGGATTCTATTCCTCCACTCTTTATTCATCACTCAATAAATATTTACTGAGGGCTTCTACATACTAGGACTGTTCCAGATATTGAGATTGAAACACATATGAAACATATATGTCTTAAAATGTTTGCAGTATTTGAACTGACACTCCAAAACAAGGTAGAAGATTACTAATGTAAATGATACTTAGATAGTTGAGACAAACACATTCTTTCACCACTAACCTTACCTAAATCATTTAATTTATTAATTTATTATTTATGTTCTTAATTTATTAGAAAAGGTAGCACTGGTGTTTTATTTTGCATTGTTTTGGGCACTTTGGCTAACTTCCCTTTTCATCATCTAATTTCCAGTTCTAAGGACCTATGTATGAACTTGTACATAGACATACTACTAGCTCAACTACATCAGAACTATCTTTTTAATTACATCTATTCAGCAAAGGAGGTCAAATATTTGACTTAGGTAGTTGTTCATAAAATATTCCACATTTTAAGATCTCATTAATGTTACCTACTTCACTTTTCTCTATGTATTTCGAACTTCCTTCATTGTTTTTGCATTATGGTATGTGGGAGGGAGGAGATATATAATATCACTTTGTAAAAAAAGTAGATATAAATGATCATAATCTTTACTGTTAGGTTTGTACTCATTGACCCCCCCATCCCATCTCAATGTCTACAGGAAATGGAATTAGACACCCTTATGCCAACGTTATGAAATCCTACTTGTAAAGGATCAGTAAATAGAATTAAGAAAATAAGCTATTATTTCATTCATTCGGAAATATGGATCAAAAGCTTCATGGATTTTAAGTTTGGGGTACACGACAATTTAAAAAATGGATGAAAATCACTGCCTTTATTGACAGTGTATTCTAGTTGTGGAAACCAAGCAGATCAAAAGTAAAATATATTTCATTACAGCACGGAGGGTGGATAATAAGTATGTGTTTATGGGGGAGGGGATACAAAATGTAATTTTAAGTAATTTGGGGAAGGCAGCACTCTGCCCTGTTGATTGAGACCCCGAGACTGAAGATGGTGCTGGGGCAGCAGGAGCACTGGAGTTTTTGGGACACCACTGAATGTGTGTCCTCCCAGGGGGAGGGCTGCTCCTCTGAGGCCCCTTCATTTCCAGAGGATCCATCCTTACTCCCTCTTCACTCTTACCAATGTGAGTTTACCTTCTGTCTATGACTACCCTAGACATCTAGTCATTTAAAGTATTGTGACACTGGTAATAAATGGAAAAGGCGCAGAAGAAAGAGCTAAGAGCTGGCAGCTCAATGACAGTGATTCTGAGATTGTGTGAAACAATTAACACCAGTCTCAAGCCTGCTGCTGTTCATGTCCCCCTCCCACCATATCTTCTGTGACTTTTTCAGGCTGATATTTGCTCTGAGGACTACTTCTATTCAGAAGCTGGGATTCATAGTGTTTGTTTCTCAAGTTCCACAGATCACAGTTTTTCTTAATGTGCATTGTAACCAGTTTGCATTCATATACACTGAGACACGAAGATGAAGAGGAGATGTAAAATAGTGTAGCTTCCTCTGATGGTTTATTAGCGTGACCTGCCCCCACTTAGCCAAAAATTTTAAGAAGTCATTTGAGAATGAGCACTGTAGATGAAGTCCTTCTTTCCTAGAGTTGGCTAAGAAAAAAGAGAGAATATCAACCAGCAGTTGGACTCTGCTCTGATGCAATAGTAAATCTGATATATATATATAACTTTAAAATAGTGTATTTATATATATCATATTTCATGATTATTGCACTGTTGTGGATTTTTATTATTAGAGACAAGAGTGGAAGAGAAGAATCTAAGGAGGGATAGAGAAACGAGCAGAAGAATATTTTTGCATATCCCACTCAAAGCAAGCCTCCTTCAACACAATGGGGAGGGGGTGGAGGGTGATTTCATTTAAAAACCATGAAATAGAGTTATAGGCAAACATGACTCAAAGTGAACTTCTGATTAGTGATATAATTAGACTTCCCTATGATCACAGTAACTAATTAATAGGCGAAGAGTTCAGAGTATGTACATCTGTGGAAGAATTTTGTTTCCTTTGATTTAAGAAAAACCCACAGAAGTCCTAGTATGCATTTTTTTTTAATTCATAAAGGTGAATGAAGACATAGTCTTGTCTTCTGTATGACAAACTAATTTCTGATTTCAAAACTGCAAAATTCCTTCTGATGTAATTAATTCAAGGCTGAGAAGCATCAAGTGATGGGGTGATAACAAGTTAGGTTGGTGGTGTTAAATTATACATTTGCCTAAAGATGAGGTAAAGTAATCCAGTGGAGTTTGTTAAAATATTTACACTGCCAATTAGTGTAATGGGGGCAGTAGATGCTGTACAAGATAGCTTTAAAAAGCAGGAAAACCACCAAAGTAAATGTAAAACAAAAATGGGAATGAACAAAATCCTCCTTTGGAAATAACTTTTTAAATGTTTTCAGAGCCACAACCATATTCTCCCCCCACCCTCAAGTCCCCAAGTATGTGGTTTTTGCAACTTCAGGTGTTCAGTCTCTGAAGTTTAAAAAACACATGCAGGAACACTTTACTGGTAAAGCAAATGAGAGCAAATAATTTTAGTCCCTTGCTAGTGGGGAAAGCCCAACGTTGGTGGAAGCAGATTGCAGGCTAGGTGGGTGGGTATTCAGGAGGGCTGTGCACTGAGAACTATTGCTTCCTGTGGTGCCAAAAATAAGTTGATGGCTATCTGTATGCACATTGTTCGTCGCAAAGCCACAAGGTCCTCGTTATCTTCAAGAAAAAGAGTGGGCTCACCCTACTCCCTTCCATGCATATCTACTCTTCTCATCCTTTTTTCACTGTGACCCTCATGGTACAATTAATCCTCATTTCAATGTCTTTACCCATGAAAGGAAACATTGACCACTGACTGGGCCATATGCCTACTAGGCCCTTTGTATAACACCATTTTATTTAATCCTAGCAAGAAAAGGATTAGAAAGAAATAAGCTTTTTCACTTTACTAATGAGTAAACTAAGGCTAAGAGAAGTTAAGTGGCTAGCCTTGGTAGCACTGTTTATAAGTGGGGAAGCCAGGTAGAGAGAACCTATTTGATATGCATCTGAGCTTCATAAAGCATGGGATGTGGAGCAGACTTGCCTTGTTTTAAAAGTTGCCTAAGATATCCAATTCTAATGGCATTTCTTTGTTTTTTAGATGCCTTGTTTACAGACAATTGTACAGATAAGAAAAGTGGGATTTTGATGTGCCACATTGGCTGATTGCTTTTATAAAAAAATGTGGTAAAATAGACATAAAATGTGGTAAAATAGACATAAAATTTACCATCATAACTATTTTTAAGTATATTCACATTGTTGTGCTACCATTACCAGCATCCAGCCACAGAATTATTTTCATCCAGTAAAACTGAAACGCTTTATCCATTAAACAGTAACTACAATTTCACATTCCTCCAGCACCAGGCATCCACCATTCTACATTTTGTCCATATGAATTAAACACTCTAAGTACCTAATATAAGTGGTATCGTACAGTAGTTACTTTTATGTAACTGGCTTATTTCACTTAGCATTATGTCTTCAAGGTTCAACTATGTTGTAGCATGTGTCGGAATTTCTTTTTAATGCTGAATTATATTCATTGTATTTTGTATTCATTCATTGTATTCATACAATATATTCACATCCAGTCCAATTAGCAAAGTATGCTTTTATTATTATAGATAAACTAGAGGACTGGTGTATGAAATTCGTGCATGGCGGGGTGGGGTCCCTCACCCTGGCCTGCACCCTCTCACAATACAGGACCCCTTGTAGGGGTGTCGAACTCAATCAGAGAAGGGGCCAAAATCTAAAATCCAGCCTAAATCGCGGGCCGAATGGTTTACTGAACAGTCATAAACTGACAATGTCATAAACTGACAGCGGAGTGCAGTGATGACAGCGCGGTGCGGGCCACATTGCAAGGCCTGGTGGGCTGGATTTGGCCCGCGGGCCTTGTGTTTGACACATGTGCCTTAGGGGATGCAGGATAGGGCCTAAACTGGCAGTCAGACATCTCTCTCGCAATCTGGGACCACTGGCTCCTAACTGCTCACTTGCCTGACTTCCTGATCACCCCTAACCACTCTGCCTGCCTGCCTCATCGCCCCTAACCACTCACCTGCCTGCTTTATTGCCCCTAACCCCCTCTGCTTCAGCCCCCAAAACTTCAGCTTTGCCAGGAAAGTCATCCAGAAGAACATTCGGAATGACATCTGGAAGATAATTCAGCTGTCTGGCCTAATTAGCATATTACACTTTTATTATTCTAGATATGGCACATGTTGTTTTACTATTCATCCATCAATAGACACTTGAATAGACATTTGAGCTACTTCCACCTTTTGTCCACTTGGCTAACGGTGTTATAAATATGAATGCACAGACATCTGTTCAAGTCTCTGCTTTCATTTCTTCTGGGTACATACCCAAGATTTAATTTCTGATTTCTGGATCAAATGGTAATTCTATTTTCACTTTTTTTTCTTTCTTTCTTTCTTTCTTTCTTTTTTTTTTTTTTTTTAGGAACCACCATACTGTTTTCCAGAGAATGTACTATTTTACATTGTCTCCAACAGTGCACAAAAGTTCCGATTTTTCCACATCCTCTCCAACATTTCTTATGTTCTGTTTTTAATAGTAGTCATTCTCAAAAATGGGATGTGAGGTTGATTTTGACTTACTGCACAGGCTTGTTTTTGCACATAAAGGTATGAAACTTTAGAAGTATCCCAAAATATCTTTCTCATTATGACTGAATCTAAAATTCTCTGCAATGTGTGCCATTCAAGGCTCTAAGTAGAAATCATATTAGTTGTTAACAATAAAAAGCATCTGTGTAATTTTTTTCATATATGGTTAATCCATACAACATTTGCGTGAGGTCAGTGTTATACCCATGTTACACATTAGGACACTGAGGTCTGGATTGTTCAAGTGCTAAGAGGTTCAAACCCAGTTACTCTGGCTCTGAAGCACAGATAGTTCCACACTGCTGGAGGCCAGAGGTAGTTAAAAGGTGGGCGGGTGTTAAAAGAGGAAGTTATTAACCACTGATATAAAAATTATTGGATTGATTAGCAGAGAGCAGGACCTAAGGGACTGTGGAACGTGGCAGTGCTTAGTTTTGACAATGATTTGTAGTAAAAAACGGCTGAGAATGTGGGTGTGTGCAGTGATACTAAATTCAGATCCTAGGGTCTGAAAGTGAGGAAGCGCTCAAAAGAGAAGAATGTTGAAATGAAGAATGAGAAAACCTGAGTACTGTACAATAGCATTTTGCTGGGGGGTAGAGGGGAGAGAAGTTTTGCCTTCTTGGTTTATGGCTACTGACACATCTAGAATACTGGGCAAGATTATTTTCTCCCTCTAATATGGAGATCCCTGTAATATGGAGATCACTATCTTTATAGGATAAAGCAAAGTATTTGAACCTGTTATCATTCTTAAGCTTCTCAGAGAGAAATGCTTACAGCATTTTATTTACCCTGTTTAACTGAAAATGACAAAGCTAATCTAACATTATTTCTGTGTTCCTCATAGAACTTGAATATTTCAAATGAAACACTGTGAAATAATTACATTTCCTTATAGGCACCATTAACTTAAAAAATAAGCCTTTAATAATGTTTGACACTGGAATAATGCAATTTAAAATAACAATTCAAGACCCGTGTTTTAAGAAAAGCTAGACAGTAAGAAAAGAAAAAAACCAGACATTATGACCCCATTTATTTGTTCATGATATGACCAATTGATGCTAAGAACATTTAAATATGGACAACTATTTAGTAATCCACTGCTTTTATTAAATAATTTGAAAGAATGAACAATATCTATTGAATTCAGAAATGAGACAAAATTAAAAGCATTAATAAATACACAAAAATATAAGAAAGGATATGGAAATAAGCTTGAGACTGACCTAAGATCATCAAGAATTCCTAGTAAGAATGGTTTCATAATATACCTTTTCCATTTCAAAGTATTCCTTAATTTATTTCAAAGTGTTCAAGTGGTGATTATAATTCACACACCCACCATGACTACTAAATATAAGTTTAAAACTAAACTATCAGTCATGGTCTACTACCAGGGGTAGCACATCACCAATGAGATTATACACATTTGTTCCAAAAAAGATAGTGGATTAGGTGATATAAAATATCAAGAATGGTACCTAAATTAAAAGTGCTTAAATAAAAAATGAGATAGTATATCTTTTGGCAAGTGGGATATGAAAGATTATTTCCATGGCTCATTATACTCACCTGGATAAGTGCCTCAGCCAATGTTACTCGACTCTCTGGCTCATGGAGGGTGATCCAATTCTAGACCTGTCCTAGAAATTAATATATAAACTTTAATCAGCCCCAAGGGATTGACTCTGGTTATTAGCGACTGTGGAGAGTGTGATGTCTCTAAAAATTATCCTTGAGCAGGAAGGTCCTCAAAGGACCAGGTTTGATTAAAGTACTTCTGCAAAGTAGTTCAGGAAAAGCCCAGAATACCAGAACAGGAATGCTTCAGCACTGTCCTCACATATCTCTAACATCAAAATACAGGTAATCCAAAATATTTTGTTTATAAAATGAAGTTCATAGTGTATACTAGGATGTATGTGTACATATGCACATATACTGACTGGGATGATTCCTGTTTCACTCAAGGTCACATATATTTTTAGGATAAATGGGTAGTGAAGAAGAAAATTTACCCAGAGGAGACTCTTAAGAAATTGATGATAAAGGACAGAAAAAGAGGCAGCAATGTAGAAAAGGCTTTTATTTATTTATTTATTTACTTTTAGATTAGTGAATATCAGAGAGAGAGAGAGAGAGAGAGAGAGAGAGAGAGAGAGAGAGAGAGAGAGAGAGAGAGGGAGAGAAAGGAGCCAGTAGGAGAGGGATAATGGCAGGTCATGTGTCAATACAATCTACCTTGAAAAAAATATATATTGTACATGTTAAGCACATATGTCATGCCCAGGCTTTCCGTAAGTTTTCTCATAACAACTATGAATTTCTCCTCAAATGTAGAGATCATCATTTATTCATTTTTGTGTTCTCCAGGCCTTTGCACAGAATATGTGTGGCCAGGAGCTAACTACATAATCAAATTTTTGTTACATTGTTCTCATGATTGATTTGGGATTTCCCAGGTTTCCCTGTGTGAGTTGGAAAAGCCTACAGTGAGGGAATTTCTAGCCTCCCCTGGGAGGGTGAATTACGCAGAGAAATATAGCAAACATTAAAGTTTAAATAAGACCTCCCAGCTAAACCTACTACTGTTCCCAGAAGAGAATGTCAATTGCCCATTTACCTCATTGATTCACCCACAGTGAGGGCATTACAGACCTTGACAATCCAACAAGATGATCCTCTTGCATTAACATTAATATGTGATATAAATGTACCTGGGTGACATTATTTCTTCCTCTGTGATTTTATATTAGCTTTCTGATTCTTAGACACTATACACATTTAGTATCTGATAGTCTGAGTCTCTTGCCACTTTGATCCAGGATACCACAGCCCACGTTTTTCAGAATCACTTTTGTGCCAGCAGCTGTCTGACTCCAAGATGCTTGATTCCAGGACTAGTAGTGAATGAGCATCTGAGGAAAAGCAAAATGAATCTGATCTGAAACCAGACATTTTCTATTAGCAATCTACTGCATAGACCTGAGTTTCATTTCTTTTCTCCTCTTTAAATTTTTAATCACATTTTTCTTTAAAATGTTTCAGCATTTTATTAATATCATGATAGTTCTCAATGAGCGAGTGTTTATTCCCTATTAACATTACAGATGTGTGTTTAGCACTGTTATGTTACCTTATGAACAGAGAAGTAGATTAAATGGTTCCTGCCTTAAAGTACTTACCTGTCACATTGAACAGCATGACAGGAGAACTTAATAGCTGCTGTTTATGGTGATTTATAGTTAACTGTTTTCTCACAGTCTCATTCCTTTTTAACAAGTCTATGGGGGTCTCTTTATGGGACCAGGATTCATATGCAGTTATTTGCATTCTAAATCTCTTTAACCTCTTTAGTACGCCATAAGTCTTTCTGCTCTCTGTGTGTACGCATATATATATTTATATATAAACATTCCTTAATATATATTACCTACATGGATATATCCTATCTAATAAAGAGGGACTATGCTAATTGACTGCCACATCCACAATCACAAGATGGCAGGCGCCCAGTCCCCTCCATCCCCCAGCCACCAAGGGCCTGCCTAACGTACAGGCAAGCCTCGAATGGTGGCTGCCCAGCCACCCAGGGCTACCCGAGGCTCAGGTAACCAGGGCTGGCTAAGGCTTGCACTGCTGGTAGAGGCAGCAGCAGAGGTGTGATGGGGGCATCGCCTTTCCATGATCGTGTGTGTGTGTGTGTGTGTGTGTGTGTGTGTGTGTGTGTATACACATATATACCTGATATACCTTTAGTTTACATATATATGTATGTACACACACACACACACACACACACACACACATATATACCAGTATATATGTACATATACATTTAAATTGATGCAATTTCAAGACCCAGGTTCCCAGGTTCTCATCTAGATTTATCACTTACTGGCTACTGAACATGGACACATAGATCAAGTTTCTTTATTTGTAAAATGAGAACACAAGCCCAGCCATAACATTATTTTGCATGAGATTTGTGAGGAGCCACCAAAACAGTTGCCAGCACTGGTTTCCTCTGGCACCTGGGGCCCAGGCCTTCGCTCTGGTTGCAGCAGAGAAACCAAGCCTCTTCAGTTTTCAGTCTTTCCTCTGCATCTTTGTTGGGTTAATTTGCATACTCACTACTGATTGGCTGGTGGGTGTTGCAGAGTTATGGTCAATTTGCATATTTCTCTTTTATCAGTGTAGATATCTTCCCCCTTATATCATTACAAATACCTCATATTGTCAGATTAAACATATTTGGCCAAATTTATATAAAATATGTTATTGTAGTCTTAAAATGTACTGCTACTATTGATAGTAAGGATGAATATATTTTCATAAATCATTATGCAATTCTGTCAAATGTCTATTCATTTCTTTTGTGCATTTACCCTATATGGTTTTTGGTTATTTTTCTTCTTGATTTTCAACAATGTTTCATATATTTTGGATAGAATACACATTGTGACACAATTCTATTAAAATTCTGTTCATGTCCTTTCCAATTTTCCTGTGTTTCCTTGTCATCTTACTGATTTATCACAACTTTTTATGTTTTTATATATAATTTTTATGACATTTACATGTGTTGAAATATCTTCTTTCAGATTGTGCATTTTTTTTCTATATTTAGAATGCCTTTATTTAAATTGGAAATTATAATTTAAATTTTGACAATAATGGATTATTATCTTTGTACCTGTTTAAGAAGTCCTCCCTCGTATCAATCATAAAAATAATATTATACATGTTCTAAAAGTGTTATCCTATGTAATAAAAGCCTAATATGCTAAGTGTCCAGTCATCCAGTTATCCATTTAACCAATCAAAGCTTAATCTGCTAATGATATGCTAAGGCCACTCAACCTCTCATGTCCCTCCCTGGCTCTGATTATACAGGAGCAGTATCCCTCAGCCTGGTCTGTGCCCTCTAGCAGTCCGGGACCCCTTAGGGAATGTCGGAGAGCCAGTTTCAGCCAATTCTTCAGACCAGGCTGAGGGACCCCACTGGTGCACAAATTCGTGCACTGAGCCTCTAATAATTTTATAATTCACATTTGGAATTGATTATTATGTGTGATTTGGAAAGAGTCCAATTTCAATTTTTTTTCCTATTGATGGAATGTAAAATAGTCCATTCTTTTCCCATTGATTTGAAATGTCATAAATAAAGTTTCTAAATATATAAACTATGGTTAGCTACTCTGTTCTGATGGTTTATTCCTATTTACCAATGGTATTGTATAACTTTGAAGGAGCCAAATGGGCATAAATCCTAGCTCCCCAATTTATAGTTAATATGATCTTGACTACTAAACCTCAGTTTATGCTTTAGTTTGTTAATCTATAGTTATAACATCCCACTTCACCTGACAGTCATTGCTGAATTGTTCCCTATTTCTACCTTTAAGATTTCAGGTCTTTCTTCTTATTTGAACTAACTCCTGTGCCCCTCTTGGGTTCATTTTCATGTTGCTGCCTCTCCTGACCCTGGCATGGGAGAATCCTGAGAATTTGTCAAGTCACCGCTGCTATTCTAAACCCACTGCCTTCTCAGTTTCTATGCAGGACAGATATACGAGTCTGCCCGAGTCATTAAATCTATGGGGCATTTCTGTTATCCACCTTCATTTGACTGGGCCCTCATTTTTTTTTTTCAGTGAGCACTGAACACACTAACCAATGCCTTAGGTAAAAGAAACATATTCTAGGAATAAATATATTTTCAAATAAAATTTAGAATATATGATGCTGCTAAATTATTAATTTTCAGAAAGATACTATTAAATCGCAAAACAATTATTCTACCACATCAGTAGACATTTATGTATGAATAGCCATGATTTATTTTCCAACTATTCTGAAGAAACAGGAATCTGTATATGTGGCTAACATTGAAAACATTTTCCAAAATAGCTTATTAAAGTGCTGTCCACATATTAGCTTCCCAAAGATTAACTTGAACTTTTAAATGAGGAGAGCAGTTATTATTAGTCAAAAGTCCTCTATATGATAAAATAACTCCTGGTTAATTATTTTATCTAAATTATTCATTGTTATAGCTAGTTAATGAGTTGGTAGAACACTTCGATATTTTCTAGGTAGAGATTGTATATACACTAATTCCTGAGGAGAAGTTCTTAACCATTAAGGCTTATTAAATTGTATCTAACAGAAGGTATATCTGAGAACAGAGGAATCTGTATCTCTTCCCTAACTGTAACAAAAAAACTGTCCTTTCTGCCCCTCTAGCTCCTGTGCCATCTTTTAGTTCTGAGATATAACAGATACTTATTTATACCCTTTGAGGATTTTTTGAAATTTTTAGTAGTTACTTTCAGTTTGATTTTACATTGTAGACTCTTCTTTTGCTAACTGTAAAGCAATTGTATAATAATTTAATGCTTAGAAGCTTGACAAGTTCTTTCCAAGAACCTCAGTTATTTGATAAGTATCCAGTTACCTATTAACCAGTCTTAACTGTAATCACCCCTGAGGGCAACAGATCTTTCTAGGTAGTTTGGATCACTGTAATATTGATATTGTTGACCACAACAATAATTGAAGTGTACCTCTTCATGGTATTACTGTAGTTTGGTCAGATTATAAGTTCTGTCTCTCATTTTCTGGACAGTGAGCCCATACCTGTTACAGATCATTATTGAAGTTTTATCTGCATCCCCAGTCAGTTGACCTACTCCATCTAGGCTGACACCAGAAGTTTTGGATCTTTACAAACACATATGGGAATTAAAAAATTGAGAAAGAGATTGAGCCAAGACTTAGCTGTGTGCACTCAGCACAGCTGCCCTGGTTATGCGGCTCCTTCTCAATGCTAATTATATCAAAATTGAAAAGTCACATAAGGGAAATAAGTAACCAGAGGCAGAGGTGTGTGCAGTCTGTTCAGTTCCATTTTATGGGGAGATTTGAAGATGAATTTGGGATAGATTTGGGACATAAACAAAGATTGAGTTTATGGGGGAAAGCATTGGAAGGAGCCCCTGGAACTGCTTGGATGTTGCTTGTCTCACTGGCCTGTGGATCATGTCATTGTAAGTAACAAATCCGGGGTATACATCTGTCCGCAGTGCTGCTAGAAGAAATACTGGACTGGGAAAAGGTGGGTGGCCCCCTCTGCTGCCCTGGGAGAACTTGTCTTGGACACAAGTCCCAGGTGAAGTGATGCTTACACACCCTCCCACTTTCAAGAGAAGCCATGCACAGAGGGAATGAGAATAGAAATTGGCTAGCCATTATAGTCTAAGTCTGATTATAAAATAAAATTACTTTAAAATTTTTATTTTTATATTCAAGATACAGTTCTAATTACAGTTCTATTTGTTTATTGATTGATACCTTGTTTTTATCATTTACCATGAAGTTTTGGTCATAATTTTATTTGGGATTGTGCCCAAAACCCAGGCATGTGGCTTGACCTGGAATTGATCTGTGACCTCCTGATTCACAGTTTGCTGCTCATCCACTGAGCCACATCAGCTGGGTTAGTCCTAATTTTAAGTAAATTAGAGCTGATAGGGGTTTTTTTGTTTGTTTGTTTGTTTTGTTTTGTTTTTAACACTTGCTATCCTCAATAGGATCTTTGGGAATTACCATATATTAAGCTCCATCCTAACCATTTTACATAGATTATCTTCTTTATATCTCAAATGGTATTTAAAGCTCAGACAGGTTATGCAATTTGCAAACAGCTGAGCTGAGATTCAAACACAGAACTATTTGTTTAACCATTGTTTCAGGCCTACTCTCAATGTCATGGATAAAAAATAGACCATTGTTCTCTTGTACTTATGTATCCTTTAAAACCACTAGTGTCTAAACACATTTACATCTTATTATAACTTCTGTCATATAAAAAAAAATTGAGTAACCAGTTTTTGGAAATGTTCTGTCATTGTTTGGAATGTCTGGAACCTTGACTACACTGCCAGACTGAAATCCCTTTAGTGTGGACGAGGATTTGCTTTATAAAGCTGCTGTCACCAATCCCTGTCATTTATCAAAGGGTCACCATGACTTTTGACAACTAGCTGATAGCCTGGAGATCTACCTCATAACCAGGCTGGATACCTAGCTCAGCCTACCCCTGCAGCCTCTCCAGAAAAGGGGAGTGGGTTCTCTCTCCCACAGCGGCCAACTCCTCTCCTGGGAAAAATCTCAGAGTCTACCACAGCATTGACCCTCCTTTGGAACGGGCACAGCAACCTGTAATGGGAAGACATGATAGTTGAAATGATGTAACCTTTGCCGCATCTAAAATGGGAGGGAAATTATGTGGACAATGATCTAGGACATATTAAATCTAAATGAAGCAATAATTGACACAGGCTACTGAAAGTCTACTGTATCTGCACAATTTATTTTTTTAAGGAATCTGCACAAATTGCACTGGCACACACTCTCACACAGCAATTTATTTTTAAAAAGCCCTAGAAATAAGCAGTATAAATGTGTATAGGAGGATTAAAAGCAAAGGAGGTAAGGAGACCTATTGATGATATTTCTTGGGTGTATATTTTAAAACCACAAAGTACAAGTTCTGCAGGATGTGGAAAAAGCAGCTTCCCCTCCCTGTGCTTTCTTAAGTTGGCATTGCTCCATGTCCTCTGGCTCTGGTGTTTAATTTTAATCCCGAGCGGAGGGCAATCCTCATGGGTATTAATACACAGCAGAGCAAATAGCCCCCAAAGAAACCCAGATCACAACATGTCTTGGGCAACTGGCCCTGGGTCTGTCCCCTGAGCAATCCTCTGCATTAGGTCACATGTTCCTCTCAGTGGGGTGAAGGCACAGTGAAGATGTCAAGCGCCATTGCTCCCACATCAATAAAAGAATGGACTCTTCTACCTATCCGCTTTTCCTAAGTCTTGATGGAAGGAAGCTAAATGCACATATCCTTTTCCATATGGAAAAAATTTCCAGCTAACAAACAAAATATCCTACTACACCTTAGCTTTAACTTCTTAATAGCAGCAGCACTTCAAATTTTTTAAAATATATTTTATTGATTTTGTACAGAGAAGAAGGGAAAGAGATAGTTAGAAACATCAATGAGAGAGAGTCATCAATCAGCTGCCTCTTGCACACCCCCTACTGGGAATATGCCTGCAACCAAGGTACATGCCCTTGACTGGAATCGAACCCGGGACCCTTCAGTCCCCAAGCCGACACTCTATCCATTGAGCCAAACCGGTTTCGGCAGCACTTCAAATTTATATAAAAGTTAAAATAGAAAATATTTATTTTCAGGAAGACTTTACTTAACAATGTCATTTCTGGCCTACAGATGACCCAAGTAACAAATCTGAAGGACTCCATAATGGCAAACTCTTAACCCAATACAATATTATTCTCTCTCTAATCCAAAATGTAAGGTCATCTTACATATTGTATTTTTATTCAATTGATTTCCATGTCAAATCAAACATGAAATCGTTAAGCTAAAACATCCAGAATGTTCACATTTCATTTGAGCTCTAGGCAGGAGGGACTGTTGTCACTGAGAAAGCTCAAAGCCCTCACGTGGTCACGGTGCACTGAGGGGATTCAGGGACAGAACACAACACTGATTTTTAAGGCTCGGCTGACAGGAAACCTGCAGACACCTTGGTGACAGAACTAGGAAGTGTCATGGCCATTCTCTCTAAATAAGAGGAGACACTAGACTCATTAATAATAATAATAATAATAATAATAATAATAATACTGCAATAGTTGGGTGTCCTATCTCAGATCAGACAACAGGGATAGGAATAACATCCAGAGAGTGTATAGCCAGCTTTTCAGCTTTTTCCTAAAGAAGTAGCCGAGTTTTCTTTATTATGTACTCATTTTGTATAGACACAGGAGAGGGCTGGGGTAGCAGTGCTGGAGACAAGAAGCCTGTGGTGTGTCCTGAAGCTAACATTCATTCTCTCAGGAAAGTTCTGAGAGCTAGCCAGACAGCCTGTCAGAAGTCTTTTTGTAGGAGGGACTGAGGAGAGAGCTTTCCCTGAAGGGAGAAAGGAGTCGTGACAAGCATGACCTAGAAACAAAGCCTTAGTCATCAGAAGGGAGCACAGGGCAGAAGCTGTCACTCAACTACATTCTCAGACCTTGACTGAGTCAAGGCAAGGATGGAAACTGAAAGTGAAGCAACTAATAGCTGTCACACAGAAGCTGAGAGTTTCCATGCAGGTGACAGAGAGTTGATGCTCTTTAAGTATGATTCCAACAAGGAGACTGAGGTGTCTCTTCTGCTGTAGACCATCACACAGTCCAAGCCCCTCGGGGCCCCTAAGCATCAGTGGTAGTCCAGGAGTGAGACAACAAAAGTCCAGGAGTGAGACAATAATGGCAGGAAGCTGTCTTCTGAGATGATTTGATCATCAGAATGCCTAGAGAAGACTGGATGGAGGCCCTGAAGTGTCTCATGAAGGGCTCTCTGGGACAATATAAACTTACAATGACGTTCTCTTCTGGAATATAGTTTTATTATTTTTTCTTCCTTAATTAGATATTTTTAAATAGCACAGTCAAATTCCTTACATCTAGAAAGTACCAGGCTGCCCACAGATTATTTTCTAAATTTCTAGATGTGAAATCAGGATAAAATCAATGTGCTCACCCCCCAACTGGTACCTCAGATCCCCCCAAGCTATGAACAACTCTTTTAGGAAAGCCTAGATTAGTGGGACACTGGCCAAAATAGCTTCCTGGGGCCTGGAGTTCAGGGTACAGGATAAAGGATCAGCCAAACAACAGCATCAAAATGAAAGAGGGTATATAAAGAAGAGTGTGGCTGAGGAAATGCTCTAAAATCACATGGTTAGTATCAGGTACCCACACGAAGCAGAAATAGAAATATGGAAACAAAAATGGGGCAGAGAAACAAAAATAGGGCAGGGCAAAGAATGAGGAATGAAAACAGCCTGGAGACCTTTGGGAGCCTTCTGTAGATGCCTTCTATGGTCTTTTCAGGTGCACCCAATGCATTTAAAAGGCATGGAACAAAATGCACAGGTTTTACAATTACATGTTGTATTAATTTGCTAGGGCTACCATAACAAAGCACCCCGCACTGGGTTTACACAACGGAAATTTATTTTCTCATAATTCTGGAGGGTAGAAGTTTGAGATCAAGGTGTCAATCGGGGTTGTTTTCTTCTGGGACCTCTTTCTTTGACTTCCAATAGATAAATTCTCCCTGTTTTTTTTCACATGGTCTTTCATTGTACATGCCTGTGTCCCAATCTCTTCTCATATAGGCACATCATATTGTATCAGGGTCCAACTGAGTGGTCTTGTTTAACCTTAATTATCTCCTAAAGGTCCTATCTCCAAATACATTCTGAGATACTGGGGGAGGGGGAGGTTTAGGACTTTAACATATGATTGGGGGTGGGGAGCACAAATCATCTTATAATATATTTTTGTAGGATAATTATATCAGAGTACGTACTCATGGTTAGTTTCTTGCTAATTAATTAGTAAGAAAGTAGTCCCCATTACATTTTTCTCTGCACTGAAAATGGACCATGGAGGAGGGAGAGGAGATAGGTGTTGATTTAGGCTTGGGGATGGTCAGCAACAGATTGTGTTATCATTACCAATCCTGCCATCAGCTACTACCTGTTGTTGGGAGAGAGCTGGGCAGGGGAGTTTTTTCATGACAAGGAAATAGGGGATGGTGGGGAAAAGTGGCCTCAAATCAACTTGGTCAGCATCTTAAGAAGGAGACACCATCTCCATGTTGAGGTGGAGATTTGGGTGCAGGAAGTTTACTGGGGAGTGCTCTCAGGACCAGCACTTATGGGGCAGTAAAGAGAGTAGAATTGGGCATAAGGAAAAGCAAGTCTCAATGCAGTCAGTGCAATTGCATCAAGGTCTCAGCTGAGCCCGCAGAGCTTTGGAATGGAAATGGTCCCTCTAAGTTGTGCCCCTACAAAAGGATTAAATCTGAATCTTCCCCCTACACACACACACACACACACACACACACACACCCATGGCCAGTTATTAAATGAGGACCGATGGAGTACGACCCTAGACAAAGCAGTTTTCTTCAACTACATTGTAACAGCCAGGAAAGGAGGGCCTGAATCCCACAGGGGGGATCCAAGTGACATACCACATACCCACTGCAATCAACTTTACATACGTTGGCTAAATTATTCAGAAAATAATCAGTTGGGGGCTTATGAGAAGATGACAAGCCCCCAAATGACAAACACCCACTTGAAAAGAAACTAATCTTTGATAACCCCTAGTAAAAAAAGAAAAAGCTGTGAATTCTATGAAATGTGCTTGTAATGTTGGTTTCAAACTGAGGTCTTCCTCTGGAATTGAGAAAGATTTTAGAAAATGGACTCATGCGATCCAGTGGCCCTGAAAATGTCAATTAAGTAAATGCAAAGAGCAAACATTCCTGAATTTACATTTGCCTCTTCAACAGGACCTTTTTTTCAGGCTAGAGAGAATTTTCAAGCAATTGCTCCATATAGAGTGAGTTATTTCTAACCTTTGAAGGATACAAGTACACATATAACAATGCGGTATGTCACCTTCCCCTTCACTGGCCTTTCATTAAAGAGTGAAAATAAATTATTATACATCTAAGGTGTTTTAACCATGGGAATTTACAAGATTGAATTATTCAGTTCATCATGTTTTTCAGCAAACATTTACCAAACATCTTTTCTGTGCCAAGCACAATACCTAAACTAAGCTTTAAAAATAAGAATGACAGATATGACCCCAGCCTTCAAGTTATTTATAGTCTTTGGGAGACACAGACAAGGAAAAAGTGAAAAACAAAATAATTACAAATCATTTTATGGGCTACTAAGAAGACAGCCTGCCAGTCATCAGAAAACTGAGGTGAAGAGGTTGGCTGCTTTAATTGCAGTATTGGGCAGTCCTCTCTGAGGAGATGACCTTGAATTTCTGGCTTGAAGGTGAGGAAGGACCTGATAGGCATTCCTGTAAAAACGAAAGGGTCCCAGGCAGAGAGAACAAAATGTGCAAAGGCTGTGAGGTGTGACGGAGGAAGGAGCATGGCTTGTCACTTGACAGAAGTGTTGCGAGTGAGGGGAGCTGACTTTTAGGGATTATTAGGATGCAGATCATGCAGGATCCAGAGATGTTTTGATGTTATTGGAAGTACAGTGAAAAGTCATTGAAGGCTTTCTAGATGGGAAAAGAGATCTAATTTGTATTTTATGAAGATGGCTCTGGTATTATGTGAGAATGGACTAGAGGAGTCTGAGGGTAAAAGCAAGAAGAGGAAGCCTACTCTTTCTAGAAAGGAAGGAGAGATGATGGTGGGATGAGAATGCTGGGATTGTGTGGAGGGTGGGTGGGGCCAGGCAGCAAGGGAAATGGGTACATTAAAGCTGATTCCAAAACACTTAGGTTGAGCAACTGGAGAGATGATAATTAAATTTGCTGAGATTTGAATGATTAAGGACAGAAAAAGCATTTGAATGATAGGGGTTGGAGAGTAATTTAGCATTTATTTTCTGCTTTTGTCTCTTCCTTTTTTTCTCTGACCTTCCCTATCTGCATGCCTACATATACCTTCACAGTATGTAGATATTCATTACATGCAGTACAATAAATGTATTAATTACATAAAAACAAAAACGAGGGTAACATTTACCCTGTTTTCCATGTAGATAAGGGAATATGCTAGGTGCTATATATACATATTTTATTTAATCCTCACTGAAATCACAAGAGGCCATGCCTATTGATCATATGAGGAAATTGAAGCCTATAAACTTTATTTCTAATGATTTTTTTTAACTTTTTATTGAATTTTTTAACAGGTTTCAGGTGCACAATTCCACAACACATCATCTGTACAGTATGTTGTGTGTTCACCACCACAAGTCAAGTCTCCTTCCATCACCATTTATCTCTGTAGATTATAGAGTTTCAATCTCTTCCAGCAAAGTCACATTTTGTATTTATCTGGCTATTACTTATCTATTGGGATTTGAGCCCAAACAGCCTGATTCCAAAGCTTATGCAGTTTTCCTACAAACTAAATTGAATCCTTCTGAGATGCTGAATATTTACTGTTTTTTGAAACATTCAAGTATTTCTCTGCACAGAAACTTCTTTCCTTCATAATGTCATGTGGTAGTTTCAGTTAATACTTTGTCACCATCTGTCATATGACCAGTTTAGCATCACAAGTCTGCAAATATTTTGTATCAACAGAAGCCTCCTATTTGAATTCAAATATGCTAGACTGAGCCCAGAATAGAAAGCGTGATGAATTGTCAAATCCAAAATGTATATTGTTTTTCTAAGGATTTCTATTAATGTTAAAGGCAATGAGAGGCCTTCATTTTTTTCTGATAGTGAACAGGCCCTTTTGACTTGTGAGTGATTCTATGACAGGAGATGGGATATTTAGAATTTGTAAATCACCAACATTTATTCCACAGAAAAAGAAAAACTAAGCTCACTCAGTTGTAATATTACTCAACAACATTCTGTTATATTGTAAATCAGAAGATGCCTTAATCAATAAGCCAAATTTTATTGGAGTCCTTTTCATTTTGCTAATGTTAGCCAGCACAGAGGGAATATTGCTTCTCAAATTCTGGAGCTCAATATGGTGGAAGTCTTTCTTATTTATATGTTTTTCAGCCCTTTGTTTTCCAAATTGGGAATGAGACTTCCGGACCTTATGGGAAAAAGTCCTGTGTGCTGGGTCAGGGCCATGAGACCATATCTCAAGCCCTGGCCTTGCGCCAGCACTGACAACTCTGTCTGGGGCATAGTTTATGGCTTTTCTGTAATAGGAGTAGTCTTATTTTCCTTATTATTTAAGCAATCAAATGTTTACAGAAGCCAGAATAGCAGGGTTAAATTTTAAACAGCAGTTTTTACCCAAGATGGAGGTTACTATGCTTCAAACACCCTCTTAAAAAAAATGTTTTATTGATTTTAGAGAGAGGATGGGAGAAGGAGAGAGAGAAATATGGAAGTAAGAGAGAAACATGAATCAATTGCCTCCTATACCCCCTACTGGGGATTGAGCCAGCAACCCAGGCATGTGTCCTAACTGGGAACCAATCTTTGGTGCATGAGAGGACACTCAATCACTGAGCCTCACAGGCCAGGACTACCCCCCTCTTTTGTTTCCTACTTTTTCAGTATCATTTGGGCAGAAGAATATGCACTTTAAAGGAAATCTAGGGAGTAACCACAGGTAACATGGAAGTTAGAATCTAAATTCACCTAAAATTAAAACACAAACATGAAAACCAAGCATTCAAAGCAGGTCTTTATTTTTGTACTTTAAATGTAGTTCATCATGTCCTAACTGATCATGACTGTGCCTCATTTATCCCTCCGTGTGATTACAATAATGATGCTTATTTGGAGGAGCGTGTTTTAATTGGATGTACAGTGGACAGCAGAAAGGCAGCAAGGCGACTCTATACCTTTATTGTTATTGGCATCCCACAGGTAGGGCTGCCAGTGTGTCCTTAATTTCTTGCTCTGATGATTTACAAATGGTAACTGTATAGCTGGGAATCAACACAGTGGTGAACCAAGAAGGAAAAAAAAAAGCCCCTAATTTGTTAAATGGCCAGCAGGCAAGTGTCCAGAAAGCATTGTTATCTGAAACAGCAGAGTGACAATGGAAACATTGATGTTGGAAGATAACAAGTCACAAAGCTAGATGAGCATACTAGCTTAAATGTTTCATATTGTTTTCCAAGATGCAACTTTTATTATTCAGTTCCACAATGGTACATCTGCATAGAAAATACCAAGTGGCTTTTGGATAATATTATGGTAAGCATGATAGTTCAGCTTGAAGTGAACTATTCACAGATGGCTACATATTCCCAATGCACTACTGAGTCAATGTTCTCTTCTCTGTATCTAGTAATAAAGAATTACCTTTCTCACAGGAGGGGAAGCAGAGACACCGACCTGGGGCCGACCAGAAAGCTGAGGCAGGGCTGGGTCAGCAACAAGATCCCAGTGTAGAGGTGGATGCAGTCATGGATGTGGTCAACCATCTCAGTCAAGTCGGTGGGATTATTTTCTGTTGAAAAAAATGTGTGCTCAGAAAACAAACAAACAAACAAACAAACAAATAAATAAGAACCACCTTTATATAGTACTTTGGGTTAAAAAAAAGTGCTTTCATTTGTATTCTCTCTCTCTCTCTCTCTCTCTCTCTCTCTCTCTCTCTCTCTCTCTCTCTTTCTCTCTCTCTCTCTCTCAAGCCAAGTATTTATTAAGGATTTGTTCAGCCTCATCCCCCGTGTGGAGGGCATGACAGCATCATCTCATTCAATCCTCACAAGGGCAGCACAAGGTGACTTTCAGATTAGCCCTATTAAATAGATGAGGGCACAGAGGTTAAAGAGGTCAGGGAATTTGCCCATGGTGTGCTCCATTTCTAGCAAGTGCTTAGAAAAGCATCATTCTTCTCTCCTATTTTGGCCATCCTGGCCCAACTTCCCATAGACTTCAGAGGCTACTCTGCGCGTTTCTTGATAAGCCTATTTTTCCAGTATTAGATGTCCCGTGATGTCTGGTTCGGCCTCCTAACCTCCTAACCTCTTTCCTCCCCATCTCCAAAGCTTCTCTAGAAGCAGCCACAAAGGGGACCTTGGTATAAACCCGCGATGGAGCAGAGGTAAAGTTGATCAGTTGGAAGAATCAGGTCTGAGTAAATAAGACAAATTCAGAATAAGAGGATCTGACCAAATGTATTTAAAATACTTGGGACTCAGAGGTGCAGGCTAATATCAGTTTCCCTCTAAGAGCACTGGCACATAAAGCTCTATCTTGTGTCTTTGCAAGATAAAATAAGGAATTTGCTTCTCTTCCATTTACATCGGGACTTGAAGGGGGGAAAAATCATTTTGTTCATTCTCCCCTTGACCTGTAGTTGTGGTTAAAGCCTGGCCTGAGTTTGAATCTTGGAAACAGCCTTCATAATGATGGAAGCTACTCTTCCCCCGGCCTCGGTTTTCCTGGTATTTACCCCAGAGGGTGATAATAATAATAATAGTGCTTTGTTCATGGTGCTATTAGGACTAACCTAGGTGGCATCCAGGCTAGAATAAGCACAAATAGTGTCAGCTTTTATTATTTTTAAAAGGAACTGTGCCTTTTTAAAGGAGTCCTTAAAAAGTTTCAGAGACCTGCTGCAAATAAGTATCTTTGTTTGTTTACCCCTTAAGGGTCCCATCACACTCCCACACCACAGGGGCTGCTGTAGACAAGGATGTGAATTGAAGATCATGCCTTGGGGAGCCCTTGGCCCCTTCCTTCATGTCCAGCTTGGTTGTATGTGAAGTGTTTCTCTGGGCTCCTAACAGGGTCTCTTTCCCTGGCTTCTGGCCCCTGACCTTATCTTCAGTTGTTTCATAAACAATTTTTTTTTTGATGTCTCATACTCACCCTAAATTCAACACGTGGCCAACCCATCTCAGCATGTTTTCCTTCACAAAACTGCTCTTATTCCTGATTTCCCTCTCTGTATTCTCTCTCACCTTCAGAATAATTTATCATTCTCTCCTTTTGCTTAAAATGAGTTATCTAAACAGACCTGGAGAGCATTATGCTAAGTGACATATGCCAGTCAGAGAAGGACAAGTACTGAGAGGGCAGGACAGGGTGAGGGTGAGCTCCTGACTCTGCCCTGCAGGGCAGAGTTATCCCTAGCCCTCACCCAACCAATCAGGGTTGGCTGAGGCAGTGACATCACCACCGACCAGAGTAAAACCCCTGGACTGGGCGAAATTCGCTCTCTTCTGCCATGCTGCCGGTGTGGGTGGGACAGAGCCCATGCTAGCATGGAAAAGGCTCTTTTGTTTATTGTATCAGACTCGGCTCCCGGGTGGTCCTTGGGGATCACGAAGTCTGGGCGCAACAGTACCATATGATTTCACTCACATGTGGAATCTAATGCACAAAATAAAAAAAATAGAAACAAACTAATAAATAGAGGCAGGGGGCATGGAGGGATTGAGTTTAAAAGAAAAAAGAAAACTCACACGGGAAAAAGAAACAACAAAAACCTAAAACAAACAAACAAAACCAGGAGTGTCCGTTATGTTGATGGCAGCACCCCTGGTATCTCTACTAGTATTTTCAACACTTTGTAACATTAATACTTACTTACAGTTATTTTCCATTATTGGTTGAATGTCTTTTCCCTGTCAGACTAGAAACTCCATGGAGTCTGGTTTGGTTTTTTATGTCAGTATCCTTAATACCTAGCATAATCTCTGATCATGGTTGGCACTAACAAATAGCAATTAACTATTCATTTTCTTTCTCTGATATGTATTATTATTATTTTCCCCCCCATTCCCATCCCACCATTTCCAATGACACCTTCCCTATTGAAACTGTTAATGCTTTTCATCTGGTCTTTGAATGACCTTCCTGTAGGAATATTTGGGTCATCATACATAAAGGAGTATAAATCCAGGTTCTTCAGCTTATTGTCTATGTAATCTTAGGGAACTTTCTGAGCATCTGTGTTTCTAAAATAAAAATGATAAAACTTGCACATGGGGTTGGAAGATTAAATGAAATGATATATTTAAAGGCCCTTGGAGCCAAAACCGGTTTGGCTCAGTGGTAGAGCATCAGTCTGCGGACTGAAAGGTCCCAGGTTCGATTCCGGTCAGGGGCATGTACGTTGGTTGCGGGCACATCCCCGGTGGGAGGTGTGCAAGAGGCAGCTGGTCGGTGTTTCTCTGTCATCGACGTTTCTAGCTCTCTATCTCTCTCCCTTCCTCTCTGTAAAAAATCAATAAAAATATATTTAAAAAAAAGAAAAAAAGAAGAAGAAGTAGACTTTAAAGGCCCTTGGAAGTACCTGACCTACAGGGATTCTCAATTCATGTTGCCTGAAGGGGGGCGGGGGGGGAGGCGGCGGAAGGAGGGTGCAAAATGAGGGGCATTAAAGAAGCCCCCCAAATTTGTAATATGTGTAAGACTATCCACCCTAGAACTTGATTTTCTTCAATTATTCTTTCAATCTAATGTCTGAATTTTATTCCCTCGGGACACTATTATGTTTGAAACTAACACTTGTCTCTTAGGGTTTAAAGTGATTCATCTCTGGCAATATTTTTTTTTAATCTTAACAGATCTTCTAAAAGACCTCTAGAATATGATTCTGAAGATGAGAGATGAGACATTCACGCACATGGCAGGTGGGCTCCTTCCATCTGGCTCGGCTGCAAAAAAAAAGCTGTAAGACCAACCTATATACAGGATCAGGTGCAAGACATTTGATCCTGTCCAAAATGGTCACCGACACATCTGGCCCCTGCCCACAGGTGCATGCTATTTGGTCCTGCCAAAAATGTCCACACTTAAGAAACATCCCTAGATTCAAACCTCCCAAAATATGTATTTTTACTTTGGATTTCCCAGATTAATTCATAAAAATCCCATCATATTTCAGGTACAATAATTGGGTTGTGGCTATACCACCAATAATAACCCTTCTAGCTTTGGGAGCCTAGCTGGTAATGGTACATAGGGTTGGGTAGATGGGTTGGCATGAACCAAATGTCTCCACAGATGATTTGAACAGGACCAAGTCTCCACTAATTGTTTGGGGAGCTCTTACCTGACACTCTGAGACTCTGAATGCAGCAAGTTACATTCAAACATTAGATTTCCTGCCCTGCCCCTGCCCTAGTACCATTTTCATTCTATAAATAAGGCCTACATTTGTTTTTCTAGTCTTACTCCAGGTGACTAGCACCATTGCCCCAATTCCTAGATTTTCTACTGGATGCCTGCTAGATCTGATAGACTTTTGTCAATACTAATTCTCTATGCCAGCCTGATTCTAAACTCCATCTGTTTTGGAATCACCTGTGCTTCTTTTCTGTGTTTGTGGAGAAACCCCCTCCCCTGACACCTTTTCAACTGCACAGAGTGCTTAGCTTCTGGCCAAATAGGCTCTGGACACTACACTCTATATGACCGGCCTCCCTTCTAGAACTGTATTTTTTTTCTTTATTGATTAAGGTATTACATATGTGTCCTTATCTCCCATTGTCCCCCACCTCCACCCCACACCCGTTCATGCTCCCCTCCCCTCCATTGTGTCTGTGTCCATTGGTTATGCTTATATGCATGCATACAAGTCCTTTGGTTGATCTCTCCCCCTTAACCCAAATCACCCTACCTTCCCTCTGAGGTTTGAGCATCTGATCAATGCTTCTCTGTCTCTGGATCTGTTTCTGTTCATCGGTTTATGTTGTTCATTATAGTGGCCAACCCAAGAAACCATATCTAGAAACAGCATCTTCCAATCTACCTTCACCAAGTGGAATTAATTGGAGCTTTCTTAGCCATAATTCCAAGCTAAGAGAAATGGAGGAATGACAGATCTTTTTGCTATCCATCTGATCATCCTATGCAGAAAGTTATTTATTCTACAGAGAGCTAACATCTTCAATTCTTTGAGCTAGGCATAACCAGAAAGATAATTAAAGCACTTGGAGTATTAAACAAAACAAAATAAAAACACACCAAAAACTCCACTGGGTTTATAATTAACCCTAAATTCCCATATGTATATTATTACTGATGTTTATCTGGCATGAAATAGTTTTGCTTAAGACAGACTTGTGAATCTTAGTCATATGACATCCTCCATAAAGCCCATTATAGAATTATCTGTAAATTTCTCAACAATGGTAACCTAAATTTTCCTTAATCTTGAAAACAAATATACAATAACATAGTTTGCATGAGATGTGACAGATTCATTTGATTATAACTGTAAAGTGATAAATAATGATGATTTCCAAAATATTTGTAATGATTGAGGTCTGCTGAAGAAGCATGGCCTCTGTTATACCAGAGAATTAATGGCACATAGATCATCTGTCACATTTGGGAGTTGTTTGGAATTCTGCAGGCATTTTCTTACCAACTCAATAATATAAACTGTGATTAACATTTTAGTCTGGGGAATAAACATCTTTGGTAAATTTGCAAATGTTTAATGAACTCCTATGAGAAATGTATTTAATTTTCCAAGCAACTGATTAGTAAAATAAAATTTATATACAACTCAGAAGAGTACAATTGCTTATTTATAGAGTCATATAGCATGATCTAAACAAGGACAAGCAGAGAGGACTCTTGCTTCCTTTGTGATGATGCAACCGGCACTAGACCTGCTCTGTCTTGAAAACAATTAGAAAACTGAATCAAGTGTTTCTAGATGTTTTTAGATATCATTGACAGATGGCACTGGGCTGTGTTAACTGAGAGGAGAAAAGTATATTTTAAAAAATGTCTCTTTAGGGTAAAACTCCATGAAGCAGAGCAAAAAGCTAGCAGGAGCTGTCAACTGACCATTTCCAAAAAGTTGAGTCCTGACTAGCCAGAGTGATAAGGCTCCTTATAAACCCAGGTTTACTAAACTAAACTAAATCTTAGTCTGAGGGCTAACCCAGCTCAACATCACTTCTTTACTATCAGAATCATGATTTTGATTATGGTGGCAATGTGTCCAATCAAACTTACTTTAGAAAAACAAACAAAAAACGTTAACTCAGCTTTCCTTTGCAGCTAGCTATATTTGGTCATGGGATAGATCTAGGTAATTGTAATGTAGGTGAAAATTAGTGTGAGAGGTTTCTGAAAAAGCTCTTTTAAGGGGGCCAACTCATCTGGCTTGTCTTTTTTGTCTTACTAACCCTTTCTTGTTTGCTGAAATCCAACAGCAATTGGGATGGAGAGCAGCCATCTGCAACCAGGAAGGAACAAGCTTGAGAGTAAGTCACTCACTGAACATGGCTAGGAGGAGCCTATGGGAGCTTGTTTTCTCTGGAAGGTATTGTGGAGGCACCAGAGGTCCTCCAGGTTTCTGATTAAGAAAATGGTTGAGAAAAAGAAAATCCATAATTTTTAAAACTATGTAGTTTTTAAACTAATTTCTGTTGTGTGTGTGTTTTTAATATTTACATATCTGGCAAATTCTTCTTGTTGGAGACTTTTCATAGCTACTCTCAGATGCTTTGTTTCTTCAAATAAAAATCTACATTAAAAATTCTGAAGGAATCATCTTATTTGGATTTTGATTGTAATCTTCTTAATTTAGAGAGCTGGAGGCAGTCTCACTTGGATTGTGGAAGCAGACTGACTGGGTTTGAGTTCTGATTATTATGCCCCTTAGTCGTTGTATAACCATGGGCAAGTTACTAATCTGTCTGGGTATCAGGTTCTCATTGGTAAAACCAGGGATATTGACTTCTTAGGGTTGCTGTGAGGATTAAATGAGTTAATATGTATAAAGTATTTAGAACAGAATGAGTCACATAAGAAGTGCTCAGTGTTAGCTAATATTATTTTAAATATATATGTACATGCCCTTGACCAGAATCGAACCTGGGACCTTTCAGTCTGCAGACTGACGCTCTATCCACTGAGAAAAACCGGTTTCAGCATATTTGTTCTTTTTATCCTATATACTTTCTGGGTATAAAAAGGTAGTATAATGACATATTGAATAATTCTGTTATCCCATGTCAATAAAAACTCAAGATTTCATTATATTTTGAGGATAAAGAGAACATTATAAAATAACCAATAATCAGGAGTTTTAGTCTGTGGAATACACATCTTTTGTAAATTTACAAATGTTTAATGAGTTCCTATGAAAAATGCATTTATTTCTCTAAATGATTGATTAATAAAAGAACATTTATATACAACTCAGTGTTATCAAATGAATGTAGCTGGTATACAGGTGTGAAAGGGGATGCAGTTTGTTAATTCAAGATATATTTAGTGATTTCAGTGATTTAAATTTTACAACAATTATCTCATACTCTTTTAAAGCACAAAATATTATTTTCTGGGGAAAAATGTAATGAAGAAACAAAAACGAGTTTCATAAAAGTGGTTACTTTGGCTGCTTTTATTTCCAATAAACAAATATAATTCCAAATTGAAAAATATATGTACACCAAGGGAAAATACTGTTAATAAAGAGTGTTTCCAAATGTCAAAACCATGCAGAATGTGTAGTTTTGGAAATAAACTCTAAAATCCAAATGTCATAAACACTCAAGTGACCTTTGTGTTCCAAACAGAGACCAAATGGCCAGTCTGGCTTGTGTTACCATGGTGACATACTTTGATGGAAGGGCCTCTAATGAGGTTGAGCAGCGTGAATGATTAGGGGCAGTGTTGTGATAAATAATAATATGTCAGTGTAGCACTCTCTGCAAGAGATTAAGGGTGTGTGTGCTGAGTAGATAGTATTGTGCAAGAAAATATAGTATCAGCTAATGTGTACAATTAATGAGCAAATAAAAGGTAGTTGTAATATCTCTTTGGGGTTCTAAATATATAAACATAGCATGAAAGATATCAATTAAATTTTAAGGACAAAAGTTAATCACAAGCATAATTTGTTTTATTGTGCTTCTCCACAAATATCATTTGATATTTAGCCCAGGTGCAGTATAAAGATAAATTTTCTCTTATTGATGGGACATGGCCACAATTTCAAATTAATTCAACTTTAGTCACAGATGATTGTCCCTACTATGTGGAAGGTATTGTTACATTTAATGGGAATACTACTGTAAAATAAGAAATACGCCATGCTTGGTTGTGAATGAGCAATTAGTACCCAAATAATACAATAAATTCTGTTTTGCTATAACTTAGTTTTAACAGATACACATTAAGGACAACAAGAATTCACTGGAGGAGAATACTAACATTTGGACATGGGAATCAGGGAAATCTTTAAGAAATAGAAAGTCCTTGAGAATGTTAAAAAAATAAAAATAAAAATAATAAATAAATAAATAAATAAAAGATGTAGTGAGAATCTCACTGGAAGATACAAGATTTGAAGAAAGAGAAGCAAACGGTATGTACCCATAAGTGTTATCAGATGAAGGTAGCTGGTATACAGGTGTGAAAGGGGAATGCAATGAGAGAGAGAGAAATGAGATTGAGTCAAAATGGCAGACGGGCACATTCCTCATTCCCCATAATTATTCTATGAAAACATGTTTAAAAGGAAAAAAAAAATCCATAATAGCATGGGAAAACAAGAATTATCTAATAAATACACCCGAGAATTTGAAGAATCTTCATGTATATGGTAGAATAGGTGCAGAGGGGCTCCAAACATACAGGGGAAACGCCAAGGAACAGGAGTGGGCTCAGGGAAATCTTTAGGGTAATTATTGGAGAAATGAACCTTGAGTTGTAAGGGAAATGGATCTTCTCTCCTCCTATAAAATCATGGACAACAGAGCCATCTATCCCCAGATGAAAACATCAGGGTGAATGCTGAGCTCAGGTATAGTCAGGATCTCAAAAAGACAACATATGAGAGTGACTGGGAACCTTCACCCTCAGAAAAACAAGTTACACCTGTTGGAGAGGATAAAAGTACACAAATGCTCTTGCCATGTACATGGAGATGACAAGAATATTCAAAATTGAGAAAATAAAGTGATTGCTGGGAAAAATAAAAAAACATGTATATAAGAAATGAAAAGATTTAGGATGAACAACAATCAACAATAGGGGTGAAAATGAAACAAACAATGACCCATCAATCTAACAAAAACACCAATATAACCCACATAAGAAAGACAATAGTTCAGACCTTCCTTTAAAACAACCTTTCTCTAGGGTTCTTACTCAATGATGAGAATCATTAATTGGCTGCCTCCTGCACTCCCCCTACTGAAGATTGAGCCTGCAATGCAGGCATGTGCCCTGACCTGGAATTGAACTGTGACCTCTTGGTCCATAGGTTGACACTCAACTACTAAGCCACACTAGCAGGGCATTCCTTGTATTGTATAGCTTATATATTTCCTTTGCTCAAAGTAACTAAGATTTTCACAAAATTCCTGCTAATCTTGAGGGTTAAGTAAACAAAGGAACAAAATATCCAGGAGGTGTGGGGAGAGAAAATGGAAAGGGGAGAGTAAACTGCGTACTCAGAACTAGGGACAAGGAGTCTGCTTGTAGAGTAGGGGTGATCCAGTCTAGTAGTTCCTCAGCAAAGTTAAGAAGGTTGGCAAATCAGAAAAAGAATAATTGTCCTCTGAAAGAGCCCTTATTTAATGTGCGTACATGATGCAAAATTATATAAATTTGTAAAAAATAAAGACTTGGAAAATTTAGCTATAAAACTTTAGCTAAATTTGATATATTTGAAATTATATTTTACAGTGAAACCCAAGAGAGTACACATTAATTGTATTTTAATCAGTTTTGACTACTATCCCTGGTTCAAACACAGTGTCATAATAGGATGATCCTTAATACTTTGACCAGAGCTCTTTGTTTCTCTAGAGAAAGAATGATGACAATTATTCTTCTTCCCTCAGAATGATATGGAGATGCAGGACAAAAACTACAAAGAGAATATGTCACTTATTGCCCAATACAATCAGTGCAGGCTCCAAGAAATTAATGAAAATATAAAATATTTGTAGCAAAGGGTCAAGCCATGACAATAAATATTAGATGTCAATAATTGGGAATTTCATATTTCTTTTTGAATTCACTCTGCATATAAGAGTGGCCTAGATTGTTATTTAGAATTGATGATGTTTCAGTAATCATTTTCTAGAATAACTTTTTTTTTAAAAGGTACATTTTATAACAGGCACTTATAATAGAAAGTTTTCATCCTACATATCTATTGTTTTTTTATTGGTTCTGACTACATATTCTAATTGGGTAAAAAAAGGCATCTTGAACTTAAGTAGTTATTTTGAAAATAACAGTTTGTAATTTAATTTAAGAAGGCACATAGATTTCTTTTCTTTTTTTTTTTTTTTCTTTTTTTTTTTTTTGGCAGAGTCTAAAATAATATATGACCTGGAAAATGACCTAACACTAAAACTGAACATTTACTTAGTTTGTTATTCTTTTGAAAAGACTAATTTATGATAAAATAAACCTTAGATAATATCTAAGCCACACAAGTATTTTAACTATATTGTCTATTCTGGTCTAAATTTTTGTTTTCTTTAAAAGAGTTCAAATTATTATTAAAACAACAACAATAAACAAAGCCTAGAGCCATTTCTACACTGGTTCCTCTCACACAAACTGCACTTCAGAAAGAAGCCTGCACTGAACTACCTGCCTGCACTGTGTTTCTGCCACCTGAGTCAGTCCCTATGAAGAATCCTATTTCAGCCAATTCTATTGAGGCTTTCCCCATCCAGTCAGAGCTGTATAGCTCTAATCAACCACAGCAGCTCTATTCTGACTAATCAGGATAGTGCCAGTGAGGATTTGGAGTCATTTGCACGAGGGATCAGGGGTGGGGTCTTCTGTCTATATAAACCAACTCCCCTCTGGCCTTGGGAGTGTGCTTTCTCTTTCCATAAAAGACTGAAGACTGCATCTCCCTGGCTAAGCTGAAAGACCAAAGAAGTCTAGTGGGAGCAGAATGGAATACACCAGCACAGTCATCTAGTTGGAGAGGGATCTAGTCCTAGGGCTTCCTCACAGCCATGCTTTTTTCACAGCTGTACTATATCCCAAGTGAGCTGTTTTACAATGTATAAAATTTCCTTCTTCTAAGCACCCCAAATTGGAGATTTCCAATGATGTTGAATTGGTGCCAATGACCAGATCATTGGTTGACAGTGTGGAATCGTGTCGGTAATACTAATAAAATAGAATTGAGAAAGAAATGAAGGCTTACATAAGATCCAGCTAAAGTGTTTTCTACTTACCCATTCCTACTGGGGGACCAGAATGGCAGGACCTTATATAGTGGACAGTGGTGATTATTCACTATGTTACTAACACCAACCCAGATTCTTCTGCCAACCTTAGGCAACCTACCATTAGTACTCTCCATCAGGGGCTTCATTTTTCCAATCCTATCTAATAAAAGAGTAATATGCAAATTGACTTTATATCCACCACGCCCACCAGCCAATCAGGAGCGAGTATGTGAATTAATTCAACCAAGATGTGGCCACAGAGTGAACAGGAGGCTTGGGTTTCCCCGGCAATGGAAGAAGGCAAGTTGCACGCCCACTCTGGCCATCCCAGGCCTCCGCTCAAGGCTATAATTATAGAAGATAAATAAATCCCAGATACCAGGGCCTCTGCTTGGATTGCTGGGGGGCATGGTCAACCTGCAAACCACTATAGACCCCTTGCCCAGGCCACCCTATACCCCAAGGGAACCCCACCCTGATCCAGGATAGCCCTCAGGGCAAACCAACCAGCGCCCCCCCCCCCCCCCCCCCCCCCCCCCGTGTACCAGGCCTCTATCCTATCTAATGAAAGAGTAATATGCAAATTGACCATCACTCCAACACAGAAGATGGCTGCCCTCATGTGGTCAAAGATCCTGCCCCCATGTGGACACAAGATGGCCACCACAAGATGGCCAGCAGGGGAGGACAGTTGGGAGGGTCCAGGCCTGCAAGGGACGGCACTTGGGGGCTATCAGGCTGGCAGGGGAGCAGTAAGGCATCAATCAGGCTGGCATGGGAGTGGTTAGG